>NC_083451.1:6432950-7139430 GCF_020745735.1 Hemiscyllium ocellatum
GTGAATTTCTGCTACCAAATTAACATATGATCGTTTAAATTTATCTTGTCTTCGTTATAACATCCACAAAGCATCAATTCACAAGTCACATTGTTTTCAGTCTCTCCTTAACAATTCACCAGACTCGCCATATTTAAACCAGGTCAAGTAGAGAATGGGATTACATCGAGAATAGAGTTCTCTCTACTCTGCAGCTTTTGAAATTCCCAGGCCACCCACTTTCAGCGTGGGTGAGATATTGATAAAATCACCGACTTTCCCCATCCTTAGCGCATCAAATATATTCAGGGCAGCAACATCACTGGGTTAAATCAGAGTATATGCCCCTGCCATTTTCAATCTGGACCTCACCGAAACATGTGGAGAATGAAGTCAGATGCAAAGTAAAGAGCCCTCTATACTAACCCAATTAAGCACTCCCTGGACAGGTGCAACACAGTATTCAATGCAGAGTAAAGCGCTTTCTACACTGTTTTGATAATACGCTCCCAATATAGGCAGAGCACTGGGATAGGATTAAAGTTAAGCAGCATTGCAAACAGTGCAGATGCTCCCTCCAAATTACGCCGAGATATTGACAGATCAGGAGAACGGGAAGAAACTGTTTGAAGGAGGAATGATCCTGGACACGTGGGGATAAAGTGTGAGGAGAGATTGTATAAATGTTTCCGCTCAAATTGAAAAGACTCGTGGGAGATCGAATCAAAGCCTTCAAGATACCAGCTGGATGCGGGATGTTCCACCAAGGTAAAGCATGCCTACTGGTTACAGATTGTAGAACGAGATGGAGCAGAGTCTGAGACTGAATACCCAGAGATCTCAGGAGCGATTTAAGAAATGCTTTGAGACACAAGGCGTGAGAGAGATTGGGAATCCTCTGCCATAAACATCGAAGATGCCGTGTCTGCTGTTCAGTTTAATTCTCGACAGATATGTTTTTAGTCAGTGAATTTGTTGAGGGGTGTGGGACAAAGGAAGGGACATGGAGTGAGGGGACACATCAGCCATGACCACATCGAATGATAGATCAGGCTTAAGGGCGGAATGGCTTAGCATAGTTCTTATGTTCCAAAGTTAATATCCCCCTACACTGTCCCCATCAATCACTTTGTGGTGAGGGACAGGATAGAGTTGGATATACTGTAAGGCTATCTTTAATGTATTCCCAACGCTTACTATATGGCCAGCACAGGGTTAGATGCAGAGGAAACACCACTCCACACTGTAGCCATTTTTAAATCCCCAAACAGGTAAAGCCTGGAGTTTTATACAGCTGAAATCCCAATACATGTTTTTAAAGGTATGGATAACCTGACAAGTTGAATTAATACGGTGTTAGAGACTGGAATTTCATCGATGGTATCAACGATTTTATGTATTCAAGACACACCTGCCACCGGCACTGAGTGGCTTCTGTACTGCATACTGACCTGAAATCAGATGCTGTGCTCGGTAGCAGGACATGCCACAAGGAATGAGGACGACCATGTGTATTCCATAACACAACGGGAAGTGTGTTACTGTTTGAAATCGAATTGAGGACGAAGATGTTGTAGATAAGGGACAACGGAAGGAATGAGGGGTGAGATAACAGTTCAGCTCTTTTTGGTGTCTCGTAGTGTTGTCCAATATGGAAACAGACACTCTTTTCCAACTCATCCATGCAGACCAGATATCCCACGTACATTTAGTCCCTGGTTCTATACCCATTCAGACGTTCAATTAATGTTCAAAATGTACCAGCCTTCGCCACTTCCACTGGCAGCTCATTCCATATACACATCATGTACTGCGTAAAAAAAAATTACCCCTTAGGTGCCTATGAATTCCTCCCCCTCACTCTAAAGCCATTGCCTCTATTACTGGATTCCCCAGCCCATGGAAAATACAATCTTAATTGCCGTCTCCAAGGCACTCATGATATTATAAATAAAAAACAAATGCCCTCCTCTGTGATGATCGTTACAGGGAAAACAGCCCCAGGCAGTTCAGTGTCTCACTATCCCTCAAACCCTCTAATGATGACATTATTGTGAATCTTTTCTGAACGCTTTCAAGTTTCATTACATCCTTCTTAAAGGAGGGAGACCAGAATTCCATGTAATATTCATAAAATGGCCGAACCAATATCCTGTACAGCCGCAACGGGACCTCACAACTCTTATTCTAAATACACTGAAAAGGAAAGGCAAGCAAACAAAACGCCTTCTTCTCTATCCTATCTAGCTGAAAATACACTTTTAAGAAACTATCAACCTACACTATAAGGTCTCGTTGTTCAGCAACACCACCCCCCCCCCCCCACCCCCAGGAACATACCATTACCTGCATGTATCCTGTACTGATTTGCCTTTCCAAAATGCAGCACATCACATTTATCCAAATTAAACATTATCTGCCACTCCTCCGCCCACTGGTCGAACTGATCAAGTTCCCATTGTACTCTGAGATAACGTTCTTCGCTGTCCACTGCATCTCCAGTTTTGGTGACAGCTGTACACTTCCTAACAATAACTCCTATGCTCACTTCCAAATCATTTTAAAAATAATGAAAAGCAGTGGACCACTGCAGATTCCGTATGACAAAGCATTGTTTAGAGGCCTGCAGCCTGGAAAACAAACAACCAACACCACCGCCTCTCTTTTACTTTGGACCCAGTTCTGGATCGAAATAGCCAGGTTTCCCTACATTCCATGTGATCTAACCATGCTAATCAGTCTACCATATGAAATATTACAAATGCATTACGAAATACCCCAAACATCACGCCCACCATTCTGCCCTCATCATTCATCTTCCTTCACTTCTTCAAAAAATTGAGTCAAGTAAATGAGACATGACTCTCTTGCATTAAGCAGTGTTGACTATCCCGAATCAATCTTTGTCATTCCACATACTCGCATATCCTCTCTCTCAGGATTCGTTCCAAAAACTGGCCCATCACTGATATTAGCTTTTTTTTTGGTCTGCAGTTCCTTCCGTCCTTTCTCAAATAGTGACACCACTTCGGTGAACAGCCAGTCATGTGGCACGGCACCTTTGACTATTGATGAAGGAAAGATCTCAGCAAAGTGCACAGTAATCATTTCTCCAGCTTCCCACAGAGATCGAGAGTAATCCTGATAAAGTCCTGGGATTTATCCACCGATATGCATTTTAAGACATCCAGCACCTGATCCCTTCTAATATGGACATTTTTCAAGATATCACCATCAATTTCCACACCTTCCATTTTCTTCTTCATAATCAACACTCATGTAAAATACTCCTTTAGAATATCCCCACCTCCTGCTTCTCCATTCATCGGCTGCATTGCTGACATTTCAGGGATCCTACTCTCTCCCAAGTTAGCCTTTTGCCCTTCTTTTATTTATAACATGCACTTGGATTCTCATTAACCCGACTTGCCAAAGTTATCTCATGTCCCCTTTTCACACTCCTGATTCCCCTCTCAAGTCTCTTCCAACTACCTTTATACTCTGCTAATAATTCACTCGAACTCTGCTGCCGATACCTGACATATGCTTCCTTCTTTTTCTTAACCACGACCTCAATTTCTCTAGTGATCCAGTCTTCCCTTTTCAGACTAGCAATGTCCTTCAACCGAACAGGAACATATAGTCTCTGGATTCTCATTATCGCATTTTTGAATGCTTCTAATTTTCCAACTGTTGCTTCCTGGCAAATATTCGCCGCCACTCAGCTTCGGAAAATTCTTTCCTAATGCCTTCAACATTGGCGTTACTGCCCTTTAGAACATTAAGTTTTAGAACTGGTCTATATTTTCCCATCCCTGTTTTAAAACAATAGAGTTATGGTCTCTGGCCCTACGTGCTTCCTCACTGCCACCTCAGTGACTTGCTCTGCATACCTTCCCAACAGTAAATTAAGTTATTCATTGTTTCTTGTCCGAACATCCACATGATTTATTAGAACGGTTTCTTACACACACTTGACGAATTCCTTTCCGTCTAAACCCTTAAAACTATGGGAATTTTAGTTTTTGTTTGCAAGGTTAACCATTGTATTACCATTGTATTCTTCTTACATATTACTACGGTCGCCTTGCGAGATTGTTTATCAATTTCCAGTCGATTATTCTAGGGTGTATAGTACAATCCCGATAAGGTAATCATCCCTAAGTTCCCACTCCACATCCCTGGTTTTGTAACCAAGTGCATTCTCCTTCGATACACAGAACATCAAACGTTACAATCTCTTTGTCTCTCGATGTTGCGCCGACCTGTGGGATCACCCTGGAGCCCATCTAAACAACAATATTCCATTCTCGTGCATATGCGTATTCCAATGTCAATTTATATGCCCTAAAAGTTAGCGAGTCTACCACTGTTGCAGGCAGTGCGCTCCATACCACTACTACTCTCTGGGTAAAGAAACTACCTCTGATGTTCTTCCTATATCGATAACCCATCAAATTGAAGCTACATCCCCTCGTGCTAGCCATTACCAACAGAGGAAAGAGGCTCTCACTGTCCAAACTACATAAATGTCTGATTAATTTCTATGTATCAATTTGGTCGCTTCTCAATCTTTTTCTCTGTAACGAAAACACTCTCAGATCTCTCAACCATTTCACGTAATACCTTCCCTCCACAACTGGCAAAATCCTGGCAAATCCCCTCTGCTACATTTCCAAAGCATCCACATCTTTCCTATAATGCGGTGACAAGAACTGTCCACAAAAATCCAAATGTGGTTGTGTCATTGTTGCTTTTGATCTCGTGGACCTGAAACTCAATCCCACCATCAATAACAGCTAACAAACTCTATGCCTTCTTACTCTCCTCTCAACCTTGGTGGTAATTTCCAAGTATCTGAACTACCTTTCACCAAGGTCTCTCTTCTCATCTACACTGCCGAGAATCTTGCAATCAGCACAGTACTCTGTACTCCTGTTACTTCTTCCAAAGTGAATCACCTCACACTTTTCCACACTAAGCTTCATTTGCAAACTGTCTGCCCAGCTATGCAGCTTATCGATGTCTCTCTGTAAAATACAACATCCTTCACCACTCTCCACAACTCGACTAACCTTTGTGTCATCAAATTTACTAACCCACATTCGATGCTCTCATTCACGCCTTTTATAAAAATGAAAAACACTGGCCCAAAATCAGATCCTTGCAGAACGCCACTAATAACCAAACTCCAGGATGATTATTTCCCATCAACCGTCACCTTCTGTCTACTTTAAGCTCGCTAATTTCTCATCCTAACTGCTAAATCACCCTCAATCCCATGTCTCCATATTTGTACAAGAGCCTACAGTGGGAACCTTGTCAAATACTTTACCGAAATTCATATCTACGAGATCAATCCCTTTACCACCATCCACCTGCTTGGTCACCTTCTCAAAGAACTCACTAAAGCTCGTGAGGCACGACCTACCCTTCACAAAACCGTGTTCACTATCCCTAATGAACTTATTCATCTCTCGATGATTATAAATCCTGTCTCGAACAACCCTTTTCAAAACTTTGCTGACAACCGAAGTAAGGCTCACAGGTCTATAATTTCCAAGGTGGTCGCTACTCCCCTTTTTAAACAAGGGAACAACATTTGATATCCTCCAGTCTTCTGGCACGAATCCTGTAGACAATGACGATATAAAAATCAAACCCAAAGGCTGGGCAATCTCCTCCTTGACTTCCCTGAGAATCCTAGGATAAATCCTATCCAGCCCAGGGGACTTACCTATTTTCATAGTTTCCAGAACTGTGAACACACCCTCCTTATGCACCGCAATCCCATCAGGTCTAGTAGCTTGTATTTCACATTATCCACGCGCACATTGTATTTTTCTCGTGTGAATACTGATGAAACGTGTTTATTTAGAGCTTAATCTCTCTCCTCTGACTCCACGCACCACTTTGCACTACTCTGCTATATTAGCCTTAATCTTACTCTAGTCATTCTTTATTCGTGATGATGCTATAGAAAGCCTTAGGCGTTTCCTTGATCCGGCAATGAATTCTCATGTCCTGTACTGGTTCGTCTTAGGTCTATATTTGGATGTAATGCTATCCCTTATCAAAAATGATACCCCCGTCCTCTTTTCTTCCATTTTCTTACCATGCCTTACGGTTCACCTGCTTTCTTTTTTTAGCGCTCTGCTTTAGGGAACATCTCTGGGACACCCACACGAGCCAACCATACCGCCCTGTGGTCGAACATTTCAACCCACCCTCCCACTCAATCGAGGACATGGAGGTCCTGGGCCTCCTTCACCGCCGCTCCCTCACTACCCGACGTCGAGAGGAAGAACGCCTCGGAACATTTCAACCCCAGGGCATCAATGTGGACTTCACCATTTTTCTTATTTCCCCTTCCCCCACCTCACCCCAGTTCCCAACTTACAGCTCAGCACTTTCCCTTTGACCTGTGCGACTGGCCTATCTTCTCTTCCGCCTGTACATTCCACCCTCCTCCCTGACCTATCACGTTCATCCCCACCCCAACTCACCTATTGTACTCTATGCTATTTTCTCCCCATTCCCACCCTCCTCTCATTTATCTCTCCACCCTTCAGGCACTCTGCCTGTATTCCTGATGAAGGGCTTTTGCCCGAAACCTCGATTTCACTGCTCCTCGGATGCTGCCTGAAATGCTGTGCTTTTACAGCACCACAGCATTCAAGAATCTGGTTTCCAGCATCTGCAGTCATTATTTTTACCTTTGAGCACATTATACACCCTTTCCGAGATATTCTTGATCCTGGCACCGGGGAGGCAACAAGCCTTTCGCGCAGTCCCCTGCAGAATGCTTGTACGTCTGAATTACGACTTTCCTATCACAACCAATCGCTTGGAACCTGACATTTTAGGTTACATTAAAGCCTGGCTCGGTGACAGAAACTTGACTGCTGGTGCTACATGCATCTGAGATACATCTCGAGTACATCCCAAGCAGCATACTTGTTTAAGATGGGGATTGCCAACAGAAACTCCAGCACTACCTGCCTCTTCTTCCTGACTTTCGTAGATGTAACCCATCTACATGACTGTATCTGCGGATTTTCTCCATTCCTAAACTGCTATGCTCCTGTAAATTCTTCACTGCCTCTAACTGCCGTTCCAGCTGATCAAAATAATCTTACTGAATTCATAACCAAACACTCTTACTGCCAACATACTCAACAGTAGCATGGAAACTCTCCCAACCCGCTCACATCGTAGAGGAAGGGCACATCACTCTCCTAAAGGCAATCTTTACACCTGAACAATCTATAGGGACAAGAAATAGCACAGACTTACTGCTCTAATAAAGCACTGCTCCAGGCAACTTCAATATCAATATTTTGTATTTTTAAATTTAATCAAAAGGCAAAACTCAATAAACATATCATCACAAAGAATCCATTCTATTCACTATTGCAGACTTCCATAAAAAGGACAGTGATGTTCCACTTAGAATATTTTAAAAACAATGCATTTATCTGTTCCTGTACTGCGAGCTCTCTCTCTCGCACGTTCCTTCAAGTACATCTTGGAGTTTGACTGATGGTTAACTTTTTCGCAGACACACTTCGATGTCCAAAGATACTTCCCTGAAACAGCTGTGTCAAGCAGTTGTGTCGGTTTCTTTCTCCTTTAATCCCTTGAGCGCAAGGTTCTTGCCTTTGTCTCTCTGCCTTTTTGAAGAGTGTCATTTCTATACGAATCTTTCTTTTCCCCAAAATTTCCAAACCAACGCAACAGCTTAGAAAACAGCATTTGCTGCTCCTGGAATTTGTGAAAATGATCTCTAATAGATAAATATCTAAAAAAAAGGATTAGATCATACAGCAACATTTTTTCCGGTCCTCTGATTCAGATTACATAAATCATGAGAAAAATAAACAAAGGAACGAACAGATATCTGGATCAAGCCGGGGGAACTGAATGGAAGCGAAGTAACCCTGGAAACACATTTATGATACATCATATTTTATACAGTATGCTATTTATTTTTCTTTAATTGGAAGACGCTCATGTCTTTGTAATTTGTCCAGCTGTGTGGATCCGAGAGTTCTTGGAGAAAGTGTTTCCCTCTCTGCCCTGCAGTGAATGATGATACATTCACCAGATAGTTTATTTTTGTGTCAGCTTCACTTGCTGTGCAGTGATTGCTTGGGAGATTTTTTTTTCTCTGAGGCATGAATCATTCCTCTTTTGGTTTGGGCTTTGTTGTTCAGCTTTCTGTATTCTGCTGCTCATTGCTATCAGCAGTTTACTTTGTTCCTCGAGTCTCTTCCGTGTTGCTTCTTGGATGGAGTCATTTCTTTCTCATTGGAAAAAACAACAAAATCCTTTTGCTCCTTCATTTTTTCCATTTCGTTCATTCCTCACGTGGACACCTCGTTCCATTATCATCTGCATCTCTTGGCTCTCGGTCACTTCGATTTATTCATCAATTGAATTGTTTTTATAACTGGATATTTCACGGCATACTTTAACTGATCTCTAAAGTGTTTTTGTGTCACCACATAAATAAGTGCATTTGTGCAGCAACTTAGATTCCGCAGCATGTATGCAACTTTTTGAGAGAGATAATAATCATCCGCATAATAAAAAACATTGAACATATATAAAATATACACAAACCAGAGAAGGATAAAATTGGCGGACACGGCAAAGAGTAAAATCACAGATTTCTTTCTGCTGTCTATCTCTGGGTCAATCTCTGTTTTTCTCTGACCCCTCAGTCCTTTACGTGCCTGAACGGCCTCAAAGATGTGTCTGACTGTCAGAATGTTGAGGAAGACAATAAAAATGAACGGGAGACATGGTGTTAAAAATGTTGCAATATATGTAAAACTCACCCAATGTACATTGTAATAATAACTGCCTTTGATGTAACAAAACCATGGAATGTTTCTAACGTTCCTTCCGGATTCATATATGAAATAAATGGGACTATTCTTTAAAGAGAAGAAAATACAGATTGTTGCTAGAACTCTCATTGCTGTTTTGGCTGTGCAATACTGAGATTTCATCTGATGAATACAAATGGCTACGAATCGATCAAATGTAAAAGCAACAGTGAACCAGACAGAACAATCAACAGTAAAGTAGCTCAGGACGCGGAGAACACTACAAACAGGAGTGATGTCCAGAAAAGACAGTGGATAATAATAGTAAACAAACCTTAAAAATATGATATCAAAAATAATGAACAGTAGATCAGACACTGCCATGGCTACGAGATAGCGAGTGGAACATGTTGACAGGCCACACTTGCTCCGAGATAAGAATGCAATTGCCACCAGACTAACTGTAAGATGAAAGAAAATAGATTTGAAATGATTAATTGAATTTTCTAGTTTAATGTTGAATTTTACAACTCAGGTTTCTTTTTGTTCAGTACAATGTCATGAGAACCATTACAGTAGCTTTTCTCAAGTGAAATAACTTGCACTTTCAAAAGACAAACACAACCACATGGGCAGAAAAATAATCTCAGAAACACTACCAGGTGCTCATTACGTCTTTTTGAGGGGGCGATGAAGGGGTTGGTCGGGAGAAGGTATTTATTTTCGTTTACAGTGTCGAACTGTATTTTCCCATAACAAAACACTCACAAAAAACACCCGGAGTCAGTAAAACACCGATTCAGAGAGTCTTGGTGGACAACTGTTTCACACAGAAGGTGATTTAGTTTTGTCATGAACTTCTGCAGGAATTTATAAATACCGGTACAGATGTAATATTCAAAAGGCATGTGGACAGGTGCATGAATAGGAGAAGTATAGAGGTCTTTGGCTGCCACAATGATTCTGTGCTTTGCACTGATGTCTCACAGTTCAAGGGAGTCAGGTGAGATTCCAGCCTCACTGAGACTGCCTATGTTGAGTTTGCACGTTTTCCACGTGGTTTACATCAGTTTCTGCTCAATGCACCAACTTTCTTCAAAAGTCCAAAAATGCACATTTCAGGTGGTATGACAATGCTAAATTTTCCCTGGTGTTCAGGGATGTGGAGATTAGGTGCGTTAGCCATTGGAAACGCAGGGGATAACGGAGGGGAATCGGATGTAGACTTGTTGGACTGAGTTGCCTGTTTCCACACGATGTGGATTCTATGAAATGTAGAACTTAGTCGGCATGGACAAGTTGGACTGAAAGTGTGCATTTCCATCGTACAACGCTAAGATGCTCATCGTGCATTCAGGGATGGTAATGGCATTGTAGGTCAATGGGTGTTTGGTAGATTCTAACTGCTTAAGATTATTATTGTCTGGTGTTTGGAGAGTGCGAATGCTATTTATCAATGACCATGCCAAGCTGTATGCAATCATGATGTTTTGGGACGCAAACGTCTTCATTATAAAAGGAGTTACAAACAGTGCTGAACGTGGTGTAATTGTTTGCAAACATCTTCGCTTTGGACATGACAAGTGGAGGGAAGGGCATTAGTGAGGCAACTGCAGAGTTTGGGGCCAAGGACACGGCCTTGCAGAGTTCATGCATCAATGTGTGACAGCTGAGATGAATGTCCTTTTAGTGCCTGAACCATCTTATCCGTAGGCAGTGTAATAATAAAGAGAGTTGTAATCTCACTGACTCCAGTTTCTTTAAGACTTCCTGTTGTCAGTATATGTTTATGATCTATACGTTAAGAACGCGGAGATTTTATTTCAGTTCATTAAAAAAACGATAAAAATAGGAACATCTGATAAAGGAATTAATCGTTTGTAAGGCAAGTCAAACAATTCGGAGTTTGTCGCACTTCAAAGTATAACACATGGTTATGTCGAATGGTCAGAAGCTGTAGAACAAAAATTTGGGATTGTGTGATGAGGTTGGACATCTGGCAGAGTCAGAACGTTTATCATTATCACGCGAAAAGAAGACAAATGCTCTCTACTTGGAAAATTAGATCTCTGAGCTCTGCCAGTAACATGAATTATGTAGACGGCTAGCAGAATCTTATGAATTTTGCCGAAGTCAAAAATCTTCTTCAAGATTTTCTGTATTATTATATAACATTCTTTATTGTATTCTCTTTCTTTCCTGTAATCCTCTCTAATTCAATTATTTATCACAGCCATAATATTACAAGTGCTGATGCCCATTATTTATTGCATCAGAATGCTTTCCTATTAAATTTAGTTTGATTTTAATAATACTGCCTTAAAACTAACAGGTGCAACGTCCTAAATAAAACCTCTTCCTCCCAAGGAGGACACACATCACAAAGTAATGGACAGTGATCACTTTACAAATCAACTACGCTTAGATTATGAATAACCGATTCAAACATTGTTTATCAAAATCTTATCAGATACAGGTGCGGAATAGTGTCAGCACTTGTTAGTCCAGATCCTTCATTATTAACGTCTAGATAAAGGAATTTAGCAGCCATGATACAGGCTTGCCCTAACCATGCTGGAATATCAATTTGTCCAAAAGATTTTTTAAGTAACATCGGACAAATGAGTGAATTGACATTGCTATTCTGTTATTTTCACGGTATGCGAATGAGTCACATATATGCACCCCCAATGGAACATTTAACTTGGCAAACTGAGTTCCAAATATACACATCAACGATTTATTTCATTTGCATTCAATCATATTTATAATCTACAATGACAGTTTCATCAGTGAACAAATCAGAAATTAGAAATGTATTATGAAAGAAGCATTACACGTTTACAGTCAAATTATGGTCCTCATTATGAACGTAGTCAGGTATTCACTTGAATTCGATTCACCGCAAGCAGTTCAATTCTATATTCATAGATACTCCTACGTACAAAAACCCACTGGGGCAAACTGTTCCCCTCCAGTTACTATCCCGCACTCAGTGATGCCCCCAGTATGACTTGGGCACTGGGGTTACTTGTTCCTCTTAGAATAGGAACCCACATTCTGAATAATGCTAATTGGAAGATGCAGACATATGTACAACATGATTGGTTCCAAGACTTACCGGGAACTCCAACAACAGCAATCATGGTGTAGTAAACTTTTTCGACCATTTGCTTTGGAAGCTGCATTTTATTGGTTTTGGCACTAACTCTCCCTTGCTGCGGCTGTTAATCTGTTGGAATTGGAGATAATACAGCTTCAGAGACTTTACTTTATATTGTGTGTTATATCCACTGGGAAATTATGATGACACTTTCCACCTTTTAATCATTTTCAACAACTGAATTATCCCAACAGGTACACTTTAATGATGTTTTTCTCTAAGTCAATTTGAATAGCCCAAGTTCTGAATTAATTGGATCCTCTTGGGTCTCAAATGCGAATTGCGGGATATCTTCAACAACAACACTTGCTTTATTTCCCTCACAATTAGTCCCAAAAATATAACTTTTTTGCACTTCTTTTCACTGAGGAAACTTGTTGCTGAGGCTATTCGGTCATACAATGCCTCTCGTTGTGGAATTCGTTAAGAGGTGTTCTACTCAACATGGTTATGTTGTTGCTTTCCTGTTAATTGAATTCTGCAACTTGTTTGGCAAAATCTATCTGTGGATGAATTCTCTAACTCAGAACCAGAAGTTCATAGTCACCATCACAACAGTTTGAACGTATACCAGTTAATATTTCTTCAAAACGAAGACAAAAATTAATTCGGTGCAACTTAGATGAATTGGCCATGCTAAATTGCCCGTAGTGTTAGCTGAAGGGGGAAATGTATTGGAATGAGTTTAGGTGGGTTGCTCTTCGGAGAGTCAGTGTGGTCTTGTTGGGCTATAGGACCTGTTTCCACGTTGGTAATCGTCTCATCGAATCTAACAACAGAAACAAATTCCGAAATTTAAGTTAAAAATCCTTGAATGATAACATCATTTGGGACAGACTTGACTCATCGATCCCTCGTGTTTGTAACTCGAAAATTATATTATAAACTACACGAGTCCCATTTCAAAACTTACACCATTATCTTGATTGTCATTCAAGTCCTTTCTCAAGACTTTGAAGATTGCCAACTCAACCGACCGTTCTCTGGATGTCATCTTCCCTTTGAACCTCGAGCCTTTCAGCTACAATATGGGCCACATTGCTATTGGATCTTCAGAGAAGGGGGAAAACTGCTTTAGATTCCCCCGATCCATGCACCCTATAGTCTTATTCTCTTATCTCTACTCGTAAGATCGCAACTCGACCTTATCCAGAATCTGTCTACACAACTAAACTGCTACATTCCCAGCAACATTTTCCCTAATGTCTTTGTGCACACTGTCTCATTCAATCACATCCTTTTTTATCGTACAGTGACCAGAACTGCACACAAAACTCCAATTGCGACTGAACCAAAGTTCACCAGAGCACTGACAGGAAATCCCTGCTGGTAGAGATATCTTTTTCACTGAACCATTAACCACTTCTGACACATTGAGGGATCTCTATTTCCTCTGAGCTCCCTCGTATCCCACCACTCATTGAGGACTGTAATGTCTTGAGCCTCCTGGCAAGAAATATCATCTCACATTTATGAAAGTTAAATTTCATCTGCCACTGACAGGCCCAACTGACAAATCTGTCTGTTTCTATCTGTAACCTGAGATTATCTTCATCACTACCAATCACCCTGTGAATAATTGTATCATCAAACTTACTTCTCATCCCTAAACTTCCCCTCTGTTTATCCCACCAAACAGCCTCACCACTAACACACAGCACATATACGGACTTGAATTTTAACTATGCTAACATGTTTCTACTTATTACCTTACTTACTGTGGGTAAGAATTTCCCTCTGCTCTTTTACAGTTCCTTCAAACTCAGCAAATACACGAACCCACCTCAATGAGAAGCAAAGGAGATGTTCTCATAATTATTCACAAACAGTTCAAACAAACATAGATGACAGTTAGAAGTAAGTGTGGAGTGCACATAGCAGGACGTAGTCGTAGAAACGGCCAATATGCAATTAATGATGCCAGAAGTTTAAGATGTTCACGATATTGGATCGGGAATATAGCAAACGATATTCAAAAAAATTGGGTGATGTGGGAAGCAGAGGTGTTTACGATGCTGACTAAAGTAAGACCACCTAAGTCTGAGTTGGACTACACAGTGATATTTGGTGAATGTCAGGATGAGGTATTAGAAAGACAATGGCAGTAGAAAGACAGAGCTCCTCAAAATTTGAGAAGCGAAGCAATGGTATTAGAGAAGCAGGAAGTGATCCTGCAAATAGAGAGAACTCCATCACTGCCAAAATAGTAGAGTGTACCACGCCTTGCACTGCATGTTAACAAGGGATATCAATCTAAAGATTTAGGCCTTATGGCCAGGCATGTAGAAACAGTTAGGGATTGGTATATGCTCACGCCAGGGGTTTGGGAACCCAGGGATGGCAGCAATATTAAAACACTAGCGTGCTGCAGCTTGATAAGGAATCTATAGGAAGCCAAGGTAACAACCCAGCGGAGCATGCCTGTGACAGTGGAGGAAGATGATCAATATGGTAAAGAACAATTGGATACAGTACCAGACAATTTGTGGTCGCAACATGATACAGAGGGGGGAGAGTGAAATCAGCTGGTCCAGTGGAAATAAGGTTGAAAGCAGGTGCTGGGACATTAGCGACATTTATGATGAATCAAGATATCTCAAGGGTTGGTATACCATCGGAAATCAGCTCAGAGACAGAGTCTATCTTCATGCAGGACGTAGTTAATTTGATGCTGCATTCTTTGAAAATCAAGCAGAGATTTGGAGGTGTATATCATCCCCAGTGTTAGGGTATGGTGGAAAGTATTCATGGGACATTGACAGCCAAATTAAACAAGATCTGTGCAAGGTCCAATCTTAACTGGATTGATGTGATGCCGCTGGCTTTACAATCTATCACTACATGAGATGCTCACAACGCTTGAGATGCTCATAGTTATACTTATACAACCATGCCTTGACTGTGCTTGTCCATCGGTACATGTCAGTGAAACAGATCTTACCTGACCATCTCTGTAAGCTGGGGGCTGTGCTCAATCTGAGGTCAAGTCAGAGCCTGGTTGCCTGGAGCCGGCTGCGAATAAATGGCAAGAACATGGCAGGGTTAGGGAAAGCTCTGTAGCTGGGGGAAATACATCTGAACCCATTAACCAGGACTCTCATTACTCCCAAATGAAGAGACTTCCAGGGAAACTATTACCAGATTTCCCGGGGTCATATCTCTAACACTGAAGTCGATAGCACCCGCTGACCCCGAAATAAAGGAGAGGGTGAAATACATCGCAGTGAGCTTTGAAGAGAACGTCTAAATCACCCACACAGGCAACATTTTATTCTTTACTGAATCATCTCACTCACCTCTCAGTTTCCCTTTGTCTCCCTCTGCCTCCTTTGCTATTATTCCCATGTCCTGTCAGTCTGCAAGTCTTTTGTTCTGTTTGCCTCTGTATGCCCCAAACATTTTTTACGGTTAACAATTCTTCCCTGATTTTCCCTCCCTCCAGCTCCCACTGATTGGTGATAGCTCTCATTCTCTCGCTCTCTCTCTCTTTCTCTCTCCCCGTCTCTATTTATTTCTAACCATCCCATGTATCATGCGGCATCAATCAGCGCATCAGTGACAATAACTTAAAATGACGTTACAGCGAGTTATCAAGAAGGCTTGTGGCATTCTCTGATTCATTGCAGGAGGATTTGTACAAAAATAAGTAACATTGTTCTGCTGTCTGTCACATTACCCTGATTCTCTCTTTAAATCTCTCACTGATCCCAGAATTTACTACAAAACTCGGATAGAGATACAAAGTAAATCAACATTGACCTTCCCATGCAAGAATTTGAAATGTGAATTGAAGGGTTTCACTTTTTTTAAATATGTTGGGCATTGTTCCAAGGAACTCATCTCAAACTGTGCCTACTGACACTGCAAAGAGAATGTTTTACACAAACTCTGTTCCTTGACTCACACCCTGACTTTGCCTCTTTCAGTTTGCGCAGAGCAGCTGGTGACCTATTATGGGAGAGGACACTTCGCCTTCCTGGTGGCTTTACCTGCTTCCCAGTGCGGAAAGACCAACAGTGATGTAGACTTGAACGCCAGCAGATCAATGCATCCTTTAATTACCTACGATGTGAACATTTTCCTGAACTCCCGAAATGGAAATTACCTCAGTGTCTTCCCGAATAGCGGCAGTCGTTGCCCAGAAAGTAAATTGCTGAACCTCGCCCAGATCAACAGGATCCGCACCGTGGATCAGCTTTTCCAAACTCTGCTGAATAACAGAATCCAGCACAATAACCAGCCAGTGTGCTGTATCATTCTCTACACTACCTACAGCCCATGTCAAGATCACTGATTCAGTAACACGGGGAATTGTGAGATCTTCTTTTACCCTTCTTCTCTCTAAGCAAAAATGCA
This sequence comes from Hemiscyllium ocellatum, assembly GCF_020745735.1. Taxonomy (NCBI): domain Eukaryota; kingdom Metazoa; phylum Chordata; class Chondrichthyes; order Orectolobiformes; family Hemiscylliidae; genus Hemiscyllium; species Hemiscyllium ocellatum. Next base: position 6,449,283 of record NC_083451.1, read on the forward strand.
ATAAGTACCTCAGCCTTCTTCATAAGACCTTCCCTCCGTAACAAGCAACACTCTGATAAATATCCTCTGCACCATTTCCAAAGCTTTCACATCCTTCCTATAATGCAGTGAGCAGAACTGTGCGTAGTACTCCAAATGTGGCCACACCAGAGTTTTGTACAGCTGCAACATGACCTCATGGCTCCAAATCTCTATCCAACTATTAATAAAAGCTAACACACGTATGCCATGTTAACAACCCTTCAACCTGGGTGGAAACTTTCAGGGCTCTAACATGGAGACTGAGATCTCTCTGCTCATCCACACGATCAAGATTCTTACCATTAGCTGAGTACTCTGCATTTCTGTTATGCCTTCTAAAGTGGATCACCTCTCACTTTGCCGCATTAATCTCCAATTGTCACCCACTGCCCAGCACTGCAGCTTTCTATTTCTCGATGTAACCCACAACATCATTTGGCACTATCTGCACCTCCACCAACATGAATGGCCTCCCTGTACCCTCATCCACATCATTTATAAAACTGACCAACAGCAGTGGCATCAAAACATATCCTTGCAGTATACCAGTAGTAACCGAACTCCAGGATGTAACAATTCCCATCAACCACCACCCTCTGTATTCTTAGAGCCAATTAATGACCCAAACCACGAGATCACCCTCAATCCCATGCCTCCGTATTTTCTGTGATAGCCAACTGTGGACAATCTTATCAAACGCCTTTCTGAAAATGAGATGTTTGACAACAATATTTGAAAGGTTTCAGAAAAAGATTTCCAAGGATGCTGCCAGGGTTGGAGGGTTTGAGTTATGGGGAGAGGCTGAATAGAATGTATTCACTGTGATCTAACATTGCTACACAGTTTATGGCTTAGCAATAGAGGAACCTTGTCGAACACTGTTGTGGAGAAAATATAGAGAACCACCAGGAGACGCAGAGAGTTCTTCAAGACGTAGGCTTTTATTTGCGAAATAAAAACCGTGACACCGAGAAAGCTTATTCTCGAAAGCACCCCGACCTCAGGCTCCGTGGACTCTTTTCCCATTGTAATCATGTTTCTGTTAGCTTATCAGCATGTCCAACTGCATGAATCAAGTACCTCACTCCAGGTACACAATAAACCAATGCTGTTAGTTCCCATTATCACCTAAGTTGCACATTCTACTTAATGTTATTCTCATGTCACCGTTAGATATTTATTGTTAACTCTGCTACAGTGATCTTCAATTGTAGACTGAACTATCATGATAATGATTTAACTATTCCATCTGTTACAATAGTCTCCTGTCTCAAACTCATTCTAGAAACTATTCATTAGCTATTTTAATGTCATGTCCCAAATATTTATACACCCAATCCTGTCATAATAACACTAAACAGAGAAACTTGATTTATTACTTTTGTAATCTCATCTTGCCACAGTGGCCTTTCAGCCTTAATCATACTCTGCTAATTGGTGTAATAATGTTCCACTACGGTTATCCCATCCGGCTCCTGCCTTCACCAGAATACATATCCCAGTGGTCTTCATGCTTTAACCCTTCCCATACTTTCATGTTCTTTATTTTCCATATTTCTCCCTTTGAGACCTATTAGTCCCAACCATGGAAAGAAGACAATGAACTTAGCATCTCTTGTGCCCAATACCAGAAATATAGATCCCAACATGGACAAAATAATTTTGGTAGTCGGAAACTTAAAGGATTATTCCTCCATTCCTGAGGTCCCTTGGGCCAAAGACCTGCCCTCCAATAACCAGAACAGGTAAAAAGACCCAAGATCGCTCACAATCTCGAACCCGCACCACGTTCTTCAGAAGTATCATCGACGTCCCCACGTGGACATATTCCTTGTACTGTGGCAGTTGTTAGATCATAACCATCGAATAGTGGGGTTCCAACAGAGGAGTAAAATTTTCCTGGGGTATCTGAAATGACCACAAGTTCCCGTGCAGTGACACGAACTAAAAAGGACTTAATAAAAGGTAGAGCACAACAAAAGATGAAGGCAACAACAAGCAAAACTGCATCTACAGTAAGACCAATTTTGACAAACCATGCTCCCCAAGACCCTAATATAGTATTCAGTCAATCAAAAGCCTGATGACCAAACCCCGCAATTTTTTTTATTTTTATCTCCCTACTTAGATTGTTTAGTTTATCCATTGCTTCAGTCAAAGATCCCCCAGGGCTAGTGTTGTTAGGTATAAAGGTACAGCAATGTTCCCCAAATATCACACAAACTTCGTCTTTTTATTACTGTATCCAATCTAAGGCATGTCTGTTTTGTCATGCTATTTTATTGGTAGCATCCAATTGTTCTCTGAAGGCCACAACGGCCTCATCAGTATAATTGATAAACATCTGCTTTTTGTAATAAATATAATTAATCCATTCAGCCTTCATGCTCATCCTTATCATTGGGATAAGAGCTTCCCAGCCCGTGGCAATCTCATTGCGGGCCTTAAACTCGTTAGGAATACCTCTTGGCTGTCCTATACTATCAATCTGAAGTGTCGGAGAAGCGACATACCTTCGCTTTGTTCGGCGGCTATGACGTAGCATCAAGCTGCGTGTGGTGATATAACTACCTTGTGTCGGAGCATTACACGGGCAAAGCTGTCACTCCAGTCAGTGGGCAGCGTCATGCGCAACCCGACTTTCTTACCTCCCAGCCAGGAAGTATCTGTCAGGAGGACATGTTGAGAATTTAAAACTGCCCCAAATGTGGTTTCTACCTCCATTTGAATAGCATTCCCACAAAGACCCATTAGGTAGCCTGCTAGTGGAGCCATTTCACTTAAAGCTTTGAAAACTCAACCCATACACCAGATCCAATAACATGAACATATTCAACTTCTGGCATCATTGATCGTATATTGAACTTTTCTACGACCAAGTCCTGCTGTGTGCACTCCAAACTTACTTCGAACTGTCAGCTATATTTATTTGAACTGTTTGTGAGTAATTATGAGTGGGTTAGTGTATTTACTGAGTTTGAAGGGACTGTGAAAGAGCAGCGGGAAATACTTGCCCTCAGTAAGGAAGGTAATAAGTAGAGACATGTTAGCGTACTTTACATTCAAATGCATATATGTGCTGTGTGTAGGTGTGAGGCTGGTTGGTGGGATAAACAGAGGGGAAGGTTAGGGATGAGAAGTAAGTTTGATGGTACAAATATTCACAGGGTGATTGGCAGTGAGGCAGATAATCTCAGGTTCCAGACAGAAGCAGATAAATTTGTCAGTTGGGCACGTCAGTGGTAGATGAAATATAACTTTGATAAATGTGAGATGATGCTTCTTGCCAGGAGGCACAAGACAAAACAGTACTCAATGAGTGGTGGGATACGAGGAAGCTCAGAGGAAATAAACATCCCTCAGTGTGGCAGAAGTGGTTAGTGGTTCAGTGAAAATGATAAATTTACTAGCAGGCATTTCCTGTCGGTAATCTGGAGGACTTTGGTTCAGTCACAATTGGAGATTTGTGTGCAGTTCTGGTCACTGTACGATAAGAAGGATGTGATTGCATTAGACTGGGTGCACAAAGACATTCGTGAAAATGTTGCTGGCAGAGTAGCAGTTTAATTGTGAAGACAGACTCTGGATAAGATCGAGTTGAGATCTTACGAGTAGAGATAAGAGGATAAGACTATGAGGGGCATGGATTGGGGGAATCTAAAGCAGTTTTCCCCTTCTCTGAAGATACAACAGCAATGTGGCCCATTTTTTAGCTGAAAGGCTCGAGGTTCAAAGGGAAGATGACACCCAGAGGACGGTTGGTTGAGTTGGCATTGTAAAAAATCTTCAAAAAGTACTTGAATGACTATCAAGACATAGGAGTAAGTTTTGAAATTGGACTCGTGTAGTTTATAATATAATTTTCGAGTTACAAACGCGATGGATGGATGAGTGAAGTCTATCCCATATGATGTTATCATTCAATGATTTGGAAGTTAACTTTCTGAATTAGTTTCTGTTTTTAGATTAGATTAGACGATTTACAGTGTGGAAACAGGCCCTACGGCCCAACAAGTCCAAAACGACCCTCCGAAGAGCAACCCACCTAAACCTAATTAATTTTTGTCTTCGTTTTCAAGAAATATTAACTAGTGTACGTTCAAGCTGTTGCGATGGTTACTACGAACTTCTGGTTCTGATTCAGCGAATTCATTCACTGATAGATTTTGCCAAACGATTTGCAAAAGTGAATTTAAAGGAAAGCAACAATATAACCATGTTGAGGAGAACACCTCTCAACGAACTCTACAACGAGAAGCATTGAATGACCGAATAGCCTCAGCAACAACAAGTGTCCTGAGTGAAAAGATGTGCAAAAAAATTATATTTTTGGGACTAATTGTGAGAGAAATAAAGCAAGTCTTGTTGTTTGAGGACAACCTGCAATTCGCATTTGAGACCCAAGAGGATGCCATTAATTCAGAACTTGGGGTATTCAAATTGACTTCGTGAAAAACATCATTAACGTATATCTGTTGGGATAATTTAGTTGTTGAAAATTATTAAAACGTTGAAAGTGTCATCATAATTTCCCAGTGGATATACCACACAATATAAAGTCTCTGAAACTGTATTACCTCCAATTCCAACAGATTAACAGCTGCAGCAAGGGAGAGTTAGTGCCAAAAACAATAAAATGTTGCTTCCAAGGCTAATGGTCGAAAAAGTTTACCACACCATCATTGCTGTTGTTGGAGTTCCTGGTAAGTCTTGAAACCACTCATGTTGTATATATCTCAGCATCTTCCAATTAGAATTATTCAGAATGTGGGTCTCTATTCAAAGAGGAACAAGTAACCCCAGTGTCCAAGTGTTACTGGGAGCAGCACTCAAAGTAAAATTATACTGGGTTACTAACTGGAGGGGAACAACTTGCCCCGGTGGCTTTGTGTACGTAGGGGTATCTATGAATATAGAATTGAACTGTTTGTGGTGAACCGAATTCAAGTGAATACTGACTACGTTCATAACGAGGACAATAATTTGACTGTAAATGTGGAATGCTTCTTTCATAATATATTTCTAGCTTCTGAAATGTTCACTGATGAAATTGTCATTGCAGATTGGTAATATGATTGAATACAAATTAGATAAATCGTTGATGTGTATATTTGGCACTAAGTTTGCAAAGGTAAATCTTCCAATTGGGGGTGAATATATGTGACTCATTCACATATCGTGAAAATAATAGAATAGCAATGTCAATTCATTCATTTTTCCTTTAGACATATAATGTTTACATCAAAAATCTTTTGGCCTGATTGATATTCCAGCATGGTTAGGGCAAGCCTGTATCATAGCTACTACATTTCTTTATCTAGACGTTAATAATGAAGGATCTGGACTAACAAGTGTTGACACTATTTCGCACCTGTATGTGATAAGATTTTGATTAACAATGTTTGAATCGGTTATTCATAATCTAAGCACAGTTGATTAGTAAAGTGATCACTGTCCATTACTTTGTGATGTGTGTCCTCCTTGGGAGGAAAATGTTTTGTTCAGGACCTTACACCAGTTATTTTTAAGGCAATATTATTTAAAAGCAAAATAGATTTAATAGGAAAAAATTCTGATGCAATAAATAATGGGCATCAGCATTTGCAATATTATGGTTGTGATAAATAATTGAATCAGAGAGGATTACAGAACAGAAAGAGAATACAATACAGAATGTTGTGTAACATACAATTGTATGATGGAAACGCACACTTCAGTCCAACTTGTCAATGCCGACTAAGTTCTGCATTTCATGGAATCCACGTCGCGTAGAAACAAACAGCTCAATCCGACAAGTCTGCATCCGATCCCCCGACGTTGTCCCCTGCATTTCCAATGGCTAACACACCTAACATACGCATCACTGACCACCAGGCATAGTTTAGCATAGTCATACCACCTGACATGTGCATTTTTGGACTTTTGCAGAAAGTTGGTGCGTCTGGTAGAAACTGAAGTAAAACACGGGGAAAACGTGTAAGCTCCACATAGACAGTTGCAGTGAGGCTGGAATCGAACCTGACTCCCTTGTACTGTGAGACAGCAGCGCAGACCACTGAATCACTGTGCCATCCCCAGACCTCTATACTTTGCCTATTCAAATGCCTTCTGAATATTATATCTGCACCGGTGTTTATAAATTCCTGCGGAAGCTCATTACAAAACTAAATCACCTCCTGTGTGAAACAGTTGCCCATCAAGAGTCTCCGATTCGGTGTTTTGCTGATTCCGGGTTTTATTTTTTGTGATTGTTTTGTTTTGGGAAACGACATTTAGACAGAGTTAACAAAACAAAATACATGCCTTTTCCCGACCAACCCCTCCCACGCCCCCAAAAAGACGTATTGAGTACCTGGCCGTGTTTCTGAGATTAATTTTCTGCCCATGTGATTCTGTTTGTCTTTTGAAAGTGCAAGTCATTTCACTTGAGAAAAGCTACTGTAGTGATTCTAATGACATTGTACTGAACAAAAAGAAACCTGAGTTCTAAAATTCAACATTAATCTAGAAAATTCAATTAATCATTTCAAATCTATTTTCTTTCATCTTACAGTTAGTCTGGTGGCAATTACATTCTTATCTCGGAACAAGTGTGGCCTGTCAACATGTTCCACTCGCTATCTCGTAGCCATGGCAGTGTCTGATCTACTGTTCATTATTTTTTATATCATATTTTTTCAGTTTGTTGACTATTATTATCCACTGTCTTTTCTGGACATCACTCCTGTTTGTCGTGTTATCAACGTCCTGAGCTTCTTAACTGTTGATTGTTCTGTCTGGTTCACTGTTGCTTTTACATTTGATCGATTTGTAGCCATTTGTATTCATCAGATGAAATCTCAGTATTGCACAGCGAAAACAGCAATGAGAGTTCTAGCAACAATCTGCATTTTCTTCTCTTTAAAGAATAGTCCCGTTTATTTCACATATGAATCCGGAAGGATCGTCAGAAACATTCCATGGTTTTGTTACGTCAAAGGCAGTTTTTATGACAATGTACATTGGGTGAGCTTTAAATATTTTGCAACATTTCTAACACCATTTCTCCCATTCATTTTTATTGTCTTCCTCAACATTCTGACCGTCAGACACATCTTTGAGGCCGTTAAGGCACGTAAAGGACTGAGGGGTCAGAGACAAACAGAGATTGACCCAGAGATAGACAGCAGAAAGAAATCTGTGATTTTACTCTTTGCCATATCTGCCAATTTTATCCTTCTCTGGTTTGTATATATTTTATATATGTTCGATGCTGGTTATTACGTGGATGATTTTCATCTCTTTAAACAAGTTGCATACATGCTGCGGAACCTAAGTTGCTGCACAAATACAGTTATTTATGTGGTGACACAGAAAAACTTTAGAGATCAGTTAAAGTATGCCGTGAAATATCCAGTTATAAAAACAATTCAATTGATGAATAAATCCAAGTGACTGAGAGCCAACATGAGATACAGCAGGTAATGGAACGAGGTGTCCACGTGAGGAATGAACGAAATGGAAAAAAAAAGGAGTAGCAACAGAATTTTGTTGTTTTTTCCATTGAGAAAGAAATGACTCCGTCCAAGGAGCAACACGGAAGAGACGAGAGGAACAAAGTCAAAGTAAACTGCTGACAGCAATGAGCAGCAGAATATTGAAAGCTAAACAACAAAGCCCAAACCAAAAGAGGAATGATTCATTCCGCAGAAAAAAAAATCTCCCAAGCAATCACTGCACAGCAAGTGAAGCGGGCACAAAGATAAACCATCTGGTGAATGTATCATCGTTCTCTGCAGGGCAGAGGGGAAACTCTTTCTGACAGAAGTCTCGGATCCACACAGCTGGACAAATTACAAAAACATGATCATCTTCCAATTAAAGAAAAATAAATGGCATACTGTATAAAATATGTTTTTAAATTAAAAATGTGTTTCCAGGGATACCTCGTTTCCATTCAGTTCCCCCGGCTTGATCCAGATATCTATTCGTTCCTTTGTGTATTTTTCTCATGATTTATATAATCTGAATCAGAGGACCGGAAAAATGTTGATGTATGATCTAATCCTTTTTTTTTAGATATTTGGCTATAAAAAGTCATTTTCACAAATTCCAGGAGCAGCAATGAATGTTTTCTAAGCTGTTGCGTTGGTTTGGAAATTTTGGGGAAAAGAAAGATTAGAATAAAAATGACACTTTTCAAAAAGACACAGAGGCAAAGACAAGAACCTTGTGCTCAAGGGATTAAAGGAGAAAGAAACCGACACAACTGCTTGACACAGCTGTTTCAGGTTAGTATCTTTGGACATCGAAGTGTGTCGATGAAAAATTAACCAACAATCAAATTTCAAGATGAACTTGAAGGAATCTGCGAGAGAGAGAGAGCTCGCAGTGCAGGAACAGCTAAGTGCATTTTTTAAAAAATATTTTAAGTGGAACTTCACTGCCCTTTTTTTGGAAGTCTGCAATAGTGAATTGAGTGGATTCTTTGTGGTGATATGCTTATTGAGTTCTGCCTCTTGATTTAATTTAAAAATGCAAAACATTGACACTGTAGTTGCCTGGAGCAGTGCTTTTTCGTGAAGTAAGACTATGCTATTTCTTGCACCTTTAGATTGTTCAGGTTCATAGATTACCTTTAGGAGAGTAATGTAGCCTTTCTCAGATTTCCGGGGGTAGGGAGAGTTTTCATGATACTGTTGAGTATGTCGGCAGTAAGAGTGTTTGGTTATGAATTCAATCAGATTATTTTGATCAGCTGGAACGGCAGTTAGAGGCAGTGAAGAATTTACAGGAGCATAGCATTTACAGGAAGGAAGAAAATCCGCAGATACAGTCATGTAGATGGGTTTCGTCTATTAAAGTCAGAAAGAAGAGGCAGGTAGTGCTGGAGGTTCTGGTGGCTATCCCCATCTCAAACAAATATGCTACTTGGGATGTACTCGAGAGGGATCTCAGATGCGCGTAGCACCAGCAGTCAAGTTTCTGTCACCAAATCAGGCTTTAATGTAACGTAAAATGTCAGGTTCCAAGCGATTGGTTGTGATAGGTATCTCAAAGTTCAGCGGTACAAACATTCTTGGCTTGTTGCCTCCTCAGTGCCCTGATCAAGAATATCTCGGACAGGGTGCACAATGCCCTCAAAGGTAAAAACAGTGACTGCAGATGCTGGAAACCAGATTCTGGAATACCGTGGTGCTGGAAAAGCACAGCAGTTCAGGCAGCATCCGAGGAGTGGTCAAATCGACGTTTCCGTCAAGAGCCCTTCATCAGGAATACAGGCAAATTGCCTGAAGGGTGAAGAGATAAATGAGAGGAGGGTGGGGGTGGGGAGAATATAGCATAGAGTACAATAGGTGAGTGGGGGTGGGAATGAAGGTGAAAGGTCAGGGAGGAGGCTGGAGTGGACAGGTGGAAAAGAAGATTAGCCAGTCGCACAGGTCATAGGGACGGTGCTGAGCTGGAAGTTGGGAACTGGTGTGAGATGGGGGAAGGGGAGATGAGAAAACTGGTGAAGTCCACATTGATGCCCTGCCCTTGAAGTGTTCCGAGGTGGAAAATGAGGCGTTCTTCCTCCAGGCGTCGGGGAGTGAGGCAGTGGCGTTGAAGGAGGCCCAGGACCTGCATGTCCTCGACTGAGTGGGAGGGGGAGTTGAAATTTTGAGCCACAGGACGGTATGGTTGGTTCGTGTGGGTATCCCAAAGATGTTTCCTAAAGCAGAAGCTAAAAATAGAAAGCAGGTGAACCCTAAGGCATAGTAATAAAATGGAACAAAAGAGGACAGAGGGTATCATTTTTGATAAGGGATAGCATTACATCCAAATAAAGATCGAAGACGAACAGGTACGGGACATGAGAATTCATTGGCAGACAAGGAAACCCTCCCCCATCCCCCAGGCTTTCAATAGCATCATCACGAATAAAAGAATGACTAGGGTTAGATTAGGGCTAATGTAGCATAGTAGTGCAAAGTGGTGCGTGGAGTCAGAGGAGATATATTGAGCTCTAAATGAACATGTTTCGTAAGTATTCACACGAGAAAAAAACAATGTGCGCATGGATAATATGAAATACAAGCTACTAGACCAGATGGGATTGCGGTGCATAAGGAGGAGGTGTTAGCAGTTCTGGAAACTATGAAAATAGACAAGTCCCCTGGGCTGGATAGGATTTATCCTAGGATTCTCAGGGAAGTCAAGGAGCAGATTGCCCAGCCTTTGGGTTTAATTTTTATATCGTCATTGTCTGCAAGATTCGTGCCAGAAGACTGGAGGATAGCAAATTTTGGCGCCTTGTTCAAAAGGGGAGTAGAGATAACCTTGGAAATTGTAGACTTGTGAGCCTCAATTCGGTTGTCAGCAAAGTTTGGAAAGGGTTGTGAGAGACAGGATTTCGTATCATTGAGAGATGAATAAGTTCATTAGGGATAGTTAACACGGTTTTGTGAAGGGTAGGTCGTGCCTCACGAGCGTTAGTGAGTTCTTTGAGAAGGTGACCAAGCAGATGGATGGTGGTAAAGCGGTTGATATCGTAGATATGGATTTCAGGAAAGTGTTTGATAAGTTTCCCACTGTAGGCTATTGCACAAATATGGAGACCTGGGATTGAGGATGATTTAGCAGTTTGGATGAGAAATTAGCTAGCTTAAAAAGGCAGAAGGTGACAGTTGATGGGAAATATTCATCCTGGACCTTGGTTATTCGTGACGCTCGGCAAGGATCAGTTTTCGGGCCACTGTTTTTCATTTTTATAAAAGACATAAATGAGAGAATCGAAGTGTGGGTTAGTAAATTTGCGGATGACACTAAGGTTGGTCGAGTTGTGGATCGTGGTGAAGGATGTTGTATTTTACAGAGAGATATAGATAAGTTGCATAGCTGGGCAGACAGTTGGCAAATGAATTTGAGTGTGGAAAAGTGTGAGGTGATTCCCTTTGGAAGAAGTAACAGGAATACAGAGTACTGGGCTAGTGGTAATGTGAGAAACAAAGCTCACTCACTTCAATAATTTAAGTCCGAGACAAGATCTGAATCAGTCGTGTCATTTATTTCACACTTGCAAGTGGGGGTGATGTCCACAAGGCAGGAACAAAACACACTGAATTCAACAAATACTCGATATTTATATCATTTGGTTCCTACATACTTTTCTTATTTCATTGTTACCCCCACTCCCCCGCCGGCGTTTACATACTCCACTTCCCTAAGACCGGTACACATTACTCCTGTTTATCTCTTGTCTTATCCGGCCTTGTCTGTGACAGAATGCTTATTTCTGGCCTCACAGGGCCACGTGACCTCATCCCATCCTTTGCTTACCATTATCTGCTTCCTACATCTGTGCTGCCCCTCACAGCATTTTATCACTGAACCCTTTTAATTGATGTTTGGTCCTGTGTTTCTCTAAAAGTGGGAAACAGATGTTTGTACGAACTGTTGATCCAGGCATATTTAATTTAACAGCCTCTCTTCACAGCATTTTATCTAGTGCCTGTACTTCTACCATTGTTTTGCAGCCCCGTTTCTTTCTTGCATACATTTTTAGCTAATACAAAAAAAAATTATGCATTTCCTCCACATAGTTTCCATTGTTGTTGATTCAGCTCCTGGCTGAAACAATTACACACTGATGTGAGTTCATTTATTTTTTATATAATCAATTACAATTGCAGAATTGCAGAAGTAACATTAATTTACCTATATCCCACAGTAAGAGTCTTAGTAGTGTAGATGAGAAGAGAGATCTTGGTGAAAGGTACTTAAGATCCTTGAAAATTACCGCCAAGGTTGAGAGGAGAGTAAGAAGGCAGACAGTTTGTTAGCTGTTATTGATCGAGGGATTGAGTTTCGGGTCCACGAGATCACAAACAACAATGGTATAACCACATTTAGAATATTGCGTACAGGTCTGGTCACAGCATAACAGGAAGGATGTGGATGCTTTGGAAATGTTTCAGAGGGGATTTGGCAGGATGTTGCCAGTTGTGGAGGGAAGGCATTACGAGAAATGATTGAGAGATCTGAGGGCGTTTTCGTTGCAGAGAAAAAGATTGAGAAGCGACCAAAATGATTCATATAAGGTAATCAGACATTTAGGTAGGTTGGACAGTGAGAGCCTATTTCCTCTGATGGTAAAGGCTAGCACGAGGGGATGTAGCTTCAATTTGATGCGTTATCGATATAGGACGAATATCAGAGGTAATTTCTTTACTCAGAGAGTAGTAGTGGTATGGAGCGCACTGCCTGCAACAGTGGTAGACTCGCCAACTTTAAGGGCATATAAATTGACATTGGAACAGGCATATGCACGAGAATGGAATACCGTTGGGTAGATGGGCTTCAGGGTGATTCCACAGGTCGGCGCAACATCTAGGGACAAAGAGATTGTAACGTTTGATGTTCTGTGTATCGAAGGAGGATGCACTTGGTTACACATCCAGGGATTTGGAGTGGGAACTTAGGGATGATTACCTTATCGGGATTGTACTATACACCCTAGAATAATCAACTGGAAATTGATACACAATCTCGCAAGGGGACCGTAGTTATATGTAAGAATAATACAATGGTAATACACTGGTTAACCTTGCAATCAAAAACTAAAATTGACATAGTTTTAAGGGTTTAGACGGAAAGGAATTCGTCAAGTGTGTGTAAGAAAACGTTCTAATAAATCATGTGGAGTCCCGACGAGAGACAGTGAATAACTTAATTTACTGTTGGGAAACTATGCAGAGCAGGTCTCTGAGGTGTCAGTGGGGGAGCAGGTTGGGCCAGAGGCCATAACTCTATTGTTTTAAAACAATGATGGGAAAATATAGATCCGTTCTAAAACTTAATGTTTTAAAGGGGAGGAACGCCAACTTTGAAGGTATTAGGAAAGAATTTTCCTAAGCTGACTGGGGGCGAATATTCGTCAGTAAAGCAACAGTTGGAAAATGAGAAGCCTTCAAAAATGCGATATTGTGAATCCAGAGCCAGTATGTTCCTGTTCGGGTGAAGGACGTTGCTAGTCTGAAAAGGGAATACTGGATCACGAGAGAAATTGAGGCTGTGGTTAAGAAAAAGAAGGAAGCATATGTCAGGTGTCGGCAGCAGAGATCGAGTGAATCATTAGCAGAGTATAAAGTCAGTTGAAATACATTTGAGAGGGAAATCAGGAGTGTGAAAAGGGGACATGAGATAACTTTGGCAAATAGGGTTAATGAGAATCCAAGTGCATGTTATAAATAAAAGAAGGACAAAATGCTAACTAGGGAGAGAGTAGGATTCTTTAAATGTCAGCAATGCAGCCGATGAATGGAGCAGCAGGAGGTGGGGATATTCTAAACGAGTATTTTACATTAGTGTTTACTATGAAGAAGAAAATGGAAGGTGGGGAAATCGATGGTGATATCTTGAAAAATGTCCATATTAGAAGGGAGCAGGTGTTGGATGTCTGAAAATGCATATAGGTGGATAAATCCCAGGACTTTATCAGGTATACTCTCGATCTCTGTGGGAAGCTGGAGAAATGATTGCTGTGCACTTTGCTGAGATCTTTGCTTCATCAATAGTCAGAGGTGACGTGCCACATGATTGGCTGTTCACCAAAGTGGTGTCACTCTTTGAGACACGTAGGAAGGAACTGCAAACCAAAGAAAAAAGCTAATAACAGTGATGGGTTAGTTTTTGGAAGGAATCCTGAGGGACAGGTAATGCAAGCATTTGGAATGATAAAGATTATTTCGGGATAGTTAACACTGCTTAATGCTTGAGAAGTCACGTCTCACCAATCTGATTGAATTTTTTGAAGAAGTGACGGAAGATGAATGATGAGGGCAGAATGGTGGGCGTGATTTTTTGGGTCTTTCGTAATACATTTGCAAGATTTCATATGGTAGAGTGGTTAGCATGGTTTGATCACATGGAATATAGGGATAACTGGCTATTTCGATCCCGAACTGGCTCCAAGGTAAAAGAGAGGCGGTGGTGTTAGTTGTTTGTTTTCCAGGTTGGAGGCGTCTGACCAATGTTTTGTCATAAGGAATCGGCGTGGGTCCACTGCTTTTCATTATGTTCTTTAATGATTTGGAAGTGAGCATAGGAGTTATTGTTCGGAAGTTTACAGCTGTCACCAAAACTGGAGATGCAGTGGACAGCGAAGCACGTTATCTCAGAGTACAATGGGAACTTGATCAGTGGGACCAGTGGGCAGAGGAGTGGCAGATCGAGTTTAATTTGGATAACTGTGATGTGCTACATTTTGGAAAGGTACAGGATATATGCAGGTAATGGTATGTTCATGCGGGGGTATTCCTGAACGACACGACACTGCAGTGTAGGTTCATAGTTCATTGAAAGTGTATTTACAGGTAGAGAAGAAGGCATTTCGTTTGCTTGCCTTTACTTTTCAGTGTATTGAGAATAAGGGTTGTGAGCTCCCGTTGTGGCTGTCCACGATATTGGTTCGCTCAATTTATGAATATTACAGGAAATTCTGGTCTCCCTACTTTACGAAGGATGTAATGAAACTTGAAATCGTTCAGAAAAGATTCAGAATAATGTCGTCATTTGAGGGTTTGAGGTATAGAAAGACACTGAACTGCCTGGGGCTGTTTTCCCTGTAACGATTGTCACACTGGAGGGAACATTTGTTTTTTTTAATAAAATCATGAGGGCCTTGGAGAGGGTAATTAAGATTGTAATTTCCAAGGGCTGGGGGAATCCAGAAATAGATGCAATGGTTTTAGGGTGAGGGAAAGGAATTTATAGGGACCTAAGGGGTAATGTCTTTTTTATGCAGTACATGATGTGTATATGGAATGTGCTGCCAGAGGAAGTGGCGAAGGCTGGCACATTTCGAACATTTATTGAACGTCTGGATGGGTATATAACCAGGAAGAGTTTCGAGAGAAATGGGCCAAATGGAACTAAATGGACCTGGGATATCTGGTCAGCATGGATGAGTTGGAAAAGAGTGTCTGTTTCCATGTTGGACAACACGACGAGACACCAATCAGAGAATGGCTGAACTGTTATCTAACCCCTCATTCCTTCCTTTGTCCCTTACCAACAACATCTTCGTCCTCAATTCGATTTCAAACAGTAACACACTTCCCGTTGTGTTATGGAATACACATGGTCGTCCTCATTCGTTGTGGCATGTCCTGCTACCGAGCACAGCATCTGATTTCCGGCGAGTATGCAGTACAGAAGGCACTCAGTGCCGGGGGGAGGTGTGTCTTGAATACATGAAATCGTTGATATCATCGATAAATTTCCAGTCTCTAACACTGTATTAATTAAACACTTGAATATTTAATTGTGTGTTGGAATAGAGAAAGCTGAATTTTATTTTTTGTCCCATTCTATTTCTCAATCAACATGACATTTGGAGTGTTTCTGTTACGTGAGACAGAACACTTCTACCTTCTCAAGGGCCGATAAGAATGGGGGAATAAATGCTGAACCCAGCCAATGATGCCCACATCCCATTACCGAATGAAAAATAATTCCCTTTGTGTTCCTCATCACTCACTGCCTCTGCAGACATAACAAACCATCATCACTTCCCTCGTCCCACAGCTCGATGATATTGGCAAAACATTCGAAAATTTGAAGTCACCATCCCATGAGCTCACACTGGTTTGTGTACAACTAAATGGTAAATAATATTTCATACTTACTAACTTGTGTAGTAGAGGGGTATAAGCTCCAACAATGCATGGCTCGGGTCTGTTCCTCGATTTCTCACTCACACAGGCAAACACAGGCACGCACACGGACATACACACACACATATTACATCTTTTGTTAAACAATCCCTGAATGTCAGATTAACGCCGAACATCTACACACTGGGTCAGGCTCAAGACACACCTCCCCCTGGCATTGAGTGACTTCTGTACTGCATACAGACCTGAAATCAGATGCTGTGCTCGGTAGCAGGACATGCCACAAGGGATGAGGACGACGAACATGTGTATCTTCAGAACAGCAATCTAACAGGGAATCAGAAACAAATAAAGCACTTAACGTTGAATTTGTAGAGTAGTTCAGGTCTTGCTATGTGTGTGTACATGTCTGTGCGGCCTGCCATTGTGTTTGTCTGCGTCTGTGCATCTGAATATAAGATAATGAGAGGAGAGAGTGAATTTAACTCAGCACCTCTTGTCAGATTACTCATGCCTTTAAAAACATGTATTGCGATTTCAACTGTATAAAACTCCATGCCTTACCTGTCTGGGGATTTGTTGATGGCTACAGTATGGAGTGGTGTTTCATCTGCATCTGACCCTGTGCTGGCCATACCGTGTCGATTGTTGGGGATACATTAAAGATAGCCTTACAGTGTATCCAACTATATCCTGTCCCTAACCGGAAAGTGTTTGATGGGGACAGAGTAGGGAGATATTAACTTTGGAACATAAGAACTATGCTAAGCCATTCCGCCCTTAAACCTGATCTATCATTCGATGTGGTTATGGCTGATGTGCCCCCTCACACCGTGTCCCTTCCTTTGGCCCACACCCCTCAAGACCTTCACTGACTAAAATCATATCTGTCCGAGATTTGAACTGAACAGCAGAACAGGCATCTTTGCTGTTTATGGCAAAGGATTCCAAATCTGTCTCACGCCTTGTGTCTCAAAGCACTTCTTAAATCTCTCCTGAGGTCTCTGGGCTTTCAGTCTCAGGCTCTGCTCCATCTCGTTTTACAATCTGCAAACACTAAGAATTCTTTATTTTGAGGAAAAATGCCTCATCCAGTTGATATCTAGTTACTCTCAAGCGCCCAAGCTGAGCCTTCACGTCTCATCGTTACATAAGCTGGTTTGTGTGGCATTTGAGAAAGACTTAGGATGGGGCCTAGCTCTACAGAATTCAAACTTTGCGACAGATGCTGAACTAGTCTGAATTATTGGTGCTGGAAAAGCACAGCAGGGCAGGCAGCATGCGTGGAGCAGGAATATTGACGTTTCGGGCAAAAGCCAATATCATCAGGATCTGAACAAGTCTGTACACGTGCAATTCAGTGGGTGAACTATATCAGTTTTGGCATATTTGTGTCGTGCAGATATTTAGTGCTTGGAAAGTAAGACAAACACTTGGGAAACGTGACATTGTCTCTGGGATTCACTGCAAACAGTCTCTGGAATTTGCATTTAATCACCTTCAAAAAACTCTTCCATTTACTACCTCTGTAAAGAAAATTCATAATGCTATGGTACATTTACATGGGATAGAAATCAGCTTTTGATTCATTGCACATTGTGACTGTAATTTGGAGATAAGTAACAGAACAGAAGCTTTCTGTGTTTCAGCTCCCAAATTAACATATGATCGTTTAATTTATCTTGTCTTCGATGTAACATCCACAAAGCATCAATTCACATGTCACATTTTTTCAGTTCTCCTAAAAATTCACCAGACTCGCCATATTTAAACCAGTGCAAGTAGAGAATGGGATTACATCGAGAATAGACTTCTCTCTACTCTGCAACTTTTGAAATTCCCAGGGCACTTTCAGCGTGGGTTAGATATTGATAAAATCACCGACTTCCCCCATCCTTAGCGCATCAAATATATTCAGGGCAGCAACATCACTGGGTTAAATCAGAGTATATGCACCTCCCATTTTAATCTGGACCTCACCGAAACATGTGGAGAATGAAGTCAGATGCAAAGTAAAGAACCCTCTATACTACCCCTATTCAGCACTCCCTGGACAGGTGCATCACCGTATTCAATGCAGAGTAAACCGCTTTCTACACTGTTTTGATAATACGCTTCAAATTTCGGCAGAGCACTGGGGTAGGATTAAAGTTAAGCAGCATTGCAAACAGTGCAGATGCTCCCTCCAAATTACGCAGAGATATTGATAGATCAGGAGAACGGGAAGAAACTGTTTGAAGGAAGAATGATCCTGGACATGTGGGGATAAAGTGTGAGGAGAGATTGTATAAATGTTTCCGTTCAAATTGAAAAGACTCGGTGGAGATCTAATCAAAGCCTTCAAGATACCAACTGGATGAGACATGTTCCACCAAGGTAAAGCATGCCTACTGGTTACAGATTGTAGAACGAGAAGGAGCAGAGTCTGAGACTGAATGCCCAGAGATCTCAAGAGAGATTTAAGAAGTGCTTTGAGACACAAGACATGAGAGAGATTTGGAATCTTCCGCCATAAACAGCGAAGATGCCGTGTCTGCTGTTGAGTTTAGATTAGATTAGATTACTTACAGTGTGGAAACAGGCCCTTCGGCCCAACAAGTCCACACCGACCCGCCGAAGCGCAACCCACCCAGACCTCTACATTTACCCCTTACCTAACACTACGGGCAGTTTAGCATGGCCAATTCACCTGACCCGCACATCTTTGGACTGTGGGAGGAAACCGGAGCACCCGGAGGAAACCCATGCAGACACGGGGAGAACGTGCAAACTCCACACAGTCAGTCGCCTGAGTCAGGAATTGAACCCGGGTCTCAAGCGCTGTGAGGCAGCAGTGCTAACCACTGTGCCACCGTGCCGCCCCCAATAACTCACGGACAGATATGCTTTTAGTCAGTGAATGTCTTGAGGGTGTGGGACAAAGGAAGGGTCATGGAGTGAGGGGACACATCAGCCATGACCACATCGAATGATAGATCAGGCTTAAGGGCGGAATGGCTTAGCATAGTTCTTATGTTCCAAAGTTAATATCCCCCTACACTGTCCACATCGAACATTTTCTGGTTAGGGACAGGATAGAGATGGATATACTGTAAGGCTGTCTTTAATGCATTCCCAATAAAGCTCACTGCATGGCCAACAAAGGGTTAGATGCAGAAGAAACACCACTCCACACTGTAGCCATTTATAAATCCCCAAACAGGTAAAGCCTGGAGTTTTATACAGCTGAAATCCCAATACATGTTTTTAATGGCATGGATAACCTGACAAGTTTAATTAATACGGTGTTAGAGACTGGAATGTCATCGATGATATCAACGATTTTATATATTCAAGACACACCTCCCCCCGGCACTGAGTGGCTTCTGTCCTGCATACTGACCTGAAATCAGATGCTGTGCTCGGTAGCAGGACATGCCACAAGGAATGAGGACGACCATGTGTATTCCATAACACAACCGGAAGTGTGTTACTGTTTGAAATCGAATTGAGGACGAAGATGTTGTAGATAAGGGACAAAGGAAGGAATGAGGTGTGAGATAACAATTCAGCTCTTATTGGTGTCTCGTCGTGTTGCCCAATATGGAAACAGACACTCTTTTCCAACTCATCCATGCTGACCAAATATCCCAAGTACATTTAGTCCCTAGTTCTATACCCATCCAGACGTTCAATAAATGTTCGAAATGTACCAGCCTTCGCCATTTTCTCTGGCAGCTCATTCCATATACACATCATGTACTGCATAAAAAAAAATTAGCCCTTAGGTCCTTATTAATTTCTCCCCTCACCCAAAAGCCATTGCCTCTATTACTGGATTTCCCAGCCAATGTAAAATACAATCTTAATTACCCTCTCCAAGGCACTCATGATATTATAAATAAAAAACAAATGCCCTCCTCTGAGACGATTGTTGCAGGGAAACAGCCCCAGGCAGTTCAGTGTCTCACTATCCCTCAAAACCTCTAATGATGACATCATTGTGAATCTTTTCTGAACGCTCTCAAGTTTCATTACATCCTTCTTAAAGGAGGGAGACCAGAATTCCATGTAATATTCATAAAATTGCCGAACCAATATCCGGTACAGCCGCAACGGGACCTCACAACTCTTATTCTCAATGCACTGAAAAGTAAAGGCAAGCAAACAAAACGCCTTCTTCTCTGTCCTATCTACCTGAAAATACATTTTCAAGGAACTATGAACCTACACTACAAGGTCTCGTTGTTCAGCAACACCCCACAATGAGCATCCCATTACCTGCATATATCATGTATTGATTTGCCTTTCCAAAATGCAGCACATCACATTTATACAAATTAAACTTTACCTACCACTCCTCCGCCCACTGGTCCAACTGATCAAGTTCCCATTGTTCTCTGAGATAACGTTCTTTGCTGTCCACTGCATCTCCAGTTTTGGTGACAGCTGTAAACTTCCGAACAATAACTCCTATGCTCACTTCCAAATCATTAAAAAAATAACGAAAAGCAGTGGACCCACCACCGCTTCCTTCAGGCAAAACATTGGTCAGAGGCCTGCAACCTGGAAAACAAACAACCAACACCACCGCCTCTCTTTTACTTTGGAGCCAGTTCGGGATCGAAATAGCCAGTTATCCCAATATTCGATGTGATCTAACCATGCTAACCACTCTACCATATGAAATCTTGCAAATGCATTACGACAGACCCCAAAGATCACGTCCACCATTCTGCTCTCATCATTCATCTTCCGTTACTTCTTCAAAAAATTCAGTCAATTTAGTGAGACATGACTTCTCAAGCATTAATCTTTGTCATTCCAAATACTTGCATATCTTCTCCCTCGGGATTCCATCTGAAAACTAGCCCATCACTGATATAATTTTTTTTTTGGTTTGCAGTTCCTTCCGAACTTTCTCAAACAGTGACACCACTTCGGTGAACAGCCAGTCATGTGGCACGTCACCTCTGACTATTGATGAAGCGAATATCTCAACGAAGTGCACAGAACTCATTTCTCCAGCTTCGCACAGAGATCGAGAGAATACCTGATAAAGTGCTAGGATTTATCCACCTACATGCATTTTCAGACATCCAGCACCTGCTCCCTTCTAATATGGACATTTTTCGAGATATCACCATCAATTTCCCCACCTTCCATTTTCTTCTTCATAGTAAACACTAATGCAAAATACTCGTTTAGAATATCCCCCACCTCCTGCTGCTCCATTCATCGGCTGCATTGCTGACATTTAAGGGATCCTACTCTCTCTCTTGTTAGCCTTTTGTCCTTCTTTTATTTATAACATGCATTTCGATTCTCATTAACTCTATTTGCCAAAGCTATCTCATGTCCCCTTTCACACTCCTGGTTCCCCTCTCAAGTATATTCCGACTACCTTTATACTCTGCTAATGATTTACTCGATCTCTGCTCTCGACACCTGACATATGCTTCCTAATTTTTCTTAACCACAATCTCTATTTCTCTAGTGATCCAGTATTCCCTTTTCAGACTAGCAATGTCCTTAACCCAAACAGGAACAAACTGTCTCTGGATTCTCATTATCGCATTTTTGAGACTTATAATCTCTGGCCCAACGTGCTCCCCCACTGACACCTCAGTGACCTGCTCTGCATAGTTTCCAAACAGTAAGTTATGTCATTCAATGTCTCTAGTCGGGTCAACCACATAATTTATTAGAATATTTTCTTACACACACTAGACAATTTCCTTTCCGTCTAAAACCGTAAAACCATGGCAATTTTAGTTTATGTTTGCAAGGTTAAAATCCCCGACCATTACCATTGTATTATTCTTACAGATAACTACGATCCCCTTGCAAGATTGTTTATCAAATTCCAGTTGATTATTGTAAGGCATATAGTACAATCCCGATAAGGTAATCATTCCTTTCTAAGTTCCCGCTCCACATCCCTGGATGTGTTACCAAGTGCAACCTCCTTAGGTACATAGAACATCAAACGTTGCGTTCTCCTTGTCCCTCGATGTGGCGCCGATCTGTGGAATCACCCTGAAGCCCATCTCACCTACAATATTCCATTCTCGTGCATATGCCTATTCCAATGTCAATTTAAATGCCCTTAAAGTTAGCGAGTCCACCACAGTTGCAGGCAGTGTGTTCCACACCACGACTACTCTCTGAGTAAAGAAACTACCTCTGATGTTCGTCCTATATCTATAACCCCTCAAATTAAAGCTACATCCCCTCGTGCTAGCCATTACCATCAGAGGAAATAGGCTCTCACTGTCCAACCTACCTAAATGTCTGATTACCTTATATGAATCATTTTGGTCGCCTCTCAATCTTTTTCGCTGTAAGGAAAAAACACTCAGATCTCTCAACCATTTCACATATTACCTTCCCTCCACAACTGGCAACATCCTGGCATTTCCCCTCTGAAACATTTCCAAAGCATCCACATCCTTCCTGTTATGCGGTGATCAGAACTGTACGCAAAAATCCAAATGTGATTGTACCATTGTTGTTTTTGACCTCGTGGACCCGAAACTCAATCCCTCGATCAATACCAGCTAACAAACTGTATGCCTTCTTACTGTCCTCTCAACCTTGGCGGTAATTTTCTAGCATCTTAAGTACCTTTCACCAGGATCTCACTTCTCATCTACACTACCAAGAATCTTACTGTGGGATATAGGTAAATTAATGTTACTTCTGCAATTCTGCATTTATAATTGATTACATAAAAATAAATGAACTTACATCAGTGTGTAATTGTTTCAGCCAGGAGCTGAGTCAACAAGAATGGAAACTATGTGGAGGAAATGCATCATTGTTTTTTTGTATTAGTTAAAAATGTATGCAAGAAAGAAACGGGGCTGCAAAACAATGGTAGAAATACAGACAATAAATAAAATGCTGTGAAGAGAGGCTGTTGAACGATATATGCCTGGATAAACAGTTTGGATAAACATCTGTTTCCCACTTTTACAGAAACACAGGACCAAACATCAATTAAAAGGGCTTAGTGATAAAATGTTGTGAGGGGCAGCACAGATGGGGGGAGCAGATAATGGTAATCAAAGGATGGGATGAGGTCACATGGCCTAGTGAGGCCAGAAATAAGCATTTTGTCACAGACACAGCCGGATAAGACAAGAGATAAACAGGAGTAATGGGTACCGGTCTTAAGGAAGTGGACGATATAAACGGGGGCCGGGGTGGTGGTGGGGGAATAATGAAATAAGAAAAAAAATGTAGGAACCAAATTGTATAAATATCGTGTATTTGTTGAATTCAGTGTGTTTTGGCCCTGCCTTGTGGACATCACACCCACTTGCAAGTGTGAAATAAATGAGACTACTGATTCAGATCTTGTCTGGGACTGAAATTATTGATGTGAGTGAGCTTTGTTTCTCACATAACCATGAGCCCAGTACTCTGTATTCCTGTTACTTCTTCCAAAGTGAATCACCTCACACTTTTCCACACAAAATCATTTGCCAACTGTCTGCCCAGATATGCAGCTTGTCTATATCTCTCTGCAAAATACAACATCCTTCACCACGATCCACAACTCGACCAACCTTAGTGTCATCCGCAAATTTACTAACCCACACTTCGATGGTCTCATTCACGCCTTTTATTAAAATGAAAAACACTGGCCCCAAAACAGATCCTTGTCGAACGCCACTAATAAACATACTACAGGATGAATATTTCCCATCAACTGTCACATTCTGTCTGCTTTAAGGTTGCTAATTTCTCATCCAAACTGCTAAATTATCCTCAATCCCATGTCTCCGTATTTGTGCAATAGCCTACAGTGGGATATTTATCAAACACTTTCCTGAAATTCAAATCTACGAAATCAACCGCTTTACCACCATCCACCTGCTTGGTCACCTTCTCAAAGAACTCACTAAAGCACGTGAGGCACGATCTACCCTTCACAAAACCGTGTTAAGTATCCCTAATGAACTTATACATCTGTCGATGATTATAAATCCTGTCTCTAACAATCCTTTTCAAAACTTTGCAGACAACCGAAATAAGGCTCACAGGTCTATAATTTCAAAGGTTGTCTCTACTCCCCTTTTTGAACAAGGGAACAACATTTGCTATCCTCCAGTCTTCTGGCACGAATCCTGTAGACAATGACGATATAAAAATCAAACCCAAAGGCTGGGCAATCTCCTCCTTGACTTCCCTGAGAATCCTAGGATAAATCCTATCCAGCCCAGGGGACTTATCTATTTTCATAGTTTCCAGAACTGCTCACACCTCCTCCTTATGCACCACAATCCTCTCTGGTCCAGTAGCTTGTATTTCAGTATTATCCTCGCACACATTGTCTTTTTCTAATGTGAATACTGACGAAACATGTTCATTTAGAGCTTAATCTGTCTCATCTGACTCCACGCACCACTTTTCACTACTATGCTCCATTAGCCCTAATCTTACTCTCCTCGTTGTTTAATTCGTGATGGTGCTATAGAAAGCCTTAGGGATTTCCATGATCCACCAATGAATTATCATGTCCCATACTGGTTTGTCTTTGATCTCTCTTTGGATGTAATGCTATCCCTTATCATAAATGACACTCCCTGTCCTCTTTTGATCCATTTTCTTAATATGCCTTAGGGTTCACCTGCTTTCATTTTTTAGCGCTCTGCTTTAGGGAACATCTCGGGGGCACCTGCACGAACCAACCATACCGCCCTGTGGCCCAACATTTCAACTATCCCTTCCACTCAGTCGAGAACATGGAGGTCCTGGGCCTCCTTCAACGCCGCTCCCTCACTACCCGACGCCTGGAGGAATAATGCCTCACCTTCCACCTCGGAACATTTCAACCCCAGGGCATCAATGTGGACTTCATCAGTTTTCTCATTTCCCCTTCCCCCACCTCACCCCAGTTCCCAACTTCCAGCTCAGCACCGTCAATATGACCTGTGCGACTGGCCTATCTTCTTTTCCACCTGTCCACTCCACCCTCCTCCCTGACCTGTCACCTTCATCCCCACCCCCACTCACCTATTGTGCTCTATGCTATTTTCTCCCCACCCCCACCCTCCTCTCATTTATCTCTCCACCCTTCAGGCACTTTGCCCGTATTCCTGATGAAGGGCTTTTGCCCGAAACGTTTATTTCACTGCTCCTCGGATGCTGCCTGAACTGCAGTGCTTTTACAGCACCACGCTATTCCAGAATCTGGTTTCCAGCATCTGCAGTCATTGTTTTTACCTTTGAGCGCATTGTGCACCCTGTCCGAGATATTCTTGATCAGGGCACTGAGGAGGCAACAAGCCATTCACGCGGTCCCCTGCAGAATGTTTGTACCGCTGAATTTAGAGATACCTATCACAACCAATCGCTTGGAACCTGACATTCTCCGTTACATTAAAGGCTGGCTTGGTGACAGAAACTTGACTGCTGGTGCTACGTGCATCTGAGATCCATCTCGAGTACAACCCAAGCAGCATACTTGTTTGAGATGGGGACAGCCACCAGAAACCCCAGCACCACCTGCCTCTTCTTCCTAACTTTCATAGATGTAACCCATCTACATGACTGTATCTGCGGATTTTCTCACTTCCTATAAATGCTGTGCTCCTATAACTTCTTCACTGCCTCTAACTGCCGTTCCAGCTGATCAAAATAATCTAATTGAATTCACAATGAAATATTCTTACGGCCAACATACTCAACAGTAGCATGAAAACTCTCCCTAACCCTCATATCGTAGGGGATGGGCACATTACTCTCCAAAGGCCATCTATGCACCTGAATAATCTCCAGGGACAAGAAATAGCACAGTCTTACTGCTCTAATAAAGCACTGCTCCAGGCAACTTCAGTATCAATATTTTATATTTTTAGATTTAATCAAGAGGCAGAACTCAATAAACATATCATCACAAAGAACCTACTCTATTTACTATTGTAGACTTCCAAAAAAAAGGGCAGTGAGGTTCCACTTAGAATATTTTAAAAACTATGCTCTTAGCTGCTCCTGGACTGCGAGCTCTCTCTCGCAGGTTCCTTCAAATACATCTTGGAATTTGACTGTCGGTTAATTTTTCATAGACACACTTTATGTCCAAAGACACTTCCCTGAAACAGATGTGTCAAGCAGTTGTGTCGGTTTCTTTCTCCTTTAATCCCTCGAGCACAAGGTTCTTGCCTTTGTATCTCTGTCTTTTTGAAAAGTGTCATTTTTATTCTAATCTTTCTTTTCCCCAAAATTCCCAAAACAACCCAACAGCTTAGAAAACAGGAATTGCTGTTCCTGGAATTTGTGAAAATGACCTTTAATAGCTAAATATCTAAAAAAAAAAGGATTAGATCATGCAGCAACATTTTTCTGGTCCTCTGTCTCAGATTACATAAATCATGAGAAAAATCAACAAAGGAACGAACAGATATCTGGATCAAGCCGGGGGAACTGAATGGAAACAAAGTATCCCTGGAAACACATTTGTGATTTAAAAACATATTTTATACAGTATGCCATTTATTTTTCTTTAATTGGAAGATGCTCATGTTTTTGTAATTTGTCCAGCTGCGTGGATCCGAGAGTTCTGTGAGAAAGTGTTTCCCTCTCTGCCCTGCAGAGAACGATGATACATTCACCAGATAGTTTATTTTTGTGTCTGCTCCACTTGCTGTGCAGTGATTACTTGGGAGATTTTTTTGCTGAGGCATGAATCATTCCTCTTTTGGTTTGGGCTTTGTTGTTTAGCTTTCTGTATTCTGCTGGTCATTGCTGGCAGCAGTTTACTTTGACTTTGTTCCTCTAGTCTCCTCCGTATTGCTCCGTGGACGGAGTCATTTCTTTCTCTTTGGAAAAAACAACAAAATTCTGTTGCCACTCCTTTTTTTTCCCTTTCGTTCATTCTTCACGTGGACACCTCTTTCCATGATCTGCTGAATTCATGTTGGCTCTCAGTCACTTGGATTTATTCATCAATTGAATTGTTTTTATAACTGGATATTTCACGGCATACTTTAACTGATCTCTAAAGTTTTTCTCTGTCACCACATAAATAAGCGCATTTCTGCAGCAACTTAGGTTCCGCAGCATGTATGCAACTTGTTCAAAGAGATCAAAATCATCCGCGTAATAACCAACATTGAACATATATAAAATATACACACACCAGAGAAGGATAAAATTGGCGGACATGGCAAAGAGTAAAATCACAGATTTCTTTCTGCTGTCTGTCTCTGGGTCATTCTCTGATTTTCTCTGACCCCTCAGTCCTTTACGTGCCTTAACGGCCTCAAAGATGTGTCGGACGGTCAGAATGTTGAGGAAGATAATAAAAATGAATGGGAGAAATGGGGTTAAAAATATCTCAATATATGTAAAACTCACCCAATGTACATTGTCATAATAACTGTCTCTTGCGTAACAGTACCATGGAATGGTATTAATGATCCTTCCGGATTCATATATGAAATAATTGGGAATATTCTTTAAAGAGAAGAAAATGCAGATTGTTGCTAGGACTCTCATTGCTGTTTTCGCTGTGCAATACTGAGATTTCATTTGATGAATACAAATGGCTACAAATCGATCAAATGTAAAAGCAACAGTGAACCAGACAGAACAATCCACAGTAAAGAAGCTGAGGGCGTGGAGAACACTACAAACAGGAGTGATGTCCAGAAAAGACAGCGGATAATAAAAGTAAACAAACTCATCAAGTATGATATCAAAAATAATGAACAGTAGATCAGACACTGCCATGGCTACGAGATAGCGAGTGGAACATGTTGACAGGCCACACTTGCTCCGAGATAAGAATGTAACTGCCACCAGACTAACTGTAAGATGAAAGGAAATAGATTTGAAATGATTAATTGAATTTTCTAGATTAATATTGCATTTTAGAACGCAGGTTTCTTTTTGTTCAGTGCAATGTCATGAGAACCACTACAGTAGCTTCTCTCAAGTGAAATAACTTGCACTTTCAAAAGACAAACAGAATCACATGGGCAGAAAATTAATCTCAGTTACACGACCAGGTACTCAATACGTCTTTTTGGGCGCGGTGGAGTGGTTTGTCGGGAGTAGGTAATTATTTTACTTTACAGTTTACTCTGCCTAGCTGTAGTTTCCCATAACAAAACACTCACAAAATTTAAACACCCGGAATCAGTAAAACGCTGATTCGGAGACTCTTGATGGGCAACTGCTTCACACAGGAGGTGATTTAGTTTTGTAATGAACTGCCACAGGAATTCATAAATACCAGTACAGATGTAATATTCAAAAGGCGTTTGGACAGGTACATGAATAGGAAAAGTATAGAGGGCTTGGGATGGCACAGTGATTCAGTGGCTTGCACGGCTGTCACACAGTACAAGGGAGTCAGGTTCGATTCGAGCCTCACTGAAACTATCTATGTGGAGTTTACACGTTTTCCCCTGTTTTACGTCAGTTTCTCCCGGATGCACCAACTTTCTACAAAAGTCCAAAAATGCACATGTCAGGTGGAATGACTGTGCTGAACTTTCCCTGGTGTTCAGGGATGTGTATGTTCGGTGCGTTCGCCATTGGAAATGCAGGGGATAACGTAGCGGGATCGGACGTGGACTTGTAGGACTGAGCTGCCTGTTTCGATACGATGTGGATTCTTTGAAATGCAGAACTTAGTCGGCATGGACAAGTTGGACAATTGAGTGCTTTTCAATGATACAACTCTATGATGTTCATCGTGCATTCAGTGATGGTAATGGCGTTGTATGTCAATGGGTGTTTGGTAGATTCTTCCTGCTTAAGATTATTATTGTCTGGTGTTTGCGGAGTGCGAATGTTATTTATCAATGACCATACCAAGCTGGATGCTATCATGAAGTTTTAGGACACAAATGTCTTCATTATACAAGGAGGTGCAAACTGTGCTGAACGTGGTGTAATTGTGTGGAAACATCTTTGCTTTGGACATGACAAGTGGAGGGAAGGCCATTGGTGAGGCAACTGCAGAGTTTGGTGCTCAGGACACGACCTTGCAGAATTCATGCATCGATGTCTGACAGCTGAGATGATTGTCCTTTTAGTGCCAGAACCATCTTACTAGGCAGTGCAATAATAAAGCGTTGTAATCTCATTGAATCCAGTTTCTTAAATGCTTCCTGTTATCAGTATATGTTTATTATTTATCCGATTAGAACGCGGAGATTTTACTTCAGTTAATAAAAAAACTATAAAAATAGGAACATCTGATTAAGGAATAAATATTTTGTAATTGTAAGTCAAACAATCCAGAGTTTGTCACACTTTAGAGTTCAGCGTAGTTATTTTGAATGGTCAGAATCTGTGGAACAAAAATTGGGGTTGTGTGATGGGATTGGACATCTGGCAGCGTCAGAACGTTTATCATTATCACATGAAAAGAAGACAAATGCTCTCTACTTGGAAAATTAGGTCTATGAGCTCTGCCAGTAACATGAATTATGTAGACGGCCATCAGAACCTCACGAATATGCCTGTCGTAAAAAATCTTGTTCACGATTTTCTGTATTATGATACAACGTTCTTTATTGTATTCTCTATCTTTTCTGTAATTCTCTCTAATTCAATTATTTATCACAGCCATAATGTTGCAAGTGCTGATGCCCATTATTTATTGCATCACAATGTTTTCCTATTAAATTTATTTTGCTTTTTCATAATATTGCTTCAAAACGAACTGGTGCAACGACCTTAACAAAACCTCTTCCTCCCAAGGAGGACACACATCACAAAGGAATGGACTGTGATCATTTTTAAAAATCAACTGCGCTTAGATTATGAATAACCGATTCAAACATTGTTAATCAAAATCTTAACAGATACAGGTGCGAAACAGTGTCAACCCTTGTTCGTCCACATCCTTCATTATTAACGTCTGGATAAAGAAATGTAGTAGCCATGATACAGGCTTGCCCTACCCTTGCTGGAATATCAATCAGTCCAAAAGATTTTTTAAGTAAACATGATTGGTCCATCGGACAAATTAGTGAATTGACATTGCTATTCTGTTATTTTCACGATATGCGAATGAGTCACATATATGTCCCCCAAATGGAACATTTAACATTGCAAACTTACTACCAAATATACACATCAACGATGTATCTAATTTGCATTAAATCATATTTACAATCTACAATGAGGAGAAAGTGAGGTCTGCAGATGTTGGAGATCAGAGCTGAAAATGTGTTGCTGGAAAAGCGCAGCAGGTCAGGCAGCATCCAAGGAACAGGAGATTCGAAGTATCGAGCATAAGCCCTTCTTCAGGAATGAGCCGTTCCTCATTCCTGAAGAAGGGCTTATGCCCAAAACGTCTAATCTCCTGTTCCTTGGATGCTGCCTGACCTGCTGCGCTTTTCCAGCAACACATTTTCAGCGTACAATCTCCAATGACAATTTCATCAGTGAACACATCAGAAATTAGAAATGTATTATGAAAGAAGCATTTCACGTTTACAGTCAAATTATATTCCTCGTTATGAACGTAGTCAGGTATTCACTTGAATTCGGTTCACCACAAACAGATCAATTCTATATTCATAGATGCTCCTACGTACACAAAGCCACTGAGGTAAGTTGTTCCCCTGCAGTTAGTAACCCACACTCAGTATAGTTTTACTTTGAGTGATGCTCCCAGTAACACTTGGACACGGGGGTTACTTGTTCCTCTTTGAATAGGAATCCGTATTCCAAATAATTCTAATTGGAAGAAACAGAGATATGTACAACATGAGTGGTTCCAAGACTTACCAGGAATTCCAACAACAGCAATGATGGGGTAGTAAACTTTTTTGACCATTTGCCTTGGAAGATGCATTTTATTGTTTTTGGCACTAACTCTCCTTTGCTGCAGCTGTTAATCTGTTGGAATTGAAGTGTTATTTCGAATTGGAGGTAATACAGTTTCAGAGACTTTACTTTATATTGTCTGGCATATCCACTGGGAAATTATGATGACACTTTCAACGTTTTAATCATTTTCAACAACCAAATTATCCCAACAGGTATACTTTAATGATGTTTTTCACTAAGTCAATTTGAATAGCCCAATTTCTGAATTAATTGGATCCTCTTGGGTCTCAAATGCGAATTTCAGGTTGTCTTCAAACAACAAGACTTGTTTTATTTCCCTCACAATTAGTCCCAAAAATATATATTTTTTGCACTTTTTTTCACTGAGGACACTTGATCTTGCTGAGGCTATTCGGTCATTCAATGCCTCTCGTTGTAGAGTTCGTTGAGAGGTGTTCTACTCAACATGGTTATATTGTTGCTTTCCTTTTACTTCACTTTTGCAACTCGTTTGGCAAAATCTATCTGTGAATAAATACTGTGAATCAGAACCAGAAGAGTGTAGTAACCATCCCAACAGGTTGAACGTCCAGGAGTTAATATTTCTTGAAAACAAAGACAAAAATTAGTTCGGTGCAACTTAGATGAATTGGCCATGCTAAATTGCCCGTACTGTGAGTTGAAGGGGTAAATGTATTGGAATGGGTTTAGGGGGTTGCTCCTCGGAGGGTCGTTTTGGACTTGTTGGGCCGTAGGGCCTGTTTCCACACTGTAAATCGTCTAATCTAATCTAAAAACAGAAACTTATTCAGAAAGTTAACTTCCAAATCATTGAATGATAACATCATATGGGATAGACTTGACTCATCGATCTGTCGTGTTTGTAACTCGAAAATTATATTATAAACTACACGAGTCCCATTTCAAAACTTACTCCATTGTCTTGATTGTCATTCAAGTACTTTTTAAAGATTTTGAAGATTCACAACTCAACCAACGGTCCTCTGGGTGTCATCTTCCCTTTGAACCTCGAGCCTTTCAGCTAAAAAAAATGGGCCACATTGCTATTGGATCTTCAGAGAAGGGGGAAAACTTCTTTAGATTCCCCCAATCCATGCCCCTCATCGTCTTATCCTCTTATCTCTCCTCGTAAATTCGCAACTCGACATTATCCAGAATCTGTCTTCACAACTAAACTGCTACTTTCCCAGCAACATTTTCATGAATGTCTTTGTGCACCCTGTCTAATGCAATCACATTCTTCTTATCGTACAGTGACCAGAACTGCACACAAAACTCCAATTGTGACTGAACCAAAGTTCTCCAGAGCACCGACAGGAAATTCCTGCTGGTAAAGATACCTTTTTCACTGAACCATTAACCACTTCTGCTACACTGAAGGATCTTTATTTCCTCTGTGCTTCCTAGTATCCCACCACTCATTGAGTACTGTCTTGTCTTGTGCCACCTGTCAAGAAGCATCATCTCACATTTATCAAAGTTAAATTTCATCTACCACTCACATGCCCAAATGACAAATTTGTCTGTTTCTATCTGTAACCGGAAATTATCTTCCTCTCTACCATTCACCCTGTGAATATTTGTATCATCAAACTTCCTTATCATTCCTAAACTTCCCTTCTGTTTATCCCAACAACAAGCCTCATCACTAACACACAGCACATATTCACATTTGAATTTTAAGCATGCTAACATGTTTCTACTTATTACCTTCCTTACTGTGGGTTAGAATTTCCCTCTGCTCTTTTACAGTTTCTTCAAACTCAGCAAATACACGAACCCGCCTCCATGAGAAGCAAAGGAGATGGTCTCATAATTCCTCACAAACAGTTCAAATAAACATAGCTGACAGTTAGAAGTAAGTTTGGAGTGCACATAGCAGGACGTGGTCGTAGAAAAGGCCAATATACAATTAATGATGCCAGAAGTTAAAGATGTTAATATTATTGGATAGTGGATATAGCAAGTGATAATCAAAAAATTTGGGGGATGTGGGAACAATGCTGACTAAAGCAAGACCACCTAAGTCTGAGTTGGACTACACAGTGATATTTGGTGAATGTCAGGATGAGGTGTTAGAAAGACAGTGGCAGTAGAAAGATAGAGCTCCTCAAAATTTGAGAAGCGAAACAATGAATGGTATTCGGGGAGCAGGACATGATTCTGCAAATCGAGAGAAATCCATCCCTGCCAAACTAGTAGACTGTACCACGCCTTGTACTGCATGTTAACAAGGGATATCAATCTAAAGATTTAGGCCTTATGGCCAGGCATGTAGAAACAATTAGGGAATGGTATATGCTCACGACAGGGGTTTAGGATTCAATGTATGGCAGCCATATTAAAACACGAGCGTGCTGCAGCTTGATAAGGAATCTATAGGAAGCCAAGGTAACAATCCAGCGGAGCATGCCAGTGAAAGTGGAGGAAGATGATCAATATGGTAATGAACAATTGGATACAGTACCATACAATTTGTGATCGCAACATGACACAGATGGGGGAGAGTGAAATCAGCTGGACAAGTGGATTTAAGGTTGAAAGCAGATGCTGGGACATTAGTGACATTTATGATGAATCAATATATCTCAAGGATTGGTATACCGTCGGAAATCAGCTCAGAGAGTGAGTCTATCTTCATCCAGAACGTAGTTAACTTGATGCTGCATTCTTTGAAAATCAAGCAGAGATTTGGAGGTGTATATCATCCCCAGTCGTAGGGTATGGTGGAAAGTATTCATGGGACATTCCCAACCAAATTAAATAAGATCTGTGCAATCACCAACCGTAATTGGATTGATGTGATGCCGCAGGCTTTACAATCTATCACTACATGAGCTGCTCACACCGCTTGAGATGCTCACAGTTGCACTTATACAACCATGCCTTGACTGTGCTTGTCCATCGGTACATCTCAGTGAAAGAGATCTTACCTGACCATCTCTGTAAGCTGGGGGCTGTGCTCAATCTGAGGTCAAATCAGAGCCTGGTTGCCTGGAGCAGGCTGGTAATAAATGGCGAGGACACGGCAGGTATAGGGAAAGCCCTGTAGCTGTGGGAAATAAGTCTGAACCTATTAACCAGGACTTACATTTCTCCCAGATGAAGAGACTTCCAGGGAAACTATTACCAGATTTCCCGGGGTCATATCTCTAACAGTGAAATCGATAGCAGCCGCTGACCCCGAAATAAAGGAGAGAGTGAAATACATCGGAGTGAGGTTTGAAGAGAAAGTCCAAATACCCCACACAGGCAACATTTTACTGTTTACTGAATCATCTCACTCACCTCTCAGTTTCCCTTTGTCCGCCTCTGCCTCCTTTGCTATTATTCCCATTTCCTGTCTGTCTGCAAGTCTTTTGTTCTGTTTGTCTCTGGATGCCCGAAACATTTTTTCCAGTTAACAATTCTTCCAGGATTTTCCCTACCTCCAGCAACCAATGGTTGCACCTGTAGCTCTCATTCTCTCTCTCTCTCTCTTTCTCTCTCCCAGTCTCTATTTATTTCTAACCCTCCCGTGTATCATGCGGCATCAATTAGTGCATCAGTGAAAATAACTTAAAATGAAGTTACAGCGAGTTATCAAGAAGGCTTGTGGCATTCTCTGATTCATTGCAGGAGGATTTGTACAAAAATAAGTAACATTGTTCTGCTCTCTGTCACATTACCCTGATTCTCTCTTTAAACCTCTCACTGATACCAGAATTTACTACAGCACTGGGAGAAGGATACAAACTAATTCAACATTGACCTTCCCATGCAATAACTTGAAATGTGAATTGAAGGGTTTCACTTTGTTTTAAATATGATGGGCATTGTTCCAAGTAACTCATCTCAAACTGTGCCTACTGACACTGCAAGGAGAATGTTTTAACCAAACTCTGTTCCTTGACTCACACCCTGACTTTACCTCTTTCAGTTTCGGCAGAGCATCTGGGCACCAGGTGACCGATTTTGGGAGACAACACTTCGCCTTCCTGGTAGATTTACCTGCTTCCCAGTGCGGAAAGACCAACAGTGATGTAGACTTGAACGCCAGCAGATCAATGCATCCTTTAATTACCTACGATGTGAACATTTTCCTTAACTCCCGAAATGGAAATTGCCTCGCTGTCTTCCAGAACAGCGGCAGTCGTTGCCCAGAAAGTAAATTGCTGAACCTCGCCCAGATCAACGGGATCCGCACCGCGGCTCAGCTTTTCCAAACTCTGCTGAATAACAGAATCCAGCACAATAACCAGTCAGTGGGCTGTATCATTCTTTACACCACCTTTAGCCCATGTCTAGATCACAGATTCAGTAACACGGGGAATTGTGAGATCTTCTTTTACCCTTCTTCTCTCTAAGCAAAAATGCAATAGTACCTCAGCCTTCTTCATAAGACCATCCCTCCGTACCAAGCAACACTCTGATAAATATCCTCTGCACAATTTCCAAAGCTTCCACATCCTTCCTATAATGCAGTGAGCAGAACTGTGCACAGTACTCCAAGTGTGGCCACACCAGAGTTTTGTACAGCTGCAACATGACCTCATGGCTCCAAAACTCTATCCCACTATTAATTAAAGCTAACATACTTATGCCTTGTTAACAACCCTTCAACCTGAGTGGAAACTTTCAGGGCTCTAACATGGACACTGAGATCTCTCTGCTCATCCACACGACCAAGAATCTTACCATGAGCTGAGTACTCTGCATTTCTGTTACGCCTTCTAAAGTGGATCACCTCTCACATTGCCGCATTAACCTCCATTTGTCACCTCTCTGCCCAGCACTGCAGCTTTCTATTTCTCAATGTAACCTACAACATCATTTGGCACTATCTGCACCTCCACCAACATTAATGGCCTCCGCAAATGTACTAACCTAGGCTTCTATACCCTCATCCACAGCATTTATAAAACTGACCAACAGCAGTGGCATCAAAACATATCCTTGCAGTATACCAGTAGTAATTGAACTCCAGGATGTAACAATTCGCATCAACCACCACCCTCTGTATTCTTAGAGCCATTTAATGATCCAAAGCACGAGATCACCCTCAATCCCATGCCTCCGTACTTTCTGTGATAGCCAACTGTGGAGAATCTTATCAAACGCCTTTCCGAAAATGAGATGTTTGACAACAATATTTGAAAGGGTTCAGAAAAAGATTTCCAAGGATGATGCCAGTGTTGGAGGGTTTTGAGCTATGGAGATAGGCTGAATAGAATGTATTCACTGTGATCTAACATTGCTACACAGTCTATGGATTAGCAGTAGAGGAACCTTGTCGAACACTGTTGTGGAGAAAATATAGGGAACCACCAGGAGACGCAGAGAGTTCTTCAAGACGTAGGCTTTTATTTGCGAAATAAAAACCGTGACACCGAGAAAGCTGATTCTCGAAAGCCCTCCGACCTCAGGCTCCGTGGACACTTATATCATTGTAATCATGTTTCTGTTAGCTTATCATCATGTCCAACTGCATGAATCAAGTACCTCAATCTAGGTACACAATAAACCAGTGCTGTTAGTTCCCATTATCACCTAAGTTGCACATTCTACTTGATGTTATTCTCATGTCACCGTTAGATATTTATTGGTAACTCTGCTACAGTGATCTTCAATTACAGACGGAACTATCATGATAATGATTTAACTATTCCATCTGTTACAATAGTCTCCTGTCTCAACCTCATTCTAGAAACTATTCATGAGCTATTTTAATGTCATGTCCCAAATATTTATAGACCCAATCCTCTCATAATAACACTAAACAGAGAAACTTGATTTATTACATTTGTAATCTCATCTTGACACAGTGACCTTTCAGACTTAACCTTACTCTTCTAATCGGTGTAAGAATGTTCCACTATGGTTATCCCATCCTGCCCCTGCCTTCCACAGAATATATATCCCAGTGGTCTTCATGCTTTAACCCTTCCCATACTTTCATGTTCTTTATTTTCCATATTTCCCCCTTTGAGACCTATTGGTCCCACCCATGGAAAGAAGACAATGAGCTTAGCCTCTCTTGTGCCCAATACCAGAAATATACATCCCAACATGGACAAAATAATTTTTGGAGTCGGAAACTTAAAGGATTATTCCTCTATTCCTGAGATCCCTTGGGCCAAAGACCTGCCCTCCAATAACCAGAACAGGAAAAAAGACCCAAGATCCCTCACAATCTTGGACCCGCACCACATTCTTCAGACGTATAATCGACGTCCCCACGTGGACATATTCCTTTTACGGTGGCAGTTATTAGATCATAACCATCGAACAGTGGGGTTCCACCAGAGGAGTAAACTTTTCCTGGGGTATCTGAAATGACCACAAGTTGCCGTGCAGTGACGCGAACTAAAAAGGACTTAATAAAATGTAGAGCACAACAAAAGATGAAGGCAACAACAAGCAAAACTGCACCTACAGTAAGACCAATTTTGACAAACCATGCTCCCAAAGACCCTAATATAGTATTCAGTCAATCAAAAGCCTGATGACCAAACCCCGCAATTGTTTTTATTTTTATCTCCCTACTTAGATTGTTTAGTTTATCCATTGCTTCAGTCAAAGATCCCCCAGGGCTCGTGTTGTTAGGTATAAAGGTACAGCAATGTTCCCCAAATATCACACAAACTTCGTCTTTTTATTACTGTATCCAATCTAAGGCATGTCTGTTTTGTCATGCTATTTTATTGGTAGCATCCAATTGTTCTCTGAAGGCCACAACGGCCTCATCAGTATAATTGATAAACATCTGCTTTTTGTAATAAATATAATTAATCCATTCAGCCTTCATGCTCATCCTTATCATTGGGATAAGAGCTTCCCAGCCCGTGGCAATCTCATTGCGGGCCTTAAACTCGTTAGGAATACCTCTTGGCTGTCCTATACTATCAATCTGAAGTGTCGGAGAAGCGACATACCTTCGCTTTGTTCGGCGGCTATGACGTAGCATCAAGCTGCGTGTGGTGATATAACTACCTTGTGTCGGAGCATTACACGGGCAAAGCTGTCACTCCAGTCAGTGGGCAGCGTCATGCGCAACCCGACTTTCTTACCTCCCAGCCAGTAAGTATCTGTCAGGAGGACATGTTGAGAATTTAAAACTGCCCCAAATGTGGTTTCTACCTCCATTTGAATAGCATTCCCACAAAGACCCATTAGGTAGCCTGCTAGTGGAGCCATTTCACTTAAAGCTTTGAAAACTCAACCCATACACCAGATCCAATAACATGAACATATTCAACTTCTGGCATCATTGATCGTATATTGAACTTTTCTACGACCAAGTCCTGCTGTGTGCACTCCAAACTTACTTCGAACTGTCAGCTATATTTATTTGAACTGTTTGTGAGTAATTATGAGTGGGTTAGTGTATTTACTGAGTTTGAAGGGACTGTGAAAGAGCAGCGGGAAATACTTGCCCTCAGTAAGCAAGGTAATAAGTAGAGACATGTTA
Source organism: Hemiscyllium ocellatum (assembly GCF_020745735.1). NCBI lineage: Eukaryota > Metazoa > Chordata > Chondrichthyes > Orectolobiformes > Hemiscylliidae > Hemiscyllium > Hemiscyllium ocellatum. The sequence continues at coordinate 6,487,191 of NC_083451.1, forward strand.
GCGTACTTTACATTCAAATGCATATATGTGCTGTGTGTAGGTGTGAGGCTGGTTGGTGGGATAAACAGAGGGGAAGGTTAGGGATGATAAGTAAGTTTGATGGTACAAATATTCACAGGGTGATTGGCAGTGAGGCAGATAATCTCAGGTTCCAGACAGAAGCAGATAAATTTGTCAGTTGGGCACGTCAGTGGTAGATGAAATATAACTTTGATAAATGTGAGATGATGCTTCTTGCCAGGAGGCACAAGACAAAACAGTACTCAATGAGTGGTGGGATACGAGGAAGCTCAGAGGAAATAAACATCCCTCAGTGTGGCAGAAGTGGTTAGTGGTTCAGTGAAAATGATAAATTTACTAGCAGGCATTTCCTGTCGGTAATCTGGAGGACTTTGGTTCAGTCACAATTGGAGATTTGTGTGCAGTTCTGGTCACTGTACGATAAGAAGGATGTGATTGCATTAGACTGGGTGCACAAAGACATTCGTGAAAATGTTGCTGGCAGAGTAGCAGTTTAATTGTGAAGACAGACTCTGGATAAGATCGAGTTGAGATCTTACGAGTAGAGATAAGAGGATAAGACTATGAGGGGCATGGATTGGGGGAATCTAAAGCAGTTTTCCCCTTCTCTGAAGATACAACAGCAATGTGGCCCATTTTTTAGCTGAAAGGCTCGAGGTTCAAAGGGAAGATGACACCCAGAGGACGGTTGGTTGAGTTGGCATTGTAAAAAATCTTCAAAAAGTACTTGAATGACTATCAAGACATAGGAGTAAGTTTTGAAATTGGACTCGTGTAGTTTATAATATAATTTTCGAGTTACAAACGCGATGGATGGATGAGTGAAGTCTATCCCATATGATGTTATCATTCAATGATTTGGAAGTTAACTTTCTGAATTAGTTTCTGTTTTTAGATTAAATTAGACGATTTACAGTGTGGAAACAGGCCCTACGGCCCAACAAGTCCAAAACGACCCTCCGAAGAGCAACCCACCTAAACCTAATTAATTTTTGTCTTCGTTTTCAAGAAATATTAACTAGTGTACGTTCAAGCTGTTGCGATGGTTACTACGAACTTCTGGTTCTGATTCAGCGAATTCATTCACTGATAGATTTTGCCAAACGATTTGCAAAAGTGAATTTAAAGGAAAGCAACAATATAACCATGTTGAGGAGAACACCTCTCAACGAACTCTACAACGAGAGGCATTGAATGACCGAATAGCCTCAGCAACAACAAGTGTCCTGAGTGAAAAGATGTGCAAAAAAATTATATTTTTGGGACTAATTGTGAGAGAAATAAAGCAAGTCTTGTTGTTTGAGGACAACCTGCAATTCGCATTTGAGACCCAAGAGGATGCCATTAATTCAGAACTTGGGGTATTCAAATTGACTTCGTGAAAAACATCATTAACGTATATCTGTTGGGATAATTTAGTTGTTGAAAATTATTAAAACGTTGAAAGTGTCATCATAATTTCCCAGTGGATATACCACACAATATAAAGTCTCTGAAACTGTATTACCTCCAATTCCAACAGATTAACAGCTGCAGCAAGGGAGAGTTAGTGCCAAAAACAATAAAATGTTGCTTCCAAGGCTAATGGTCGAAAAAGTTTACCACACCATCATTGCTGTTGTTGGAGTTCCTGGTAAGTCTTGAAACCACTCATGTTGTATATATCTCAGCATCTTCCAATTAGAATTATTCAGAATGTGGGTCTCTATTCAAAGAGGAACAAGTAACCCCAGTGTCCAAGTGTTACTGGGAGCAGCACTCAAAGTAAAATTATACTGGGTTACTAACTGGAGGGGAACAACTTGCCCCGGTGGCTTTGTGTACGTAGGGGTATCTATGAATATAGAATTGAACTGTTTGTGGTGAACCGAATTCAAGTGAATACTGACTACGTTCATAACGAGGACAATAATTTGACTGTAAATGTGGAATGCTTCTTTCATAATATATTTCTAGCTTCTGAAATGTTCACTGATGAAATTGTCATTGCAGATTGGTAATATGATTGAATACAAATTAGATAAATCGTTGATGTGTATATTTGGCACTAAGTTTGCAAAGGTAAATCTTCCAATTGGGGGTGCATATATGTGACTCATTCACATATCGTGAAAATAATAGAATAGCAATGTCAATTCATTCATTTTTCCTTTAGACATATAATGTTTACATCAAAAATCTTTTGGCCTGATTGATATTCCAGCATGGTTAGGGCAAGCCTGTATCATAGCTACTACATTTCTTTATCTAGACGATAATAATGAAGGATCTGGACTAACAAGTGTTGACACTATTTCGCACCTGTATGTGATAAGATTTTGATTAACAATGTTTGAATCGGTTATTCATAATCTAAGCACAGTTGATTAGTAAAGTGATCACTGTCCATTACTTTGTGATGTGTGTCCTCCTTGGGAGGAAAATGTTTTGTTCAGGACCTTACACCAGTTATTTTTAAGGCAATATTATTTAAAAGCAAAATAGATTTAATAGGAAAAAATTCTGATGCAATAAATAATGGGCATCAGCATTTGCAATATTATGGTTGTGATAAATAATTGAATCAGAGAGGATTACAGAACAGAAAGAGAATACAATACAGAATGTTGTGTAACATACAATTGTATGATGGAAACGCACACTTCAGTCCAACTTGTCAATGCCGACTAAGTTCTGCATTTCATGGAATCCACGTCGCGTAGAAACAAACAGCTCAATCCGACAAGTCTGCATCCGATCCCCCGACGTTGTCCCCTGCATTTCCAATGGCTAACACACCTAACATACGCATCACTGACCACCAGGCATAGTTTAGCATAGTCATACCACCTGACATGTGCATTTTTGGACTTTTGCAGAAAGTTGGTGCGTCTGGTAGAAACTGAAGTAAAACACGGGGAAAACGTGTAAGCTCCACATAGACAGTTGCAGTGAGGCTGGAATCGAACCTGACTCCCTTGTACTGTGAGACAGCAGCGCAGACCACTGAATCACTGTGCCATCCCCAGACCTCTATACTTTGCCTATTCAAATGCCTTCTGAATATTATATCTGCACCGGTGTTTATAAATTCCTGCGGAAGCTCATTACAAAACTAAATCACCTCCTGTGTGAAACAGTTGCCCATCAAGAGTCTCCGATTCGGTGTTTTGCTGATTCCGGGTTTTATTTTTTGTGATTGTTTTGTTTTGGGAAACGACATTTAGACAGAGTTAACAAAACAAAATACATGCCTTTTCCCGACCAACCCCTCCCACGCCCCCAAAAAGACGTATTGATTACTTGGCCGTGTTTCTGAGATTAATTTTCTGCCCATGTGATTCTGTTTGTCTTTTGAAAGTGCAAGTCATTTCACTTGAGAAAAGCTACTGTAGTGATTCTAATGACATTGTACTGAACAAAAAGAAACCTGAGTTCTAAAATTCAACATTAATCTAGAAAATTCAATTAATCATTTCAAATCTATTTTCTTTCATCTTACAGTTAGTCTGGTGGCAATTACATTCTTATCTCGGAACAAGTGTGGCCTGTCAACATGTTCCACTCGCTATCTCGTAGCCATGGCAGTGTCTGATCTACTGTTCATTATTTTTTATATCATATTTTTTCAGTTTGTTGACTATTATTATCCACTGTCTTTTCTGGACATCACTCCTGTTTGTCGTGTTTTCAACGTCCTGAGCTTCTTAACTGTTGATTGTTCTGTCTGGTTCACTGTTGCTTTTACATTTGATCGATTTGTAGCCATTTGTATTCATCAGATGAAATCTCAGTATTGCACAGAGAAAACAGCAATGAGAGTTCTAGCAGCAATCTGCATTTTCTTCTCTTTAAAGAATAGTCCCGTTTATTTCACATATGAATCCGGAAGGATCGTCAGAAACATTCCATGGTTTTGTTACGTCAAAGGCAGTTTTTATGACAATGTACATTGGGTGAGCTTTAAATATTTTGCAACATTTCTAACACCATTTCTCCCATTCATTTTTATTGTCTTCCTCAACATTCTGACCGTCAGACACATCTTTGAGGCCGTTAAGGCACGTAAAGGACTGAGGGGTCAGAGACAAACAGAGATTGACCCAGAGATAGACAGCAGAAAGAAATCTGTGATTTTACTCTTTGCCATATCTGCCAATTTTATCCTTCTCTGGTTTGTATATATTTTATATATGTTCGATGCTGGTTATTACGTGGATGATTTTCATCTCTTTAAACAAGTTGCATACATGCTGCGGAACCTAAGTTGCTGCACAAATACAGTTATTTATGTGGTGACACAGAAAAACTTTAGAGATCAGTTAAAGTATGCCGTGAAATATCCAGTTATAAAAACAATTCAATTGATGAATAAATCCAAGTGACTGAGAGCCAACATGAGATACAGCAGGTAATGGAACGAGGTGTCCACGTGAGGAATGAACGAAATGGAAAAAAAAAGGAGTAGCAACAGAATTTTGTTGTTTTTTCCATTGAGAAAGAAATGACTCCGTCCAAGGAGCAACACGGAAGAGACGAGAGGAACAAAGTCAAAGTAAACTGCTGACAGCAATGAGCAGCAGAATATTGAAAGCTAAACAACAAAGCCCAAACCAAAAGAGGAATGATTCATTCCGCAGAAAAAAAAATCTCCCAAGCAATCACTGCACAGCAAGTGAAGCGGGCACAAAGATAAACCATCTGGTGAATGTATCATCGTTCTCTGCAGGGCAGAGGGGAAACTCTTTCTGACAGAAGTCTCGGATCCACACAGCTGGACAAATTACAAAAACATGATCATCTTCCAATTAAAGAAAAATAAATGGCATACTGTATAAAATATGTTTTTAAATTAAAAATGTGTTTCCAGGGATACCTCGTTTCCATTCAGTTCCCCCGGCTTGATCCAGATATCTATTCGTTCCTTTGTGTATTTTTCTCATGATTTATATAATCTGAATCAGAGGACCGGAAAAATGTTGATGTATGATCTAATCCTTTTTTTTTAGATATTTGGCTATAAAAAGTCATTTTCACAAATTCCAGGAGCAGCAATGAATGTTTTCTAAGCTGTTGCGTTGGTTTGGAAATTTTGGGGAAAAGAAAGATTAGAATAAAAATGACACTTTTCAAAAAGACACAGAGGCAAAGACAAGAACCTTGTGCTCAAGGGATTAAAGGAGAAAGAAACCGACACAACTGCTTGACACAGCTGTTTCAGGTTAGTATCTTTGGACATCGAAGTGTGTCGATGAAAAATTAACCAACAATCAAATTTCAAGATGAACTTGAAGGAATCTGCGAGAGAGAGAGAGCTCGCAGTGCAGGAACAGCTAAGTGCATTTTTTAAAAAATATTTTAAGTGGAACTTCACTGCCCTTTTTTTGGAAGTCTGCAATAGTGAATTGAGTGGATTCTTTGTGGTGATATGCTTATTGAGTTCTGCCTCTTGATTTAATTTAAAAATGCAAAACATTGACACTGTAGTTGCCTGGAGCAGTGCTTTTTCGTGAAGTAAGACTATGCTATTTCTTGCACCTTTAGATTGTTCAGGTTCATAGATTACCTTTAGGAGAGTAATGTAGCCTTTCTCAGATTTCCGGGGGTAGGGAGAGTTTTCATGATACTGTTGAGTATGTCGGCAGTAAGAGTGTTTGGTTATGAATTCAATCAGATTATTTTGATCAGCTGGAACGGCAGTTAGAGGCAGTGAAGAATTTACAGGAGCATAGCATTTACAGGAAGGAAGAAAATCCGCAGATACAGTCATGTAGATGGGTTTCGTCTATTAAAGTCAGAAAGAAGAGGCAGGTAGTGCTGGAGGTTCTGGTGGCTATCCCCATCTCAAACAAATATGCTACTTGGGATGTACTCGAGAGGGATCTCAGATGCGCGTAGCACCAGCAGTCAAGTTTCTGTCACCAAATCAGGCTTTAATGTAACGTAAAATGTCAGGTTCCAAGCGATTGGTTGTGATAGGTATCTCAAAGTTCAGCGGTACAAACATTCTTGGCTTGTTGCCTCCTCAGTGCCCTGATCAAGAATATCTCGGACAGGGTGCACAATGCCCTCAAAGGTAAAAACAGTGACTGCAGATGCTGGAAACCAGATTCTGGAATACCGTGGTGCTGGAAAAGCACAGCAGTTCAGGCAGCATCCGAGGAGTGGTCAAATCGACGTTTCCGTCAAGAGCCCTTCATCAGGAATACAGGCAAATTGCCTGAAGGGTGAAGAGATAAATGAGAGGAGGGTGGGGGTGGGGAGAATATAGCATAGAGTACAATAGGTGAGTGGGGGTGGGAATGAAGGTGAAAGGTCAGGGAGGAGGCTGGAGTGGACAGGTGGAAAAGAAGATTAGCCAGTCGCACAGGTCATAGGGACGGTGCTGAGCTGGAAGTTGGGAACTGGTGTGAGATGGGGGAAGGGGAGATGAGAAAACTGGTGAAGTCCACATTGATGCCCTGCCCTTGAAGTGTTCCGAGGTGGAAAATGAGGCGTTCTTCCTCCAGGCGTCGGGGAGTGAGGCAGTGGCGTTGAAGGAGGCCCAGGACCTGCATGTCCTCGACTGAGTGGGAGTGGGAGTTGAAATTTTGAGCCACAGGACGGTATGGTTGGTTCGTGTGGGTATCCCAAAGATGTTTCCTAAAGCAGAAGCTAAAAATAGAAAGCAGGTGAACCCTAAGGCATAGTAATAAAATGGAACAAAAGAGGACAGAGGGTATCATTTTTGATAAGGGATAGCATTACATCCAAATAAAGATCGAAGACGAACAGGTACGGGACATGAGAATTCATTGGCAGACAAGGAAACCCTCCCCCATCCCCCAGGCTTTCAATAGCATCATCACGAATAAAAGAATGACTAGGGTTAGATTAGGGCTAATGTAGCATAGTAGTGCAAAGTGGTGCGTGGAGTCAGAGGAGATATATTGAGCTCTAAATGAACATGTTTCGTAAGTATTCACACGAGAAAAAAACAATGTGCGCATGGATAATATGAAATACAAGCTACTAGACCAGATGGGATTGCGGTGCATAAGGAGGAGGTGTTAGCAGTTCTGGAAACTATGAAAATAGACAAGTCCCCTGGGCTGGATAGGATTTATCCTAGGATTCTCAGGGAAGTCAAGGAGCAGATTGCCCAGCCTTTGGGTTTAATTTTTATATCGTCATTGTCTGCAAGATTCGTGCCAGAAGACTGGAGGATAGCAAATTTTGGCGCCTTGTTCAAAAGGGGAGTAGAGATAACCTTGGAAATTGTAGACTTGTGAGCCTCAATTCGGTTGTCAGCAAAGTTTGGAAAGGGTTGTGAGAGACAGGATTTCGTATCATTGAGAGATGAATAAGTTCATTAGGGATAGTTAACACGGTTTTGTGAAGGGTAGGTCGTGCCTCACGAGCGTTAGTGAGTTCTTTGAGAAGGTGACCAAGCAGATGGATGGTGGTAAAGCGGTTGATATCGTAGATATGGATTTCAGGAAAGTGTTTGATAGGTTTCCCACTGTAGGCTATTGCACAAATATGGAGACCTGGGATTGAGGATGATTTAGCAGTTTGGATGAGAAATTAGCTAGCTTAAAAAGGCAGAAGGTGACAGTTGATGGGAAATATTCATCCTGGACCTTGGTTATTCGTGACGCTCGGCAAGGATCAGTTTTCGGGCCACTGTTTTTCATTTTTATAAAAGACATAAATGAGAGAATCGAAGTGTGGGTTAGTAAATTTGCGGATGACACTAAGGTTGGTCGAGTTGTGGATCGTGGTGAAGGATGTTGTATTTTACAGAGAGATATAGATAAGTTGCATAGCTGGGCAGACAGTTGGCAAATGAATTTGAGTGTGGAAAAGTGTGAGGTGATTCCCTTTGGAAGAAGTAACAGGAATACAGAGTACTGGGCTAGTGGTAATGTGAGAAACAAAGCTCACTCACTTCAATAATTTAAGTCCGAGACAAGATCTGAATCAGTCGTGTCATTTATTTCACACTTGCAAGTGGGGGTGATGTCCACAAGGCAGGAACAAAACACACTGAATTCAACAAATACTCGATATTTATATCATTTGGTTCCTACATACTTTTCTTATTTCATTGTTACCCCAACTCCCCCGCCGGCGTTTACATACTCCACTTCCCTAAGACCGGTACACATTACTCCTGTTTATCTCTTGTCTTATCCGGCCTTGTCTGTGACAGAATGCTTATTTCTGGCCTCACAGGGCCACGTGACCTCATCCCATCCTTTGCTTACCATTATCTGCTTCCTACATCTGTGCTGCCCCTCACAGCATTTTATCACTGAACCCTTTTAATTGATGTTTGGTCCTGTGTTTCTCTAAAAGTGGGAAACAGATGTTTGTACGAACTGTTGATCCAGGCATATTTAATTTAACAGCCTCTCTTCACAGCGTTTTATCTAGTTCCTGTATTTCTACCATTGTTTTGCAGCCCCGTTTCTTTCTTGCATACATTTTTAGCTAATACAAAAAGACAATTATGCATTTCCTCCACATAGTTTCCATTCTTGTTGACTTAGCTCTTGGCTGAAACAATTACACACTGATGTGAGTTCATTTATTTTTATATAATCAATTGTAAATGCAGAATTGCAGAAGTAACATTAATTTACCTATACCCCACAGTAAGATTCTTGGTAGTGTAGATGAGAAGAGAGATCTTGGTGAAAGGTACTTAAGATCCTTGAAAATTACCGCCAAGGTTGAGAGGAGAGTAAGAAGGCATACAGGTTGTTCGCTGTTATTGATCGAGGGATTGAGTTTCGGGTCCACGAGATCAAAAAAAACAATGGTACAACCACATTTGGATTTTTGCGTACACTTCTGGTCACCGCATAACAGGAAGGAAATGGATGCTTTGGAAAAGTTTCAGAGGGGATTTGCAGGATGTTGCCAGTTGTGGAGGGAAGGTATTACGTGAAATGGTTGAGAGATCTGAGGGTGTTTTCGTTGCAGAGAAAAAGATTGAGAGGCGAACAAATTGATACATATTAAGGAAATCAGACATTTAGGTCGGTTGGACAGTGAGAGCCTACTTCCTCTGTTAGTAATGGTTAGCACGAGGGGATATAGCTTTAATTTGATGGGTTTTGGATATAGGACGCACATCAGAGGTAGTTTCTTTACTTAGAGAGTTGTAGCGGTGTGGAAAGCACTGTCTGCAACAGTGGTAGACTCACCAACTTTAAGGGCATTTAAATTGACATTGGAATAGGCATATGCACGCGAATGGAATACTGTGGGTTAGATGGGCTTCAGGGTGATTCCACATGTCGGCGCAACATCGACAGACAAAGAGAACGTAACGTTTGATGTTATATTCACCTAAGGAGAATGCAATTGGTAACACATACAGGGATGTGGAACGGGAACTGAGAAATGAATGATTGCCTTATCGGGATTGTACTATACACCATACAATAATCAACTGGAAATTGATAAACAATCTTGCAAAGGGATCGTAGTTATCTGTAAGGGGATTTAACCTTGCAAACATAAACTAAAATTGCCATAGTTTTAAGGGTTTAGACGGAAAGGAATTTGTCAAGTCTGTGGACGAAAACGTTCTAATAAATTATGTGGATGTCCCGACCAGAGGCATTGATTCACTTAAGTTACTCTTGGGAAAGTATGCAGAGAAGGTCACTGAGGAGTCAGTGGGGGATCACGTTGGGCCAGAGGCTATAACTCTATTGTTTTAAAACAGTGATGGGAAAATGTAGACCAGTTCTAAAACTTAATGTTCAAAAGGGGAAGAACGCCAATTTTGCAGTCATTAGGAAAGAATTTTCCGAAGCTGACTGGGGGCGAATATTCGCCAGTAAAGCATAAGTTGGAAAATGAGAAGCCTTCAAAAATGCGATATTGAGAATCCAGAGCCAGTATGTTCCTGTTCGGGTGAAGGACACTGCTAGTCTGAAAAGGGAATACTGGATCACTGGAGAAATTGAGGCTGTGGTTAAGCAAAAGAAGGAAGCATATGTCAGGTATCGGCAGCAGAGATCGAGTGAATCATAAGCAGAGTATAAAGTCAGTTGAAATACACTTGAGAGGGGAATCAGGAGTGTGAAAAGGGGACATGAGATAACTTTGGCAAATAGGGTTAATGAGAATCCAAATGCATTTTATAAATAAAAGAAGGACAAAAGGCTAACTCGGGAGAGAGTAGGATCCCTTAAATGTCAGCAATGCAACAGATGAATGGAGCAGCAGGAGGTGGGGATATTCTAAACGAATATTTTACATGAGTGTTTACGATGAAGAAGAAAATGTAAGGTGGGGAAATCCATGGTGATATCTTGAAAAATGTCCATATTAGAAGGGAGCAGGTGTTGGATGTCTGAAAATGCATATAGTTGGATAAATCCCAGGGCTTTATCAGGTATACTCTCGATCTCTGTGGGAAGCTGGAGAAATGATTGCTGTGCACTTTGCTGAGATCTTTGCTTCATCAATAGTCAGAGGTGACGTGCCACATGACTGGCTGTTCACCGAAGTAGTGTCACTCTTTGAGACACGTAGGAAGGAACTGCAAACCAAAAAAAAACAGCTAATAACAGTGATGGGTTAGTTTTTGGAAGGAATCCTGAGGGACAGGTAATGCAAGTATTTGGAATGATAAAGATTATTTCGGGATAGTTAACACTGCTTAATGCTTGAGAAGTCATGTCTCACCAATCTGATTGAATTTTTTGAAGAAGTGACGGAAGATGAATGATGAGGGCAGAATGGTGGGCGTGATTTTTTGGGTCTTTCGTAATACATTTGCAAGATTTCATATGGTAGAGTGGTTAGCATGGTTTGATCACATGGAATATAGGGATAACTGGCTATTTCGATCCCGAACTGGCTCCAAGGTAAAAGAGAGGCGGTGGTGTTACTTGTTTGTTTTCCAGGTTGGAGGCGTCTGACCAATGTTTTGTCATAAGGAATCGGCAGTGGGTCCACTGCTTTTCATTATGTTTTTTAATGATTTGGAAGTGAGCATAGGAGTTATTGTTAGGAGGTTTACAGCTGTCACCAAAACTGGAGATGCAGTGGACAGCGAAGCACGTTATCTCAGAGTACAGTGGGAACTTGATCCGTGGGACCAGTGGGCAGAAGAGTGGCAGATCGAGTTTAATTTGGATAACTGTGATGTGCTACATTTTGGAAAGGTACAGGATATATGCAGGTAATGGTATGTTCATGCGGGGGTGTTCCTGAACGACACGACACTGCAGTGTAGGTTCATAGTTCCTTGAAAGTGTATTTACAGGTAGAGAAGAAGGCATTTCGTTTGCTTGCCTTTACTTTTCAGTGTATTGAGAATAAGGGTTGTGAGGTCCCGTTGTGGCTGTACACGATATTGGTTCGCTCAATTTATGAATATTACAGGAAATTCTGGTCTCCCTACTTTACGAAGGATGTAATGAAACTTGAAATCGTTCAGAAAAGATTCAGAATAATGTCGTCATTTGAGGGTTTGAGGTATAGAAAGACACTGAACTGCCTGGGGCTGTTTTCCCTGTAACGATTGTCACACTGGAGGGAACATTTGTTTTTTTTAATAAATCATGAGGGCCTTGGAGAGGGTAATTAAGATTGTAATTTCCAAGGGCTGGGGGAATCCAGAAATAGAGGCAATGGTTTTAGGGTGAGGGAAAGGAATTTATAGGGACCTAAGGGGTAATGTCTTTTTTACGCAGTACATGATGTGTATATGGAATGTGCTGCCAGAGGAAGTGGCGAAGGCTGGCACATTTCGAACATTTATTGAACGGCTGGATGGGTATATAACCAGGAAGAGTTTCGAGAGAAATGGGCCAAATGGAACTAAATGGACCTGGGATATCTGGTCAGCATGGATGAGTTGGAAAAGAGTGTCTGTTTCCATGTTGGACAACACGACGAGACACCAATCAGAGAATGGCTGAACTGTTATCTAACCCCTCATTCCTTCCTTTGTCCCTTACCTACAACATCTTCGTCCTCAATCCGATTTCAATAAGTAACACACTTCCCGTTGTGTTATGGAATATGCATGGTCGTCCTCATTCGTTGTGGCATGTCCTGCTACCGAGCACAGCATCTGATTTCAGGTCAGTATGCAGTACAGAAGTCACTCAGTGCCGGGGGGAGGTGTGTCTTGAATACATGAAATCGTTGATATCATCGATAAATTTCCAGTCTCTAACACCGTAATAATTAAACACTTGAATATTTAATTGTGTGTTGGAATAGAGAAAGCTGAATTTTATTTTCTGTCGCATTCTATTCCTCAATCAACATTACATTTGGAGTGTTTCTGTTACGTGAGACAGAACACTTCTACCTTCTCAAGGGCCGATAAGAATGGGGGAATAAATGCTGAACCCAGCCAATGATGCCCACATCCCATTACCGAATGAAAAAAAAAATCCCTTTGTGTTCATCATCACTCACTGCCTCTTCAGGCAAAACAAACCATCCTCACTTCTCTCGTCCCACGGCTCGATGATATTGGCAAAACATTCGAAAATTTGAAGTCACCATCCCATGAGCTCACACTGGTTTGTGTACAACAAAATGGTAAATAATATTTCATACTTACCAAATTGTGTAGTAGAAGGGTATAAGCTCCAACAATGCATGGCTCGGGTCTGTTCCTCGATTTCACTCACACAGGCAGACACAGACACGCACGCGCACATACACACACACAGACACACTCATATTACATCTCTTGTTAAACAATCCCTGAATGTCAGATTAACGCCGAACATCCACACACTGGGTCAGGCTCGAGACACGCCTCCCTCTGGCATTGAGTGACTTCTGTAGTGCATACAGACCTGAAATCAGATGCTGTGCTCGGTAACAGAACATGTCACAAGGGATGAGGACGACGAACATGTGTATCTTCAGAACAGCAATCTAACAGGGAATCAGAACACAACAGTGAGAAAATAATAAAGCACTTAACGTTGAATTTGTAGAGTAGTTCAGGTCTTGCTGTGTGTGTGTACATGTCTGTGCGGCCTGCCATTGTGTTTGTCTGTATCTGTGCATCTGAATATAAGATAATGAGAGGAGAGAGTGAATTTAACTCAGCACCTCTTGTCAGATTACACATGCCTTTAAAAACATGTATTGGGATTTCAGCTGTATAAAACTCCATGCCTTACCTGTCTGGGGATTTGTTGATGGCTACAGTGTGGAGTGGTGTTTCATCTGCATCTGACCCTGTGCTGGCCATACCGTGTGGATTGTTGGGGATACATTAAAGATAGCCTTACAGTATATCCAACTCTATCCTGTCCCTAACCGGAAAGTGTTTGATGGGGACAGTGTAGGGGGATATTAACTATGGAACATAAGAACTATGCTAAGCCATTCCGCCCTTAAACTTGATCTATCATTCGATCTGGTCATGGCTGATGTGCCCCCTCACTCCATGTCCCTTCCTTTTGCCCACACCCCTCAAGACCTTCACTGACTAAAAACATATCTGTCCGAGATTTGAACTGAACAGCAGAGCTGGCATCTTTGCTGTTTATGGAAAAGGATTCCAATTCTGTCTCACGCCTTGTGTCTCAAAGCACTTCTTAAATCTCTCCTGAGGTCTCTGGGCTTTCAGTCTCAGGCTCTGCTCCATCTCGTTCTACAATCTGCAAACACTAAGAATTCTTTATTTTGAGGAAAAATGCCTCATCCAGTTGATATCTAGTTAATCTCAAGCGCCCTAGCTGAACCTTCAATTCTCATAGTTACAAAAGTTGGTTTGTGTGGCATTTGAGAAAGACTTAGGATGGGGCCTAGCTCTACAGAATTCAAACTTTGCGACAGATACTGAACTAGTCTGAATTATTGGTGCTGGAAAAGCACAGCAGGGCAGGCAGCATCCGTGGAGCAGGAATATTGACGTTTCGGGCAAAAGCCAATATCATCAGGATCTGAACAAGTCTGTACATGTGCAATTCAGTGGGTGAACTACATCAGTTTTGGCATATTTGTGTGACGCAGATATTTGGTGCTTGGAAAGTAAGACAAAAACTGGTGAAATGTGACATTGTCTCAGGGATTCACTACAAGCAGTCTCTGGAATTTGCATTTACTCACCTTCAAAAAACTCCTCCATTTACTACCTCTGTAACGAAAATTCATATTGCGATGATACATTTATATGGGACAGAAATCAGCTTTTGATTCATTGCACATTGTGACTGTAATTTGGAGATAAGTAACAGAACAGAAGCTTTCTGTGTTTCTGCTCCCAAATTAACATATGATCGTTTAATTTATCTTGTCTTCGATGTAACATCCACAAAGCATCAATTCACATGTCACATTGTTTCAGTTCTCCTAACAATTCACTAGACTCGCCAGATTTAAACCAGTGCAAGTAGAGAATGGGATTACATAGAGAATAGAGTTCTCTCTTCTCTGCAGCTTTTGAAATTCCCAGGCCACCCACTTTCAGCCTGGGTTAGATATTGATAAAATCACTGACATCCCCCATCCTGAGCCCATCAAATACACTCAGTGCAGCAACGTCACTTGGTTAAATCAGAGTATGTGCCCCTCTCACATTTTCATCCGAGACCTCAAGGAAACATGTAGAGAATGAAGTCAGATGCAAAGTGAAGGACCTTCGATACTACCCCTATTAAGCACTCCCTGGACAGGTGCAGCACCGTATTCAAGGCAGAGTAAAGCGTTTTCTGCACTGTTTCGATAATAGACTCCCAATATAAGCAGAGCACTGGGATAGGATTAAAGTTAAGCAGCGTTGCAAACAGTGCAGATGCTCCCTCCAAATTACACAGAGATATATATAGATCAGAAGAACGGGAAGAAACTGTTAGAAGGAAGAATGATCCTGGACTTGAGGGGATAAATTCGGAGGGGAGATTGCACAAAAGTTTCCGCTCAAATTGAAACGACTCAGGGGAGATCTAATCAAAGCCTTCAAGATATCAACTGGATGAGACATGTTCCACGAAGATAAAGAATGTCTACTGGTTGCAGATTGTAGAACGAGATGGAGCAGAGCCGGAGACTGAATGCCCAGAGACCTCAGGAGAGATTTAAGAAGTGCTTTGAGACACAGGGCGTGAGAGAGATTTGGAATCCGCTGCCATAAACAGCGTAGATGCCGGGTCTGCTGTTCAGTTTAAATCTCGGACAGATATGTTTTCAGTCAGTGAAGATCCTGAGGGGTGTGGGCCAAAGGAAGGGACATGGAGTGAGGGGACACATCAGCCATGACCACATCGAATGATAGATCAGGCTTAAGGGCGGAATGGCTGAGCATAGTTCTTATGTTCCAAAGTTAATATCCCCCTACACTGTCCCCATCAAACACTTTCTCGTTAGGGACTGGATAGAGTTGAATATACTGTAAGGCTATCTTTAATGTATCCTCAACAACCCCCACGGTATGGCTAGCACAGGGTCAGATGCAGAGGAAACAACACTCCATACTGGAGCCATCAACAAATCCCCAGACTGGTTAAGCATGGAGTTTTATACAGCTGAAATCCCAATACATGTTTTTAAAGGCATGTATAATCTGACAAGAGGTGCTGAGTTAAAGTCACTCTCTACTCTCTTTATCTTATATTCAGATACACAGACACAGACAAACACAATGGCAGGCCGCACAGGCATGTACACAGACATAGCAAGGCTTGAACTACTCTACAAATTCAACACCAAGTTCTTCATTTGCTTCTCACTGTTCTGTTCTGATTCCCTGTTAGATTGCTGTTCTGAAGATACACATTCCCGCCGTCCTCATCCCTTGTGACATGTCCTGCTACCGAGCACAGCATCTGATTTCAGGTCTGTATGCAGTACAGAAGCCACTCAGTGCCGGGGGGAGGTGTGTCTTGAGCCTCACCCAGGCGTGTGGATGTTCGGCGTTAAACTGACATTCAGGGATTGTTTAACAGAGATATACTGTTTGCTTGTCCCTGTGTGTGTGCCTGTGTGAGTAAGAAATCGAGTAAGAGACTCGACCCCTGCGTTGTTGGAGATAGTATCCCTTTACTACACATTTTTTTCAGTATTAAATATTATTTTCCATTTTGTTGTACACAAATCAGAGTGAGCTCATGGGATAGTGACACCAAAGTTTAGAATGTTTTGCCAATGTCATCGAGCCGTGGGACAGGGGAAGTGAGGATGTTTTGCTTTGTCGGCAGAGAGAGTGAGTGATGAGGAAAACAAAGGGAATGTTTTGTCATTCGATCATGGGATGTGGGCATCATTGGCTGGCTTCAGCATTTATTCTCCCATTCTTATCAGCACATGAGAAGGTGGGAGTGTTCTGCCTCACGGAACAGGAACACTCCAAAAATAATGTTGACTGAGGAACAGAATGCAACAGAACATAAACTTCAGCTTTCTCGATTCCAACACACAATTAAATCTTCAAATGTTTAATTAATACGGTGTTAGAGACTGGAATTTCATCGATGATATCAACGATTTTATGTATTCAAGACACACTCCTCCCCCGGCACTGAGTGGCTTCTGTACTGCATACTGACCTGAAATCAGATGTTGTGCTCGGTAACAGGACATGCCACAAGGGATGAGGACGACGACCATGTGTATTCCATAACAAAACGGATAGTGTGTTACTGTTTGAAATTGAATTGTGGACGAAGTTGTTGCAGATAAGGGACAAAGGAAGGAATGAAGGGTTAGATCACAGTTCAGCCATGCTCTTAGTGGTGTCTCATCGTGTTGTCCAACATGGAAACAGACACTCTTTTCCAACTCATCCATGCTGACCAGATATCCCAGGTCCATTTAAATCCCATTTGGCCCATTTCCCTCTGACCTCTTCCTGGTTAAATACCCCTCCAGACGTTCAATAAATGTCCGAAATGTGCCAGCCTTCGTCACTTCCTCTGGCAGCTCATTCCATATACACATCATGTACTGCATAACAACAACAATACCCCTTAAGTTGCTATTGAAATCCTCCCCCCTCACCCTAAAGCCATTGCCTCTATTACTGGATTCCCCAGCCCATGGAAAATACAATCTTGATTACTCTCTCCAAAGCCCTCATGATTTTATAAATAAATAAAAATCAAATGTTCCCTCCTCTGTGACAATCGTGACAGGGAAAACAGCTCCAGGCAGTTCAGTGTCTCACTATACCTCAAACCCTCAAATGACGACATTATCGTGAGTCTTTTCTGAACTCCTTCAAGTTTCATTACATCCTTCTAAGAGGAGGGAGACCTGAAATCCATTTAATTTTGATCCATTGGCCGAACCAATGTCGTGTACAGCAGCAACAGGACCTCACAACTCTTATTCTCAATGCACTGAAAAGTAAAGGCAAGCAAACGAAAAGACTTCTTCTCTGTCCTATCTACCTGAAAGTACATTTTCAAGGAACTACGAACCTACACTCGAACGTCTCGTTGTCCAGCAACGCACCCCCATAAACATACCATTACCTGCATATACCCTGTACTGATTTGCCATTCCAAAATGCAGCACATCACATTTATCCAAATTAAACTTTATCTGCCACTCCTCTGCCCACTGGTCCCAATGATCAAATTCCCATTGTACTCTGAGATAACGGTCTTCGCTGTCCACTGCATCTCCAGTTTTGGTGACAGCTGTAAACTTCCTTACAATAACTCCTATGCTCACTTCCAAATCATTAATCAAAATAACGAAAAGCACCGCCGATTCCTTATGGCAAAACATCGGTTAGACGCCTCCAACCTGGAAAACAAACAACTAACACCACCGCCTCTCTTTTACCTTGGAACCAGTTCGGGATCGAAATAGCCAGTTGTCCCTATATTCCATGTGATCTAACCATGCTAACGACTCTACCATATGAAATCTTGCAAATGCATGACGAAAGATCCCAAAGATCACGTCCACCATTCTGCCCTCATCATTCATCTTCCGTTCCTTCTTCAAAAAATTCAATCAAATTAGTGAGACATGACTTCTCAAGCATTAAGCAGTGTTGGCTATCCCGAATCAATCTTTGTCATTACAAATACTTGCATATTGTCTACCTCAGGATTCCTTCTGAAAACTAGCCCATCATTGAAATTAGCTTTTTTTTGGTGTGCAGTTCCTTCCTACCTTTCTCAAACAGTGACACCACTTCGGTGAACAGCCAATCATGTGACACGTCACCTCTGACTATTGATGAAGCAAAGATCTCAGCAAAGTGCACAGAAATCATTTCTCCAGATTCCCGCAGAGATCGAGAGTATCCCTGATAAAGTGCTAGGATTTATCCACCTATATGCATTTTAAGACATCCAGCACCTGCTCATTTCTGATATGGACATTTTTCAAGACATCACTATCGATTTCCCCAACGTCCATTTTCTTCTTCATGGTAAACACTGATGCAAAATATTCGTTTAGAATATCCCCACCTCCTGCTGCTCCATTCATCGGCTGCATTGCTGACATTTAAGGGATCCTACTGTCCCCCTAGTTACCCTTTTGTTCTTCTTTTATTTATAACATGAACTTGGATTCTCATTAACCCTATTTGCCAATATTATCTCAAGCCCCCTTTCCACACTCCTGATACCCCTCTCAAGTATATTCTGACGATCTTTATCCTCTGCTAATGATTCAATGGATCTCTGCTGCCAGTACCTGACAAATGTTTCCTTCTTTTTCTTAACCACAACCTCAATTTCTCTAGTGATCCAGTATTCCCTTTTTAGACGAGCAATGTCCTTCACCCGAACAGGAACATACTGTCTCTGGATTCTCATTAACGCATTTTTGAAGGCTTCTCATTTTCCAACTGTTGCTTTACTGGCGAATATTCACCCCCAGTCAGCTTGGAAAAATTATTTCCTAATACCTTCAAAATTAGCATTCCTCCCCTTTAGAACATTAAGTTTTAGAACTGGTCTATATTTTCCCATCACTGTTGTAAAACAATTGAGTTATGGCCTCTGGCCCAACGTGCTCCCCCACTGACGTCTCAGTGACCTGCTCTGCAAAGTTTCCCAAGAGTAAGTTAAGTTATTCACTGCCTCTCGCCGGGATATCCACATAATTTATTAGAACATTTTCTTACACACACTTGACAAATTCCTTTCCACCTGAATCCTGAAAACTATGGCAATTTTAGTTTATGTTTGCAAGGTTAAAATCCCCTACCATTACCATTGTATTATTCTTCCAGATAACTAGGATCCCCTTGCAAGTTTGTTTATCATTTTCCAGTTGATTATTGTAGGGTGTATAGTACAATCTCGATAAGGCAATCATTCCTTTCTCAGTTCCCGCTCCACATCCCTGGATGTGTTACCAAGTGCTTCCTCCTTAGGTACATAGAACATCAAACGTTATGTTCTCTTTGTCCCTTGATGTTGCGCCGACCAAACATCAATTAAAAGGGCTTAGTGGTAAAATGTTGTGAGGGGCAGCACAGATGGAGGAAGCAGATAATGGTAAGAAAAGGATGGGATGAGGTCACATGACCTTGTGAGTCCAGAAGTAAGCATTTTGTCACAGACAAGGCCGGATAAGACAAGAGATAATCAGGAGTAATGGGTACCGGTCTTAGGGAAGTGGAGGATGTAAACAGAGGCGGGGAGGGAGGGGGGACAATGAAATAAGAAAAAAAATGTAGGATCCAAATTATATAAATATCGAGTATTTGTTGAATTCAGTGTGTTTTGTCCCTGCCTTGTGGTCATCACACCCACTTACAAGTGTGAAATAAATGACACTACTGATTCAGATCTTGTCTCAGACTGAAATTATTGAAGTGAGTGAGCTTTGTTTCTCAAATTACCACTAGCCCAGTACTCTGTATTCCTGTTCCTTCTTCCAAAGTGAATCACCTCACACTTTTCCACACTAAAAATCATTTGCCTACTGTCAGCCCAGCTATGCAGCTTATCGAGATCTCTCTGTAAAATACAACATCCTTCACCACGATCCACAACTCGACCAACCTTCGTGTCATCCGCAAAGTTACCAACCCACATTTCGATGCTCTCATTCACGCCTTTTATAAAAACGAAAAACAGTGGCCCGAAAACTGATCATTGCTGAACGCCACTAATAACCAATCTCCAGGATGAATATTTCCCATCAACCGTCACCTTCTGTCTGCTTTAAGCTAGCTAAGTTCTCATCCAACCTGCTAAATCACCCTCAATCCTATGTCTCCGTATTTGTGCAATAGCCTACAATGGGAAACTTACCAAACACTTTCCTGAAATTCATATCTACGATATCAACCGCTTTACCACCATCCACCTGCTTGGTCAGTTTCTCAAAGAACTCACTAAAGCACGTGAGGCACCGCCTACCCTTCACAAAACCGTGTTAACTATCCCAAATGAACTTATTCATCTGTCGATGATTATAAATCCTGTCTCCAACAACCCTTTCCAAAACTTTGCTGACAACCGAATTCAGGCTCACAGGTCGATATTTTACAAGGTTGTCTCTACTCCTCTTCTTGAACAAGGGAACAACATTTGCTATCCTCCAATCTTCTGGCACGAGTCCTGTAGAAAATGACGATATAAAAATCAAACCCAAAGGCTGGGCAATTTCCTCCTTGACTTCCCTGAGAATCCTAGGATAAATCCTATCCAGCCCAGGGGACTTATCTATTTTCATAGTTTCGAGAACTGCTAACACCACCTCCTTATGCACCACAATCCCATCTGGTCTAGTAGCTTGTATTTCAGTATTATCCTCGCACACATAGTCTTTTTGTAATGTGAATACTGACGAAACATGTTCATTTAGAGCTTAATCTATCTCATCTGAATCCACGCACATCTTTGCACGACTATGCTCCATTAGTCCTCATCTTACTCTCCTCATTGTTGAATTCGTGATGATGCTATAGAAAGCCTTAGGGATTTCCATGATCCGCCAATGAATTTTCATGTCCCATACTGGTTTGTCTTAGATCTATATTTGAATGTAATGCTATCCCTTATCATAAATGACACTCCCTTTCCACTTTTGATCCATTTTCTTAATATGTCTTAGGTTTCACCTGCTTTCATTTTTTAGCGCTCTGCTTTAGGGAACATCTCGGGGACACCTGCACGAACCAACCATACCGCCCTGTGGCCCAACATTTCAACTATCCCTTCCACTCAGTCGAGAACATGGAGGTCCTGGGCCTCCTTCACCGCCGCTCCCTCACTACCCGACGCCTGGAGGAATAATGCCTCACCTTCCACCTCGGAACACTTCAACACCAGGGCATCAATGTGGACTTCATCAGTTTTCTCATTTCCCCTTCCCCCACCTCACCCCAGTTCCCAACTTCCAGCTCAGCACCGTCAATATGACCTGTGCGACTGGCCTATCTTCTTTTCCACCTGTCCACTCCACCCTCCTCCCTGACCTGTCACCTTCATCCCCACCCCCACTCACCTATTGGGCTCTATGCTATTTTCTCCCCACCCCCACCCTCCTCTCATTTATCTCTCCACCCTTCAGGCACTTTGCCCGTATTCCTGATGAAGGGCTTTTGCCCGAAACGTTTATTTCACTGCTCCTCGGATGCTGCCTGAACTGCAGTGCTTTTACAGCACCACGCTATTCCAGAATCTGGTTTCCAGCATCTGCAGTCATTGTTTTTACCTTTGAGCGCATTGTGCACCCTGTCCGAGATATTCTTGATCAGGGCACTGAGGAGGCAACAAGCCATTCACGCGGTCCCCTGCAGAATGTTTGTACCGCTGAATTTAGAGATACCTATCACAACCAATCGCTTGGAACCTGACATTCTACGTTACATTAAAGCCTGGCTTGGTGACAGAAACTTGACTGCTGGAGCTACATTCATCTGAGATCCATCTCGAGTACATCCCAAGCGGCATACTTGTTTGAGATGGGGACAGCCACCAGAAACCCCAGCACTACCTGCCTCTTCTTCATAACTTTAATAGATGTAACCCATCTACATGACTGTATCTGCAGATTTTCTCCCTTCCTATAACTGCTATGCTCCTGTAAATTCTTCGTTGCCTCTAACTGCCGTTCCAGCTGATCAAAATAATCTGATTGATTTCATAACCAAACACTGTTACCACCAACATACTCAACAGGAGCATGTAAACTCTCCTTCACCCCTCACATCGTAGGGGAAGGGCACATCACTCTCCGAAAGGCAATCTATGCACCTGAACAGTCTATAGGTACAAGAAATAGCACAGTCTTACTGCTCTAATAAAGCACTGCTCCAGGCAACTTCAGTATCAATATTTTGTATTTTAAAATTTAATCAAGAGGCCAAACTCAATAAACAAATCATCACAAAAAATCCACTCTGTTCACTATTGCAGACTTCCAAAAACAGGTCAGTAAGTTTCCACTTACAATATTTTAAAAACTATGCAGTTAGCAGTTCCTGTACTGTGAGCTCTCTCTCGCAGGTTCCTTCAACTGCATCTTGGAATTTGACTGTTGGTTAATTTTTCATAGACACACTACGATGTCCAAAGATACTTCCCTGAAACAAGTGTGTCAAGCAGTTGTGTCGGTTTCTTTCTGCTTTAATACTTTGAGCACGAGGTTTTTGCCTTTGTATCTCTGTCTTTTTGAAAAGTGTCATTTTTATTCTAATCTTTCTTTTCCCCAAAATTCCCAAAACAACGCAACAGCTCAGAAAACAGTAATTGCTGTTCGTGGAATTTGTGAAACTGACCTCTAATAGCTAAATATCTAAAAAAAAATGATTAGATCATACAGCAACATTTTTCCGGTCCTCTATCTCAGATTACATAAATCATGAGAAATATAAACAAAGGAAGGAACAGATATCTGGATCAAGCCGGGGGAACTGAATGGAAACAAAGTATCCCTGGAAACACATTTAAGATTTAAAAACATATTTTATACAGTATGCCATTTATTTTTCTTTAATTGGAAGATGCTCATGCTTTTGTAATTTGCCCACCTGTGTGGATCCGAGAGTTCTTGGAGAAAGTGTTTCCCACTCTGTCCTGCAGTGAACGATGATACATTCACCAGTAAGTTTATTTTTGTGTCTACTCCACTTGCTGTGCAGTGATTGCTTTGGAGATTTTTTTTCTCTGAAGCATGAATCGTTCCTCTTTTGGTTTGGGCTTTGTTGTTAGCTTTCTATATTCTGCTGCTCATTGCTATCAGCAGTTTACTTTGTTCCCCGAGTCTCTTCTGTGTTGCTCCTTGGATGGAGTCATTTCTTTCTCATTGGAAGAAACAACAAAATCCTGTTGCGACTCCTTTTTTTTCCATTTCGTTCATTCTTCACGGGGACACCTCGTTCCATTATCTGCTGCATCTCATGTTGGCTCTCAGTCACTTGGATTTATTCATCAATTGAATTGTTTTTAAAACTGGATATTTCAAGGCATACTTTAACTGATCTCTCAAGTTTTTCTGTGTCACCACATAAATAAGTGCATTTGTGCAGCAACTTAGATTCCGCAGCATGAATGCAACTTGTTCAAAGAGATCAAAATCATCCGCGTAATAACCAACATTGAACATATATAAAATATACACAAACCAGAGAAGGATAAAATTGGCGGACATGGCAAAGAGTAAAATCACAGATTTCTTTCTGCTGTCTATCTCTTGGTCAATCTCTGTTTGTCTCTGACCCCTCAGTCCTTTACGTGCTTTAACTGCCTCAAAGATGTGTCTGACGGTCAGAATGTTGAGGAAAACAATAAAAATGAATGGGAGAAATGGTGTTAAAAATGTTGCAAAATATTTAAAACTCACCCAATGTACATTGTCATAAAAACTGTCTTTGATGTAACAAAACCATGGAATGTTTCTGACGATCCTTCCAGATTCATATATGAAATAAATGGGACTATTCTTTAAAGAGAAGAAAATGCAGATAGTTGCTAGAACTCTCATTGCTGTTTTCTCTGTGCAATACTGAGATTTCATCTGATGAATACAAATGGCTACAAATCGATCAAATGTAAACGCAACAGTGAACCAGACAGAACAATCAACAGTTAAGAAGCCCAGGACTTGGATAACACTACAAACAGGAGTGATTTACAGAAAAGACAGTGGATAATAATAGTTAACAAACTGAAAAAATATGATATAAGAAATAATGAACAGTAGATCAGACACTGCCATGGCTATGAGATAGCGAATGGAACATGTTGAAAGGCCACACTTGCTCCGAGATAAGAATGCAATTGCCACCAGACTAACTGTAAGATGAAAGAAAATAGATTTGAAATGATTAATTGAATTTTCTAGATTAATGTTGAATTTTAGTACTCAGGTTTCTTTTTGTTCAGTACAATGTCATGAGAATCACTACAGTAGCTTCTCTCAAGTGAAATAACTTGCACTTTCAAAAGACAAAAAGAATCACATGGGCAGAAAATTAATCTCAGAAACACGGCCAGGTACTCAATACGTATTTTTGGGGGCGGGGGAGGGGTTGGTCGGGAGAAGGTATTTATTTTGTTTTGTTAACTCTGTCTAAATGTCGTTTCCCAAAACAAAACACTCACAAAAAAACACCCGGAATCAGTAAAACACCGTATCGGAGACTCTTGTTGGGCAACTGTTTCACACAGAAGGTGATTTAGTTTTGTAATGAGCTGCCGCAGGAATTTATAAACATCGGTGCAGATGTAATATTCAGAAGGCATTTGAATAGGTGAAGTATAGAGGTCTGGGGATGGCACAGTGATTCAATGGTTTGCACTGCTGTCTCACAGTCCAAGGGAGTCAGGTTCGATTCCAGCCTCACTGCAACTGTCTTTGTGGAGTTTACACGTTTTCCCCGTGTTTTACTTCAGTTTCTACCAGACGCACCAACTTCCTGCAAAAGTCCAAAAATGCCCATGTCAGGTGGTATGACAATGCTAAACTATGCCTGGTGGTCAGTGATGCTTAGATTAGGTGTGTTAGCCATTGTAAATGCAGGGGACAACGTCGGGGGATCGGATGCAGTCTTGTTGGATTGAGCTGTTTGTTTTCACGCGATGTGGATTCCATGAAATGCAGAACTTAGTCGGCATTGACAAGTTGGACTGAAGTGTGCGTTTCCATCATACAACTGTATGTTACACAACATTCTGTATTGTATTCTCTTTCTTTTCTGTAATCCTCTCTCATTCAATTATTTATCACAGCCAAAATATTGCAAGTGCTGATGCCCATTATTTATTGCATCAGAATTTTTTCCTATTAAATTTATTTTGCTTTTAAACAATATTGCATTAAAACTAACTGGTGCAACGTCCTGAACAAAACCTCTTCCTCCCAAGGAGGACACACATCACAGAGTAATGGACAGTGATCACTTTAAAAATCAACTGTGCTTAGATTATGAATAACCGATTCAAACATTGTTAATCCAAAACTTATCAGATACAGGTGTGAAATAGTGTTAACACTTGTTAGTCCAGATCCTTCATTATTAACGTCTAGATAAAGAAATGTAGTAGCTGTGATCCAGGCTTGCCCTAACCTTGCTGGAATATCAAACAGTCCAAAAGAGTTTTGAAGTAAACATTATATGTCTAACGGAAAAATGAATGAATTGACATTGCTATTCTATTATTTTCACGATATGTGAATGAGTCACATATATGTCCCCCCAATGGAATATTTACCTTTGCAAACTTAGTGCCAAATATACACATCAGCGATTTATCTAATTTACATTCAATCGTATTTACAATCTGCAATGACAATTTCATTAGTGAACACATCAGAAGTTAGAAATATATTATGAAAGAAGCATTCCACGTTTACAGTCAAATTATGGTCCTCGTTATGAACGTAGTCAGTATTCACTTGAATTCGGTTCACCACAAACAGTTCAATTCTATATTCATAGATACTCCTACGTACACAAAGCCACTGGGATAAGTTGTTCCCCTCCAGTTAGTAACCCACGCTCAGTATAATTTTACTTTGAGTGATGCTCCCAGTAACACGTGGACACTGGGGTTACTTGTTCCTCTTTGAATAGAGACCCACATTCTGAATAATTCTATTTGGAAGATGCAGAGATATGTACAACATGAGTGGTTCAACGACTTACCAGGAACTCCAACAACAGCAATGATTGTGTAGTAAACCTTTTCGACCATTAGCCTTGGAAGAAACATTTTATGGTTTTTGGCACTAACTCTCCCTTGCTGCGGCTGTTAATCTGTTGGAATTGGAGGTAATACAGTTTCAGAGACTTTATATTGTGTGGTATATCCACTGGGAAATTATGATGACACTTTCAACGTTTTAATCATTTTCAACAACCAAATTATCCCAACAGATATACGGTAATGATGTTTTTCACGAAGTCAATTTGAATACCCCAAGTTCTGAATTAATGGGATCCTCTTGGGTCTCAAATGCGAATTGCAGGTTGTCCTCAAACAACAAGACTTGCTTTATTTCTCTCACAATTAGTCCCAAAAATATAAATTTTTTTGCACATCTTTTCACTGAGGACACTTGTTATTGCTGAGGCTATCGGTCATTCAATGCCTCTCGTTGTAGAATTCGTTGAGAGGTGTTCTCCTCAACATGGTTATATTGTTGCTTTCCTTTTACTTCACTTTTGCAACTCGTTTGGCAAAATTTATCTGTGAGTGAATTCTTTGAATCAGAACTGGAAGTTCGTAGTAACCATCACAACAGCTTGAATGGACACGAATTAATAGTCCTTCAAAACGAAGACAAAAATTAGTTCGGTGCAACTTTGGTGAATTGGCCATGCTAAATTGCCCGTCGTGTTCGGTGAATGGGGTAAATGTATTGGAAAAGGTTTACGTGTGCTGCCCTCCGAAGGGTCGTTGTGGACTTGTTGGGGTGTAGGACCTTTTTCCACACTGTAAATCGTCTAATCTAATCTAAAAACAGAACCTAATTCAGAAAGTTAACTAACAAATCATTGAATGATAAGATTATATGGGATAGACTTTACTCATTGATCTGTCGTGTTTGTAACTCGAAAATTATAGTATAAACTACACGATTCCCAGTTGAAAACTTATTCCATTGTCTTGATTGTCACTCAAATAATTTCTAAAGATTTTAAGATTGCCAACTCAACCGACCGTCCTCTGGGTGTCATCTTTCATTTGAACCTCGAGCCTTTCAACGAAGAAAAATGGGCCACATTGCTATTGGATCTTCAGAAAAGGGGAAAAACTGTTTTAGATTCCCACAATACATGCCCCCCATAGTCTTATCCTCTTATCTCAACTCTTTAGATAGCAACTCGACCTTATACAGAATCTACCTTCACAACTAAACTGCTAATCTCCCAGCAACATTTTCACGAATGTCTTTGTGCACCCTGTCTAAAGCAATCACATGCTTTTTATCGTAAAGTGACCAGAACTGCACACAAAACCCCAATTGTGACTGAACCAAAGTAATCCAGAGCACCAAAGGAAATCTCTGCTGGTAAAATACTGTTTTCAATGAACCATTAACCACTTCTGCCACATTGATGGATCTTTATTTCCTCTGAGCTTCCTCGCACCCCACCACTCATTGAGTACTGTCTTGTCTTGTGCCTCCTGGCAAGAAGCATCATCTCAAATTTATCAAAGTTAAATTTCATCTACCACTCACATGCCCAACTGACAAATTTGTCTGTTTCTATCTATACCCTGAGATTATCATCCTCACTACCAATCACGCTGTGAATATTTGTATCATCAAACTTACTTCTCATCACTAAACTTCCCCTCCGTTAATCCCACCAACCAGCCTCACCACTAACACACAGCACATATACACATTTCAATTTTAAGTATGCTAACATGTTTCTACTTATTACCTTACTTACTGTGGGTTAGAATTTCCCTCTGCTCTTTTACAGTTCCTTCAAACTCAGCAAATACACGAACCCAGCTCAATGAGAAGCAAAGGAGATGGTCTCATAATTACTCACAAACAGTTCAAATAAACATAGCTGAGAGTTAGAAGTAAGTTTGGAGTGCACATCGCAGTACGTGGTCGTACAAAAGGCCAATATATAATTAATGATGCCAGAAGTTAAAGATGTTAGTGTTTATTGGATAGTGGATATAGCAAGTGATATTCGAGACATTTGGGGGATGTGGGAAGCAGAGGTGTTTACGATGCTGACTAAAGCAAGACCACCTAAGTCTGAGTTGGACTTCACAGTGATATTTGGTGAATGTCAGGATGAGGTGTTAGAAAGACAATGGCAGTGGAAAGACAGAGCTCCTCAAAATTTGAGAAGTGAAGCAATGGTATTAGAGAAGCAGGAAGTGATCCTGCAAATAGAGAGAAAGCCATTCTTGCCAAAATAGTAGACTGTACCACGCCTTGCACTGCATGTTTACAAGGGATATCAATCTAAAGATTTAGACCTTATGGCCAGGCATGTAGAAACAGTTAGGGAATGGAATATGCTCACGCCAGGGGTTTGGGAACCCAGGGATGGCAGCCATACCAAAACACTAGCGTGCTGCAGCTTGATAAGGAATCTATAGGAAGCCAAGGTAACAACCCAGCGGAGCATGCCAGTGACAGTGGAGGCAGATGATCAATATGGTAAGGAACAATTGGATACAGTACCAGACAATTTGTGGTCGCAACATGATACAAGTGGGGGAGAGTGAAATCAGCTGGACCAGGGGAAATAAGGTTGAAAGCAGGTGACATTTATGATGAATCAAGATATCTCAAGGATTGGTAAACCGTCGGAAATCAGCTCAGAGACTGACTCTATCTTCATTCAGAACGTAGTTAACTTGATGCTGCATTCTTTGAAAATCAAGCAGAGATTTGGAGGTGTATATCAT
This sequence comes from Hemiscyllium ocellatum, assembly GCF_020745735.1. Taxonomy (NCBI): domain Eukaryota; kingdom Metazoa; phylum Chordata; class Chondrichthyes; order Orectolobiformes; family Hemiscylliidae; genus Hemiscyllium; species Hemiscyllium ocellatum. Next base: position 6,515,987 of record NC_083451.1, read on the forward strand.
CCCCAGTCTTAGGGTATGGTGGAAAGTATTCATGGGACATTGACAGCCAAATTAAACAAGATCTGTGCAAGCACCAACATTAATTGGATTGATGTGATGCCGCTGGCTTTCCAATCTAACACTTCATGAGATGCTCACACCGCTTGAGATGCTCACAGTTATACTTATACAACCATGCCTTGACTGTACTTGTCCATCGGTACGTCTCAGTGAAACAGATCTTACCTGACCATCTCTGTAAGCTGGGGGCTGTGCTCAATCTGAGGTCAAGTCAGAGCCTGGTTAGCTGTAGCCGGCTGCGAATAAATGGCAAGAACATGGCAGAGTTAGGGAAAGCTCTGTAGCTGGGGGAAATACATCTGAACCCATTAACCAGGACTCTCATTACTCCCAGAGGAAGAGACTTCCAGGGAAACTATTACCAGATTTCCCAGGGTCGTATCTCTTACAGTGAAATGGATGGCACCCGCTGACCCCGAAGTATAGGAGAGAGTGAAATACATCGCAGTGAGCTTTGAAGAGAACGTCTAAGTCCCCCACACAGGCAACATTTTACTGTTTACTGAAGCATCTCACTCACCTCTCTGCTTCCCTTTCTCTCCCTCTGCCTCCTTTGCTATTATTCCCAGTTCCTGTCAGTCTGCAAGTCTTTTGTCCTGTTTGTCTCTGTAGGCCCCAAACATTTTTTACGGTTAATATTTCTTCCGTGATTTTCCCTCCCTCCAGCTCCCACTGATTGCTGGTAGCTCTCATTCTCTCGCGCTCTCTTTCTTTGTCCCCGTCTCTATTTATTTCTAACCATCCGGTGTATCATGCGGAATCAAGTAATGCATCAGTCAAAGTAACTTAAAATATAGTTACAGAGAGTTATCAAGAAGGCTTGTGGCATTCTCTGATTCATTGCAGGAGGATTTGTATAAAAAGAAGTAACATAGTTCTGCTCTCTGTCAATTACCCAGATTCTCTCTTTAAACCTATCACTGATCCCAGAATTTACTACAACACTCGGATACAGATACAAAGTAAATCAACATTGACCTTCCCATGCAATAACTTGAAATGAGAATTGCAGGGTTTCATGTTTTCTTTAATATGATGGGCGTTGTTCCAAGTAACCCATCTCAAACTGTGCCTCCTGACACTGCAAAGAGAATGTTTTACACAAAGTCTGTTCCTTGACACACACCCTAACTTTGTCTCTTTCAGTTTCCGCAGAGTATCTGGGCACCAGGTGACCGATTATGGGAGAAAACCCTACGACTTCCTGGTGGCTTTACCTGCTTCCCAGTGCAGAGAGACCAACAGACATGTAGACATGAACTACAGGATATTATTGCATCCTTTCATTACCTATGATATGAACATTTTCCTGAAATTCCTAGTTGGAAATTGCCTCGCAGTCTTCTAGAACAGCGTCAGCCGTTGCCCAGAAAGTAAATTGCTGAACACCGCCCAGATCAACGGGAACCGCATCGCGGCTCAGCTTTTCCAAACTCTGCTGAATAACAGAACACAGCGCAATAACCAGCCATTGGGCTGTATCATTCTCGACATCATCGACAGCCCATGTCTAGATCACTGTTTCTGTAACACGGGGAATTATCAGATCATCCCAGCCTTGCAAAGTTCCCCGTTTAGGGACATATGGACTGAACCAGACATTCACAAGTATTTTGCCTTCAGTAATGCAGATCAGAGGCGACACCAGGAAATCCGGGAAAAGCTGGCTGCAGTGGAGAATACCGAGTTAAATATCAGAAGGTGTGATGGAGAATACCTATTCAAGTGTAGAGAATGTTCTGCACCGCAATACTGCATAGAACAGATTTAAAATTGTCGAGTCCTCGACTGATGCAGGCAGGGCATTCCATGTCCTAACTACTCTCTGAATAAAGAATCTATCTCTGATATCTGGCCGATATGTATCACCCCTCAGTTTAAGTTATGCCCCCTTGTGCTTGCAATTACCATCCGAGGAAAAAGGCTCTCACTTTCTGCCCTTTCTATTCCTCTGATCATCTTGAGTGCCTCTGTCAGGTCTCCTTTTACCCTTCATCTCTCTAATGAAAACTGCATTAAGTCCCTTAGCCTTCTTCATGAGACCTTCCCTCCGTACCAGGCAACATCCTGATAAATATCCTCTGCACCATTTCTAAAGCTTCCACATCCTTCCTATAATTCAGTGAGCAGAATTATGCGCAGTACTCCAAGTGTGGCCACACCAGAGTTTTGTACAGATGCAACATGACCTCATGGCTCCAAAACTCCAAAATAGCCTTTATTAATAAAAGCTAACACACGTATGCCATGTCAACAACCCTTCAACCTGAGTGGAAACTTTCAGGGCTCTAACATGGACACTGAGATCGCTCTGCTCATCCACACTAACAAGAATCTTACCATTAGCTCAGTACTCTGTATTTCTGTTAATCCTTCTAAAGTGGATCACCACTCACTTTTCTGCATTAACCACCATTTATCACCTCTCAGCCCAGTTCTGCAGCTTACCTTTGCCTCACTGTCACCTACAACATCATTTGGCACTATCTGCACCTCCACCTTCATTAATGGCCTCCGCAAATGTACTAACCTAGGCTTTGATACCCTCATCCACATCATTTATAAAACTGATCAACAGCAATGGCATCAAAACAGATCCTTGCAGTACACCACTAGTAACTGAACTCCAGGATGTCACAATTCCCATCAACCACCACCCTCTGTCTTCTTACAGCCAATTAATAATCCAAACTACTAGATCACCATCAATCCCATGCCTCCGTATTTTCTGTGATAGCCTACAGTGGAGAATCTTGTCAAACGCCTGACGGAAATTGAGGTGTTTGACAACAATATTTGAAAGGGTTCAGAAAAGATTTCCAAGGATGCTGCCAGGGTTGAAGGGTTTGAGCTGTGGGGAGAGGCTGAATAGACTGTATTCACTGCGATCTAATCTTGCTACACAGTCTATGGCTTAGCAGTAGAGGAATCTTGTCGAACACTGTTGTGGAAAAAATATAGAGAACCACCAAGAGACGCAGAGAGTTCTTCAAGAAGTAAGCATTTTATTTGTAAACAAAAAACCGTCACAACGAGAAATCTGATTCTCGAAAGCCCACCGACCTCAGGCTCCGTGGATTTTTATATTTTTTAATCATGTTTCTGTTAGCTTATGAGCATGTCCAGCTGCATTAATCAAGTACCTCACTCTAGGTACACAATAAATCAGTGGTGTTAGTTGACATTATCACTTAATTTGTACATTCTACTTAATGTTATTCTAATGTCACCGTTAGATATTTTTTGCTAACTGTGCTACAGTGACTTTCATTGCCGACTCATCTATCATGATGGACATTTGACTATTCCATCTGATCCAATAGTCTCCTGTCTCAAGCTCACTCCGGTAATTATTAATTAGCTATTTTAATGTCATGTCCCAAATATTTACAGCCCCAATCCTGTCAGAATAACACTTAACAGAGAAACTTACTTTGATAATTGTGTTAACCCATGTTGCCCTCGTGACCTTTCAGCCTTAATCTTACTCAGCTAATTGGTGTAAGAATGTTCCACTATGATTATCCCATCCTGCCCCTGCCTTCCACAGAATACAGATGCAAGTGGTCTTCATGCTTTAACCCTTCCTATACTTTCAAGTTCTTTACTTTCCATATTTCCCCCTTTGAGACCTGCTGGTCTCACACATGGAAAGAAGACAATAAGCTTAGCCTCTCTTGTGCCCAATACCAGAAATATAGATCCCAACATGGACAAAATAATTTTCGGAGTCTGAAACTTAAAGGTTTCATCCTCCATTCCTGAGGTCCCTTGGGCCAAAAACCTGCTCTCCAATAGCCAGAACAGGAAAAAAACCCAAGATCACTCACAATCTTGGATTTCTTCAGAAACCAAGATCACTCACAATTTCTTCAGAAGTATCATCGACATCCCCACGTGGACATATTCCTTGCACTGTGGCAGTTGTTAGATCATAACCATCGAATAGTGGGGTTCCAACAGAGGAGTAAACTTTTCCTGGGTCGCTGAAATGACCACAAGTTGCCGTGCAGTGACGTGAACTAAAAAGGACTTCATGAAAGGTAGAGCAGAACAAAAGATGAAGGCAACAACAAGCAAAACTGCACCTTCAGTAAGTCCATTCTTGACAAACCATGCTTCCCAACACCTTAATATAATATTCAGCCAATCAAAAGCCTGATTACCAAACCCTGCATTGTTTTTATTTTTATCTCCCTTCTTAGATTGTTTAGTTTTTCCATTGCTTCAGTCATACATCCCTCAGGGCTAGTGTTGTTAGGAATAAAGGTACAGTAATGTTCCACAAGCATCACACAAACTCCGCCTTGTTCTTCCTGTATCCAACCTAAGGCCTGCCTGTTTTGTCATGTTATTTTAGTGGTAGCATCCAATTGTTTTCCGAAGGCCACAACGGCATCATCAGTATCATTGATAAATCTCTGCTTTTTGTAATAAATGTAATTAATCCATTCAGCATTCTTGCTAATCCCCATCATTGGGAGAAGAGCTTCCCAGTCTGCGGCAATATCATTGTGGGTCTTAAACCCGTTAGGAATACCTCTTGGCTGTCCTCTACTATCAATCTGAATTGTCGGATCAGCGACAGACCGTCGCTTAGTTCGGCGACTGTAATGTCGCGTCAAGCTGCGTGTGGTGATATAACTACCTTGTATCAAAGCATTACACGGGCAAAGCTGCCACTCCAGTCAGTGGGCAGCGTCATGCGCAACCCTACTTTCTTTCCTCAGGCAGTAAGTATCTGTCAGTGGTACACGTTGAGAATTGAAAACAGCCCCAAATGTGGTGTCCACCTCCATTTGAATCGTCCTCCCACAAAGACCCATAAAGTAGCCTACTCGTTTGGAGCAATTTCACTTAAAGCTTTCAAATCTGAACACTTTCCGTTTCCTGAAAGCAGCCTCGGGAAACGTGGAATCAGTCTTACTGGTGAACCACGAGGTACAATATCAACACCACTATTGGAGTTGCTGCCAGCCCACGTCATCCTTCTGATAGAATGTAGTGGCCTGTAGTTTCAGGCACCAAATGTGGGCAATGGAATTGTCTATACGTTGATGAATCATTCGAGTAAATGGGTCGGCTGGAGTGCTGCAAATACCATTCAGTATAGATGCTCAAGTAAAAGGGCATATGGACAACATAGTATGAGGGGGTTAACTTAGTACACAAGAATCAGTCCTGTCTAGCCATTACGATGACCATGTAGTTTGCCCATTGATGCCAGTGATTGTCACGGGCGCGTACCCGTGCTAGGGCAAAAACGAAACTCTGGCATTACCTGTCGAGGTCTGCCAGGTTAATGGTCTCCAAGTCTGATTATTCAGGCCTGGCATCAGAAAGGTGGTTATCAGGGGCATCCCCCCATGTCTTCTCCATTCTTGCTGCCAGGTGGACTGTTCTCAACATCACCATACGTATCATTTCTGGAATGATCAGGATTCCCAAGAATTTCACCTGTTCCTTGTTCAGAACCCTGTGGAAGAGTACTAGCCTCCTGTGTGCCCTACCCGTGTCCATGCTTTTAAGCCTTAACTCCACTTACCTTAGTGTTAGACTTAATTTGTGCCAGTGAGAGAGCTTGAATACAATGATTAAGGTGGTACCATATGTGTCGTCCTTCCACTTGGATGGCGGTAGGTGATGCCTCCATCACGAAGAAAGTTCTCTCGACTCAACTAATGTCAGCATCTTCGAAATACCCGCACGTATATACAATCCCCGGGCTTACTAAGTCCTTCATCGTTGACAGCTGTCAGTTCCCTTTGTATTTTCAGCAGGTGGTGAGTCTCATGTATCATAGGTTGCTGCTGCATATATTGCTTAAGTTCTGAATTTAACTGCTCCAAGCTAGGCCCTTTGTATGGGGCTCTCCACCTGGGCACTGGCATCTGTCTACCTGTGAGTATCTCAAGCGGTGTGAGCATCTCATGTAGTGTTAGATTGTAAAGCCAGCGGCAGCACATCAATCCAATTAAGGTTGGTGCTTGCGCAGATCTTGTTTAATTTGGCTGTCAATGTTCCATGCGTTCTTGCCACGATACCCTGTGACTGGGGATGATATACGCATCCAAACTTCAGCATCAAATTAACTAGGTTCTGAATGAAGGCAGATTCATTCTTTGGGCTGATTTACGATGGTATACCAACCCTTGAGATATCTTCATTCGTCATAAATGTTACTGCTCTCCCAGCTCCTGCTTTCAACCTTATTTCCACTGGTCCAGCTGATTTCACTCTCCCCACATCTGTATTATGTTGCGACCACAAATTGCCTGGTAATGTATCCAATCGCTCATTACAATATTGATCATCTTCCTCCACTGTCACTGGCATGTTCCGCTGGTTTGTTTCCTTGGCTTCCTTTGGTTTCCCTGTCAAGTTGCAGCACGCTAGTGTTTTAATATAGCTGCCATCTCTGGATTCCCAAGCTCCTGTCGTGCGGATATATCATTCCCTAATTTTTTCTACATGCCTGGCCAATCTGTAGATTGATATCCCTTATTTACCAGTAAGACTACCTGCAGTGCAGAGCCTGGTACACTCTACCAGTTCGGCAGGAATGGATTTCTCTCTATTTGCAGGATCATTTCCTGCTCCCCTAATAACATTGCTTCACTTCTCACATTTTGTGGAGCACTGTCTTTCTACTGCCAAATAGCACTGTATCGTACAGCTCAGACTTAGGTGGTCATGCTTTGGTCAACATCGTAAACAGCTCTGCTTCCCACATCCCCCAAATGTCTTGAATATCACTTGCTATATCCCCTATCCAATGAACATTAACATTTTTAACTTCTGGTATCATTAATTGTATATTGACCTTTTCTACGACCAAAACCTGCTATGTGCACTCTAAACTTACTTCTAACTGACAGCTATGTTTATTTGAACAGTTTGTGAGTAATTATGAGTCATCTTATTTGCTTCTCATTGAGGCGGGTTCGTGTATTTCCCGGGTTTGAAGGAACTGTGAAGGAGGAGAGGGAATTACTTACACACAGTAGAATCATGATAGCATACTTTACATTGAAATGCATATATGTGCTGTGGGTTAGTGGTGAGGATGGTTGGTGGGATAAACAGAGGGGAGGTTGAGGGATGATAAGTAAGTTTGATGTTACAAATATTCACAGGGTGATTGGTAGTGAGAAAGATAATCCCAGGTTCCAGACAGAAACAGACAACTTTGTCAGTTGGGCATGTCAGTGGTAGATGAAATTTAACTTTGATAAATGTGAGATGATGCTTCTTGCCAGTAGGGACAAGACAAGACAGTCCTCAATGAGTGGTGGGATACTTGGAAGCTCAGAGGAAATAAATATCCCTCAATATGGCAGAAGTGGTTGATGGTTCAGTGGAAAAGGTATCTTTACCAGCAGGGATTTCCTGTCAGTGCTGTGGTGGACTTTGGTTCAGTCACAATTGGAGTTTTGTGTGCAGTTCTGGTCACTGGAAGATAAGAAGGATGTGATTGCATTCGAGAGGGTGCACAAAGACATTCGTGAAAATGTTGCTGGGAGAGTAGCAGTTTAGTTGCGAAGATAGATTCTGGATAATGTCGAGTTGCGACCTGACGAGTAGAGATAAGAGGATAAGACTATGAGGGGCATGGATTGGGGGAATCTAAGGAAGTTTTGCCCCTTCTCTGAAGATCCAATAGCAACGTGGCCCATTTTTTAGCTGAAAGGATAAAGGTTCTAACGGAAGATGACACCCAGAGGACGGTCGGTTGAGTTGGGAATCTTCAAAATCTTTGAAAAGTACTTGAATGACAATCAAGACAATGGAGTAAGTTTTGAAATGGGACTCGTGTAGTTTATAATATAATTCTCGAGTTACAAACACGACGGATCGATGAGTCAAGTCTATCCCATATGATGCTATCATTCAATGATTTGTAAGTTAACTTTCTGAATTAGTTTCCGTTTTTAGATTAGATTAGACGAGTTACAGTGTGGAAACAGGCCCTCCAGCCCAACAAGTCCAAAACGACCCACCGTAGTGCAACCCACCTAAACCCATTCCAATATATATACCCCTTCATGTAACACTACAGGCAATTTAGCATGGCCAATTCACCTAAGTTGTACCTAACTAATTTTTGCCTTCGTTTTGAAGAAATATTAACTAGTGTACGTTCAAGCTGTTGTGATGGTTACTACGAACTTCTGGTTCTGATTCAGAGAATTCATTCACAGATAAATTTTGCCAAACGAGTTGCAAAAGAGAATTAAAAGGAAAGCAACAATATAACCATGTTGAGGAGAACACCTCTCAACGAACTCTACAACGAGAGGCATTGAATGACCGAATTGCCTCAGAAATAACAAGTGTCCTCAGTGAAAAGAAGTCAAAAAATTATGTTTTTGCGACTCATTGTGAAAGAAATAAAGCAAGTCTTGTTGTTTGAAGACTTCCTGCAATTCGCATTTGAGACCCAAGAGTGTCCAATTAATTCAGAAATTGGGCTATTCAAATTGACTTAGTGACAAACATCATTAAAGTATACCTGTTGGGATAATTTGGTTGTTGAAAATAATTAAAACGTTGAAAGTGTCATAATAATTTCCCAGTGGATGTACCACACAATATAAAGTCAAGTCTCTGAAACTGTATTACCTCTAATTCCAACAGATTAACAGCTGCAGCAAGGGAGAGTTAGTGCCAAAAACAATAAAATGCTGCTTCTCAGGCAAATGGTCGCAAAAGTTTACTACACCATCATTGCTGTTGTTGGAGTTCCTGGTAAGTCTTGGAACCACTCAGGTTGTACATATCTCTGTTTCTTTCAATTAGCATTATTCGGAACGTGGGTTCCTATTCAAAGAGGAAAAAGTAACCCCAGTGACCAAGTGTTACTGGGAGCAACACTCAAAGTAAAATTATACTGAGTGTGGGTTACAAACTGGAGGGGAACAGCTTGCCCCAGTGGCTTTGTGCACGTAGGAGAATCTATGAATATAGAATTGATCTGTTTGTGGTGAACCGAATTCAAGTGAATAGCTGACTACATTCATTACGATGACAATAATTTGACTGTAAATGTGGAATGCTTCTTTCATAATACATTTCTAATTTCTGATGTATTCACTGATGAAATTGTCATTGTAGATTGTAAATATGATTGAATGCAAATTAGATAAATCGCCGATGTGTATATTTGGCATTAAGTTTACAAAGTTAAATGTTCCATTGGGGGTGGATATATGTGACTCATTCGCATATCGTGGAAATAACAGAATAGCAATGTCGATTTACTCAGTTGTCTGACGGACATATAATGTTTTCTTAAAAAAGCTTTTGGACTGATTGATATTCCAGCATGGTCAGTGCAAGCCTGTATAATGGCTCCTACATTTCTTTATCTAGACGTTAATATTGATGGGTTGGACTAACAACTGTTGACACTATTTCGCACCTGTATCTGAAAAGATTTTGTTTAACAATGTTTGAATCGGTTATTCATAATCTAAGCGTAGTTGATTTTTAAAGTGATCACTGTCCATTACTTTGTGATGTGTGTCCTTCTTGGGAGGAAGAGGTTTTGTTAAGGACGTTGCACCAGATAGTTTTAAGGCAATATTATTAAAAATCAAAATAAATTTAATAGGAAAACATTCTGATGCAATAAATAATGGACATCAGCACTTGTAATATTATGGCTGTGTTAAATAATTGAATTACAGAAAAAAAAGAGAATACAAAAAAGAATGTTGTATAATAATACAGAAAATCGTAAAAAAGGGTTTTTTCTTCAGGCATATTCGTGAGATTCGGCTGGCCGTCTACATAATTCATGTTACTGGCAGAGCTCATAAATCTAATCTTCCAAGTAGAGAGCATTTGTCTTCTTTTCGTGTGATAATGATAAACGTTCTGACTCTGCCAGATGTCCAACCTCATCACACAATCCCAATTTTTGTTCCACACCTTCTGACCATTCAACATAACCATGTGTTAAACTATAAATTGCGACAAACTCTGGATTGTTTGACTTGCAACTACAAAATATTTATTCCTTAATCAGGTGTTCCTATTTTTATAGCTTTTTTTTAACTGAAATAATATCTCCGCGTTCTTAACGTTTAAATTTTAAACATTTACTGACAACAGGAAGCCTTAAAGAAACTGGAGTCAATGAGATTACAACTCTTTATTATTGTACTGCCTCCAGGTAAGATGGTTCTGGTACTGAAAGGACAATCATCTCAGCTGTCACACATCGATGCATGAATTCTGCAAGTTAGTGTACTTGGCCCCAAACTCTGCAGTTGCCTCATCAATGCCCTTCCCTCCATTTGTCACGTCCAAAGCACAGATGTTTCCAAACAATTACACCACGTTCAGCACAGTTTGCTCCTCCTTGCATAATGAAGACATTTGTGTCCCAAAACTTCATGATAGCATCCAGCTTGGTATGGTCATTGATAAATAACATGCGCACTCTACATAAACCAGACAATAATAATCTTAAGCAGGAAGAATCTACCAAACACCCATTGACCTACAATGCCATTACTATCCCTGAATGCACGATGAGCATCATAGAGTTGCATGATGGAAACGCACAGTTCAGTCCAACTTGCCCATGCCGACTAAGTTCTGCATTTCATTGAATCCACATCGTGTGGAAACAGGCAGCTCAGTCCAACAAGTCTGCATCCGATCCCCCTATGTTATCCACTGCATTTCCAATGGCTAGCACACCTAACCAACACATCCATGTACACCAGGGAAAGTTTAGCATAGTCATTGCACATGACATGTGCATTTTTGGACTTTTGTAGGAAGTTGTTGCATCCGTCAGAAACCGATGTAAAACACGGGGAAAACGTGTGAACTCCACATAGACAGTTGCAGTGAGGCTGGAATCTAACCTGACTCCCTTGCACTGTGAGACAGCAGTGCAAACCACTGAATCACTGTGCCAGCCCATGCCTTCTTTACGTTTCCTAACACTTTTGATTATTACATCTGTACCGGTATTTATAAATTCCTGCGGCAGCTCATTACAAAACTAAATCACCTTCTGTGTGAAACAGTCGCCCATCAAGAGTCTCCGAATCGGTGTTTTACTGATTCCGGGTGTTTTATTTTTGTGAGGGTTTAGTTATGGGAAACTACAGCTACACAGAGTAAACTGTAAAGCAAAATGAATACATTCTCCCGACCAACCCCTCCACCGCCCCCAAAAAGACGTATTGAGTACCTGGTCGTGTTTCTGAGATTAATGTTCTGCCCATGTGATTGTGTTTGTCTTTTGAAAGTGCAAGTTATTTCACTTGAGAGAAGCTACTGTAATGGTTCTCATGACATTGTACTGAACAAAAAGAAACCTGAGTTCTAAAATTCAACATTAAACTAGAAAATTCAATTAATCATTTCAAATCTATTTTCTTTCATCTTACAGTTAGTCTGGTGGCAATTGTTTTCTTATCTCGGAGCAAGTGTGGCCTGTCAACATGTTCCATTCGCTATCTCGTAGCCATGGCAGTGTCTGATCTACTGTTCATTATTTTTGATATCATACTTGATGAGTTTGTTTACTATTATTATCCGCCTTCTTTTCTGAACATCACTCCTGTTTGTAGTGTTCTCCACGCCCTCAGCTTCTTTACTGTGGATTGTTCTGTCTGGTTCACTGTTGCTTTTACATTTGATCGATTTGTAGCCATTTGTATTCATCAGATGAAATCTCAGTATTGCACAGAGAAAACAGCAATGAGAGTTCTAGCAACAATCTGCATTTTCTTCTCTTTAAAGAATATTCCCATTTATTTCATATATGAATCCGGATGGGTCATTAATAACATTCCATGGTTTTGTTACATCAAAGACAGTTATTTTGACAATGTACATTGGTTGAGTTTTACATATATTGAAATATTTTTAACACCATGTCTCCCATTCATTTTTATTGTCTTCCTCAACATTCTGACCGTCAGACACATCTTTGAGGCCGTTAAGGCACGTAAAGGACTGAGGGGTCAGAGAAAAACAGAGATTGACCCAGAGATAGACAGCAGAAAGAAATCTGTGATTTTACTCTTTGCCCTATCCGCCAATTTTATCCTTCTCTGGTTTGTGTATATTTTATATATGTTCAATTTTTTTTGTTACGTGGATGATTTTTATCTCTTTGGACAAGTTGCATACATGCTGCGGAATCTAAGTTGCTGCACAAATGCAGTTATTTATGTGGTGACACAGAAAAACTTTAGAGATCAGTTAAAGTATGCTGTGAAATATCCAGTTATAAAAACAATTCAATTGATTAATAAATCCAAGTGACTGAGAGCCAACATGAGATGCAGCAGATAATGGAACGAGGTGTCCACGTGAAGAATGAACGAAATGGAAAAAGGGGAGAAGCAACAGGATTTTGTTGTTTTTTTCCAATGAGAAAGAAATGACTCCATCAAAGAGCAACACTGAAGAGACTCGAGTAACAAAGTCAAAGCAAACTGCTCTTCGCAATGAGCAGCAGAATAGAGAAAGCTAACAACAAAACCCAAACGGAAAGAGCAATGATTCATGCCTCAGAAAGAAAAAAAATCTTCCAAGGAATCACTACACAGCAAGTGGAGCAGACTCAAAAATAAACTGTCTGGTGAATGTAACATCATTCTCTGCACGGCAGAGTGGGAAACCTTTTCTCTAAGAACTCTCAGGTCCACACATCTGGACAAATTACAAAAGCATCGGCGTCTTCCAATTAAAAAAAAAATAAATAGCATATTGTATAAAATATGTTTTTAAATTATAAATATGTTTCCAGGTATACTTCGTTTCCGTTCACTCCCCCGGATTGATCCAGAAATCAGTTCCTTCATTTGTTTATATTTTTCTCATGATTTATGTAATCTGAATCAGAGGACCGGAAAAATGTTGCTGCATGATCTAATTCATTTTTTTTTTAGATATTTAGCTATTAAAGGTCATTTTCACAAATTCCAGGAGCAGCAATTACTGTTTTCTAATCTGTTGGGTTGTTTTGGGAATTTTGGGGAAAAGAAAGATTCGAATAAAAATGACACTTTTCAAAAAGACAGAGATACAAAGGCAAAAACCTCGTGCTCGAAGTATTAAAGCAGAAAGAAACCGACACAACTGCTTGACACAGTTGTTTCAGGGAAGTATCTTTGGACGTAGAAGTGTGTCTGCGAAAAAATTAACCATCAGTCAAACTCCAAGATGAACTTGAAGGAAACTGCGAGAGAGTGCTAAGTTCATAGTTTTTAAAATATTTTAAGTGAAACCTCACTGTCCTTTTTATGGAAGTCTGCAATAGTGAATAGAGTGGATTCTTTGTGATGATATGTTTATTGAGTTTTGCCTTTTGATTAAATTTAAATTTACAAAATATTGATATTGAAGTTGCCTGGAGCAGTGCTTTATTAGAGCAGGAAGACTGTGCTATTTCTCGTCCCTATCGATTGTTCAGGTGTAAAGATTCTTTTTAGGAGAGTGATGTGACCTTCCTCTAGGATGTGAGGGGTTAGGGAGAGTTTCCATGCTACTGTTGAGTATGTTGACAGTAAGAGTGTTTGGTTATGAATTCATTCAGATTATTTTGATCAGCTGGAACGGCAGTTAGAGGCAGTGAAGAATTTACAGGAGCATAGCAGTTTAGGAATGGAGAAAATCCGCAGATACAGTCATGTATATGGGTTACGTCTATTAAAGTTCAGAAGAAGAGGCAGGTAGTGCTGGAATTTCTGGTGGCGATCCTCATCTCAAAGAATTATGCTGCTTGGGCTGTACTCGAGATGGATCTCAGATGCATGCAGCACCAGCAGTCAGGTTTCTGTCACCAAGCCAGGCTTTAATGTAACGTAAAATGTCAGGTTGCAAGCGATTGGTTGTGATAGGAACCTCTAAATTCAGTGGTAGAAACATTCTGCAGGGGACCGCGTGAATGGCTTGTTGCCTCCTCAGTGCCCTGATCAAGAATATCTCGGACAAGGTGCACAATGCGCTCAAAGGTAAAAACAATGACTGCAGATGCTGGAAACCAGATTCGGGAATACCGTGGTGCTGGAAAAGCACAGCAGTTCAGGCAGCATCCGAGGAGCAGTGAAATCGACATTTCGGGCTAGAGTCCTTCATCAGGAATACAGGCAGAGTGCCTGAAGGGTGGAGAGATAAATGAGAGGAGTGTGGGAGTGGGGAGGAAACAGCATAGAGTACAATAGGTGAGTGGGGGTGGGGATTAAGGTGAAAGGTCTGGGCGGAGGGTGGAGTGGACAGGTGGAAAAGAAGATGAGCCAGTCGTACAGGTCATAGGGATGGTGCTGAGCTGGAGTTTGGGAACTGGGGTGGGGTGGGGGAAGGGAAAATGAGAAAAATGGTGAAGTCCACATTGATGCCCTGGGGTTGACGTGTTCCGAGGAGGAAGATGAGGCGTTCTGAGGAAGCGGCGGTGAAGATGGCCCAGGACCTGCATGTCCTCGACTGAGTGGGAGGGGGAGTTGAAAGTTTGGGCCAAAGGGCAGTATGGTTGCTTCGTGCGGGTGTGCCAAAGATGTTCCCTAAAACAGAGCGCTGAGAATAGAAAGCAGGTGAACCCCAAGGCTGAGTAAGAAAATGGATCAAAAGAGGACGGGGGTATCATTTTTGATAAGGGATAGCATTACATCCAAATACAGACCTAAGACAAACCAGTATGGAACATGAAAATTCATTGGCGGATCATGGAAATCCCTAAGGCTTTCTACAGCATCATCACGAATTAAACAATGAGTAGAGTAAGATTAGGGCTAAGGGAGCAGAGTAGTGCAAAGTGGTGCGTGGAGTCAGATGAGATAGATTTAGCTCTAAATGAACACGTTTCGTCAGTATTCACATTAAAAAAAGACAATGTGTGCGAGGATAATACTGAAATACAAGCTACTAGACCAGAGGGGATTGTTGTGCTTAAGTAGGAGTTATGAGCAGTTCTGGAAACTGTGTAAAATGTTGGTTGAGCTAATGTGAGAGCATTGCGTGTAGTTTAGGAGTCCAAATTATATGGTGGATGTGACAACATTGTCGAAGGTGCACAGGACATATAGCAGTGTATGAATGGACGAGAGAGTTTCAGTTGTGAAGTGAAATTGGACAGATTAAGCTGTCGAAGGAGTAGCGAAGAAGTAAGGAACAATGCTTGCCATCGAGAGGATGATGGATATCTGGAACTCAGAGTCTGTGAGGATGAGGGAGTTAAAAAATTGCACAATATTTAAGAAGGATTTCCATGTGCACGTGCAATGATAAGGCAGACAAGGTTGAGGAAATGGGATTAAACTGGTTTGTTGAATGCATATGATTGGCGCCTTTTTCACGAGCTGCAGGTCTCTCTGATCCCCTCACTCGCTGCCATTATCATGGAAGCTTAAATCAACAAATCTGGAAACAAGGCTGGAAATATTCGGTAGACTAAGGAGTGAAAAACAGTTATCATTAAAGTTCGATGTTTTATCTTCAGAATTCTCGTCAACGAATTTGCCCATGAATAGTTTCTGCGTAATATGTTCTGAACCAGTGAAATTATTCCATTTTTGTCCTGTCGAATTTCTCTAAAAGAAACGCTATTCGAAGTGAGGAATTTTGTGCACTCTCTGGTTAGTGGTGCTGTCTGAAGGGAACCTTTTCATTGACATTAACTATGAGTGGACTTCCCACCTCCTGTCAGATTTCTGATTCCTCCTTCCATCACCACTTACAAAATACCAGGCAGCATTCCGGGATCCCTTTGCCTTAATCATGATTAGATTAGATAACTTACAGTGTGGAAACAGACCCCAACAAGTCCACACCGATCCGTCAACCACCCAGACCAATTCCCCTACATTTGTCCCTTCAACTAACACTATGGAAAATTTAGCATGGCCAATTCACGTCACATGCATATTTTTGGAGGTTGGGAGGAAACCGGAGCACCTGGACAAAACCTACGAAGATATGGGGAGAATGTGCAAACTCCACACAGTCAGTTCCTGAGGTGGGAATTGAACACGGGTCTCTGATGCGATGAGGTGGCAGTGGTAACCACTGTGCCACCGTGATGCACAATCTCAGCCGACCAATATACTTCCTGTCCATGTCATCATTCTGATAATTTCTCAATAACTGCATCGACCACCATTCTTCTCCATCATTAATTGTCCTTTAATTGAATTGCTAGCTGCAGCGTTCAGACGACTAGGGATAGTCAACACGATTTTGTGAAGCGTAGGTGGTTACCTACACATATTATTGCGTTCTTTGAGAAGGTGACTAAACAGGTGGATGGGAGTAAAGTGGTTGACATTTTGTATATGGATATCTGTAAATGTTTGATAAGGTCCCCATGGTAGGCTATTGCACAAAATACGGAGGCATGGGATTGATTTATCGGTTTGGATAAGACTTTGGTCAGCTGGAAGAAGACAGAGGGTGGTGGTTGACGGGAAATGTTCATCCTGGAGTTCAGTTATTGTTATGTACCACAACGATCTGTTTCCGGGCCAAGGCGATTTGTCATTTTTATATATATCCTGGATGCAGGCGTAGAAGGATGGGTTAGTTACTTTGCGTATGGAACTAATAGCAGTGGAGTTGTGGATAGTGCTGAAGGATGTTGCAAGTCACAGACGTGCATAGATCAGCTGACGAGCTGGTCTGAGAGTTGGAAAATTTAGATTAATGAGAGAAAGTGTAAGGTGACTCACTTTTGTAGGAACAACAGGAATAAAGAGTACTGGGCTAATGTCAATGAGCAGAGAGATCTTGGAGTCAATACACATCTATCCCTGAAAGTGGCCATCCAATTTGATAGGATCGTTAAGAAGGCAGACGGTGTTTTTGGTTTTATTGGTAGAGTGACTACGTTTTGAAGCCACGAAGTCATGTTGCGGGTGTACAAAAGTCTGGTGCAGCTGTACTTGGAATATTGCATATATTTCTGGTCACTGCATTATAGGAAGGATATAAAAGCTTAGGAAATGACACAGACGAAATTTATTAGGATGCTGCCTGTTATGGAGGGAAGGTCGTATGGGGAAAGTCTGATGACATTGCTACTGTTTTCGTTAGAGAGAATAAGGTTGAGAGATGATTTAATTAAGACATATAAGACAATCAGAGGGTGAGATAGGGTGGATAGGGAGAGTCTTTTTCCTCGGATGGTGATGGCTAGCATGATGGGACGGAGCTTTTGAATTGAGGGGGATAGATGTCGGATAGATGTCAGAGGTAGTTTCTTTACTCAGAGAGTATTACGGGCATGGAACGCCCTACCTTCAACAGAAGAAGACTCACCATCTTGAAGGGCATTTAAATATTCATTGCATAAACATATGGATGAAAACGGAATAGCATAGGTTAGATAGCCTTCAGATTGATTCCACAGTTTGGTGCAATTTCGAAGTTTGAAAGCCCTGTGCTAACTTGTAATGTTCTATGTTCTATGTATGACTTTTGGACGTCAACACACTATTAAAATCTTGTTGCCTGGTATGGAGGGAAGGTCTTATGCGGAAAGGCTGATATTGCTGCTGTTTACGTTAGAGAGAACAAGGTTCAGGGTTGAATTAATTCAGACACATAAGAGAATCAGAGGGTGAGATAGGGTCGATAGGGAGAGTGTTTTTCGTTCTGAAGTTCTGAACGTTCTGACTTTGCATGGATGCTATAACAGTTAAGCAAGGTAGATTACCTTTCCTAAAAGTTGTTGTTTTGTTTTTAATTTACGAAAATCCAACATGTGAACAGCGTTCCCTTTTTTTTTCAGTAGAAAGTGAAATGGAAATCGAAGTGCATCCTGCTGTGCTGTTCTGCAATTTCCAGCCTATGCTTTGCATGTCATATATTCTCTTGCAAAGCATCAGAGTTGAAACGTCAGGCGCTTGAAAAGGCAAAACAGGTCAGGCAGTCTCCGATTTGCAAAAGAATCCACGTTTCGAGCAGGAAACCTCCTCATGACTTCCAAAACACTTCAGTTTTGACAGTGCCCTATGTTTGAAAAAAATAATTCGTGTCTATCAAATACTGCACAATTCCTGGTTGTTGGAGATCAACAAATAAGCCACTGCTGCTCACGAATGATACATGCAAGAAAACAATTTGATGGAGTTTCAGCTCAAATTTATCAGTGTCCTCATCAAAATTACTTCTGGCATATCTCAGACGTTCGTTGGATGAACAATCTTTTATGAAACATGCTTAACTTCACACTGTATCAGAGAATTTTGAGGTGAAAATGTGCTGAGAGCAACCGATTAAACCATCTGAGAATGTTTGGAGATATTCTTTCATGAAATGTTTGCGGAAGTTCTGCATTGTTTTTATCACCTCCCATCCATATTGCAATCAGAATGATACGTTCCTGGAATGACTGGAACTATAATAGTTCGAGTACTTTAGATGGGTCAGTTTTTGTCCAATGCATGCAAGATCGTTTCCTGACACAGTATATAGAAAAACCAACAAGGGCCGAGGCAATATTGGCTTTGCTACTGGGTAATGAACCAGACCAGATGTTAGATTTGGCGGTAAGTGAGCACTTTGTTGATAGTGACCATAATTTGTCTATGATTGGTATAGCAACGGAAAGGGATATGTATATAAAGCACGGCAAGAGTAATTGCTGGGTAAAAGGCAATGATGATGCAATTAGGTAAGATTTAGAATGCATATGATGGGAAACGAAACTGTAGAGGATGGTCACAATTGTAATTTTTAGCTTATTCAAGGAACAGCTGTTGCGTGCCCTTGATAAGTATGCA
This sequence comes from Hemiscyllium ocellatum, assembly GCF_020745735.1. Taxonomy (NCBI): domain Eukaryota; kingdom Metazoa; phylum Chordata; class Chondrichthyes; order Orectolobiformes; family Hemiscylliidae; genus Hemiscyllium; species Hemiscyllium ocellatum. The sequence continues at coordinate 6,534,796 of NC_083451.1, forward strand.
CCTCTCAGATAGGGAGGAAGAGGTTGAGTGAGGGATCTGTGGATTATAAGAGAAGTTGAATCTGTTTTCTTGGGGAAGGACATGGCTTATGTTAGGATGAGACGTGATGGCTTAGTTGGGGCACTTCAGGGTGATATATTAGCCAGAAATGAACTGAAGAGAGAGCTAAGAAGAGACAGGAAGCAACAAGAGAATTCTTTGACCGCTCGGATCAAAGAAAACCTTTAGGATTTCTATAGGTATATCAGGAATAAAAGAATGACGAGAGAAAGATTCGGGGAAATCAAGGATGGTAGTGGGAAGTTGTGCGTGAAGTCCGAGGAGATAACGGAACTGCTAAATGAATATGTTTTGTCAGTTATCACGTTGGAAAAAGACAATGGTGTGGGGGTGAATACTGAGTCGAGACTAGACAGGATTGAGGTTCACAAGGAGGATGCGTTTGCAATTCTGGGGTATGTGAAAATGGATAAGTCTGGGCAGGCTGTGATTTATCCGAGGATTCTCTGCGAAGCCGGGGAGTAGACTGCCGAGTCCTTGGCTTTGATCTTTATGTCGTCATAGCCTACAGAAATAGTTTCAGAAAACTGCAGAATGGCAAATGTTGCTCCCTTGTTCAAGATGGGGTGTTGAGGCAACCCTGGTAATTGAAGACCAGTGAGCTTCACGTCGTTTGTGAGTAAAAGTTGGAGAAGAGTTAGGATTGATAATAATTGACAGAGAAATACGTTGTTTAGGGATAGTCAACACCATATTGTGAAGGGTAGTCATGCCTCACAAATCTTATTGAGTTCTTTGAGATGGTGACCAGGCAGGTGGATGAGGGTAAAGTGTTTAATGTGGTGTATATGGATTTCAGTAAGGCGTTTAATAAGGTTCTCTACGGTAGGCTATTGCACAAAATACTGAGGCCTGGGATTGAGGGTGGTTTAATGGATAGGATCAGAAATTGGCATGCTGAAAGAAGATGGTGGTTGAGGGGAAATCTTCATCCTCGAGTTGAAATACTAGTGGGGTTCTGCAAGGATCCGTTTTGGGGCCACTGTTGTTTGTCATTTTTATAAATCCCCTCGATGAGCGCGTAGATTGGGTTAGTAAATTTGCCGGTGAGACTAAGGTTATTGGAGTTGTGGACACTCCTAAAGGAACTTGCTGGTTACGGAGAGACATAGATAAGCTGCAGAAATGGGCTGAGAGGTAGGAAATGGGGTTTAATGTGGACACGTGTGAAGTGATTCACTATGGACGGAGTAATAGAACTAAAGAGAACTGGGTTAAAGGTGAGATTCTCGGTAGCGTAGAAGAGCAGAGAGATCTCGGTCTCCATGAACATAGATCCCTGAAAGTTTCCACACAGATTGATAGGGTTGTTAAGGTGACAAATGTGATGTTGGTTTTTATTGCTAGAGCGATCGAGTTTCAGAGCCACAAGGTCATGCTGCAGCTTTACGAAACTCTGGTGCGGCCGCATTTGGGAGTATTGTGGACAGATCTGGTCACTGCATTATAGGAAGGATATGGAACTTTTGTAAAGTTTGCATGAATTTACTGGCATGTTGCCAGGTACGGAGGGCAGGCCTTATTAGGAACGGGTAATGGAATTGAGGTTGTTTTTGGTAGAGTGAAGAATACTGAGAAGTGACTTAATTGAGGCATATACGATAATCAGAAGGTTAGATAGGATGGACAAGGAGAGCCTTTCTCCTCAGACGGTTATGGCCAGCACAAGTGGATGTCGCTCTCAACTGAGGAATGATAGATATAGGACAGATGTCAGAGGTAGTTTCTTTACTCAGGGAGTAGCATGGGCGTGGAGTGCACTGCCTGCAACAGTAGTAGACTTGCCAATTTTAAGGGCATCTAACTGGTCATTGCATAAACATATTGGTGAAAATACCATAATGTAGGATAGATGGGCTCCGAACTATTTTCACATGTCAGTGCAACATCGAGGGATATTGGGCCTGAACTGCGGGAGAATATTCTATGAATTTTCGCTCTTCCTGTCTTTGATGAGACATTCCTTACTCTGAAGGTGTGCCCCTGGTTCTGGATTCTCCCACTGGGGAAACAGCCTCTCAGCATCACCACTTTCTCATCCTCACTGAATCCTAGGATGTTCAATCAGGGCACCTGCTCTTCTGCAACTCTCCAGTGAAAACACAGTCTGAATGTGCTGGACTCATCCCCACAAGGGAGCCCTCAACAGTCTGACACTGAGCGTGACCTCATTGACACACTTCCCAGAAAGTATGACATTCCTGTAAGCAGTCTCACAGTGAGTCTGGACTCAACTACACATTCTCAGTTACTGTACGGTTAATGTAAACGGTCTGTCAATGACCGTGGCCTCATCGACACACCCGCCAGTTAATATACCGCGATTGTAAACAGTCTCACAGTGACACTGACCTGATATACAGACCATCCAGCAACTACGTTGTAACAGCAAACAATCTCACACTGACTCTGCTCTCAACTCCCAGTAACCATGCAATCACAGCAAACCGTCTCATAGAGAGCCTGCCCGTATCTATACACCTCCCAGTGACCATACAGTCACTGCAAACAGTCTCATACAGAGACTGCCATAAGCCATAAAGATGTACAACATTTAAAAAGACCCTTTGATCCAACCCGCCCATGCCGACCAGATATTCCAACCCAATCTCGTCCAAACTGCCAGCACCCGGTCCACTTGCCTCAAAACCATTCCTATTCAAATAACCATCCAAATTCCTTTTAAAAGTTGCAATTGTATCAAACTTTATCACTTCCAGACACGTACCACCCTCTGTGTGAAAAAGGGTGCCGCTTAGGTCTCTTTTACAATTTTCCACTCTCACGCTAAACCTATGCCCTCCCGTTCTGGATTCCCCGATCCCAGGGAAAAGACTTTGCCTATTTAACGTATCCTTGCCACTCATAATTTTGTAAACCTCTATATGGTCATCCCTCAGCCTCCGACGCTTCAAGGAAACCAACCCCTTCCGAGTCAGCCTCTCCCCATAGCTCAAATCCTCTAACCTTGGCAGCATCCTTGTAAACTCTTTTGAACCCTTTCAAGTTACACGACATCTACCCAATTGGAAGGTGACCAGAATTGCATGCAATATTCCAGCAAGTGGCCCAACCAATGTCCTGTACAGCCGCAACATGACCTCCCTACCCCTATACTCAACACTCTGACCAATAAGGGAAAGCATACCAAACGCCTTCTTCACTATCCTATCTCCCTGCGACTCCTCTTTCAAGGAGCTATCCAAGGTCTCTTTGCTCAGCAGCACTCCATAGGGCGCGACCATTATGTGTATAAGTCCTGCTAAGGTTTCCTTTCCCAAAATGCAGCACTGCACATTGATCGGAATTAAACTCCATCTGCCACGTCTCATCCCATTGCCTAAATCTGATCAAGATCCTGTTGTAATTTGAGGTAACCCTCTTCGCTGTCCACTGCACCTCCAATGTTGGTGTCACCTGCAAACTTACCTACTGTACCTCAGATGCTAGCATCCAAATCATTTATGTACATGACAAAAAAGTAGAGGAATGTAAATATATATATATATATAAAAAACACTTACCTGGAAACTAAATTGTCGGGTCTGGGGGGCGTGTCCTCGGCGCTCGGAGGTCACGTGGTCCTCTGATGCGCGCGCAGAGGATGATGACGTGATGCCCCGGGACGCGGGCGCGGTCACGTGGTCTCCTTGTTTCGCGCTCCGGGAGGTCACGTGATCGGCCGTTTCGCGCACCGGAAGTGGGAGAGACTGCCGTTTTGCGCTCGAAAGGAGGCCGCATGGTGGTCCCGAAAAAGGGAAGGTCACGTGAGATCGGACAGCCGGAAATGCGAGGAGGCGGGGAATGGAACCGGAGCAACAGCCAATGAGAAGACAGTTTCACTTGAGTGATGGCATGATATTTTGTATAGTGTAAAAGACTGGATCAGGAACAGAGAGGGGTCTTTGTTCTTTGTGAACTGACTGACTCAGTAGTTTGTCAGGGCCAGAAAGGTTTAGACCCAGAGCTCTGTATACTTTATCCACTTATTGTAAGATTAAAACTGTAAGTGCAAGATTAAATATTTTTTCTTATTGCTTTATTTTAAAGAGCACGCAGGACTTCGCTCACACACAAAAGATAATAAGTTTGTAGATTAAGACTTAAAGTCCATCAGCACCCAGCACTGATCATTGTAGCACTCCACTGGTCGCAGGGCTCCAGTCTGAAAAATAACATTCCACCACCAACCGCTCTCTTCTAGTTTTGAGCCAATTCTGTTACCAAATGGCTCGTTCTCCCTGTATTCCATGAGATCTAACCTTGCTAATCAATCTCCCATGGGGAACCTTGTCGAATGCCTAACTGAAGACCACATAAGTAACAGCTCTGACCTCATCAATCCTCTTTGCTCGTTCCTCAAAAAAGTCAATCAAATTTGTGAGACATGATTTCGCACACACAAAGCCATATTGACTAACCCTAAGCATTCCTTGCCTTTCCATATATAAGTATATTCTTTCCCTCAGGATTCTTTCTATCATCTTGCCCAATACTAACGTCTGGCCTACTGGTCTATAGTTCCCTGGCTTGTCCTTACAACTCTTCTTAAACAGTGGCACCACATTAGCCAATCTCCAGCCTCCCGGCACCTCATGTGAGACTATCGATGATACAAATGTCTCAGCAACAGGCCAAGCAATCACTTCCCTTGCTTCCCACAGAGTTCTAAGGTACACCTCATCAGGTCCTGGAGATTGATCCACGTTTACCCATTTAAAGACATCCAGCACATCCTCCTGTTGAATATGGACATTCTGCAAGATGTCAGCATTTACTTCCCTCCAGTCACAATCTTGGATATCCTTTTCCACAAGAAATACTGAGGCAAAATATTCATGCAGTATCTCCTCCATTTTCTGTGGCTCCACACAAAGGCCGCTTTACTGATCTTTTAAGGGCCCTATTCTCTCTGTGGTTATCCTTTTTTTCCTCAACTACATACCTCCCAGTAACAATACAGTCACAACAAACAGTCTCATAGAGAGCCTGTACTCATCTCACATCATACAGTGACCATAGAATCACTGCAAACAGCCTCATAGAGAGCCTGTCCTCATCTATAAGCCTCCCAGTATCCATACAGTCGCTGCAAACTGGCCTCATCTACAAATACCTCAATAAATATGAGCAAACTGTTTCCACACTGAGTTGTAGTGTTGAAGAGTCAGCGGACTTGAAATGTTAATTCAGATTATTCTTCACAGATGCTGGCAGACATGCTGAGGTTTTCCAGTAATTTTTGATTTTGTCTCACACTGAGGCTCGTGTGATCTACACACCTCCCAGTAACTATACACTGAGTGTAATGAGTCTCACAGTAGTTCTGCTCTGACATGCACAGCTCCCAGTAACTATACACTGACGGTAAAGAGTCTGGCCTGATGTGCACATCCCCAGGAACTGTACACTGACTGTAAAAAGTCTCGCAGTGAATCTGGCCTGGTTTACACACGTCCCAGTATCTCTACGCTGACTTTAAAGAATCTCATGGCGATTCTAACCTGAACTGCACACCTCCCAGTATCTGCACGGTGTCTGTAAACAATCTCACACTGCGTATGACCTCATTTAACACGTCTCTGTCACTATACAGTGTCTGTAGACAGTCTCAGAATGATTGCGGCCTCATATACACACCTCCCAGTCAGTATAATATCAGTGTAAAACAGTCTCTCAGTGAAACTAGCCGCATTAATGCACCACCCAGTAACAATATGATAACTGTAAACCGTCTCATTAAGAGTCTGGACTCATCTGCACACCACCCAGTTACTACATGCTGATTGAGAACAGTCTAACAATGAGCATGGCTTTTCTTTAAATTTCAAAATTATATTTTATTCATTAAAAATATGTTTCTGTATACATATAGTCACAAATGCAGTTCGGCCCTTTGCAGTTGCATGTCATGTGACAATAAAGGATATTACAATAAAGAATAATCTGTTCAAGTAAACAAACAAAACATTGGAAATGACTTGAACCAAAAATCAAAAACGCTCTCTTATATGCACATAATTAAACCTACGGGAATCACTGGGAGGGTCCGATAACTGAGCGAACCCCCATTTCCCTTCACCAGGAAGACCTGAGATCGTGGTATTCCCCAATTCACCGTGGCAGCAGCTGCCCCAAGCTCTCGTCTATCCCACAGCATGTAGTCATGGACATTGAGATGTGTCAGTCTGAAACACCCAGTCAGGGTCAACTCCTAGCTCTGGAAGACCAACAGGTTTTAGGCAGACCAAAGAGCATCGTTCATTGAGGTACGATTCAACAAGCTATATTGTGACTGGCAACAGGTTCACAGTGACCATGTATTGTTCACCATCCTATCAGTGTGTGTTGCCAGTTTCACTGTCAGCCGAGCTTGATCCTTACTTCCTGTGAATCAATACATTGTGGCCTTTTCTACTTAGCACCTGCCTTTGACAATGGAGCCAGAATTCCATCCAGGCCGCATGTCATTCTCGTCACTGCCTTGGTGCTACAATGTACACCACGTCTCTCTACCTTTCCCTCCTGAACAGTTCCTGTGAACCCCGACCCCCTCCATGACCCCATCTTCCAACTGCAATATTGGAGATTCCCCACCATGGGCACTTCCACTCCTTCTCCAGCTCGTTCATCTTTCTTCACAAAACAGAAATCATAATTCTGCAAGCAGATTGCTGTTCAATGGTGGAATTAAGTTTATTTTATATGCATAAATCAAAAGCAGAAAAATCACGTCTGGTAAAACATGCGAATCATTTCACTGAATACAGCTGTTCAATGAAATGATATCTCTGCTGTTCAAACGATTCCAACACAACAATATTGGAGAGAGAACATTTGGAAATGATGCAGAAACTGCAGAGCGATTAAGGGCAAACTGTCGACATGCTGCACCCTAACTCTGAAACGAATTGGTAAATGGAATGCTTCATTCAGGCGATTAAATCTGTTTTATTCATTCTTTACTGGTCTCCTTCCCATTCGTTTTTTACCACTCACTGAGTCACCCTAAATGTGTAGCTCCCTTTCCCTCCCCACCATGGCCTTATCCCTTCCTTTACCGCCGTTATGTAACTGTTTCTCTTTAGTGTCTGCTTTATTTCCAGTGGACATATTGCAGTCGTTGAGACCATACAGCTAACTGGATCTCATAGAATATGAGTTCCCTGATTGGGGCTGTTAATCTGGCTGACAGCTAAGAAAGGTCAGTGTCAGAGATGTGGTCTCTGAATGAGACAGTGATAAAGGGAAGGGCTGCTCATGTGTAAATAAAGGGGGATTTGAAGAAGGACACCAGCCTCAGTGCAAGTATTTCGCATCCAACTTCAGCACTGGGTTTGAATGCTACTGTACAACCTTCGTATTAGAGTCACTGTCAGAGAGTTAGAGAGATATTCAGCAATGAAACAGCCTACCAGGTATCCTAAAGAAATCTATCCCCATTTCCAGCATTTGGCCAATATTCGGTAAAACCCTTCCTATTCATATACCCATTCTAATGGATGGATGGATGGGAACCAGATGCATTTCAGTGAGGGGTTCGACAGGGTTCCTCATGGTAGACTGGCTCGCAAGGTTAGATTACATGGAGTACAGTCTATTCAACCTCTCCCTATCGATCAAACCCCGTAACCCTGGCAACATCATTGGAAATGGTTTCTGAACACTATCAAGTATTGTTGTGAAACATCTCTGACAGCGGTGATCAGCAGGATTTTGATAAGGTGAAAATGAGGACTGCAGATGCTGGAGATTCGAGTCAAGACTAGAGTGGTGCTGGAAAAGCACAGCAGGTCAGGCAGCATCCAAGCAGCATGTGGATGGACGTTTCGGGTCGGAGCCCTTCATCACGAATAAGACTGGTTAGAATAGGACTGACACTGAGAATGCGGGACCACTGTTGGGTTGCATTTGCAGATGTGTTGCTGGACAGGAAATAGATGTTGTGAATGCAATTGATTTTGACTGTGAGGGTTTCTTGAATTTATTGAGTGGATAACTAACATTTTATCTCTGATCACATCTCATCTGATTCGTTGAATGACGAGCAGGAATGATGTCAGTGTAATTTAGTAAATACTGATTTCAAACGTGATAGATGTATTTGAACAGGCATGGCACCCATTTTCAGAAATTCCCAGATCCGTTATTCTGTTTCATCAATTCTTGGAGGCTATTCGATGCAGTATTCTGGTGCGGAGCATTCTCTACACAGGAATCGGCCTTTTCCATCACACCTTCTGACATGAAACCCGGTATTCTCCACTGCAGCCAGCTTTTCCCGGATTTCCTGGTGTCGGCTCTGATCTGCATCATTGGCAAATATTTTACTGAAGACAAAATACTTGTGAATGTCTGGTTCAGTCCATATGTCCCGAAATGGAGACCTTTGCAAGGCAGGTATGATCTCACAATTCCCCGTGTTACTGCAACAGTGATCTCGACTTGGGCTGTAGGTCGTGTGGAGAATGATACAGCCCACTGGCTGGTTATTGTGTTGGATTCCGTTACTCAGCAGAGTTTGGAAAAGTTGAGCCGCGGTGCGGTTCCCGTTGATCTGGGTGGGGTTCAGCAATTTATTTTCTGGGCAACGACTGACGCTGTTCGGGAAGACAGTAAGGTATTTTCCACCTGGGTAGTTAAGGAAAATATTCACATCGTCGGTAATGAAAGAATGCAATAATATCCTGTCGTTCTTTTCTACATGTCTGTTGGTCTTTCCGCACAGGGAAGCAGGTAAAGCCACCAGGAAGGCGAAGGGTTTTCTCCCATAATCGGTCACCTGGTACTTAGCTGCATAGCGGAAACTGAAAGAGATAAAGTCAGTGTGTGTGTCAAGGAACAGACTTTGTGTAAAACATTCTCTTTGCAGTGTCAGTAGACACAGTTTGAGATGGGTTACTTGGAACAATGCCCATCATATTAAAGAAACCATGAAACCCTGCAATTCACATTTCAAGTCATTGCATGGGACTTTGTATCCCTATCCCAGTGTTGTGGTAAATTCTGGGATCAGTGAAATGTTTAAAGAGAGAAACAGGCTAATGTAACAGAGAGCAAAACAATGCTACTTAGTTTTGTACAAATCCTCCTGCAATGAATCAGACAATGCCACAAGCCTTCTTGATAACTCGCTGTCACTTCAAGTTAAGTTACTTTGACTGATGCACTACTTGATGCCGCATGATACACGGGATGGTTAGAAATAAATAGAGACGGGGACAGAGAAAGAGAGAGAGGGAATGAGAGCTACCAGTGAAATCAGTGGGAGCTGGATGTCGGGAGAACCCTGGAGGATTTGTTAAGCGGAAAAATGTTGGGGGCATACACAGACAAACAGAACAAAAGACTTGCAGACTGACAGGAAATATGAATAATAGCAAAGGAGGCAGAGGCAGACAAAGGGAATCTGAGAGGTGAGTGAGATCATTCAGTAAACAGTAAAATGTTGCCTGTGTGGGGGATTTGGACTTTCTCTTCAAACCTCACTATGATGTACTTCACTCTCTACTTTATTTCGGGGTCAGAGGGTGCTTTCGATATCACTGTTAGAGATATGACCCCGGGAAATCTGGTAATAGTTTTCCTGGAAGTCCCTTCCTCTGGGAGTAATGAGAGTCCTGGTTAATAGGTTCAGACTTATTTCCCACAGCTACAGAGCACTCCCTCTCCCTGCCGTGTCCTCGCCATTTATTTCCAGCCTGCTCCAGGCAACCAGGCACTGACTTGACCTCAGATTGAGCAAAGGCCCCAACTTACAGAGATGGTCAGGTACGATCTGTTTCACTGACACTTACCGCTGGACAATGCCAGTCAAGGCACGGTTATCCAGTACAGCCGCATCTGACATGGGGATTGTGAGTAGCACCAACAGGAACAGGCAGAGTGTCCGCATTTTGAGATTTGTCAGCACCCTTTAACCGTACTGCAGGGAAAACACAGGAAAAATCTGAAAAGGATAAAAAAAAACAACTTGTTCAATTCATTCTACATTGGCACGAGTGTGAAAGATATGCAGGGACACACATGTCGGCAAACAGAAAATGCTTTTCTATCGTCCTAGGTGGTGCTTGCCCAGTAATTAAGCAGAAGTCCTGGTTATCTCCCATGGGTATGATTTGCAGGTGAAGATTGGAAGGCAAAATGTCCTCTCCCAGAATCAAACACCCGGTGCTTCCCTGCTCGGAGGAAACTGAAAGGGGTAAAGTCAGGGTGTGAATTAAGGGATGGACCATGGGTGAAACATTCTCTGTGCAGTGTCAGTGGGCCAAGTTTGAGATGGGTTACTCAGAACAATGCCCATTATATTGGACACATCGTAACAGTCATCAATTCACGTTTCAAAAGTTTGCATAAGAAGGTCAATGTTGATTTACTTTATTTCCCTGTTCTGTTCCAGGGATGTAATAAACTCTACGATTAGCGAGAGGTTTAAAGAGAGAACCAGGGTAATGTGACAGAGAGCAGAACATTGTTACTTATTAATGTACAAATCCTTCTGCAATGAATCACAGAATGCCACTAGCCTTCTTGATAACTCACCACAGCTTCATGTTAATGTCCTTTGACTGATGCCCTATTCAATGCCCCATGCCACACGTGACGGGTGGAAATAGATAGAGACGGGACGAGAGAAAGAGAGACAGAATGAGAGCTTCAGGAACAGTTAGCTGGCAGGGGACGTCAGAGAGTCATAGAGATGTACAGCATGGAAACTGAACATTCCGCCTAACCGGAACATGCAGACCAGATATTCCACCTAATCTAGTTCCACCTGCCAGCACCCAGCGCATATCCCTCCAAACCTCTCCTCTTCGTATACCCATCCAGACACATTTTAAATGCTGCAGTTATACTAGCCTCCACCACTTCCTTTGGCAGCTCTTTCTATACTGGTACCGCAATCAGTAACAGCTTTATAAATCTTTTTTGAATCCTTTCAAGTTTCACAACATTTTTGCGATGGGAAGGAGACCAGAATTGCATGCAATATTCCAAAAGTGGACGGAACTATGTCCTCTACAGTAGCAAGATGACCGTCCATCTCCGTGCTCAATGCTCTGACCAATAAAGGAAAGCATACCAAACACCTTCTTCACTATTTTATCTACCTGCAACTCCATTTCCAAGAAGTAATGAAGCTGCACTCCAAGATCTCTTTGTTCAGCAATAGAGCTAGAACCATTAGGTGTATAAGTTCTGCTAAGACTTGCTTTCCCAGATTGAAGCACCACGCACTGATCTGAATTAAACTACATCTGCCACTTCTCAGCCAATTGGCCCATCTGATGAAGATCCTGGTGTAATCTGAGGTAACCTTTTTGCTGTCCACTACACTTACAATTTTGGTGTCATCTGCATATTTACTATCGATACCTCTTACACTCACATCCAAATCATTCATATAAATTACATAAACTAGTGGACACATCACTGATCCTTGTGGAACTCCACTGGTCACAGGTCACAATCTAAAAAACGACCCTCCACCACCACCGTCTGTCTTCTACCTTTGAGCCAGTTGTATGTCCAAAGGCTACTTCTCAGTGCATTTCATCAGATCTAATCTAGCTAACCAATCTCCCATGGAGAACATTGTCGACCGCCTTACTGAAGTCCATATACAGTTAGTAAGTTTGCAGATGAAACGAAAATTGGAGGTGTAGTGGAATGCGAAGAGGGTTACCTCAGATTACAACAGGATCTTGACCAGATGGTCCAATGAGCTGAGAAATGGCAGATGGAGTTTAATTCAGATAAATGCGTGGTGCTGCATTTTGCAGAAGCAAATCTTAGCAGGACATACACACTTAATAGTAATGTCCTCGGGAGTGTTGCTGAAAAAAGAGACCTTGGAGTGCAGATTCATATCTGCTTGAAAGTGGAGTCGCAGGGAGCTAGGATAGTGAAGAAGGCATTTGGTATACATTTTGTAATGGAAAACATATTGAGTCCAGGATTTGTGATGTGTAGTTGCGGCTATACAGGACATTGGTTAGGCCACTGCTGGAATATTGCGCGCAATTTTGGTTTTCTTCCTATCGGAAAGATGTTGTGAAACGTGAAAGGATTCAGAAAAGATTTACAAGGATGTTGCCAGGGTTGGAAGAGTTGAGCTACAGAGAGAGTCTGAACAGACTGGGGCTGCTTTCCCTGAAGCGTCGAAGGCTGAGGGGTGATCTTATAGAGCTGTACAAAGTTATGACTGGAATGGATAAGGCAAAGAGGCAAAGTCTTTTTTCCTGGGTTCGGTGGGTCCAGAACTAGAGGGCATAGGTTTTGGGTGAGAGGGGAAAGATATTAAAGAGTCCTAAGGGGCAACATGATCACAGAGGTGGTACGTGTCTAGAATGAGCTGACAAAGGAAGTGATGGAGGCTGGTACAATTGCAACATTTAAGAGTTGTTTGGATATTTATATGACTAGGAAGGGTTCGGAGGGACATGGGTCGGGTACTGGCAGGTGGGACTAGAATGGGGTGGGATACGTAGTCGGCATGGAAAGGTTGGACAAAAGGTTCTGTTTCCATGCTGTACATCTCTATGACTCTATCTACCACTCTGCCCTCAGCAATCCTCTTTGTGAATACATCAAAAAACTCAAGCACATTTATGAGTCATTATTTCCCACTCATAAAGCCAGTCCTTAGCAGTCCTTGCCTTTCCAAATACATGTACACCCTGTCCCTCAGGATTCGCTCCAACAACTTGCCCTACACCGACTTCAGGCTCACTGTTCTACAGTTCCTTTGCTTGTCCTTTCCAAAATTTCTGAAACCGTGGCACCACGTTAGCCAACCTCTAATCTTCCGACATCACACCTGTGACTATCAATGATACAAATATCTGAGCAATCACTTCCCTAGATTCCCACAGAAGTCTAGGGTACACCTGATCACGTCTTGGGGATCTATTCACTTTTACATGTTTCAAGACATCCAGCACTTCCTCCTCTGTAATATGGACATTTTTCAAGATGTCATTATTTATTTCCTGACAGTCTATATTTTCCATATCCCTTTCCACAGTGAATACTGATGCAAAGTACTCGTTTAGTATCTCCCCCATTTTCTGCAGTTCCACACAAAGGCCACCTTGTCGATCTTTGAGGGGCACTACTCTCTCCTGAGTTATTCTTTTGTCTTTAAAGTATTTGTAAAAATCCTTTGGATTCTCCTTAATTCTATTTTCAAAAGCTGTCTCATGTCCCCTTTTTGCCCTCCTGACTTCCATCTTAAGTATTCTCCTACTGTCGTTACTCTTCTAAGGATTGATTCGATCGGTCCTGTCTATACCTGACATATGCTTCCTTCTTTTTCTTAAACAAACACTCAAATTTCTTCAGACATCCAGCATTCCCCAAACCTACCAACCTTTCCTTTTACCCTAACAGGAATATTCTGACAGAATTATAACTCAGAAAAAGTTAGGGGCATATGGACAAGGTGTAGAGCAACTAAAAAGCAAGGGAACAGAAGAAAGAGACAAAGAGAAAAAAAAGACTTGCAGACCAACAAGAAATAGGAATAATGCGGCAGAAGGAGCCAAAGGGAAACTAAGAGGTGAGTGAGATCATTCAGTAAAGTGTAAAATGTTGTCTGTAATTGTCGTTTGGGCATTTTCTCCAAACATCACTCCGATTTATTTGACTCACTCCTTTATTTCGGGGTCCGTGGATGCAATCGATTTCACTCTCAGTGATGTGACCCCAGGAAATCTGGTAATAGTTTTCCTGAACGTCCGTTCAACACATTGAAATATAGACCATGGGTATTTGATTGAGCCTTATATCCCACAGCTGCAGAGCACTCCCTATACCTGCTGTGTTCTCTCCATTTATTCCCAGCCTGTTCCAAGTAACCAGGCTCCGATTAGACCTAAGATTGAGCACAGCCCGCGGCTTACTGAGCTGGTCAGGTAAGGTCTATTTCACTGACACTTACTGGTGAATAATGCCAATCAAAACATGCTTATCCAGTGCAGCCGCATCTGACATGGGGATTGTGAGCAGCACTAACAAGAATAGGCAGAGCAGCTGCATTTTGAGATTTGTCATCACCATTTAACTGTACTATAGGGAAAACACAGACAATACTGAAACGTATGAAAAAAAAAAGCAACTTGTTCAATTCATATTACATTGGCAAAAGAGTGACAGACATCCAGGGACACACACGTCGGCAAACAGAAAATGTCTCTCTATCATTCTGGGTGGTACTTACCCATTAATTAAGCAGAAGTTGTGGTTATCTCCGAGGGGCATGATTTACAGGTGAAGATTGGAGTTTCTGCCAGGAGTTATAAGGCCTAGCCAAACTTTCAGAAAAGTTGCAGTGGGCCCACTGGTCTCTTGGGGGGTAGGTGGAGGAGATGTTCAGGAGAAAGTGAGGACTGCAGTTGCTGGAGATCAGAGCTGAAAAATGTGTTGCTGGAAAAGCGCAGCAGACTCCAAGTACAACAGGACATTGAAAATGTCCACAATAATGTGTGCTATAATTGTACCTAAAAAGGATTGATATGTCCCACAGGATATTACACAGGTTCCCAGTATTATGCACTGATCACAAACTGACGCTGGTGTAGGTTCAGATATTCACAACACAGTTCAGCAATTTGAATGGATGAATCAAGCATAAAATATCCAGGTTTGATGACTATTCAAACCTGTGCATCTTTGTGACCGATATAGGGAAGATATGGAGGCTTTGGAATGAGATTAACAAGTTCATTACACCGAGGGGTCTCTTTCCGTGCTATATGAAGCTATGTCTCTATGGATGTCCTTGTCCAGACGTCACTGAAATCCAAAGTAAAGGTGCAGCAGGATAGCAACATGTTAAAAAGACAAACTGCATGTTGGCTTTCATTGTCCGAGCTTGGTGAACTCATAACTGGAGGCTTACGTACATTCTCGAGTGAGCAAAAGAGTGATGGAGAGTAAGTATGCAGATTACACAAAAATTGGAGGTCGAGTGGACAGCGAAGAAGGTTACCTCAGATTGCAACAGATTCTTGGTCAGATGGGCCAATGGGCTGGGAAGTGTCAGATGGAGTTTAATGTAGATAAATGTGAGGTGCTGCATTTTGGGAAAGCAAATCTTAGCAGGACTCATATACTTAATGGTAAGGTCCTAGGGAGTGTCGCTGAATAAAGAGACCTTGGATTGCACGTTCATAGCTCTTTGAAAGTGGAGTCGCAGGTAGATAGGACAGTGAAGAAGGCATTTGATATGTTTTCCTTTATTGGTCAGAGTGTTGATTACAGTAGTTCGGAGGTCATGTTGCAGCTTACACGACATCGGTTAGGCCTCTGTTGGAATATTGAGTGCAGTTTTGATCTCCTTCCTATCGGGAAGATGTTGTGAAACTTGAAAGGGTTCAGAAAAAGTTTACAGTATGTTGCCAGGGTTGACGGATTTAAACTATAGGGAGATGTTGAATAGGCTGGGGCTGTTTTCCCTGGAGAGTTGGAGGCTGAGGGGTGACCTTCCAGAGATTTACAAAATCATGACGGGCATGGATAAGGTAAATAGACAAAGTGTAAAAGTGGGGAAGTCTAGAACAAGAGGGCATATGTTTCAGGTGAGCAGGTAAAAGAGACTGTCGCAGCAACTTTATCACGTAGAGGGTGGTACATGAATGCAATGAGCTGTCAGAGGAAAAGGTGGAGGCTCGTACAATTGCAACATTGAACAGGCATCTGGATGGGTATATGAATAGGAAGGGTTTGAACGAATATGGGCAGGGTGCTGGCAGGGAGGATTAGATTGTGTTGGGATATCTGTCGGTATGGACGAGTTTCTGAGATGTACATCTTAACGAATATGTGACATTTCTTGCAGAGATACAGAACCTCTTAAAGGTGCATGTTATCACACACATCTCTCTCTCTATCTATCTATCTGGGCTCCATCTCCACCTATCCACTCAGATCCCCCCTTTTCCCAACACACACCCAACCCAGTCTTCACAATAAATACCACTGATTCTTTGCTGAAGGGTCAACAGACTCGAAGTATTAACTCTGCTTTCTTCCCTCAGATGCTGTCAGTGATTCGCGGTTCATCGTATTAATTTCACAGAGAGTTAGGGTGGATAATGGTGGTTGATTACCCAGCAAATATATCAAAGTGCAAATGTTATGGTTTTCCTACTGCTTCCTCGGAGGCCCGAAAACCGCACTCCCCTCCAGAGAGAAAGAGAGAGACAGTAAGTGAGAGTGAAAAACTGGCAGACTCATACAAAAACAGTGAGCGAAGGAGACAGAGAGAAAGAGAGAGACAATTTGTGAGAGCGGCAGAGAGAGAGAGAGAGAGAGATGGAGAGAGACAGTGAGAGAGAGGGAGAGACAATCAGACATGCAGAGTGGGAAAGAGTGCAAAAGAAGGACAGAGAGAGAAGCAGTGCGACAGAGACAGTTACAGAGAGGAAGAGACACAGAGAGAATGTGAGAAGCAGAGAGGGAGAGAGTGAGAAAGAGATAGCGAGAGTGAGGCACACAGGGAGTGAGAGACAGACAGAGACAGAGAATGTCTGTGGGAGAGAGAGGGAGTGAGTGAGCGAAAAAGGGGCAGTGAGAGAGACACAGTGAGAGAGTGTGCTAGAGGAAGAGAGAGAGGCAGAAAAAAGAAAAAGCGAGAGACATAGATGGGGAAAGAACAAGAACAAGGACAGAGAGAACGACAACAAGAGATCAAAAGTGTGTAGGTGCGTGTGAGAGAGAAGCAGTGTTAGAGAGAGGTAAGGTGAAGGACAGAGAGAGTGGAGAGATAGAGCGAGCCAGAGGCGGAGTAGAAACAGAGAAATAGAGAAGGAAAGAAAGATAGAGAGGCGTGACCGGGGTGGGGTGGGGGGTGGTGAACCTAGAAATAGAAACATAAAGAGAGATATGAGTGGGGAAAAGCAAGAAAGAGGAACAGAAAAAGTCACTGGGAGAGCATGTGTGGCAAAGAGAAATACTGTGAGGGAGAAAGCAAAGATAGTGTGAGAGAGTGGAAGTGACAGGGACAATGAGAGACACAGAAAGAGAGAGTAGGAGACAGTGACAGAGAAAGAGTCACAGTGTGAGAGAGAGAGAGGGAGTGGGAGAGATTCAGTGAGAGAGAGAGAGAGATAGAGAGAATGAGGGAATGAGAGTCAGCTAGACAGAGAGAGATGGAGAGTTACCACGACAGAAAGAGCGAGAGGGAGAGACAGTGACAGAGAGAAAGAGACACAAAGCATGAAAGAGAGAGAGAGAAAATGCGAGTGACCCAGGAAAAGAAGGAGAAAGAGCGAGAGAGTGAGATGGATGGTGAGAAAGAGAGACAAGTTAAGAGAGAGACTGTTTAAAAGAGAGAGAGAGAGAGACAAGAGATAGAGATACTGTGAAGGACAGAGAGACATGAATTCAGAAATGGAGAGAGACACAGAGAGAGACACAACGAGAAAGAGACATGAGAGATAGAGGGGGAACGAGCAAGAAAAAGGATCAGAAAGAGAGTCAGAGAGATTCATTGAGGGAGACAGCAAAACAGTGAGAGTGAAAAGAAGAGTGACAAGAGACAGCGAGAAAGAGGCATTGAGAGAGAGAGAGACAGTGGGAGAGAAAGATACATTGAGAGAGGTAGAGACAGAGAGACAGTGTCAGAGACAGAGAGAATTACAGAGTGCGAGAGAGAAAGAGAATCAGTGACAGAGAAAGAGACAAACGGAGAGAGACACTGAGACAGAAAGTGAGCTGGACAGAAGGACAATGATAGCGAGAGAGAGGGAGAGTGGGAGCCAGTCAGAAAGAGAAATAGAGAGAGAAGGAGCAATCGAACCAAATGAAGCGAAACAGACAGAGAGAAGCATAAAAAAGTTTCACCAACCTGAAACACCTCGACTCTAAACCAGTTAATGACTCTGGCCTTGAGCCCTCAACTTATGTCACTGTCCCTGTTGGGCCTCTCCTTTAGATATAGCCAGACATTTACATATTACAAAACAATCATCGTGGCAAAACGAATCGCAACATATCCACCTATCTCTTAGGTCATCAGGGATAGAATGCAAAGTGTAAAAATAATTTGATTCCATTTGCATGTTGCTTTACTTGAAATGATTTTAATGCCAATGCACCGGTGTCTTGTTGCAAACTCTGCTCACGGTGAGACATTTATTCAGCAACCATCAATTCAATGTGTGTGTTTAATTAAATAACTTCCTCTTTTTTTTAACGAGGTAAATAGTTTTTCATATAATACTTACTGTCACAAGCAGCACTTCAACTGAGGAAATACTTTTATGTTGATCTCTCCACTGGCAGCATCCCCTTCACTCATAAGCTCAGCGATAATGAGCACTTTACTCAAAGACACAACCCAGCTGACATCTGACAAGTGGACAACCTGACAGTGAAGCATTGTATCCCCACTGCTGCTGATGGAGTGAGAGTCTGCATACTCTGTAGTCTTTAGATCAGAGTGGTGCTGGAAAAGCACAGCAGGTAAGGTAGCATCCAAGGAACATGAAAATCGATGTTTCAGGTAAAATCCCTTCATCAGGAATACAGGTAGAAAGCCTCCAAGGTGGAGCGATGAAGTTGGGGGGCGGGGTGGCGAGGGGGGATTGGGGGAGGCTGGAGAGAAGGTAGGAAAGAGTACAATAGATGAATGGGTTGGGGATGAAACGATAGGTCAGAGAGGAGGGTGGGGTAAGGTAGCAAAGAGCGCAATAAGTGAATTGGGGTGGGAATGGAGTCGATAGGTCAGAGGGGAGTGTGGAGCAGATAGGAGGGAAGGGAGATTGTCAGGTGGGATAGGTCATGAGGACACTGCTGAGCTGGAAGCTTGGAACTGGGGTCAGTTGGGGGAATTTGTAGTCTGCTTTGTAAGCAATTAAATCAAAAATTGTAACTGTTTCATCATTTGAAACCAATTTTTGTTCCAATCATGAGCAAAAGCTCAACAAAATTTAATCATGGAATCCAGGGGAAGGGAAAAAATGTTGTTAATTACTGGAAGGGTTGTATAAAGCTGATGGTGGATGGGAGGGGTGCAGTGGGAATGCACAAGTTGGTTTATAAATGCTGGTGTTAAACCCCAGGCCTGGGGATTCAGAACACATTTTAAAATTCAGTACAGTAGGACAAAAAAAATGCATTACGAGAGAAAACAACATGAAATTAAATCAGTGAGAGAGATGTAATTGTTTGAAAAAGCTTTCTCCAGATAAAGCAAAAACTGATCAGAGAGATAAATATGTACCAAGTGGCAGCGAAAGATATGATCACTGCAAACAATATTCTGAGGATTCCAGATTCTAGGATTATGTTAATTTCCCACTTCTACTTCTGTTCACTAATGACCAATTCATCGATCTGCTCATTTTCACTAAGACATTGCTTCTCTTCTATTATTGAGAAGTGGAGTGATTGTTCCTCTCTGAAGACAGACCCAAAATATCATCCTTATTTCTCTGTTATTCACACTGTCCCAATTGCAGGTTTTCCTGCCTCTGCCAGTTGTCGGTGCATATCTGCCTTTTCTGATTACCTTTTACTTTATTTTGAGAAAGCTGTGAAAACACTTGTTTTTGTCTCTCATTAGTTTATTTTCACGTTGTTTGTCTCCCCTTAATGCATTATTTTGATTAAACGTGCTTTACTGAATTCGAAAGTGTTCCGAATACCCGGTAGCAGGGTTTAACGTCAGCTTTTTATATAGATTTTCAGAAAAAATAACCACATTTTCGAATCAACCTCTTCGGAGTTGTTAACACACACCCCTGGAGCGTGGGTAGGCACACTGCCACTGTACCACAAGACGTCCCGGCCTCCCAACATCAGATTTATACCCGTCTTCCTTTAATTAACAACAATTTTTACCTTCCCCAGATTGCAATATCAGATCGTGTTGAGCTTTTGATCATGACTGGAACTTAAATTTGTTACAAATGATGCAGCAGTTAAAGACTTTGCTTGAAATGCAAGCGAACCAGACGACAGAATATACAGACTGTCACATTATCAGGAGCAGTGGGCAGGAAATGCTTCCCTGTCAGGTTGTCCACTTGCAAGATGTCAGATGGTTTTTGTCTTTGAGTAAAGTGCACATTATCGCTGATATTGTGAGGGAAAGTTCTGCTTCCAGTGGAGTGATCAGCATGAAAGTATTTCTTCAGATGAAGTAAATGCTTCTGACAGCAGCATTGCACACAAAACCCTATTTCTGTTATTTTTTAAAAAAGTAGAGTTTATTTAATGAAACACTCACATTGAAATGTTGGCTGCTGCATAGATGTCTCGCCTCGCAAAGAATCTGGAACCAGCCAGGAGAATGTCGTCATCAAATGGTTCCGAAGCAAAGGAACATGCAAATAGAATCTAATTGCTTTTACACTTTGCATACTATCCCTATTGACTTAAGAGATGGGTGAACGTGTTGGGGTCCGTTTGGCCAAGAGCTTGTTTTGCAAGTTGTACTAAATTGGAGGAAGGCAAATTTTGATGGTATTTGGCAAGAATATTCAATCGTTGATTTGTAGCAGATACTCGCAGGTGAAGGAACAGTTAAAAACGGGAAGCTGCCCAAAATGAGACAATTAGAATGCAGAACCAAGATGAAATACAGGGCTGGTAGGTGTTCGGTGAGGTAAAAATTCCCATTAGACACGTTGGACTAAAACCCTCTGAACTTGGAAATTGGTTTGTGGAATTTACATTTAAACTAAGAGTAACTGAGTTCTCTGGCTAAGACAGAGTAGGCAATAAACAAGCCTAGGAGCAGCAGTCTGGAAAAGGGGTAAGATAATGGAAGGCCCCCACAAATGTCTCAGCTAAAAGACAGTGAAGGAGAAAGTGAGGGCTGCAGATGCTGGCGATCAGAGTCAAAACGTTTGGCGCTGGAAAAGCACAGTAGTTCAGGCAATGTCCGAGATGCAGGCGAGTCGACGTTTCGGCCATTTGCCCATCATCAGGAATGTGGGACGGGGGGAAGGGAGCTGAAAAATAAACAGAGGGGTGGGTGGCGAGACTGGGGATGGTATCTGGGAAGGTGATAGGTAGATGCAGGTGGGGGAGGGGGTGTTAGGTCGGAGCGGAGGGTCCAGTGGATAGTTGGGAAGGAAGGTGGACAAATAGAACACCACAAGAGGGCGGTTCCGAGTTGTAGGGTTAGTTTGGGGGGGAGGTCGGGTGGAGGGGAGATGAGGAGACTGATGAAGTCGATGTTGATGCCATGTGATCAGAGGGTCCTAAGTTGGAAGATGAAGGTTCTTCTTCAAGACATTGAGGCACTTGGATTAAGTCGTGGAAGAGGCTGATGACCTGCATGTCCATAGCGGAGTGGGAGGGGGAGTTGAAGTGTTCAGCCACAGTGCATTGGGTTTGTTTCGTGCGTGTGTCCCAGGGACGCTCCCTGAAATGTTCTGCGTGTTAGTGCCCTATCTCACAATGTCGAGGAGACCACATCAGGTGCAATGGGACCCATAGATGAGTTATACGGCTGCGCAGGAAAATCTCGGCCAGATATGGAAGGATCCTTTCGGACCTTTGTCGGAGGTGAGGGGTGGTGTGGGGGTGGGGGGTGTGTGCGCAGGTTTTGCACCTCTTGTGGTGAGAACAGATGGTGCCGGGATTAGAATGTGGTTTGGTGGGGAGTGTGGACTTATCCAGGAAGTCACAGAGGGAACAATAGCTGCGGACTGCTTCCAAATTCGCTCCGTGATTCCCTGGTGAGATCCACTCCACCCCCACCCCACCATCACCTCCATCGCCCAGCACCTTCCCCTGTCACCGCACGAAGTGTTAAACCTGCACCCACACCTCCATGCTCACCTCTGCCCAAGGCCCCAAAGCAACCTACCACACCTGGCAGAGACTTTCCTGCACATCAAACCACCTCATCGACTGTGTCTGTTGCTCTTGGTGGTATCACTTTTCCATTGAGGAGACAGGACACAAACCTGAGGAAATTTTCAAGTAAAATCTCTGGGACACACGCACCAAAAAAACCCACTGCCCTGTAGCCAAGTCCTGGGCCTCCTCCACTGCCAAATCCAAGACCCCGCCGTCTGGAAGCAGAACACTTCACCTTATACCTTGAGACACTCCAACAACATGGCATCAACATCAACTTCACCAGTTTCCTCATTTGCCCTCCGCCCCATCTCATCCCAGATCCAACTCTTCAACTCAGCAGCACCCTCTTGACCTGTCCTACAAGTTCATCTTCCTTCCCACCTATTCACTCCACTCTCTGCTCCGACCTATCACCATTATCACCCCGCTATTATTTACCTATCACTTTTCCAGCTATCTTCACACAGCCCCACTCCCAACCTCCCATTCATCTTTCAGCACCCTTCTCCCAGCCCCATATTCCTGATGAAGGGATTCTGCCTCAACCATCGACTCTCCTGCTCTTCGGATGCTGCCTGACCTGTGCTTTTCCAGCACCATACTCTAAAAGGCAATGAGTGTCGGCCTGAAGAGCAAATAACTATGATGTTCTGCAGCTTGCAAAATTACACAGCCATTCAATTTATAATCATTTGCTTGAATGCAGAGATACTGAGTATTCCACACCTTTGTACGACACGCAAAACTGTTTGTCTTAAATGGCAAGGCCATCAAACTATCAGCAACAACTTAACTTGCACACAATGAGGAGAAATAATGGACATTTAAAACTATGGTCCACCCACTGACTTTAATTGGAGAACCATTCGCACACATCGAATATACAGGAAGCTCATTCAGCCCCGAGAGGAGGAACAACAGCTCAATGATCCAATCCAGATTTGGCGGGAGATTCTGGAAATCTCCAGCCAGTATAACTTGGGAACCCTGATCTCGGGGGTTTGTTCAGTAAGTTGTCTGCTCAAAATCAAGAAAATCAGCTACATCCAGTCACAGACAGAGGAAAAGATGGAGAACAAGCAATCTTCACATCCACAACCCTCCACGTACTGGTGAGATGTGACGGAGAGCCGAGAGACTGACTAGGGCAGTGCCAGCGACATCCAGCACTCTCCAAACCAACAGAAATCACTCCGGGGATGGGCAGAAGGTGATGGAGATCCTCTGTCCTAGCTCAATAAGAGAGGGGAAGCATGGTGGGCTTGAGGGCTGACGGTGTAGGGAAGGCCCCAAGGAAGTGAAACCCTAGAGGATCTCGGGATTCGTGTTTACTCTCTCTCTCTTTCTCCTTTCCCCTGTCATCCAGTCATTAACAGCTCTTTGTCAGTCAAAATCCACTATTCCAAGTTAGAGCCTTAAGGGTTAACTGGGGAGTTAACAGCTGTGAGACAAATCTCAATTCACTTGATGCCTCGCACTGGTTGTTCTGAATATTCATTTTCTTGTCAATATTTTAATACAATCGGAGATTCCCTCTGCCTCTGAAACATTTCCCTCCTGTGTATTTCACCACACCACATTTCATCACATAAGCCCAGTGTCAGTACGAGGGAGCTGTTGGATAATAAACTGACCCTCACTCGCTGCAGAGGTGCAAGAAGTGCTGGGGGAATGGAGAAGGTAAGGTTTTAGTCATGAAAAAGAAGGCAACATCCGCCAGGAATAGACAGCAGGGACTGAGTGTATCTCTTGAACATTATAAAGGCAGTGCAAGTTTATTTAAGATTGAATTTGGGAGGGCCAAAAAGGGGACATGGGATAACTTTTGCAATAGGTTTAAGAGAATGCAAAGGGATATTACAAATACATTGAGAAGAAAGAAGTAATGGGAGTGAGAATAGGGCCCCTCTAAGATCAGCCTATGTCTGCAATTGCAGGAGATGAGCGAGATACGAAGTGAATATTTTGCCTCAGTGTTCACTTTGGCAAAGGATATGAAAAATTCGAGATTTTGAAAAATAAATAGCGACATCTTAAATAATGTCCACATTACAGACGGAGGCGGTGCTGGAAGTTTTAAATCACTGAAACGATGTTGAACACCCGGGACATGATCAGGTGTACCCTCGATCTCTGTGGGAAGCTGTGAAGTAATCTCTGGGCCGCTTGGTGAGATATTTTATATGATCGATATCCATAGGTGAGGTAGCGGAAGACTGGAGATTGGCTAACGTGGATGGGAAAGATTGCAAGGCAAACCAAGGGGAACAATAGGCCGCTGAGTCTGACATTAGTCGTGTGAATTTTGTTGGAATGAATTCTGATGGACAGCACTTACATGTAATGGGAAACGCAAGGACTGGTTCTGGATAGACAATAAGGCATTGTGCATGGGAATTCGTTTCGCACTGACTTGATCTTTTGATCAATTTATGAAGAGGATTGATGAAAGCAGAGTGGTGGTCATGAACTATATGGACTTCAATAAGGCATTTGACAAGGTTCCTCATGCTAGACTGTTTAACAAGGTTGGATCACGTGAATTGCAGGGTGAACTAGCCATTTCGATGTAGAATTGCCGGAAAGAGAAGAGACAGAGGGTGTTAATGGATCGGTCTTGAGGCCTATAAACAGCGGTGTCCCACACGGATCCGTGCTCGGTCCATTGTGTTTTCTTAGTTACATAAATGACTTGGATGTGAACATAGGAGGCACAGTTACCCAGTTGCAGATTTCACTAAAATTGGAGGTGCAGTGGTTAGCGAAGAAGCTTACCTCAGCGTACAACAGGATCTTGATCAGATGGACCAATAGGCTGAGGAGTGTCAGATGGAGTTTAATTTAGGAAAAAGTAAGGTGCTGCACTTTGGGAAGGCAAATCAAAGCAGGACTTATCACAGAAGGCTAAGGTCCTGGGAGGTGTTAGTGAGCACAGAGACCTTGGAGTGCAGGGTCATTGTTCCTCGATAGTGGCGTTGCAGGTAGTCAGGATAGTGAAGAAGCCACTTGATATGCCTTCCTTTGTTGGCCAGGACATTGAGTAAGGGAGGTGGGCGTTGTGCTGCGGCTGTATCAGACATAGGTTAGGCTATGTTTGGAATACTATGTTCATTTCTGGTCTCCCTGCTGCAGGAAGGATGTCATGCAACTTGAAAGCATTCAGAAAAGATTACCAAGGACGTTTCCCGGGTTGGAGTGTTTGAGCTATTGGGAGAGGCAGAATAGTCTGGGGCTGTTTTCCCTGTAGTATCGGAGGCTGAGGGATGACCTTACAGAAGTTAATAAAATTATGTGGGGCATGTTTAGGGTGAAGAGCCAAAGACTGTTCCCCAGTGTTGGGGGAATTCCAGAACTGGAGGGCTGAGGATCAAGGAGAGGAGAAAGATTTGGAAGGGATAAGAGGAGCAACGTTTTCATGCAGATTGTAGTGTGTGTATGGAATGAGCTGCCAGAGGAAGTGGGGGATGTTTATACAGTTACACTTAAAAGGCTCCTGGATGGGTATGTGCATAGGAAGTGTGAGGAGGGATGTGGGTGAAATGCAAGTAAATTGAACTGTAGTTATTGAGGATACCTGGTCTTAATGGATGAGGTGGAATGAAGGGTCTGTTTCCGTACTGAACAGCTCCATGATGCTGTGACCCTATGTGGAGCATTGCATGGCAACGAGACCGGTCCCGTCCTTCCCATCACCGGGGACAGACAGAACCTCAGTACATAGTGACACTTGGTGTTTGTGTACATACAGTTTGATGCAGCCGCACACAAAGGGGGCAATCAGGGTGAGGGCGGTGTTGGGTATGTTCATCCCCCCCTTACCTAAGGCTTTGTACTTCTACTTCCTGCAGACACCGCCTACCTTAAACTGCCAGACGAAGTGCCTCGGGTGACTGAAACAGTACAGTTTTGGGGGATGGACCAGATCAGCGCCATGTCCAACAACAGAGTGTGTGTCCTGGTAACCAGTTTTTTACTCACAAATGGGGAGGGAGTGGTGCTCCTAAAAGACCACGGCTTCACTTTGGCCGTGCACTCCTCACTAGATTTTATGCACACCCGAGCCCTCTGAACTATATTCCCAGCACCTTCAGGTAATCAGTTCTGACAGTGTAGGGAATGAAGAATCAGTCAGCCTAGTTCCCACAAAACATGGCCTCGCCCTTGCCTCAAATTCCCTTGGTTCCCAAAGCCAGTTGGAACTGGTACCAGATGGTCACGTGTTTGTGCACTGACAGTGGGTTCCAGTCGAAAACAGTGACAGCATCCCTGTACGGGGAGGCATTGACCTGCTGGCCACCTCTCCCTGGAATATTCACCCATCTTGGGGTCAAATCGATCCTGATGTACTGAACAAAGGGCTCTATACAACACACAAACAAGGCCGGAGAGAATGGGAAGCCCTGACTGACTCTGGATCTGATTGGGAAGCTTCTAGGTTCCCACCCATTGATTGACACTGCACGAACGTTGTTGGTAGAGAGCAGTCGGATCCAATTGCAGACTCCCGCCCCAAAGCCAGTTTTGGAGAGTGGGTCGCAGATGTAGGTGTGTGTGATATTCTGTCAAAAGCCTTCACCTGGTCTAGGCTGATGAGGCAGGTGTACACCCCCCTGAATTGTATTTAGGTGATCGTATCCCTGAAGAGCATTAGGCTCTCAGGGAGATTGTCCTGCCTAGTACAACAGAGGTTTGGTTGTAATGGATCACAGATCCCATAGCAGACCTGACCCAGTTGGTGATGACCTTAAGACATGATTTTGTAGTCTACATGCAGCAATGGTATTGGCTCCAATTTCTAATTTCCTCCCTCAACAACCTTCCGCTTGTAGACAAGCATGATGATACCTTTCCTGATGGATTTGCTCATGGTTACTCCCAGAAACAAACTATCATACACCTTCTGCAGGTCCTGGCCAGTCAAATTCCACCGAGCCGAATACAGCTCGATAGAAAACATTGTTTTTTTGTCCGAGAGGACATGCCTCAGTTAAAGAATTCAGTTTATTGACGACATGACGAAGATGATTGTTGAGAAAATAGGCGACGATATTGACTTCTGTCTCCCTCATGACAGACTGGTACAAAAGCTTCGCACGAGGGGCGATGTGGCAAGATGTATACAGAACTGGGGTAGCACTAAGACAGAGGGGGCAGTGAAAGGATGCTTTAAGGAATGGAGAGTTGTGACAATTGGTGTTCTGCAGGGATGAGTGCTGGGAGCTCTGTTTATAGTCGACATAAATGATTTGGAGGAAAACGTGATTGTTTATTTAATAGGTTTGCATATTGTACAAATATTGATGGAATTGTAGATAGTGAGGAAGATTGTCAGAGGATACAGCAGGATACTGATCACCTGGAGACATGGGCCGAAAAAAATGCCAGTTAGAGTTTAATCCGGACAAATGGGAGGTGATCCACTTTCAAAGGTCAAGTGTAGATTAAATAGTGAATGGCAGAAGTCTTATGAGTGTTAGCTTGCAGAGCGATGTGGGTGTGCAGGGTTAGAGATCAGTGAAGGTGGCAGATCAGGCTTTTATGGTAGGGAAAAAGGTCTATGGCATGCTTGCCTTCACTGGAAGGTGCATTGTGGGTATGAATAGATGAGTTACGCTGCAGCTTTAGAGAACTTTAGTGAGGCCACA
Source organism: Hemiscyllium ocellatum (assembly GCF_020745735.1). Taxonomy (NCBI): domain Eukaryota; kingdom Metazoa; phylum Chordata; class Chondrichthyes; order Orectolobiformes; family Hemiscylliidae; genus Hemiscyllium; species Hemiscyllium ocellatum. Next base: position 6,562,323 of record NC_083451.1, read on the forward strand.
CTTGGGATACTGTGTGCAGTTCTGGTCACCAGTACGATGTGGATGTTTGGAGAGGCTGCAGAAAAGGTTTACCAGGATGTTGCCTGGCATGGGGAAAGTTTAGCTGCGAAGAAAGGTTGGATAGACTGGGTTTGTATTCAATAGAATGTAGGAGGTTGAGGGAGCTGATCGAGGTTTATAAGATTGTTAATGTCGTGGACAGAGTGGAAAGTATGAGGCTTTTTTCCCTGGTTTGAAGGGGTACAGGGTCCACAGGTTCATGTTCGAGTGACGGAGGAAGGGAGCAGTTTAAAGGAAATGTGTGACATAAGTTTATCACACAAAGGCTGGTGAGTGCCTGTACTGTGCTGCCTGAGGAAATGGTGGAAACAGACACGACAGCAGCTTTCAAGAAACACCTGGACGAATACATGAATAGGAAGTGAAGAGAGGGATGTGAATCCTGTAAGTGAAGACAGTTTTAGAAAGTTAGGACACAATGACTTGGCGTAGGATTGGAGGGCCGAAGGGCCTGTCACTGATCTGCGGGGTTCTTAGTTCTCTTCTTCTCTGTGTTCGCCGATCCAAGAACTGAGCAAGCTGAGGCTTCACAATTATACAGAAACCCATTCTACAGAGTAAGTGTCAATACCCCTTCCACAGGAGGAAGGAGTGGGAGAGGAATTTGAAATTGTGAAACAACAGTAATATTAGTTTCTGGCATGACAGCAAATAATCAACGCTTGACCAGCATTGCAGAGAAGAAAGGAATCAGATGATTTAGCTGCTGCTACATTGCTTTATATGGGATGTTGCTGTGCATCAATTGTCATCATGCCATCTTTGCTCACAGTGAGTCTTCTCATCAGCTTACTCCTCATTTTGGAAACGTTTCAAAACGATCTGGCCTGAAAAACAACTGCCGGCTGACATGTTTAATGTTTAGATGTTGCTGAGAGAGACAATCCCTGGGATCTTGCTGTGCTATCTCTGATTTCTTTTCTCTCTGTCTTTTAATTGATCCCGTCTCTTTTATCCCAGGGAATTATTCTTCACTTCGAAAATCCAAAGAGAGAGAGAGAGAGAGTTTGGGCAAAGTGAACTTTGAAAAGAGCATTATCAAAGAGGGGCACACAGTCCTGAGGCCTATTTCACAGGCCGCACTCCGTGGGGCCCCACTTCAGCTGTGTCCCTTTATTTTCCCAAAGACTGGTTTCCTCTGTTGGACCCTAGTTTTTTTTTAACAAACCTCTGGTTAACTGGATCCTGTCAGATTATGGGCCTGTCATTTTAAAACAGGTTTGAAGCCTGGGGTTAAATTAACCAAGGTCTTCAGATTTGACACAAAGTTGTTAACCTCCACGTTCCCACCCACAGCGCGTGTTGTGTCACAGAAGTTCCCAAAGTGGAAAGTAAAACCCTAAATGTCAAACTGCCTCTTAAAGACTTGTTATAATGTCAGAATAAAAATGTGTGAATGTTCACATTGAGAGTGAGAGAGAGACTTGTAAACAGGAGAGAGGCAGGAGAAAGACAGAGAGGGTGGGTGGGAGGGAGAGACATTTGAGATTGTGAAATAACAGTTATGTCAGTGCCTGTAGTTGCAAGAAGTATTGAACGTTTATGCAGCCCCCATCAGAAATATCGAGCTGATCTTGCTCCTGACATGTTGCTGCCTGTGAGATTATGCTGTGCTGTGACAGCCTGCGGCAATGCGATCGAAGCAACGAGCGTTTCAATAAACCAATAGCTTTAATGCTGCCCGGTGGGTCTGCAATTAAAATCCCTGAAGTGTTTTTCTCAATTTGATCGTACTTTAGTTTGCTGAGGAATGTTTTGTGTGAAGGACTGACCTCTTGCTGTGTAATTTGTTTGAAAACCAAGTCCCCTTTCCAGTTCCAAGAACCTTTTTCTCTCCCACACTCGCCACCCACCCCTTGCAGGAATTGCTATTTTGAAACTATGACCGGACAAGAAATCCTTCCCTTGGATAGACCTTTTCTCCAGAGGGGAGAGGCGGACATCAGCCTGAGGCCTATTCGACAGGCCGCACCCCATGGGGCCCGTGTGAGTTGTGTCTATTTGCTAGCCCGAGGTTTGATTTCCTCTGGGATACCCTCGATTTTTAGAGGTCTCTGGTTAGCTGAGATTGATTGCGGCTCTGTCATTTTAATGCAAGTTTGAAGCCTGTGGTTAAAATAACCAGGGCCTTGGGAATAACATGTTAAGAACAAGCATGTTAAGTGGCTGACACACAGGACTCCAAAAAGAACAAATTAAAACCGTGAATGTGAAACTTAACTTAAAAACTTGGTTTAATGTCAGAGTAATTTGTGGTGTGTGAGGCAGGATGGATGTGATTGGATAAAGACAGGGAGGGAGAGAGAGAGTGGGGGAGACAGAGAGAGAGAGAGAGTTATAGCTGGCAGTCACACTGACATCAGGAAAACCCCAAGAGGGAATCTCAGCAAATATGCCCACGGTCCGGCCAGTTCTTCGAGGCTACTGAGGGGTCATTGTTCAATGCTTTCAAACTGCGCAGCTAACCATTAGGAAGCATAAAAATGCTTAAAATGTTTAAAAGGAAAGAAGGAATGATCAAGCTTCCCTGTGTTCGAATTAACACGACAATGTTCACGGAAATCCAACGAAGTTCAAGTCCTGACATGAACATCTCAACAGGACAGGCAGCTCTCTGGGAGGGGATTGAGAGGCATTGCAATGTGGCTGACACTCTGGGGTGGAGACAGTAAATCCCTCAGGAAGAATAAATCTACGGAAGAATATGTCAAAAAAATTCTCATGCTAAGAGCAGCTCCCTCTGTCTCGCAGAGATTATCTGTGTGGGGGGCGGGGGTGCCGGGGTGGGGGTCTGGAGAGAGACAGAGGGATAGATAGTGTGATGGACATGTGTGTGCCTGTAGAGAGAGGGATATTCAGAGAGAGACGTTTGAGATTAGTTGGTATCTGCAGCAACAGATGACACAGAAACAGCTTCACACAGGAGAAAGGAATTAGATTATCGGAACCGGCTGCTGCTGTAGTACTGGGCTGGGAACAATGTCAGCTGGGTTGTGTCCTTGAGTGAACTGCACATTATCACTGATCTTATGAGGGAAGGATATGCTTCCAGTGGAGAGATCAACATAAAAGTATTTCTTCAGATGAAGTACTCACTTCTGACAGTAGCATTGGACACAAAACCCTGTTTATCTCATTTAAAAAAAAGCAGAGTTTATTTAATTAATCATACATTGAATTTTTGGATGCTGAATAAATGTGTCGCCACGAGGAGAGTCAGGAACTAACCACGAGAATGCAGTCATCAAATGAGTCCGAAGCGAAGGGGCATGCAAATGGAATCAAATCGTATTTGCACTTTGCATTTACCTCGTTTGACCTAAGAGATGGGTGAATGTGCTGTGGTGCGTTTGGCCACGAGATTGTTTTGCAAGTTGTACTAAATTGGAGGAATGCAAATTTTGATGGCATTTGCCAAGAACAGTAGCTGATTGGCAGCAGATACTCGCAGGTAAAGGAACGGCTAAAAAATGGGAAGCCGTCAAAAATGAGATAATCAGAGGAGAGAACCAAGGTGGAGTACAGGACGGGTAGGTGTAAGCTGGAGTAAACATTCCCAGTAGATACCCTGGACTAAAACTCTCTGAACTTGGGACATGAGATTGTGGAATTCACATTTTAACTAAGAGTCACTGAGCTCTATGACTGAGACAGATGAGGCAATATGCAAGCTCAGGGGCAGCAGTCTGGAATAGGGGTAAGATAAAGAAAGGTCCCCACAAATGCCTCAGCTAAAGGACAGTGAAGGGGCAAGTGAGGGCTGTAGATCCTGGAAATCAGAGTGGAATATTGCGGCGCTGGAAACGCACAGCAGGTCAGGCAACATCCGAGATCCAGGAGAGTCACCATTTCGGCCATAAGCCCATCATCAGGAATGTGGGACGGGGGGAAGGGAGCTGAAAGATGAACTGGGGCCGGGGATAGTTGGTGGTGGGACTGGGGGCAAAGTAGCGGGCAAGGTGATATGTAAATGCAGGTGGGGGAGAGGGTGATAGGTCAGAGGGGAGTGAGGAGCGGATTGTTGGGAAGGAAGATGGATTAATAGGACACTTCAAGTGGGTGTTGCTGAGTTGTAGGTTTGGTTCTGGGATGAGATGGGGGAGGGGAGATGAAGAAACTGGTCAAGTCGATGTTATTGTCGCGTGGCCGGATGGTCCCAAGGTGGAAGATGAGCTGTTCAACTTCCAGGCATCGGGTGCCTTGGATTTGGCAGTGGAGGCGTCCCAGCACCTACATGTCTTTGGGCGTGCCAGAGTGGGAGTTGAAGTGTTCAGCCACAGGGCAGTGGGGTTTATTTGGTGCCTTGTGTCCAAAGATGTTCGCTGAAAGAATCCACAAGATGTTGTCCTGTCTCCAAATGTAGAAGAAACCATATGGCGAGCAACGGACACAATAAATGAGGTGTTTTGGTGCACAGAAAAAATCTCTGCCAGATGTGGAAGGATCCTTTGGGAAGTTTGAAAGAGTTAAAGGGGAAGGTGTGGATGTAGGCTTTACACATCTTGAAGCGGTAAGGGAAGTTGTCGAAGTGGAGGGTGTGTTGGTGAGGAGTGTGGAACTAACCAAGCATTTACGTTTGGAATACTCTCTGTGGACTGCTTCCCCATTCACTCCGTGACTCCCTGGAGAGGTCCAATCCCCCATCAACTGACCCTACACTCCCTGCACCTTCCACTGCCACCGCATGACGTGTAAAACCGGCACCCACATATCCCTGCTCACCCCTGTCCAAGGCCCCAAAGGATCCTTCCACATCTGGCAACGATTGTTTTGTGCATTCAAACGCATCATTTACTGTGTGTTTTGCTCTTGGTGGTGTCTCCTCCACACTGGGGGGACAGGACGACAACCGATTCGGGATAGGCAATATGGTTTTGTGCATGGGAATCCGTGTCTCACTGACTTGATGTTTTGAAGAAGTTTGCTGAGAAGGCATTGGGTATACATTCCTTCATTGGCCAGAGTATTAAGTATTGGAGTTGGGAGATCAAATTGCAGCTGTACAGGACATTGGTTAGGCCGCTTTGGAAATATTATGTGCAATTCTGATCTCACTTCGATTGGAAAGATGTTGTGAAACTTGAAAGAGTTCAGAAAAGATTTACAAGGATGTTGCCAGGGTTGGAGGTTTTGAGCGACAGGGAGCGGCTGAATAGGCTGGGGCTGTTTTCCCTGGAGTGTCAGAGGCTGAGGGGTGACCGTGTAGAATTTCATAAAATCATGAGGAGAATGGATAGGATAAATAAACAGAGTCTTTTCCCTGGGTTGGGGGAGCACAAAACTAGCGGGGATAGGTTAAGGTGAGAGGAAAAAGATCTAAAAGTGACCGAATGGGCAACTTTTTCTCGCAGAAGGTGGTGTGTGTATCGAATGAGCGGCCAGAGGAAGTAGTGGACATTGTTACAATTACAGCATTTAAAAGGCATCTGGATGGGTACATGAATAGGAGTGGTTTGGAGGGATATGGGCCGGGCGCTGGCATGTGGGACTAGATTGAGTTGGGATACCTGGTCGGCATGGACAGAGTGGACCCAAGAGTCTGTTTCCATGCTGCACATCTCTATGACACAATCAAAGCGGAGCGGTGGACGTGATCAAGATGGACTTCAGTGAGGCACTTAACAAGGTTCCTCATGGTAACTGTTTAGCAAATTAGGATCATATGGAATATCGGGAGAACTAGCCATTTCACCGTAGAATTGGTTCAAAGGGAGGAGACAGAAGGTGTTGGCGGATGGTTATTTTTTCAGTCTGGAGGCCTATGACCAGCGGTGTCGCACACGGATCGGTGCTGGGTCCATTGTGTTCTGTCAGTTACATAAATGACTGGGATGTGAATACAAGAGGCATAGTTTCTAACTGGAAGATGGGAATAAAGTTGGAGGTGCAGTCGACAGCGAAGAAGCTTACCTCAGAGTACAAGAGAATCTTGATCAGATGGGCCACTGAGCTGAGGAGTGGCAGATGGATTTTAATTCAGATAAATCTGAGATGCTGCATTTTGGGAAGGCAAATAAGGGCAGGACATTTATGGAATGACAGAGCCACAATCAATCTCACTTAACCGGAGATCCTTAAAAATCCAGGGTGTCCCAGAGGAAATCAAACTTCAGGGTAACAAATAGACACAACCCACAAGACCCCATGGGGTTCAGCCTGTCGAACAGGCCTCAGGCCGATGTCCGGCCCTCCCCTCTAGAGGAAGCTTCTGTCGAAGGGAAGGATTTCTTGTCCTGTCGGAGTCTCAAAATAGCAATTCCTCTCAGGGCTGCGTGGAGAGAGTGGGAGAGAAAAAGATTATAGAATCTGGAAAGGGGGGGTGATTTTCAAACAAATTACACAGCAAGATATAATTCCTTCCCACAAAATACCCCTCAGAAAACCCAAGTATGATCAAATTGGGAGAAAGGTTGGGGATTTCAATCCAAGAACCATCGGGCAGCCTTAAAACGTTTAGTTTATCGAACCGGTATCAGAACACAGCAGGATCTCACAGGCAGCAACGTGTGAGCAATAATATCAGCTCAATACTTCTGATGGGGACTGCTTAAATGTTCAATATTTGTTGCAACTACACGCACTGACATGACTGTTATTTCACAATTTCAAATGTCTCTCCCTCCTTCCCTCTCTCTCTTTCTCCTTCCTCTCTCTCATTCAGAAGTCTGTTTCTCACTTCCACTGTCAATTTGAACATTCACACATTATTGCTGTATAAAAAGTCTTTAAGAGACAGTTTGACTTTAGGGTTTCAATTTCCTCTTTGAGAAGTTCTGTCTCTCAGACACCCACTGCGGGTGGGGACATGGGGGTGAACAAGTTTGTGTCAAATCCGAAGACCTTGGTTACTTTAACCCTAGGCTTCAAACCTGTTTGAAAATGACAGGGCCTCAAACAGACATAACCCAGTAAACCACAGGCCTGTTAAAAAAACAGGGTCCAGCAGATGAAACCAGTCATTGCGGAATAAAGAGGCACAACTGAGGTGGGTCCCAACGGAGTGTGGCCTGTGGACTAGGCCTCAGGACAGTGTGCCCATCTTGGAGGATGCACATGCTCAAAGTTCACCTTGTCCCAAACTCTCTCTCTCTCTCTCTTTGGATGTTCCAAGCGATTAATAATTCCCTGGGATAAAAGAAACAAGATCAAATTTTTAAAAAAGCAAGAAAACGCTTAGAGAGATGGCAAAGCAAGATTCCAGGGATTTACTCTCTAAGTAACATCCAAACATTAAACATGTCAGCTGAAAGTTGAATTTTCAGGCCAGACAATTTTGAAACCGTTACACGATGAAGTTTTAGCTGATGAGAAGACTCCCTGCCTCTAAAGATAGCCTGGTGTCAGTTGATGCGTAGCAAGATCGCATATGGAAGAATGTACCAGCAGCCACATCAACTGATTCTTTTCGCCTCTGCAATGCTGATCAAGTGTTAATTATTTGCTCTAATGCCAGAATCTAACATTACTGCTGTTTCACAATCTCAAATAGCTCTCCCTCTCTCTCCTCCTTTGGAAGCGTTATTGACATTCACTCTGTGGACAAGGTATGGAGCAAACACATTGAGCTGCAGCTTCCGCAGGCCTTGGATTCGAGAACACAGAACAACACAGCATAGGAACAGGCACTTCCACACTCCAAGCCTGCACCAAATCTTTTTGTCCTTCTTTTCTAGAAGTGTCTTCTAAAACTGTTTTCTTTTCTCCAGACGTCGGGTGGCTTGGATTTGGTAGTGGAGGAGGCCCAGTACTTGCATGTCCTTGGCGGAGCGTTTGGGGGAATTGATGTTTTCAGCTACAGGGCGGTGGGATTGTTTGGTGCGTGTGCCCAAGAGATGTTCACTGAAACATTGCTCAAGTTAGCGTCCTGCGTCCACAATATAGAGGAGACACTATCAAGAGCAATAGACAGTAAATGAGGTGGTTGGATGTGCAGGAAAATCTCTGCTGGATGTGAAAGGATCATTTGGGCCTTGAACAGGGAGGTGTGGGTGCAGGTTTTACACTTTGGTCGGTGGCAGGGCAAGGTGCCAAGAGTGGAGGAGGGGGTTAGTGGGGACGTGGACCTCACCAGGGAGTCGTGGAGAGAATGGGGAAGCAGTCCGCAGAGACTGTTCCCTTCGTGACTCACTGGTTTTAATTCCACGCTCCCCTCCTCCACTCCTAGTACCTTCCCCTGCCGCCGCAAGAGGTTAAAACCTGCGCCAACACCTCCCTGCTCACGTCCAACCAAGACCCCAAAGGATCGTTCCACATCCAGCAGAGATTTTTCTGCGCATCCAAACACCTCATCTGTTGTGCCCATTCCACCCGATGTGGTTCGTTCTACATTCGGAGACAGGACACCGTCTTGCAGATTGTTTCAGGGAACATCTCTGGGACACACGCACCAAACAAACTCCACTGCCCTGTGGCTGAACACTTCAACTCCCCCTCCCACTCCCCCAAGGACATGCAGGTGCTGGGACACCTCCACTGCCAATCCAAGCCACACGACGCCTGCAGGAGAAACACCTCATTTTTCACCATGGGACCCTCCGACCACGCGACATTAACATCGACTTCACCGATTTCCTCATCTCACCTGCCCCCACCTCTTGCCAGGATCAACCCTCCAACTCAGCACCACCCGCTTGTGTGTCCTATCTGTCCATCTTCCTTCCCACCAATTCACACCACACTCCCCTAAAATCTATCACCCTTCACCCCACCTGCATCTCCCTATCACTGTCCCAAATAATTTTCCCAGCCCCACCACCAACCCCCATGTTTGTCTTTCAGTTCCCTTCCTCCCGCCCCACATTCCTGATGATGGGCATTTGGCCGAAACATCGACTCTCCTGCTCTTTGGATGTTGCCTGACCTGCTGTGCTTTTCCAGTACCACACGTTTTGACTCTGATCGCCAGCATTTGCAGCCCTCACTGTCTCCTTCACTGTCTTTTAGGTGAGGCATTTGTGGAATCCTTTATTTATGTTATCCCTGTTCCAGACTGCTGCCCCTGGGTTTGCATATTGTCTCATCTGTCTCAGCTAGAGAGCTCAATGACTCTTAGCTTAAATGTGCATTCCACAAACTCACGTCCCATGTTCAAAGGGTTTTTTTTTCCCCAGGGTGTCTAAGGTCCTGTATTTCTCATTGTTTCTGCACTCTGATAATCTCTTTACTCGGAGGTAAAGGAACCGATTCCCATTTTCAGCTGTTCAGTTACATGCGAGTATCTGCTGCCAATCAACTATTGAAAGCTCTTGCCAAATACCGTCAACGGTTGCCTTCCTCCAATTTAGTACAATTTGCAAAACAGTTTCTTGGCCAAACGAACCACAGCGCATTCACCCATCTCTAAGATCAACAGGGGTAAATGCATAGTGCAAATACAATTTGGTTCCATTTCCACGTCCCTTTGCCTCGGACCCAATTGGTGACTACATTCTCGTGGCTGGTTCCGGACTCTCCTCGAGGTGAGATATTTATTCAGCATCCAACAATTCAGTGTGTGGATGTTTAATTCAATGTTTTATTTAATGAGAAAATAGGGTTTTGTGTGCAATTTTACTGTCAGAAGCGAGCACTTCATCTGAAGAAATGCTTTTATGTTGATCTCTCCACTGTCAGTATACAATTCCCTCATAAGATCAGCGACAATGTGAACTTTACTCAAGGACACAACCCAGCTGACATTGATCCCAGCCCAGCACCACAGCAGCAGCCAACCCGACAATCTGATTCCTTTCCACTCTGTGATGCTGTTTCAGCGTTAACTGTTGCTCCAGGTACCAACTAATCTTAAATGGATCTCTCTGTCTATCACTCTCTCTGCACAAACACATCACTCTGTCTATCCCTTTCTTTTTCTATCTCTCCCCGCCCCACCACACAGACAATCTCTACAAGACAGAGAGAACTGCTCTCTTATGACAGAGAGACAAATAATATGAGAATTAATTTGACATATTCTTCTGCAGATTTATTCTCCGTGAAGGGTTTACTGTCTCCACCTCAGTGTGTCGGACACATTACATTGTCTCTCAGTCCCCCGCCCTCAGAGCTGTCTATCCCATTGAGATGCGAATGTCAGGTCTTGCATTTTGTTAGAACTCCCTGAATATCGTCATGTTAATTCTTGCACAGGAAAGCTTGATAATTCATAGTTGCGTTTTAAGCTTTTTAGACATTTTTATGTTTTCTAATGTATCACGTGTGCAGTTTGGAAACATTAAACATAAACCTCTCAGTAGCCTTGAAGACTGTCTGCCCCTAAATCTACCATATAGAAGTACATAGAAGTAGCCAGACCTTGGGGATATTTGCTGAGGTTCTCTCTTGGGATTTTCCTGCTGTCAGTGTGACTCTCAGATATAACTCTGTGTGTGTGTGTGTGCGTGTGTGCGTGTGTGTGTGTGTGTGTGTCTTTATCCGTGTCTCTTCCATCCTTCCCCACACATCACACATGACTCTGACATTATACCAAGGCCTTGAGAGTTTCACTTTCAGGGTTTTAATTTGCTCTGTGGTTAGTCCTGTGTGTCAGACTCTTAACATGCTTGTGACAAAGCCCAAGGATCTGGTTATTTTAACCCCAGGCTTCAAATTTGCTTTAAAATGCAGAGCCACAATCCGTCGGGATTCAGTTAAAAAAAGACCCCTAAAAATCCAGGGTGTCCCAGAGGTAATCAAACCTCGGAGTAACAAATACACACAACCCACACGGTCCAAATGGGGTGCGGCCTCTCGAATAAGCCTCAGACCGATTCCGCCCATCCCCCCGGAGGAAAGGTTTGTTCAAGGGAAGGATTTCTTATCCCTTCGTGGCTTCAAAACAGCAATTCCGGCAAGTGGTGGGTGGAGAGAGTGGGAGAGAAAGAGATGATTGGAACTGGAAAGTGGGGGAGATGTTCAAACAAATTACACAGCAAGCGGTTATTCCTTCATCCAAAACATCCCTCAGCAAACCAAAGTGCGATCAAATTGGGAAAAATAAGTTCGGGAATTTCAATCTCAAATCCATCGGCAGCCTTAAAGCTATGGGTTTATCAGAACATGTTGCTTCGATCGCATTGCTACAGGCTGTCAGAACACAGCAGGATCTCGCAGGTAGCAACGTGTCAGCAGCAAGATCAGCTTCATTTTTCTGATGGCAGCCGCTTAAAAGTTCCATTTTTGTTGCACCTACAGGCACTGACAGAACTGCTATTTCACAATCTCAAATGCCTCTCCCTCCCTCTCTCCTGCCTCTCTCACTCCCAATGTCAATTTGAACATTCACACATTATTACTCTGATATTAGAAAAAAAGTATTTCAGAGACAGGTTGACATTTAGGGTTTCAATTTCCTCTTTGGGATGTCCTGTCTCTCAGGCACTTGCTGGGGGTGGTGACTTGGGTGTTTCCAAGTTTGTGTCAAATTCAAAGCCCATTTTCCTTTAACCCCAGGCTTCAGACCTGTATAAAAATGACAGGACCACAATCTTACAGGTCCCAGTTAACCAGTGGCCTGTTAAAAAAAAGGTCCAACAGAGGCACCCACTCTTTGGGGAAATAAAGAGACACAACTGAGGTGAGGCCCCACAGTGCGGCCTGTGGAATAGGCCGCAGGACTGTGTGCCCTCTTGGAGGATGCTCTTGTTCAAGGTTCACTTTGCCCCAGATTCTATCTATTTTGGATTTTCTAAGTGAATAATAATTCCCTGGGATAACAGAGATGGGACCAATTAAAAGACAGAGCAAGACATTTTTATAGATGGCACAGCTCGGTCCCAGAGACTGTTTCTCCCAACATCAACATTCAACATGTCAGACCGATTCTGCCCATCCCCTCTGGAGGAAAGGTTTGTCCAAGGGAAGGATTTCTTATCCCGTCGTAGCTTCAAAAAGGCAATTCCGTCAAATGGTGGGTGGAGAGAGTGGGAGAGGAAGAGATGATTGGAGTTTATCAGAATACTTGTTGCTTCGATCGCATTGCCACAGGCTGTCAGAGCACAGCAGGATCTCACAGGCAGCAACGTATCAGCAGCAAGATCAGCTCGATATTTCTGATGGCAGCTGCTTAAAAGTTCAATTTTTGATGCACCCACAGGCACTGACATAACTGCTATTTCACAATCTCAAATGCCTCTCCCTCCCTTTCTCCTGGCTCTCTCGTGTTTACAAGTCTCTCTCTCTCCCTCACTCCCAATGTTAATTTGAACATTCAGACATTATTACTCTGACATTATAAAAAAGTCTTTTAGAGACAGGTTGACATTTAGGGTTTCAATTTCCTCTTTGGGATGTCCTGTCTCTCAGACACTTGCTGGGAGTGGGGACTTGGGTGTTACCAAGTTTGTGTCAAATTCAAAGCCCTTTTTCCTTTAACCCCAGGCTTCAAACCTGTTTTAAAATGACAGGCCACAATCTTGCAGGACCCAGTTAACCAGAGGTCATTTTTTTTTAAAAAGGGTCTAACAAAGGCACCCACTCTTTGGGGAAATAAAGAGCAACAACTGAGGTGAGGCCCCACAGTGCGGCCTGTGGAATAGGCCACAGGACTATGTGCCCTCTTGGAGGATGCTCTTGTTCAAGGTTCACCTTGCCCCAAACTCGCTCATCTTTGGATTTTTCAAGTGAATAATAATTCCCTGGGATAACAGAGATGGGATCAATTAAAAGACAGAGCAAGACATTTTTCGGATGGCACAGCAAGATCCCAAAGGTTGTATCTCTCAGCGACATTCAAACATGTCAGCTGGAAGTTGATTATCAGGCCAGACCTTTTTGAAACCTTTCCAAAATGAGGAGTTAGCTGATCAGAAGACTCACTGCCTGCAAAGGTGGCACGATGGCAATTTATGCACAGCAAGATCCCACATAGAACAATGTAGCAGTAGCTAAATCATCTGGTTCCTTTCTCCGTGCAATGCTGGTCAAGTGTTGATTCGTTGCTGTAATGCCAGAAATTAACATTGCTGCCATTTCACAATCTCAAATCGCTCTCCATCTCTCTCCTCCTGTGGAAGGGGTATTGACACTCACTCTGTGGAATGGGTATGGAATAAACTCCTGAAGCTGCAGCTCGCTCAGATCTTAGATCGTAGAACACAGAGAAGAAGAGAACAAGAACAAAACAGCACAGGGACACGCCCTTCGGCCCTCATTGTGTCCTTACCTTCTAAAACTTTCTTCACTTACAGGATTCATATCCCCCTCTTCCCTTCCTATTCATGTATTCGTCCAGATGTTTCCTGAAAGCTGCTGTCGTGCCTGTTTCCACCACTTCCTCTGGCAGCACATTGCAGGCACTCACCAGTCTTTGTGTGGAAATCTTGTCTCTCACATCTCTTTTAAACTGCCCCCTTCCTCTGTCACTCGCAACTTGAACCTGTGAACCCTGTACCCCTGCAACCCAGGGAAGAAGCATCATACTGTCCACTGTGTCCACGTCATTAACAATCTTATAAACCCCGATCAGCTCCCACAACCTCCAGCATTCTATTGAGAACAAACCCAATCTATCCAACTTTTCTTCAGAGCTAAACTTTCCCCATACCAGTCAATATCCGGGAAAACCTTTTCTGTACCCTCTCCAAAGCATCCACATACTTCGGGTGATCAGTGCTGCACACAGTGTGAGAAACAAAGCACACGCACTGCAATAATTTCAGTCCGAGACAAGATCTGAATCAGTAGTGCTCTTTATTTCACACTTGCAAGTGGGTGTGATGTCCACAAGGCAGGGTCAAAACACATTGAATTCAACAAATATTCGATGCTTATATAATTTGGTTCCTATATGTTTTTTTTCTTATTTCATTGCTTCCCCCCTGTTTAAATCCTCCACTTCCCTAAGACCGGTACCCATTACTCCTGTTTATCTCGTGTCTTATTCGGTGTTGTCTGTGAAAATAAATGCTCATTCCTGTTCTCAAGGCCATTTGACCTTATCCCGCTGTGGGCACTTCCTTGCCTAACCCTTATTTACTCATTCCATTTGTGCCGCCCCTCTCAACATCTTATGATGAAGACTCATTTAATTGGGGTTTGTTCCTGTGTTTCTGTAAAAGTGGGAAACAGATGTTTATACCTACTGTTTATACATGCATATTGAGTTTAACTGTCTGTCTTCACAGCATCTTATCACGAAGCCCTTTTAATTGGGGTTACCATTGTTGTGTAGTCCCGTTCCTTTCTTGCATGCATTTTTAGCTAATACAAACAAAACAATTATGCATTTCCTCCACAGAATTCCTATTCTTGTTGACTCAGCTCCTGGCTGAAACAATTACACACTGATGTGAGTTCAGTTATTTTTTATATAATGAATTAGAGTTGCAGAAGCAACATAAAAATCCTATATCCCACAACATTATACCAAGTGTGGCCTCATTAAAGTTCTATAAAGCTGCAGCATGTCTCAGCTATCCTTATCCTCAATGCAGGCATGCCATCGGCCTGAGCTGCCACCTTCACTGATCTGTACAACTGCACACCCACATCGCTCTGCAAGCTAATACTCATAAGAGTTCTGCCATTCACTATTAAATCTACACTTGGCTTTTGAAAATGGATCACCTCCCATTTGTCTGGATTAAACTCCAACTGGCATTTTTTCAGCCCATGTCCCAAGTAATCTCTATCCTGTGATATCCTCTGACAATCTTCCTCACTGTCTACAATTCCACCAATATTTGTATAACGTGCAAACCTATTAAATAACCAAACACGTTTTCCTCCAAATCATTTATGTCGACTATAAACAGAGCTGCTAGCACTCATCCCTGCAGAACACCAACAGTCACAACTCTCCATTCCTCAAAGCATCCTTTCACTGCCCCCTCTGTCTTCCAACTACCTTAGTTCTGTATACATCTTGCCACATCAACCCTGGTGCCAAGCTTTTGTACCAGTCTGTCATGAGGGAGACTGAAGTCAATATTGTCGCCTTTTTTCTCACCAATAATTTTCGTCATGTCGTCAATAAACTGAATTCATTCACTGAGGCATTGCCTCTCCTACACAAAATTATGTTTTCTATCGAGCTGTATTCGTCTCGGTGGGATTTGACTCGCCAGGACCTGCAGAAGGTGCATGACATATTGTTTCTTTCAATAAACATGAAGAAATCCACGAGGAAAGGTATTATCACGCTTATCTACAAGCAGAAGGTTGTGGAGGGAGGAAACTAGAAATTTGAGTCAATACCATTGCCGCATGTACACCACAATATCCTGTCTTAAGGTCATCACCAACTGAGTCAGGTCTGCTCTGGGATCTGTGATCCATATCAATCAAACCCGTGTTGTATTGGGCAGAACAATCTCTCTGAGATCCACTTGCTCTTCAGGGATACGATCACCTAAATACAATTCAGGGGGGTGTACACCTGCCTCATCAGCATGGACCAGGGGAAGGCTTTTGACAGAATATCACACACACCTACATCTGCGACCCACTCTCCAAAACTGGCTTTGGGGAAGGAGTCTGCAATTGGATCCACTGCTCTACACCAACATCGCTAGCGCAGTCTCAATCAACGGGTGGAAATCTAGAAGCTTCCCAATCAGATCCAGAGTCAGTCAGGGCACCCCAATCTCTCCTTGTTTGTGTGTTGTATAGCGCCCATTGCTCAGTCCATCAGGATGGATTTGACCACAAGAAGGGTGAATATTCCAGGGAGAGGTGGGCAGCAGGTCAATGCCTCCCCGTACAAGGATGCTGTCACTGTTTTCTCCTGGGACCCGCTATCAGTGCACAAACACGTGACCATCTGGTACCAATTCCAACTGGCTTTGGGAACCAAGGGGATTTGAGGCAAGAGCGAGGTCATGTTCTCTGGGAACTAGGCTGACTGATTCTTCATTCCCTTCACTGTCAGAACTGATGACGTGAAGGTGCTGGGAATATAGTTCAGAGGGGCTGGGGTGTGCATAAAATCTAGAGAGGAGTGCACGGCCAAAGTGAAACAGTCACTGGTCTTTTAGGAGCACCACTCCCATCCCATTTGTGAGTAAAAACCTGCTTACCAGGACACACTCTCTGTTGTTGGACATGGCGCTGATCTGGAACATCCACCAAAACTGCACTGTTTCAGTCACCCGAGTCATCTTCCACTTCCTGTGGCAGTTTAAGGTAGACGGTGTCTGCAGGGAGTAGAAGTACAAAGCCTTTGGTAAGGGGGAATGAACATACACAACACTCCCCTCACCCTGATGGCCCCCTTTGTGTGCAGCTGCATCAAGCTGTGTGTACACAAACACCAAGTGTCACTATGCACTGAGGTTCGATCTGTCCCCGGTAATGGGAAGGATGGAACTGGCCTCGTTGCCATGCAATGCTCCACATAGAGTCACAGAGTCATGGAGCTGTTCAGTACGGAAACAGACCCTTCTTTCCACCTCATCCATTAAGGCCAGAACCCATTCAAATCTCACAGCATCGTTCCTACTTCTGGAAGACCAGAAATAAAAACAGAATTCTAAACTTGGCCTAACCAATGTCCTGTGCAGCCAAAACATGATCTTCTGACACATACAGGAAAGAATACCAAATGACTCCTTCACTATCCTGTATACCTGAAGTTCCACGATCAAGGGCTATGAATCTGCACTCTTTGTTCAGCAACACTCCACAGGAACATTCCTTAAAGTGTACAAGTCCTGCCCTTATTTGCCTTCCCAAAATGCAGCACCTTCTCAGCCCAGTGGCCGATATGATCAAGATTCTGTTGTACTCTGAGGTAAGCTTCTTCGCTATCGAATGCATCTCCAACTTCATTACCATCTTCCAGTTAGGAACTATGCCTCTTATATTCACATTCATGGCATTTATGTAACTGACAGTACACAATGGACCCAGTACCGATCCAGTACTGCTGGTCATAATCCAGACTGAAAAATAGTCATCCAGCAACACCCTCTGTCTCTTCCCTTTGAGCCAATTCTACAGTGAAATGGCAATTTCTGCCGATATTCCATATGATCCTAATTTGCTAAACAGTTTACCATGAGGAACCTTGTTAAGTGCCTCACTGAAGTCCATATAGATCACGTCCACATGCGAGAACCCGGCCCAAATCCCTCCAAACCATTCCTATTCATGTACCCATCCAGATGTTTTTAAATGCTGTAATTGTAACAACATCCACCACTTACTCTGGCCGCACATTCCATACATGCACCACCTTCTGCGAGCAAACGTTGCCCATTCAGTCACTTTTAGACCTTTCTCCTCTCACACTAAACTTATCCCCTCTAATTCTGGGCTCCCCCACCCCAGGGAAAAAAAACATTGTCTATTTATCCTATCCATTCTCCTCATAATTTATGAAATTCTACATGGTCACCCCTCAGCACCTGACACTCCAGGGAAAACAGCCGCAGACTATTCAGCCTCTCCCTGTCGCTCAAATCCTCCAACCCTGGCAACATCCTTGTAAATGTTTTTTGAACCCTTCCAAGTTTCTGAGCATCCTTCCGATAGACGGGTGACCAGAAGTGCACATAATATTCCAATGCCCTGCACAGCTGCAATATGATCTCCCAACTCCAATACTTAATACTCTGGCCAATGAAGGAAGGTATACCAAACGGCTTTTCATCAAACCTCTTCAAAACATCAAGTCAGTGAGACACGGATTCCCATGCAAAAAACCATATTGCCTATCCCGAATCGGTTGTCGTCCTGTCTCCCCAATGTGGAGGAGACACCACCAAGAGCAAAATACACAGTAAATGATGCGTTTGGATGCACAAAACAATCGTTGCCAGATGTGGAAGGATCCTTTGGGGCCTTGGACAGGGGTGAGCAGGGATGTGTGTGTGCAGGTTTTACACTTCATGCGGTGGCAGTGGAAGGTGCAGGGAGTGTAGGGTCAGTTGATGGGGGATTGGTTCTCATCAGGGAGTCACGGAGTGAATGGGGAAGCAGTCCACAGAGAGTATTCCAAACGTAATTGCTTGTTTAGTTCCACACTCCTCACCAACACACCCTCCTCTTCGACACCTTCCCTTACCGCTGCAAGATGTGTAAAGGCTACACCCACACCTTCCCCCTTAACTCTTTCAAACGTTACAAAGGATCTTTCCACATCTGGCAGAGATTTTTCTGTGCACCCAAACACCTCATTTATTGTGTCCGTTGCTCGCCATGTGGTATCTTCTCCATTTGGAGACAGGAGACTGTCTTGCGGATTGTTTCAGGGAACATCTCTGGGACATAGGACACCAATCAAACCCCACTGCCCTTGGCTGAACACTTCAACTCCCGATCTGACACGCCCAAGGACATGCAGGAGCGGTGACGTCTCCACTGCCAAATCCAGGCTACCTGATGCCTGGGGGAGGAACACCTCATCTTCCACCTTGGGACCATCCGACCACGCGATATTAACATCGACTTGACCAGTTTCTTCATCTCCCCTCCCCACCTCATCCCAGAACCAAACTTACAACTCAGCAACACCCACGTGACGTGTCCAATCTATCCTTCTTCCTTCCCAACAATCCGCTCCACACTCCCCTCTGACCTATCACCCTCTCCCCCACCTGCATTTACCTATCACCTTCCCAGCTACCTTGCCCCCAGCCCCACCACCAAAACCCCCATCCCACCCCGCCCCCCGCCCTCAGTTTATCTTTCAACTCCCTTTCCCCGTTCCACATTCCTGATGATGTGCTTATGGCCGAAATGATGACTCTCTTGCTTCTCGGATGTTGCCTGACCTGCTGTGCTTTTCCAGCGCCGCACGTTTCCACTCTAATTTCCAAGATCTACAGTCCTCACTTGCTCCTTCACTGGCTTTTAGTTGAGGCATTTGTGGGGCCCACTTTTATCTTACCCCTGTTCCAGACTGCTGCCCCTGAGCTTGCATATTGCCTCATCTGTCTCAGTCATAGAGCTCAGTGGCTCTTAGTTTATATATAAATTCCACAAACTCATGTCCCAAGTTCAGAGAGTTTTAGTCCAGGGTGTCTATTGGGAATGTTTACTCCACCTTACACCTACCCCTCCTGTGTTCCACCTTGATTGTCTCCTCCGATTATCTCCTTTTTGACGGCTTCCCATTTTTTAGCCATTCCTTTACCTGCGAGTATCTGCTGCCAATCAGCTACTGTTCTTGGCAAATGCCATCAAAATTTGCATTCCTCCAATTTAGTACAACTTGCAAAACAATGTCATGGCCAATCGCACCACAGCACATTCACCCATCTCTTAGGTCAAACGAGGTAAATGCAAAGTGCAAATACAGTTTGATTCCATTTGCATGTCCCTTTGCTTCGGACCCATTTGATGACTGCATTCTCGTGGCTAGTTCCAGACTCTCCTCGTGGCGACACATTTATTCAGCATCCAACAATTCAATGTGCGTATGATTAATTAAATAAATTCTGCTCTTTTTTTAATGAAGTAAACAGGGTTTTGTGTCCAATGCTACTGTCAGAATTGAGCACTTCATCTGAAGAAATACTTTTATGTTGATCTCTCCACTGGAAGCATATCTTTCCCTCAGAAGATATGCGATAATGTGCAGTTTACTCAAGGACACAGCCCAGCTGACATTGTTCCCAACCCAGTACTACAGCAGCAGCCGGTTCCGATAATGTAATTCCTTTCTCCTTTGTGAAGCTGTTTCTGTGTCAACTGTTGCTCCAGATGCCAACTAATCTCAAACGTCTCGCTCTGTCTATCCTTCTCTCTACACACACACATACATCGCACTGTCTATCCCTTTCTTTCTCTCTCTCCACCACTCCACCACCACCCCCCACTCCCCAGCACACACCACCCCCACACAGATAATCGCTACCAGACAGAGGGAACTGCTCTTAACATGAAAATTATTTTGACATATTCTTCTGTAGATTTATTCTCCCTGAGAGGTTTACTGTCTCCACCACAGAGTGTCAGATACATTGCAATGTCTCTCAATCCCCTCCAAGAGAGCTGCCTGTCTTGTTGAGATGTTCATGTCAGGACTTGAACTTCGTTGGATCTCCGTGAACATTGTCCTGTTAATTCTTGCACAGGAAAGCTTGATCATTCCTTCTTTCCTTTTAAACATTTTCAGCATTTTTATGCTTTCTAATGGTTAGCTGCGCAGTTTGAAAACATTGAACAACGACCCCTCAGTAGCCTCAAAGAACTGGCCGGACAGCGGGCATATTTCCTAAGGTTCTCTCTTGGGATTTTCCTGATGTCAGTGTGACTGCCAGCTATAATTCTCTCTCTCTCTCCCCGCCCCTGCTCTCTCTCTCTCTGTCTTTATCCAACCACATCCATCCTGCCTCACACCACACAAATTACTCTGACATTAAACCAAGTTTTTAAGGAGAGTTTCACATTCAGGGTTTTAATTTCTACTTTTTGGAGTCCTGATGTCAGCCACTTAACATGCTTGTGTTATTCCCAAGGCCCTGATTATGTTAACCACAGGCTTCAAACTTGCATTAAAATGACAGAGCCACAATCAATCTCAGTTAATCAGAGATCTTTAAACATCGAGGGTGTCCCAGAGGAAATCAAACCCCGGGCTAACAAATAGACACAACTCACACGGTCCCCATGGGGTGCGGCCCGTCGAATAGGTCTCAGGCTGATGTCCGCCACTCCCCTCTGGAGAAAAGGTCTATCCAAGGGAAGGATTTCTTGCCCGGTCGTAGTTTCAAAATAGCAATTCCTGCAAGGGGTGGGTGGCGAGTGTGGGAGAGAAAAAGGTTCTTGGAACTGGATAGGGGACTTGGTTTTCAAAAAGATTACACAGCAAGAGGTCATTCCTTCACACAAAACATTCCTCAGCAAACCCAAGTACGATCAAATGGAGAAAAAAAACTTCAGACCTATCGGGCAGCATTAAAGCTATTGGTTTGTTGAAACGCTCATTGCTTCAATTGCATTGCCGCAGGCTGTCAGAGCACGGCATGATCTCCCAGGCAGAAACATTTCAGCAACAAGATCAGCAAGATATTTCTGATGGGGGCTGCTTAAACGTTCAATATTTCTTGCAACTGCAGGCACTGACATAACTGTTATTTCACAATGTCAATGTCTCTCCCTCCCACCCACCCTCTCTGACTTTCTCCTGCCTCTCTCCTGTTTACAAGTCTCTCTCTCACTCTCAATGTGAACATTCACACATTATTACTCTGACTTTATAACAAGTCTTTAAGAGGCAGTTTGACATTTAGGATTTTACTTTCCTCTTTGGGAAGTTCTGTGACTCAGACACTCGCTGTGGGTGGGAACTTGGAGGTTAATAACTTTGCGTCAAATCTGAAGACCTTGGTTAATTTAAGCCCAGGGTTCAAACCTGTTTTAAAATGACAGGCCCAAAATCTGACAGGATCCAGTTAACCAGAGGTTTGTTTAAAAAAAAACTAGGATCCAACAGAGGAAACCAGTCTTTGGGAAAATAAAGGGACACAGCTGAAGTGGGGCCCCACGGAATGCGGCCTGTGAAATAGGACTCAGCACTGTGTGCTCTTATTGAGTAATGCTCTTTTCAAAATTCACCTTACCCAAACTCTCTCTCTCTCTCTCTCTTTGGATTTTCCAAGTGAATAATAATTCCCTGGGATAAAAGAGACTGGATCAATTAAAAGACAGAGAGAAAAGAAATCTGAGATAGCACAGCAAGATCACAGGGAGTGTCTCTCTCATCAGCATATAAACATTAAACATGTCAGCCGGCAGTTGCTTTTCAGGCCAGACCTTTTTGAAACCTTTCCAAAATGAGAAGTAAGCTGATGAGAACACTCACTGTGAGCAAAGAAGGCATGATGACAATTGATGCACAGCAACATCCCATATAAAGCAATGTAGCAGCAGCTAAATCATCTGATTCCTTTTTTGTCCGCAATGCTGGTCAAGCGTTGATTATTTGCTGTAATGCCAGAAATTAAAATTACTGCTGTTTCACAATTTGAAATACCTCTCCCACTCGTTCCTCCTGTGGAAGGGGTATTGACACTTACTCTGTGGAATGGGTATAGGAACAAACTCGTGGAGCAGCAGCTTGCTCAGTTCTTGGATCTCCTACTCGTTCCTCCTGTGGAAGGGGTATTGACACTTACTCTGTGGAATGGGTATAGGAACAAACTCGTGGAGCTGCAGCTTGCTCAGTTCTTGGATCGTAGAACACAGAGAAGAAGAGACGAAGAACCCCGCAGGTCAGTGACAGGCACTTCGGCCCTTCAAGCCTACGCCAAGTCATTGTGTCCTTACTTTCTAAAACTGTCTTCACTTACAGGATTCACATCCCTCTCTTCCATTCCTATTCATGTATTTGTCCAGGTGTTTCTTGAAAGCTGCTGTCGCGTCTGTTTCCACCATTTCCTTTGGCAGCACATTGCAGGCACACACCAGCCTTTCTGTGGTAAACTTATGTCACACATTTCCTTTAAACTGCTCCCTTCCTCCGTCACTCGCACCTTGAACCTGTGGACCCTGTTTCCCTTCAACGCTGGGAAAAAAACACTCATACTGTCCACTCTGTCCATGCCTTTAACAATTTTATAAACCTCGATTTTCTCCCTCAACCTCCTGCATTCTATTGAGAACAGCCTCAGTCTATTTCTTTCTTCACAGCTAAACTTTCCCCATACCAGGCAGCATCCGTGTAAACCTTTTCTGTACCCTCTCCAAAACATCCACATCCTTCTGGTGACCAGAACTTCACACAGTATCCCAAGTGTGGCCTCACTAAAGTTCTATATATAGCTGCAGCGTAACTCATCTATTCATACCCACAATGCCCCTTCCAGTGAAGGCAAGGATGCCATAGTTATTTTCCCCTGCCTTAAAAGCCTGATCTGCCACCTTCCATGATCTGTAAACGTGCACAAACACATCGCTCTGCAAGTTAATATTCATAAGGGTTCGGCCATTCACTATTTAATCGACACTTGACATTTGAAAGTGGATCACCTCCCATCTGTCCGGACTAAACTCTAACTGGCATTTTTTCAGTCCATGTCTCCAAGTAATCTACATCCTCTGGTATCCTCTGACAATCTTCCTCACTATGTACAATTCGAACAATATTTGTATAATATGCAAACCTATTAAATAACCAACCATGTTTTCCTCCAAATCGTTTATGTCGACCATAAACAGAGCTTCCAGGACTCTGAACCGCCCTCTTGATTTGTCCTATCTGTCCATCTTCCTTCCCAACTATCCAATGCACCCTCCGCTCCGACCTAACACCCTCTCCCCCACTTGCATCTACCTATCACCTTCCCAGATACCACCCCCAGCCTCACCACCAACCCCCCTGTTTAATTTTCAGCTGCCTTCCCCCCGTTCCACATTCCTGATGTTGGGCAGATGGCCGAAACGTCGACTCTCCTGCATCTCGGACATTGTCTGAACTACTGGGTTTTCCAGGAGCAAACGTTTTGACTCTCATCGCCGGCATTTGCAGCCCTCACTTTCTCCTTCACTGTCTTTTCGCTGAGACATTTGCTGGGGCCTACTTTTATCTTACCCCTGTTTCAGACTGCTGCCCCGAGGCTTGCTTATTGCCTACTCTGTCTTCACCAGAGAACACGGTGACTCTGAGTTTAAATTAGATTCTTCTCGAGGCGAGACATTTATGCAGCATTCAACGTATGAGTTTCATTAAATAAACTCTCCTCTTTGTTAATGTTAAAATACGATTTTGTGTGCAATGCTGCTGTCAGAAGCACTTACTTCATCTGAAGAAATACTTTCATTCTGATCACTCCACTGGAAGCATAACCTTCCCTCACAAAATCAACGATAATGTGCACTTTACTCAAAGACAAAAACAAGCTGACAACCTGAAAGTGAGGCATTTCCTCCTCACTGCTCCTGATAATGTGACAGTCTGTATACTCTGTAGGCTGGTTCGCTTGCATTTAAAACAAAGTACTTAACTGTTGCATCATTTATAACAAATTTAATTTCCTGCCTTTATTCCTGATGAAGGGTCATTGCCCGAAACGTCGATTTTCATGCTCCTTGGATGCTGCCTGACCTGCTGTGCTTTTCCAGCACCACTCTGATCTAAAGATTACAGAGTATGCAGACTCTCACTCTATCAGCAGCAGTGGGGAGACAATGCTTCACTGTCAGGTTGTCCACTTGTCAGATATCAGCTGGGTTGTGTCTTTGAGTAAAGTGCTCCTTATCGCTGAGCTTATGAGGGTGGGTATGCTGCCAGTGGAGAGATCAGCATAAAAGCATTTCCTCAGATGAAGTGCTGCATGTGACAGCATGTATTGCATGCAACACTATTTGCCTCGTTAAAAAAAAACAAGAGGAATATTTAATTAAACACACACATTGAATTGATGGTTGCTGAATAAATGTCTCACCGTGAGCAAAGTTTGCGACAAGACACCGGTGCATTTGCAGAAAATTAATTTCAAGCAAAGCAACATGCAAATGGAATCAAAGTGTTTTTACACTTTGCATTCTATCCCTGATGACCTAAGAGATGGATGGACATGTTGTGCTTCGTTTTGCCACGATGATTGTTTTGTAAGATGCAAATGCCTGGCTGGATCAAAAGGAGAGATCCAACAGGGACAGTGACATAAGTGGAGGGATCAAGGGCAGAGTCATCAATTGGTTCACAGTCGAGACGGTTCAGGTTGGTGAATCTTTTCTTATGCTTCTCTCTGCCTGTTTCGCTTCATTTGGTTCGATTGGTCCTTCTCTCTCTCTCTCTCTCTCTCTCTGACTGTCTCCCACTCTCCCTCTCACTCGCTATCATTGTCCCTCTCTCTGCCGCTCACTCTTTCTGTCTCTGTGTCTCTCTCCGTCTGTCTCTTCTTCTGTCACTGATTCTCTCTCTCTCTCGCACTATGTCTGTCTCTCTGTCTCTGACACGCTCTCTTCCTCTCCCAATGTATCTCTCTCTCCCACTGTCTCCCTCTCTCTCTCAATGTCTCTCTCTTTCTCACTGTCGCTTGTCACTCTTTTCACTCTCACGGTTTTGTTGTCTCCCTCAATGAATCTCTCTGTTCCTTTTTCTTGTTCGTTCCCCCGCTCTATCTTTCTCGTTGTGTCTCTCTCTGTGTCGCTCTCCGTTTCTGAATTCCTCTCTTCCTGTCCTTCACAGTATCTCTATCTCTTGTCTCTCTATCTTTCTCTTTTAAACAGTCTCTCTCTTAACCTGTTTCACTTTCTCACTATCCACCTGACTCTGTCCCTCTTTCTCCTACTTTTCCTGTGTCACTCTCATTCTGTCTCTCTCTTTCATGCTTTCTGTCTCTTTCTCTCCGTCACTGCCTCTCCCTCTCGCTCTTTCTGTCGTAGTAACTCTCCATCTCTCTGTCTAACTGACTCTTTCTCCCTCTTTCTCTCTGTCTCTCTCCCTCACTGAATCTCTCCCACTCCCTCTGTCTCTCTCACACACACACTGTGACTTTTTCTCTGTCATTGTCTCCTACTCTCTCTTTCTGTGTCTCTCATTGTCCCTGTCACTTCCACTCTCTCACACTATCTTTGCTTTCTCCCTCACAGTATTTCTCTTTGACGTACATGCTCTCTCACTGACTATTTCTGTTCTTTTTCTTGCTTTATCCCTCTCATGTCTCTCTTTATGTTTCTCTTTCTTGCTTAACCCCCACCTCTCTCATGTCTCTCTATCTTTCTTTCCTTCTGTATATCTCTGTTAATACTCTCCCTCTGACTCGCTCTATCTCTCACTCTCTCTGTCCTTCACGTTACTTCTCTCTCACACTGCCTCTCTCTCTCACACGCACCCACACACTTTTGGTCTCTTGCTGTCGCTCTGTCTGCCCTTCTTTCTTGTTCTTTTCCTATCTATGTCTCTCGCTTCTTCTTTTTTCTATCTCTCTCTTCCTCTAGCTCTCTCCCTCACTGTGTCTCTCTCACTGACCCTTAGTCGCTAACTCCCTCTCTCTCCCACACACATTCTCTGTTTCATTCTATCTCTCAATTCTGTCTGTCTAACTCTCGCTATCTCTTTCTCACTCTTTCCCTCTCTATTTCTTACAGTCTCTCTGTTCTCTTTCTCTCTGTAACAGTCTCTGTCTCACTGCTTCTCTCTCTGTCCTTCTTTCTCAGTCTTTCCCAATCTGCATGTCTGATTGACTCTCCCTGTCTCTCACTGCCTCTCTCCATCTCTCTCTCTCTCTGTCGCTCTCACAAACTGTTTCTCTCATTCTCTCTGTGTCTATTTCGCTCACTGTTTTTGTATGAGTCTGCCTGGTTTTCTCTCTCGCTCACTGTCCTTCAGCCTGTCTCTCTCTTTCTCTCTGGAGGGGAGTGCAGTTTTCGAGCCTCCGAGGAAGCAGTGGGAAAACCCCAACTTTTGCACTTTGATATATTTACTGGGTAATCAACCATCATTATCCATTCCTAACTGTCTGTGAAATGAAAATGGTGAACCGCGAACCACTGGCAGCATCTGTAGGAAGAATGCAGAGTTGGTACTTCGAGTCCCTTCATCAGGGAATAAGTGGTATTTGTAATGAAGACTGGGTTGGGTGTGTGTGGGTGGCGGGGTGGGGGGGGGTGTTGGAGGGGGAATCTGTGTGGATAGGTGGAGATGGAGCCCAGATAGCTAGATAGAGGGAGAGATGTGTGTGATAACATGCACCTGTAAGAGGTTCTGTATCTCTTCAAGAAATGTCACAGAGTTGTCAAGATGTACAGCTCGGAAAGTCGTCCATACCGACCAGATATCCCAACCCAATCTTATCCTCCCTGCCAGCACCCTGCCCATATTCGTCCAAACCCTTCCTATTCATATACCCATCCAGATGCCTGTTCAACGTTGCAATTGTAGGAGCCTCCACCTCTTCCTCTGACAGCTCATTGCATTCATGTACCACCCTCTGAGTGATAAAGTTGCTGCAACAGTCTCTTTTACCTGCTCACCTGAAACATATGCTCTCTTGTTCTGGACTTCCCCACTTTCAGACTTTGTCTATTTACCCTATCCATGCCCCTCATGATTTTGAAAATCTCTGGAAGGTCACCCCTCAGCCTCCAACTCTCCAGGGAAAACAGCCCCAGCCTATTCAACATCTCCCTATAGCTTAAATCCGTCAACCCTGGCAACATACTGTAAACTATTTCTGAACCCTTTCAAGTTTCACAACATCTTCCCGATAGGAACGAGATCAAAACTGCACTCAATATTCCAACAGAGGCCTAACCGATGTCGTGTAAGCTGCAACATGACCTCCGAATTACTGTAATCAACACTCTGACCAACAAAGGAAAACATACCAAATGCCTTCTTCACTGTCCTATCTACCTGCGACTCCACTTTCAAAGAGCTATGAACGTGCAATCCAAGGTCTCTTTATTCAGCGACACTCCCTAGCACCTTACCATTAAGTATATGAGTCCTGCTAAGATTTGCTTTCCCAAAATGCAGCACCTCACATTTATCTACATTAAACTCCATCTGACATTTCCCAGCCCATTGGTCCATCTGACCAAGATCCTGTTGCAATCTGAGGTAACCTTCTTCGCTGTCCACTCGACCTCCAATTTTTGTGTAATCTGCATACTTACTCTCCATCACTCTTTTGCTCACTCGAGAATGTACGTAAACCTCCAGTTATGAGTTCACCAACCTCGGACAATGAAAGCCAACATGCAGTTTGTCTTTTTAACATGTTTCTATACTGCTGCACCTTTACTTTGGATTTCAGTGACATCTGGACAAGGACATCCATAGAGACATAGCTTCATATAGCACGGAAAGAGACCCCTCGGTGTAATGAACTTGTTAATCTCATTCCAAAGCCTCCATATCTTCCCTATATCGATCACAAAGATGCACAGGTTTGAATAGTCATCAAAACTGGATATTTTATTCTTGATTCATCCATCCAAATTGCTGAACTGTGTTGTGAATAACTGAACCTACACCAGCGTCAGTTTGTGATCAGTGCATAATACTGGGAACCTGTGTAATATCCTGTGGGACATCTCAATCCTTTATAGGTACCATTAAAGCACACATTATTGTGGACATTTTCAATGTCCTGTTGTACTTGGAGTCTGCTGGGCTTTTCCAGCAACACATTTTTCAGCTCTGATCTCCAGCAACTGCAGTCCTCACTTTCTCCTGAACATCTCCTCCACCTACCCCACAAGAGGGCAGTGGGCCCACTGCAACTTTTCAGAAAGTTTGGCTAGGCCTTATAACTCCTGGCAGAAACTCCAATCTTCACCTGTAAATCATGCCCCTCGGAGATAACCACAACTTCTGCTTAATTAATGGGTAAGTACCACCCAGAATGATAGAGAGACATTTTCTGTTTGCCGACGTGTGCGTCCCTGGATGTCTGGCACTCTTTTGCCAATGTAATATGAATTGAGCAAGTTGCTTTTTTTTCATACGTTTCAGTATTGTCTGTGTTTTCCCTATAGTACAGTTAAATGGTGCTGACAAATCTCAAAATGCAGCTGCTCTGCCTATTCTTGTTAGTGCTGCTCACAATCCCCATGTCAGATGCGGCTGCACTGGATAAGCATGCTTTGATTGGCATGATTCCACCAGTAAGTGTCAGTGAAATAGACCTTACCTGACCAGCTCAGTAAGCCGGGGGCTGTGCTCAATCTTAGGTCACATCGGAGCCTGGTTACTTGGAACAGGCTGGTAATAAATGGAGAGAACACAGCAGGTATAGGGAGTGCTCTGCAGCTGTGGGATATAAGGCTCAATCAAATACCCATGATCTATATTACAATGTGTGGAACGGACGTTCAGGAAAACTATTACCAGATTTCCTGGGGTCACATCACTGAGAGTGAAATCGATTGCATCCGCGGACCCCGAAATAAAGGAGTGAGTCAAATAAATCGGAGTGATGGTTGGAGGAAATGCCCAAACGCCAAACACAGACAACATTTTACTCTTTACTGAATGATCTCACTCACTTCTTAGTTTCCCTTTGGCTCCTTCTGCCGCATTATTCCTATTACTTGTTGGTCTGCAAGTCTTTTTTTTCTCTTTGTCTCTTTCTTCTGTTCCCTTGCTTTTTAGTTGCTCTACACCTTGTCCATATGCACCTAACTTTTTCTGAGTTATAATTCTGTCAGAATATTCCTGTTAGGGTAAAAGGAAAGGTTGGTAGGTTTGGGGAATGCTGGATGCCTGAAGAAATTTGAGTGTTTGTTTAAGAAAAAGAAGGAAGCATATGTCAGGTATAGACAGGACCGATCGAATCAATCCTTAGAAGAGTAACGACAGTAGGAGAATACTTAAGATGGAAGTCAGGATGGCAAAAAGGGGACATGAGACAGCTTTTGAAAATAGAATTAAGGAGAATCCAAAGGATTTTTACAAATACTTTAAAGACAAAAGAATAACTCAGGAGAGAGTAGTGCCCCTCAAAGATCGACAAGGTGGCCTTTGTGTGGAACTGCAGAAAATGGGGGAGATACTAAACGAGTACTTTGCATCAGTATTTACTGTGGAAAGGGATATGGAAAATATAGACTGTCAGGAAATAAATAATGACATCTTGAAAAATGTCCATATTACAGAGGAGGAAGTGCTGGATGTCTTGAAACGTAAAAGTGAATAGATCCCTAAGACGTGATCAGGTGTACCCTAGACCTCTGTGGGAATCTAGAGAAGTGATTGATGAGATTTTTGTATCAGAGATAGTCACAGGTGTGATGTCGAAAGATTAGAGGTTGGCTAACGTGGTGTCACGGTTTCAGAAATTTTGGAAAGGACAAGCAAAGGAACTGTAGAACAGTGAACCTGAAGTCGGTGGAGGGCACGTTGTTGGAGCGAATCCTGAGGGACAGGGTGTACATGTATTTGGAAAGGCAAGGACTGCTAAGAACTGGCTTTTGCGTGGGAAATAATGACTCATAAATTTGCTTGAGTTTTTTGATGTATTCACAAAGAGGATTGCTGAGGGCAGAGTGGTAGATAGAGTCATAAAGATGTACAGCATGGAAACAGAACCTTCTGTCCAACCTTTCCATGCCGACTACGTATCCCACCCCATTCTAGTCCCACCTGCCAGTACCCGACCCATATCCCTCCGAACCCTTCCTAGTCATATACCTATCCAAACAACTCTTAAATGTTGCAATTGTACCAGCCTCCATCACTTCCTTTGTCAGCTCATTCTAGATACGTACCACCTCTGTGATCATGTTGCCCCTTAGGACTCTTTAATATCTTTCCCCTCTCACCCAAAACCTATGCCCTCTAATTCTGGACCCACCGAACCCAGGAAAAAAGACTTTGCCTCTTTGCCTTATCCATTCCAATCATAACTTTGTACACCTCTATAAGATCTCCCCTCAGCTTTCGACGCTTCAGGGAAAGCAGCCCCAGTCTGTTCAGGCTCTCTCTGTAGCTCAACTCTTCCAACCCTGGCAATATCCTTGTAAATCTTTTCTGAATCCTTTCACGTTTCACAACATCTTTCCGATAGGAATAAAACCAAAATTGCGCGCAATATTCCAGCAGTGGCCTAACCAATGTCCTGTATAGCCGCAACATGACATCACAAATCCTGGACTCAATATGTTTTCCATTACAAAATGTATACCAAATGCCTTCTTCACTATCCTAGCTACCTGCGACTCCACTTTCAAGCAGATATGAATCTGCACTCCAAGGTCTCTTTTTTCAGCAACACTCCCGAGGAAATTATTATTAAGTGTGTATGTCCTGCTAAGATTTGCTTTTGCAAAATGCAGCACCTCGCATTTATCTGAATTAAATTCCATCTGCCATTTCTCAGCTCATTGGACCATCTGGTCAAGATCCTGTTGTAATCTGAGGTAACCCTCTTCGCATTCCACTACACCTCCAATTTTCGTTTCATCTGCAAACTTACTAACTGTATACGGACTTCAGTAAGGCGGTCGACAATGTTCTCCATGGGAGATTGGTTAGCTAGATTAGATCTGATGAAATGCACTGAGAAGTAGCCTTTTGGACATACAACTGGCTCAAAGGTAGAAGACAGAAGGTGGTGGTGGAGGGTCGTTTTTTAGATTGTGAACTGCGACCAGTGGAGTTCCACAAGTATCAGTAATGTGTCCACTAGTTTATGTAATTTATATGAATGATTTGGATGTGAGTGTAAGAGGTATCGATAGTAAATATGCAGATGACACCAAAATTGTAAGTGTAGTGGACAGCAAAGAAGGTTACCTCAGATTACACCAGGATCTTCATCAGATGGGCCAATTGGCTGAGAAGTGGCAGATGTAGTTTAATTCAGATCAGTGCGTGGATCTTCAATCTGGGAAAGCAAGTCTTAGCAGAACTTATATACCTAATGGTTCTAGCTCTATTGCTGAACAAAGAGATCTTGGAGTGCAGCTTCATTACTTCTTGGAAATGGAGTTGCAGGTAGATAAAATAGTGAAGAAGGTGTTTGGTATGCTTTCCTTTATTGGTCAGAGCATTGAGCACGGAGATGGATGGTCATCTTGCTACTGTAGAGGACATAGTTTCGTCCACTTTTGGAATATTGCATGCAATTCTGGTCTCCTTCCAATCGGAAAAATGTTGTGAAACTTGAAAGGATTCAAAAAAGATTTACAAAGCTGTTACTGATGGCGGTACCAGTATAGAAAGAGCTGCCAAAGGAAGTGGTGGAGGCTAGTATAAACAGCATTTAAAATGTGTATGTATGGGTATACGAAGAGGAAGGGTTGGAGGGTTATGCGCTGGGTGCTGGGAGGTGGAACTAGATTGGGTGGAATATCTGGTCGGCATGTTCCGGTTAGGCGGAATGTTCAGTTTCCATGCTGTACATCTCTATGACTCTCTGACGTCCCCTGCCAGCTAACTGTTCCTGAAGCTCTCATTCTGTCTCTCTTTCTCTCGTCCCGTCTCTATCTATTTCCACCCGTCACGTGTGGCATGGGGCATTGAATAGGGCATCAGTCAAAGGACATTAACATGAATCTATATGAGTTATCAAGAAGGCTAGTGGCATTCTGTGATTCATTGCAGAAGGATTTGTACATAAATAAGTAACAATGTTCTGCTCTCTGTCACATTACCCTGGTTCTCTCTTTAAACCTCTCGCTAATCGTAGAGTTTATTACAACCCTGGAACAGAACAGGGAAATAAAGTAAATCAACATTGACCTTCTTATGCAAACTTTTGAAATGTGAATTGATGACTTTTACGATGTGTCCAATATAATGGGCATTGTTCTGAGTAACCCATCTCAAACTTGGCCCACTGACACTGCACAGAGAATGTTTCACCCATGGTCCGTCCCTTAATTCACACTCTGACTTTACCCCTTTCAGTTTCCTCCAAACAGGGAAGCAATGGGTGTTTGATTCTGGGAGAGGACATTTTGCCTTTCAATCTTCACCTGCAAATCGTACCCATGGGAGATAACCAGGACTTCTGCTTAATTACAGGGCAAACACCACCTAGGATAATAGACAGACATTTTCTGTTTGCTGACATGTGTGTCCCTCCATATCTTTCACGCTCTTGCCAATGTAGTATGAATTGAACAAATTGTTTTTTTCATCCTTTTCAGATTTTTTCTGTGTTTTCCCGATTGTACGGTTAAAGGGTGCTGACAAATCTCAAAATGCGGACACTCTGCCTGTTCCTGTTGGTGCTGCTCACAAGCCCTATGTCATATGCAGCTGCACTGGATAACCGTGTCTTGTCTGTCATTGTCCTTCGGTAAGTCTCAGTGAAACAGATCTTACCTGACCACCGCTGGAAGCTGGGGGCTTTGTTCAATCTGAGGTCAAGTCAGAGCCTAGTTGCCTGGAGCAGGCTGGTAATAAATGGCGAGAACACGGCAGGTATAGGGAGTTCTTTGTAGCTGTGGGAAATAAATCTAAACCTATTAGCCAGGACTCTCATTACTCCCAGAGGCAGGGACTTCCAGGGAAACTATTACCAGATTTCCTGGGGTCTTATCTCTAACAGTGAAATCGATCGCACCCGCTAACCCCGAAATAAAGGAGAGAGTGATGTACATCGGAGTGAGGTTTGAAGCGAAAGTCCAAATCCCCCACACAGGCAACATTTCACTGTTTACTGAATCATCTCACTCACCTCTCAGTTTCCCTTAGTATCCCTCTGCCTGCTTTGTTATTATTCCTATTTCCTGTCAGTCTGGAAGTCTTTTGTTCTGTTTGTCTGTGTATGTCCCAAACATTTTTCCAGTTAACAATTCTTCCAGGATTCTCCCGACATCCAGCTCCCACTGATTGCACCTGAAGCTCTAATTCTCTCTCTCTCTCTTTCTCTCTCCCCGTCTCTATTTATTTCAAACCATCCCGTGTATCATGCAGCATCAAGTAGTGCATCAGTCAAAGTAACTTAAAATGAAGTTACAGTGAGTTATGAAGAAGGCTTGTGGCATTCTCTGATCCATTGCAGGAGGATTTGTACAAAAATAAGTCACATCGTTCTGCTCTCTGTCAATTAGCCTGATTCTCTCTTTAAACCTTTCACTGATCCCAGAATTTACTGCAACACTCGGATACAGATACAAAGTAAATCAACATTGAACTTCCCATGCAATAACTTGAAATGTGAATTGCAGGTTTTCACGTTTTCTTTAATTTGATGGGCGTTGTTCCAAGTAACTCATCTCAAACTGTGCCTACTGACACTGCAAAGAGAGTGTTTTACCCAAAGTCTGTTCCTTGACACACAACCTGACTTTATCTCTTTCAGTTTCCGCAAAGCAGCTGGGCGCCAGCTGACCGTTTATGGGAGAGGACACTTCGCCTTCCTGTTGGCTTTACCTGCTTCCCAGTGCAGAGAGACCAACAGACATGTAGACTTGAACCTCAGCAGATCAAGACATATTTTCATTACCGATGATGTGAATATTTTCCTGAACTCCCTAGGTGGAAATTACCTCACAGTCTTCCAGAACAGCGGCAGTCGTTGCCCAGAATGCAAATTGCTGAACCCCGTCCAGACCAACGGGAACCGCACCACGGCTGAGCTTTTCCAAACTCTGCTGAATAACAGAATCCATCACAATAACCAGTCAGTGGGCTGTATCATTCTCTACACAACCCACAGCCCATGTCTAGATCACTGTTTCAGTAACATGGGGAATTGTGAGATCATACCTGCCTTGCAAAGTTCTCCATTTCTTGACATATGGACTGAACCAGACATTCACAAGTATTTTGTCTTCAGTAAAATATTTGCCAATGATGGAGATCAGAGCCGACGCCAGGAAATCCGGGAAAAGCTGGCTGCAGTGGAAAGTACCGGGTTTCATGTCAGAAGGTGTGATGGAAAAGGCCGATTCCTGTGTAGAGAATGCTCCGCACCAGAATACTGCATCAAATAGGCTCCAAGAACTGATTTAACATAATAAGGGATCTGGGAATTTCTGAAAATGGGTGCCATGCCTGTTCAAATACATCTATCACATTTCAAATCAGAATAATAATCTGAATTTACTAACTTACACTGATATCATTTCTGCTTGTCATTCAATGAATCATATTAGATGTGATCAGAGATAAAATGTTAGTTATCCACTCAAAAAATTCAAGAAACCCTCACAGTCAAAATCAATTGCATTCACAACGTCTTTTTCCTGTCCAACAACACATCTGCAAATGCAACCCAATAGTGGTCCCACAGTCTCAGTGTCAGTCTTATTCTAACCAGTCTTATTCCTGATGAAGAGCTCCTGCCCGAAACATCCATTTTCCTGCTGCTTGGATGCTGCCTGACCTGCTGTGCTTTTCCAGCACCACTCTAGACTTGACTCGAATCTCCAGCATCTGCAGTCCTCATTTTCAACTTATCAAAATCCTGCTGGTCACTGCAGTTAGAGGTGTTTCATAACAATACTTGATAGTGTTCAGAAATCATTTCCAATGATGTTGCCAGGGTTACGGGGTTTGATCGATAGGGAGAGGTTGAATAGACTGTACTCCATGTAATCTAACCTTGTGAGCCATTCTACCATGAGGAACCCTGTCGAACCCCTCACTGAAATGCATCTGGTTCCCATCCATCCATCCATCCATTAAAATACATTTGAATGAGTACATGAATAGGAAGGGTTTTACTGAATATTGGCTAAATGCTGGAAATGGGGATGGATTTATTTAGGATACCTGGTAGGCTGTTTCATTGCTGAATATCTCTCTAACTCTCTGACTGTGACTCTAATACGAAGGTTGTACAGTAGCATTCAAACACAGTGCTGAAGTTAGATGTGAAATACTGTCACTGAGGCTGGTGTCCTTCTTCAAGTCACCCTTTATTTACACATCAGCAGCCCTCATGTCTTATCACTGTCTCATTCAGAGACCACATCTCTGACACTGACATTTCTTATCTGTCTGCCAGATTAACAGCCCCAATCATGGAACTCATATTCTATGAGATCCAACTCGCTGTAAGGTCTCAACGACTGCAATATGTACCCTGGAAATAAAGCAGACGCTGAAGAGAAACAGTTACATAACCGAAGTAAAGGAAGTGATACGGCCATGCTGGGGAGGGAAAGGGAGCTACACATTTGGGGTGACTCAGAGAGTGGAAAAAAACGAATGGGAAGGAGACCAGTAAAGAATGAATAAAACAGGTTTAATCGCCTGAATGAAGCATTCCATTAACCAATTCGTTTCAGAGTTTGGGTGCAGCATGTCGACAGTTTCCCCTTAATCGCTCTGCAGTTTCTGCATCATTTCCAAATGTTCTCTCTCCAATATTGTAGTATTGGAATCGTTTGAACAGCAGAGATATCATTTCTTTGCACAGCTCTATTCAGTGAAATGATTCGCATGTTTTACCAGACGTGATTTTTCTGCTTTTGATTTATGCATATAAAATAAACTTAATTCCACCATTGAACAGCAATCTGCTTGCAGAATTATGATTTCTGTTTTGTGAAGAAATATGAACGAGCTGGAGAAGGAGTGGCAGTGCCCATGGTGGGGAATCTCCAATATTGCAGTTGGAAGATGGGGTCATGGAGGGGGTTGGGGTTCACAGGAACTATTCAGGAGGGAAAGGGAGAGACACGTGGTGTACATTGTGGCACCAAGGCAGTGAGGAGAATGACATGCGGCCTGGATGGAATTCTGGCTCCATTGTCAACGGCAGGTGCTAAGTAGAAAAGGCCACAATGTATTGACTCACAGGAAGTAAGGATCAAGCTCGGCTGACAGTGAAACTGGCAACAGACACTGATAGGATGGTGAACAATACAGGGTCACTGTGAACCTGTTGCCAGTCACAATATAGCTTGTTGAATCGTACCTCAATGAACGATGCTCTTTGGTCTGCCTAAAACCTGTTGGTCTTCCAGAGCTAGGAGTTGACCCTGACTGGGTGTTTCAGACTGACACATCTCAATGTCCATGACTACATGCTGTGGGATAGACGAGAGCTTGGGGCAGCTGCTGCCACGGTGAATTGGGGAATACCACTATCTCAGGTCTTCCTGGTGAAGGGAAATGGGGATTGGCTCAGTTATCGGACCCTCCCAGTGATTCCCGTAGGTTTAATTATGTGCATATAAGAGAGCGTTTTTGATTTTTGGTTCAAGTCATTTCCAATGTTTTGTTTGTTTACTTGAACAGAATATTCTTTATTGTAATATCCTTTATTGTCACATGACATGCAACTGCAAAGGGCCTAACTGCATTTGTGACTATATGTATACAGAAACATATTTTTAATGAATAAAATATAATTTTGAAATTTAAAGAAAAGCCATGCTCATTGTTAGACTGTTCTCAATCAGCATGTAGTAACTGGGTGGTGTGCAGATGAGTCCAGACTCTTAATGAGACGGTTTACAGTTATCATATTGTTACTGGGTGGTGCATTAATGCGACTAGTTTCACTGAGAGACTGTTTTACACTGATATTATACTGACTGGGAGGTGTGTATATGAGGCCGCAATCATTCTGAGACTGTCTACAGACACTGTATAGTGACAGAGACGTGTTAAATGAGATCATACGTAGTGTGAGAATGTTTACAGACACCGTGCAGATACTGGGAGGTGTGCAGTTCAGGTTAGAATCGCCGTGAGATTCTTTAAAGTCAGCGTAGAGATACTGGGACGTGTGTAAACCAGGCCAGATTCACTGCGAGACTCTTTACAGTCAGTGTACAGTTCCTGGGGATGTGCACATCAGGCCAGACTCTTTACAGTCAGTGTATAGTTACTGGGAGCTGTGCATGTCAGAGCAGAACTATTGTGAGACTCATTACACTCAGTGTATAGTTACTGGGAGGTGTGTCGATCACACGAGCCTCAGTGTGAGACAAAATCAAAAATTGCTGGAAAACCTCAGCATGTCTGCCAGCATCTGTGAAGAATAATCTGAATTAACATTTCAAGTCCGCTGACTCTTCAACACTACAACTCAGTGTGGAAACAGTTTGCTCATATTTATTGAGGTATTTGTAGATGAGGCCAGTTTGCAGCGACTGTATGGATACTGGGAGGCTTATAGATGAGGACAGGCTCTCTATGAGGCTGTTTGCAGTGATTCTATGGTCACTGTATGATGTGAGATGAGTACAGGCTCTCTATGAGACTGTTTGTTGTGACTGTATTGTTACTGGGAGGTATGTAGTTGAGGAAAAAAAGGATAACCACAGAGAAAATAGGGCCCTTAAAAGATCAGTAAAGCGGCCTTTGTGTGGAGCCACAGAAAATGGAGGAGATACTGCATGAATATTTTGCCTCATTATTTATTGTGGAAAATGATATCCAAGATTGTGACTGGAGGGAAGTAAATGGTGACATCTTGCAGAATGTCCATATTCAACAGGAGGATGTGCTGGATGTCTTTAAATGGGTAAACGTGGATCAATCTCCAGGACCTGATGAGGTGTACCTTAGAACTCTGTGGGAAGCAAGGGAAGTGATTGCTTCGCCTGTTGCTGAGACATTTGTATCATCGATAGTCTCACATGAGGTGCCGGGAGGCTGGAGATTGGCTAATGTGGTGCCACTGTTTAAGAAGAGTTGTAAGGACAAGCCAGGGAACTATAGACCAGTAGGCCAGACGTTGGTATTGGGCAAGATGATAGAAAGAATCCTGAGGGTAAGAATATACTTATATATGGAAAGGCAAGGAATGCTTAGGGTTAGTCAATATGGCTTTGTGTGTGGGAAATCATGTCTCACAAATTTGATTGACTTTTTTGAGGAACGAGCAAAGAGGATTGATGAGGTCAGAGCTGTTACTTATGTGGTCTTCAGTTAGGCATTCGACAAGGTTCCCCATGGGAGATGGATTAGCAAGGTTAGATCTCATGGAATACAGGGAGAACGAGCCATTTGGTTACAGTATTGGCTCAAAACTAGAAGAGAGCGGTTGGTGGTGGAGTGTTATTTTTCAGACTGGAGCCCTGCGACCAGTGGAGTGCTACAAGGATCAGTGCTGGGTCCTGATGGACTTTAAGGCTTAATCTACAAACTTATTATCTTTTATGTGTGAGCCAAGTCCTGCGTGCTCTTTAAAATAAAGCAATAAGAAAAAACATTTAATTTTGCACTTTCAGTTTTATTCTTACAATAAGTGGATAAAGTATACAGAGCTCTGGGTCTAAACCTTTCTGGCCCTGACAAACTACTGAGTCAGTCAGTTCACAAAGAACAAAGACCCCTCTCTGTCCCTGATCCAGTCTTTTATACTATACAAAATATCATGCCATCACTCAAGTGAAACTGGGTTCTCATTGGCTGTTGCTCCGATTCCATTCCCCGCCTCCTCGCATTTCCGGCTGTCCGATCTCACGTGACCTTCCCGTTTTCGGGACCACCATGCGGCCTCCTTTCGAGCGCAAAACGGCAGTCTCGCCCGCTTCCGGTGCGCGAAACGGCCGATCACGTGACCTCCCGGAGCGCGAAACAACGAGACCACGTGACCGCGCCCGCGTCCCGGGGCATCCCGTCATCATCCTCTGCGCGCGCATCAGAGGACCACGTGACCTCCGAGCGCCGAGGAAACGCCCCCCAGTCCGGACAATTTAGTTTCCAGCTAAGTGTTTTTTTATATATATATTTACAGTCCTTTACTTTTTTGTCATGTACATAAATGATTTGGATGCTAGCATCAGAGGTACAGTAGGTAAGTTTGCAGGTGACACCAACATTGGAGGTGTAGTGGACAGCGAAGAGGGTTACCTCAAATTACAACAGGATCTTGATCAGATTTAGGCAATGGGATGAGACGTGGCAGATGGAGTTTAATTCCGATCAATGTGCAGTGCTGCATTTTGGGAAAGGAAACCTTAGCAGGACTTATACACTTAATGGTCGCGCCCTACGGAGTGTTGCTGAGCAAAGAGACCTTGGATATCTCCTTGAAAGAGGAGTCGCAGGTAGATAGGATAGTGAAGAAGGCGTTTGGTATGCTTTCCCTTATTGGTCAGAATGTTGAGTATAGGGGTCATGTTGCGGCTGTACAGGACATTGGTTGGGCCACTTGCTGGAATATTGCATGCAATTCTGGTCACCTTCCAATTGGGTAGATGTCGTGTAACTTGAAAGGGTTCAAAAGAATTTACAAGGATGCTGCCAAGGTTAGAGGATTTGAGCTATGGGGAGAGGCTGACTCGGAAGGGGTTGGTTTCCTTGAAGCGTCGGAGGCTGAGGGATGACCATATAGAGGTTTACAAAATTATGAGTGGCATGGATACGTTAAATAGGCAAAGTCTTTTCCCTGGGGTCGGGGAATCCAGAACGGGAGGGCATAGGTTTAGCCTGAGAGTGGAAAATTATAAAAGAAACCTAAGCGGCACCCTTTTTCACGCAGAGGGTGGTACGTGTCTGGAAGTGATAAAGTTTGATACAATTGCAACTTTTGAAAGGAATTTGGATGGTTATATGAATAGGAATGGTTTTGAGGCAGGTGGACCGGGTGCTGGCAGGTTGGACGAGATTGGGTTGGAATATCTGGTCGGCATGGGCGGGTTGGATCAAAGGGTCTTTTTACATGTTGTACATCTTTATGACTTATGGCAGTCTCTGTATGAGACTGTTTGCTGTGACTGTATGGTCACTGGGAGGTGTATAGATACGGGCAGGCTCTCTATGAGACTGTTTGCTGTGACTGCATGGTTACTGGGAGTTGAGAGCAGAGTCAAAGTGAGATTGTTTGCTGTTACCACGTAGTTGCTGGATGGTCTGTATATCAGGTCAGTGCCACTGTGAGACTGTTTACAATCGCGGTATATTAACTGGCGGGTGTGTCGATGAGGCCACGGTCACTGACAGACCGTTTACATTAACCGTACAGTAACTGAGAATGTGTAGTTGAGTCCAGACTCACTGTGAGACTGCTTACAGTGATGTCATACTTTCTGGGAAGTGTGTCAATGAGGTCACGCTCAGTGTCAGACTGTCGGGGGTTCGCTTGTGGGGATGAGTCCAGCACATTCAGACTGTGTTTTCACTGGAGAGTTGCAGAAGAGCAGGTGCCCTGATTGAATATCCTAGGATTCAGTGAGGATGAGAAAGTGGTGATGCTGAGAGGCTGTTTCCCCAGTGGGAGAATCCAGAACCAGGGGGCACACCTTCAGAGTAAGGAGTGTCTCATCAAAGACAGGAAGAGCAAAAATTCATAGAATATTCTCCTGCAGTTCAGGCCCAATATCCCTCGATGTTGCACTCACCTGTGAAAATAGTCCGGAGCTCATCTATCCTACATTGTGGTATTTTCACCAATATGTTTATGCAATGACCAGTTAGATGCCCTTAAAATTGGCAAGTCTACTACTGTTGCAGGCAGTGCACTCCACGCCCATGCTACTCCCTGAGTAAAGAAACTACCTCTGACATCTGTCCTATATCTATCATTCCTCAGTTGAGAGCGACATCCACTTGTGCTGGCCATCACCTTCTGAGGAGAAAGGCTCTCCCTGTCCATCCTATCTAACCTTCTGATTATCGTATCTGCCTCAATTAAGTCACTTCTCAATATTCTTCACTCTACCACAAACAACCTCAATTCCATTACCCGTTCCTAATAAGGCCTGCCCTCCGTAACTGGCAACATGCCAGTAAATTCATGCAAACTTTACAAAAGTTCCATATCCTTCCTATAATGCAGTGACCAGATCTGTCCACAATACTCCCAAATGCGGCCGCACCAGAGTTTCGTACAGCTGCAGCATGACCTTGTGGCTCTGAAACTCGATCCCTCTAGCAATCAAAACGAACATCACATTTGCCACCTTAACAACCCTATCAATCTGTGTGGAAACTTTCAGGGATCTATGTTCATGGAGACCGAGATTTCTCTGCTCTTCTACGCTACCGAGAATCTCACCTTTAACCCAGTTCTCTTTATTTCTATTACTCCGTCCATAGTGAATCACTTCACACGTGTCCACATTAAACCCCATTTCCTACCTCTCAGCCCAGTTCTGCAGCTTATCTATGTCTCTCCGTAACCAGCAAGTTCCTTTAGGAGTGTTCACAACTCCAATAACCTTAGTCTCACCGGCAAATTTACTAACACAATCTACGCGCTCATCGAGGGGATTTATAAAAATGACAAACAACAGTGGCCCCAAAACGGATCCTTGCAGAACCCCACTAGTATTTCAACTCTAGGATGAAGATTTCCCCTCAACCACCATCTTCTTTCAGCATGCCAATTTCTGATCCTATCCATTAAACCACCCTCAATCCCAGGCCTCAGTATTTTGTGCAATAGCCTACTGTAGAGAACCTTATTAAACGCCTTACTGAAATCCATATACACTACATTAAACACTTTACCCTCATCCACCTGCCTGGTCACCATCTCAAAGAGCTCAATAAGATTTGTGAGGCATGACTACCCTTCACAATATGGTGTTGACTATCCCTAAACAACGTATTTCTCTGTCAATTATTATCAATCCTAACTCTTCTCCAACTTTTACTCACAAACGACGTGAAGCTCACTGGTCTTCAATTACCAGGGTTATTTCAACACCCCATCTTGAACAAGGGAGCAACATTTGCCATTCTGCAATCTTCTGAAACTATATCTGTAGGCTATGACGACATAAAGATCAAAGCCAAGGACTCGGCAGTCTCCTCCCCGGCTTCGCAGAGAATCCTCGGATAAATCACAGCCGGCCCAGACTTATCCATTTTCACATACCCCAGAATTGCAAACGCATCCTCCTTGTGAACCTCAATCCTGTCTAGTCTCGACTCAGTATTCACCTCCACACCATTGTCTTTTTCCAGTGTGATTACTGACAAAACATATTCATTTAGCAGTTCCGTTATCTCCTCGGACTTCACGCACAACTTCCCACTACCATCCTTGATTTCCCCGAATCTTTCTCTCGTCATTCTTTTATTCCTGATATACCTATAGAAATCCTAAAGGTTTTCTTTGATCCGAGCGGTCAAAGAATTCTCTTGTTCCTTCCTGTCTCTTCTTAGCTCTCTCTTCAGTTCATTTCTGGCTAATATGTCACCCTGAAGTGCCCCAACTAAGCCATCACGTCTCATCCTAACATAAGCCATGTCCTTCCCCAAGAAAACAGATTCAACTTCTCTTATAATCCACAGATCCCTCACTCAACCTCTTCCTCCCTATCTGAGAGGTGCATACTTATCAAGGGCACGCAGCAGCTGTTCCTTGAATAAGCTACAAATTACAATTGTGACCATCCTCTACAGTTTCGTTTCCCATCATATGCATCCTAAATCTTACCTAATTGCATCATCATTGCCTTTTACCCAGCAATTACTCTTGCCGTGCTTTATATACATATCCCTTTCCGTTGATATACCAATCATAGCCAAATTATGGTCACTATCAACAAAGTGCTCACTTACCGCCAAATCTAACATC
Organism: Hemiscyllium ocellatum; assembly: GCF_020745735.1. Taxonomy (NCBI): domain Eukaryota; kingdom Metazoa; phylum Chordata; class Chondrichthyes; order Orectolobiformes; family Hemiscylliidae; genus Hemiscyllium; species Hemiscyllium ocellatum. The sequence continues at coordinate 6,605,144 of NC_083451.1, forward strand.
TTGTCTGGTTCATTACCCAGTAGCAAAGCCAATATTGCCTCGGCCCTTGTTGGTTTTTCTATATACTGTGTCAGGAAACGATCTTGCATGCATTGGACAAAAACTGACCCATCTAAAGTACTCGAACTATTATATTTCCAGTCATTCCAGGAACGTATCATTCTGGTTGCAATATGGATGGGAGGTCATAGACAATGCAGAACTTCCCCAAACATTTCCTGAAAGAATATCTCCAAACATTATCAGATGGTTTAATCGGTTGCTCTCAGCACATTTTCACCTCAAAATTCTCTGATGCAGTGTGAAGTTAAGCATGTTTCATAAAAGATTGTTCATCCAACGAACGTCTGAGATATGCCAGAAGTAATTTTGATGAGGACACTGATAAATTTGAGCTGAAACTCCATCAAATTGTTTTCTTGCATATATCATTCGTGAGCAGCAGTGGCTTACTTGTTGATCTCCAACAACCAGGAATTGTGCAGTATTTGATAGACACGAATTATTTTTTTCAAACATAGGGCACTGTCAAAACTGAAAAGTTTTGGAAGTCATGAGGAAGTTTCCTGCTCGAAACGTGGATTCTCTTGCAAATCGGAGACTGCCTGACCTGTTTTGCCTTTTCGAGCGCCTGACGTTTCAACTCTGATGCTTTGCAAGAGAATATATGACATGCAAAGCATAGGCTGGAAATTGCAGAACAGCACAGCAGGATGCACTTCGATTTCCATTTCACTTTCTACTGAAAAAAAATGGGAACGCTGTTCACATGTTGGATTTTCGTAAATTATAAACAAAACAGCTTTTAGGAAAGGTAATCTAACTTGCTTAACTGTTATAGCATCCATGCAAAGTCAGAACGTTCAGAACTTCAGAACGAAAAACACTCTCCCTATCGACCCTATCTCACCATCTGATTCTCTTATGTGCCTGAATTAATTCAACCCTGAACCTTGTTCTGTCTAACGTAAACAGCAGCAATATCAGCCTTTCCGCATAAGACCTTCCCTCCATACCAGGCAACAAGATTTCAATAGTGTGTTGACGTCCAAAAGTCATACATAGAACATAGAACATTCCAAGTTAGCACAGGGCTTTCAAACTTCGAGATTGCACCAAACTGTGGAATCAATCTGAAGGCTATCTAACCTATGCTATTCCGCTTTCATCCATATGTTTATGCAATGAATATTTAAATGCCCTTCAAGTTTGTGAGTCTGCTTTTGTTGAAGGTAGGGCGTTCCATGCCCGTAATACTCTCTGAGTAAAGAAACTACCTCTGACATCTATCCGACATCTATCCCCCTCAATTCAAAAGCTACGTGCCATCATGCTAGCCATCACCATTCGAGGAAAAAGACTCTCCCTATCCACCCTATCTCACCCTCTGATTGTCTTATATGTCTTAATTAAATCATCTCTCAACCTTATTCTCTCTAACGAAAACAGTAGCAATGTCATCAGACTTTCCCCATACGACCTTCCCTCCATACCAGGCAGCATCCTAATAAATTTCGTCTGTGTCATTTCCTAAGCTTTTATATCCTTCCTATAATGCAGTGACCAGAAATATATGCAATATTCCAAGTACAGCTGCACCAGAGTTTTGTATACCCGCAACATGACTTCGTGGCTTCAAAACGTAGTCACTCTACCAATAAAACCAAACACACCGTCTGCCTTCTTAACGATCCTATCAAATTGAATGTCCACTTTCAGGGATAGATGTGTATTGACTCCAAGATCTCTCTGCTCATTGACATTAGCCCAGTACTCTTTATTCCTGTTGTTCCTACAAAAGTGAGTCACCTTACACTTTCTCTCATTAAACTCAATTTTCCACCTCTCAGACCAGCTCGTCAGCTTATCTATGCACGTCTGTGACTTGCAACATCCTTCAGCACTATCCACAACCCCACTGCCATTAGTTCCATACGCAAAGTAACTAACCCATCCTTCTACGCCTGCATCCAGGATATATATAAAAATGACAAATCGCCTTGGCCCGGAAACAGATCGTTGTGGTACATAACAATAACTGAACTCCAGGATGAACATTTCCCGTCAACCACCACCCTCTGTCTTTTCCAGCTGAGCAAATTCTTATCCAAACCGATAAATCAATCCCATGCCTCCGTATTTTGTGCAATAGCCTACCATGGGGACCTTATCAAACATTTACAGATATCCATATACAAAATGTCAACCACTTTACTCCCATCCACCTGTTTAGTCACCTTCTCAAAGAACGCAATAATATGTGTGGGTAACCACCTACGCTTCACAAAATCGTGTTGACTATCCCTAGTCGTCTGAACGCTGCAGCTAGCAATTCAATTAAAGGACAATTAATGATGGAGAAGAATGATGGTCGATGCAGTTATTTAGAAATTCTCAGAATGATGACATGGACAGGAAATATATTGATCGGCTGAGATTGTGCATCACGGTGGCACAGTGGTTACCACTGCCGCCTCATAGCATTAGAGACCCGTGTTCAATTCCCGCCTCAGGGACTGACTGTGTGGAGTTTGCACAGTCTCCCCATATCTTCGTAGGTTTTGTCCAGGTGCTCCGGTTTCCTCCCAACCTCCAAAAATATGCATGTGAGGTGAATTGGCCATGCTAAATCTTCCGTAGTGTTAGTTAAAGAGACAAATGTAGGGGAATTGGTCTGGGTGGTTGACGGATCGGTGTGGACTTGTTGGGGTCTGTTTCCACACTGTAAGTTATCTTATCTAATCATGATTAAGGCAAAGGTTTCCCGGAATGATGCCTGGTAATTTGTAAGTGGTGATGGAAGGAGGAATCAGAAATCTGACAGGGGGTCGGAACTCCACTCATAGTTAATCTAAATGTAAAGATTCCCTACAGACATCACCATTAACCAGAAAGTGCACAGAATTTCTCGCTACGAATAGCGTTTCTTTGAGAGAAATTCGACAGGACAAAAATGGTATAATTTCACTGGTTCAGAACATATTACGCAGAAACTATTCATGGGCAAATTAGTTGACGAGAATTCTGAAGATAAAACATCGCACTTTAATGATAACTGTTTTTCACTCCTTAGTCTACCGAATACTTCCAGCCTTATTTCCAGATTTGTTGAGTTAAGCTTCCATGATAATGGCAGCGAGTCAGGGGATCAGAGAGAGCTGCAGCTCCTTTAAAAGGCGCCAATAATAGGCATTCAACAAACCAGTTTAATCCCATTTCCTCAGCCTTGTCTGCCTTATCATTGCACGTGCACATGGAAATCCTTCTTAAATATTGTGCAATTTCTTAACTCCCCCATCCTCACAGAATCTGAGCTCCAGATATCCATCATCCTCTCGATGGCAAACATTGTTCCTTACAGCTTCCCAACTCCTTCGACAGCTTAATCTGTCCAATTTCACTTCACAACTGAAACTCTCTCGTCCATTCATACACTGGTATATGTCCTGTGCACCTTCGACAATGTTGTCACATCCGCCATATAATTTGGACTCCTAAACTACACGCAATGCTCTCACTTCAGCTCAACCAACATTTTACACAGTTTCCAGAACTGCTCATAACTCCTCCTTAAGCACAACAATCCCCTCTGGTCTAGTAGCTTGTATTTCAGTATTATCCTCGCACACATTGTCTTTTTTTAATGTGAATACTGACGAAACGTGTTCATTTAGAGCTAAATCTATCTCATCTGACTCCACGCACCACTTTGCACTACTATGCTCCATTAGCCCTAATCTTACTCTACTCATTGTTTAATTCGTGATGATACTGTAGAAAGCCTTAGGGATTTCCATGATCCGCCAATGAATTCTCATGTCCCATACTGGTTTGTCTTAGGTCTGTATTTGGATGTAATGCTATCCCTTATCAAAAATGATACCCCCGTCCTCTTTTGATCCATTTTCTTACTCAGCCTTGAGGTTCACCTGTTTTCTATTTTTAGCGCTCTGTTTCAGGGAACATCTCTGGCACACACGCACGAAGCAACCATACCGCCCTTTGGCCCAAAATTTCAACTCCCCCTCCCACTCAGTCGATGACATGCAGGTCCTGGGCCATCTTCACCGCCGCTTCCTCACTACACGACGCCTGGAGGTAAAACGCCTCATCTTCCACCTCGGAGCACTTCAACCCAAGAGCATCAATGTGGACTTTACCATTTTTCTCATTTCCCCTTCCCCCATCCCACCCCAGTTCCCAACGTCCAGCTCAGCACCGAACCTATGACCTGTGCGACTGGCCTATCTTCTTTGCCACCTGTCCACTCCACCCTCCTCCCTGACCTTTCACCTTAATCCCCACACCCACTCACCTATTGTACTCTATGCTATTTTCTCCCCACTCCCACCCTCCTCTCATTTATCTCTCCACCCTTCAGGCACTTTTCCTGTATTCCTGATGAAGGACTTGAGCCTGAAACGTCGATTTCACTGCTCCTCAGATGCTGCCTGAACTGCTGTGCTTTTACAGCACCACGGTATTCCCGAATCTGGTTTCCAGCATTTGCAGTCATTGTTTTGACCTTTGAGCACATTGGACACCCTGTCCGAGATATTCTTGATCAGGGCACTGAGGAGGCAACAAGCCATTCACGTGGTCCCCTGCAGAATGTTTCCACCACTGAATTTAGAGGTTCCTATCACAACCAATCGCTTGGAACCTGACATTTTACGTTACGTAACAGCCTGGCTTGGTGACAGAAACTTGACTGCTGGTGCTACATGCATCTGAGACTCACCTCAAGTACATCCCAAGCAGCATAATTCTTTGAGATGGGGATAGCCACCAGAAACTCCAGCACTACCTGCCTTTTCTTCCGAACTTTAATAGATGTAACCCATCTACATGACTGTATCTGCGGATTTTCTGCCTTCCTATAACTGCTATGCTTCTGTAAATTCTTCACTGCCACTAACTGCCGTTCCAGCTGATCAAAATATACACATTGAATTCATAACCAAACACGCTTACTGCCAACATACTCAACAGTATCATGAAAACTCTCCCTACCCCCGGAAATCTGAGAAAGGGTACATTCCTCTCCTAAAGGCAATCTATGAACCTGAACAAGCTAAAGGTGCAAGAAATAGCATAGTCTTACTTCACTAATGAAGCACTGCTCCAGGCAACTACAGTGTCAATGTTTTGCATTTTTAAATTTAATCAAGCGGCAGAACTCAATAAACATATCACCACAAAGAAATCACTCTACTCATTATTGCAGACTTCCAAAAAACGGCAGTGAAGTTCCACTTAACATATTTTAAAAAACAATGCACTTAGCTGTTCCCGCACTGCGAGCTCTCTCTCTCGCAGATTACTTCAAGTTCATCTTGAAATTTGATTGTTGGTTAATTTTTCATAGACACACTTCAATGTCCAAAGATACTTCCCTGAAACAGCTGTGTCAAGCAGTTGTGTCGGTTTCTTTCTCCTTTAATCCCTTGAGCACAAGGTTCCTGCCTTTGTCTCTCTATCTTTTTGAAAAGTGTCATTTTTATTCTAATCTTTCTTTTCCCCAAAATTCCCAAACCAACGCAACAGCTTAGAAAACAGTAATTGCTGCTCCTGGAATTTGTGAAAATGACCTTTTATAGCTAAATGTCTAGAAAAAAGGATTAGATCATACAGCAACATTTTTCCGGTCCTCTGATTCAGATTACATAAATCATGAGAAAACTAAACAAAGGAACGAACAGATATCTGGATCAAGCCGGGGGAACTGAATCGAAACGAGGTATCCCTGGAAACACATTTATGATTTAAAAACATATTTTATGCAGTATGCCATTTATTTTTCTTTAATTAGAAGATGCTCATGTTTTTGTAATTTGTCCAGCTGTGTGGATCCGAGAGTTCTGTGAGAAAGAGTTTCCCACTCTGCCCTGCAGAGAACGATGATACATTCACCAGATAGTTTATTTTTATGTCAGCTTCACTTGCTGTGCAGTGATTGCTTGGGAGATTTTTTTTTCTGAGGCATGAATCATTCATCTTTTGTTTTGGGATTTGTTGTTCAGCTTTCTGTATTCTACTGCTCATTGCTATCAGCAGTTTACTTTGACTTTGTTCCTCTAGTCTCTTCCGTGTTGCTCCTTGGAAGGAGTCATTTCTTTTTCATTGGAAAAAACAACAAAATCCTGTTGCTACTCCTTTTTTTTTCAATTTCGTCCATTCTTCACGGGGACACCTCGTTCCATTATCTGCTGCATCTCATGTTGGCTCTCAATCACTTGGATTTATTAATCAATTGAATTGTTTTTATAACTGGATATTTCACGGCATACTTTAACTGATCTCTAAAGTTTTTCTGTGTCACCACAAAAAGAAGTGCATTTGTGCAGCAACTTAGGTTCGGCAGCATGTATGCAACTTGTACAAAGAGATCAAAATCATCCACGTAATAACCAACATTGAACATATATAAAATATACACAAACCAGAGAAGGATAAAATTGGCGGACATGGCAAAGAGTAAAATCACAGATTTCTTTCTGCTGTCTATCTCTGGGTCAATCTCTGTTTTTCTCTGACCCCTCAGTCCTTTACGTGCCTTAACGGCCTCAAAGATGTGTCTGACGGTCAGAATGTTGAGGAAGACAATAAAAATGAATGGGAGACATGGTGTTAAAAATATGTCAAGACATTTAAAACTCTCCCAATGTATATTATCATAAAAGCTGTCTTTGATGTAACAAAACCATGGAATGTTTCTAACGACACTTCCAGATTCATATATGAAATAATTGGGAATATTCTTTAAAGAGAAGAAAATGCAGATAGTTTATAGAACTCTCATTGCAGTTTTTTCTGTACAATACCGAGATTTCATCTGATGAATACAAATGGCTACAAATCGATCAAATGTAAAAGCAACAGTGAACCAGACAGAACAATCGACAGTAAAGTACCTCAGGACCTGGAGAACACTACAAACAGGAGTGATGTCCAGAAAGACAGTGGATAATAATAGGAAACAAACTCAATAAATATGATATGAAAAATAATGAACAGTAGATCAGATACTGCCATGGCTACGAGATAGCGAGTGGAACATGTTGACAGGCCAGACTTGCTCCGAGATAAGAATGCAATTGCCACCAGACTAACTGTAAGATGAAAGAAAATAGATTTGAAATGATTAATTGAATTTTCTAGATTAATGCTGAACTTTAGAACTCAGGTTTCTTTTTGTTCAGTACAATGTCATGAGAACCATTACAGTAGCTTCTCTCAAGTCAAATAACTTGCAGTTTCAAAAGACAAACACAATCACATGGACAGAAAATTAATCTCAAAAACACGACCAGGTACTCATTATGTCTTTTTTGGGGGCGGTGGAGGGGTTGGTCGGGAGATGGTATTTATTTTCCTTTACAGTGTCGAACTGTAGTTTCCCATAACAAAATACTCACAAAAAACAACACCCGGAATCAGTAAAACACCGATTCAGAGACTCTTGGTGGGCAATTGTTTCACACGGAAGGTGATTTAGTTTTGTCATGAGCTGCCGCAGGAATTTATAAATACCGGTACAGATGTAATATTCAAAAGGCATGTGGACAGGTGCATGAATAGGAGAAGTATAGAGGTCTTTGAATGCCACAATGATTCTGTGGTTTGCACTGATGTCTCTCAGTACAAGGGAGTCAGGTGAGATTACAGCCTCAATGCGACTGCCTATGTTGAGTTTCCACGTTTTCCCCGTGTTTTCCATCAGTTTCTGCCGGATGCGCCAACTTTCTACAAAAGTCCAAAAATGCACATATCAAGTGGTATGACTATGCTAAATTTTCCCTGGTGTTCAGGGATATGTAGGTTAGGTGCGTTAGCCATGGGAAATGCAGGGGATAACGTAGGGGGATCAGATGTAGATTGTTGGACTGAGTTGCCTGTTTCCACGCGATGTGGATTCTATGAAATGCAGAACTTCGTCGGCATGGACAATTTGGACTGAAAGTGTGCGTTTCCATCGTGCAACGCTAAGATGCTCATCGTGCATTCAGGGATGGTAATGGCATTGTAGGTCAATGGGTGTTTGGTAGATTCTTACTGCTTAAGATTATTATTGTCTGGTTTCTGGAGAGTGCGAATGCTATTTATCAATGACCATGCCAAGCTAGATGCTATCATGAAGTTTTGGGACGCAAATGTCTTCATTATATAAGGAGATACAAACTGTGGTGAACGTGGTGTAATTGTTTGCAAACATCTCCGCTTTGGACATGACAAGTGGAGGGAAGGGCATTGGTGAGGCAACTACAGAGTTCGGGGCCAAGGACACGACCATGCAGAATTCGTGCCTCGATGTCTGACAGATGAGATGATTGTCCTTTTAGTGCCAGAACCATCTTACTAGGCAGTGCAATAATAAAGAGAGTTGTAATCTCTTTGACTCCAGTTTCTTAAAGGCTTCCTGTTGTCAGTATATGTTTATAATTTATACGTTAAGAACGCAGAGATTTTATTTCAGTTCATGAAAAAAATAAAAATAGGAACATCTGATTAAGGAATAAATGTTTTTTAATAGCAGGTCAAACAATCCAGAGATTGTCGCACTTTAGCGTTTAACACATGTTGACGTTGAATAAATAGAAGCTGTGGAACAAAAATTGGGGTTGTGTGATGAAGTTGGACATACGGCAGAGTCAGAACGTTTACCATTAACACACGAAAAGAAGACAAATGCTCTCTACTTGGAAACTTAGATTTATGCGGTCTGCCGGTAATAATATTGCCTTAAAACTAACTGGTGCAACGTCCTTAACAAAACCTCTTCCTCCCAAGGAGGACACACATCACAAAGTAATGGACAGTGATCACTTTAAAAATCAACTGCGCTTAGAATATGAATAACCGATTCAAACAATGTTCATCAAAGTCTTATCACATACAGGTGCGAAATAGTGTCAACACATGTTTTTCCAGATCCTTCTTTATTAATGTCTAGATAAATAAATGTAGTAGCCATGATACAGGCTTGCCCTAACTTTGCTGGAACATCAATCAGTCCAAAAGATTTTTTAAATAGACATGATTGGTCCATCGGACAAATGATAAGCGAATGAGTCACATATAAGTACACCCAATGGAACATTTAACTTTGCAAACTTAATTCCAAGTATACACATCGACGATTTATCTAATTTGCACTCAATCGCATTTACAATCTACAATACGGAGAAAGTGATGTCTGCAGATGTTGGAGATCAGAGCTGAAAATGTGTTGCTGGAAAAGCGCAGCAGGTCAGGCAGCATCCAAGGAGCAGGAGATTCGACGTTTCGGGCATAAGCCCCTCTTCAGGAATGAGTGACATTTATGATGAATCAAGATATCTCAAGGGTTGGTATACCGTCGAAAATAAGCTCAGAGACTGAGTCTATCTTCATTCAGAACGTAGTTAACTTGATGCTGCATTCTTTGAAAATCAAGCAGAGATTTGAAGGTGTATATCATCCCCAGTCTTAGGGTATGGTGGAAAGTATTCATGGGACATTGACAGTCAAATTAAACAAGATCTGTGCAAGCACCAATCTTAATTGGATTGATGTGATGCCGCAGGCTTTACAATCTATCACTACATGAAATGCTCACACCGCTTGAGATGCTCACAGTTATACTTATACAACCATGCCTTGACTGTTCTTGTCCATCGGTACGTCTCAGTGAAACAGGTCTTACCTGACCATCTCTGTAAGCTGGGGGCTGTGCTCAATCTGAGGTCAAGTCAGAGCCTGGTTGCCTGGAGCCGGGTGCGAATAAATGGCAAGAAAACGGCAGGGTTAGGGAAAGCTCTGTAGCTGGGGGAAATACATCTGAACCCATTAACCAGGACTCTCATTACTCCCAGATGAAGAGACTTCCAGGGAAACTATTACTAGATTTCCCGGGGTCATATCTCTAACACTGAAATCGATAGCTCCCGCTGACGCTGAAATAAAGGAGAGAGTGAAATACATTGCAGTGAGCTTTGAAGAGAACGTCTAAATCCCCCACACAGACAACATTTTACTGTTGACTGAATCATCTCACTCACCTCTCAGTTTCCCTTTGTCTCCCTCTGCCTGCTTTGCTATTATTCCCATTTCCTGTCAATCTGCAAGTCTTTTGGTCAGTTTGTCTCTGTATGCCCCAAACATTTTTTATGGTAAACAATTCTTCCTGGATTTTCCCTCCCTCCAGCTCCCACTGATTGCACTGGTAGCTTTCATTCCCACGCTCTCTCTTTCTCTCTCCCCGTCTCTATTTATTTCTAACCATCCCGTGTATCATGCGGCATCAAGTAGTGCATCAGTCAATGTAACTTAACATGAAGTTACAGCGAATTATCAAGAAGGCTTGTGGCATTCTCTGATTCATTGCAGGAGGATTTATACAAAAATAAGTAACATAATACTGCTCTCTGTCAATTACCCTGATTCTCTCTTTAAACCTCTCACTGATCCCAGAATTTACTACAACACTGGGATAGAGATACAAAGTAAATTAAAATTGAACTTCCCATGCAATCACTTGAAATGTGAATTGCAGGGTTTCACGTTTTCTTTAATATGATGGGCGTTGTTCCAAGTAACTCATCTCAAACTGTGCCCACTGACGCTACAAATAGAATGTTTTACCCAAACTCTGTTCCTTGACTCAACCTGACTTTATCTCTTTCAGTTTCTGCAGAGCAGCTGGGCACCAGTTGACCGATTATGGGAGAGAACACTTCGCCTTCCTGGTGGTATTAACTGCTTCCCAGTGCGGAAAGACCAACAGTGATGTAGACTTGAACGCCAGCACATCAACGCATCCTTTCATTACCTACGATGTGAACATTTTCCTGAACTCCCTTGGTGGAAATTACCTCGCTGTCTTCCCGAACAGCGGCAGTCGTTGTCCAGAAAGTAAATTGCTGAACCTGGCCCAGATCAACGGGAACCGCACCGTGGCTCAGCTTTTCCAAACTCTGCTGAATAACAGAACCCAGTACAATAACCAGCCAGTGGGCTGTATCATTCTCTACACCACCTACAGCCCATGTCTAGATCACTGTTTCAGTAACACAGGGAATTGTGAGATCATCCCTGCCTTGCAAAGTTCCCCATTTCGGGACATATGGACTGAACCAGACAGTCACAAGTATTTTGTCTTCAGTAAAATATTTGCCAATGATGCAGATTAGAGCCGACACCAGGAAATCCGGGAAAAGCTGGCTGCAGTGGAGAATACTGAGTTTAATATCAAAAGGTGTGATGCAGAATACCCATTAAGGTATAGAGAATGTTCGGCATCAGAATGCTGCATCGAGCAGACTTAAAATTGGTGAGTCCTCTTCTGATGTTGGTAAGGCATTCCATGGCCTTACTACTCTCTGAATAAAGAATCTATCTCTGATATCTGGCCGACATGGATCACCCCTCAGTGTCAACTATGCCCCCTTGTGCTATCCATTACCATCCAAGGAAAACGGCTCTCACTGTCTGCCCGATCTATTCCTTTGATCATCTTGTGTGCCTCTGTCAAGTCACTTTTAAACCTTCTTCTCTCTCAGGAAAACTGCATTAAGTCCCTCAGCCTACTTCATAAGACTTTCCTCCTTACCAGGCAACATCCTGATAAATAGCCTCTGCACTATTTCCAAAGCTTCCACATCCTTCCTATAATGCAGTGAGCAGAACTGTGCACAATATTCCAAGTATGGCCACACCAGCGTTTCTTACAGCTGCAACATGACCTCATCGTTCCAAAACTCAATCCCTCTATTAATAAAATCTAACAAACGTATGCCATGTTAACAATCCTTCAACCTGGGTGAAAACTTTCAGTGCTCTAACATGGACACTGAGATCTCTCTGCTCATCCACACTACCAAAAATCTTACCATTAGCTCAGTACTCTGCATTTCTGTTACTCCTTCCAAAGTGGATCACTACTCACTTTTGCGCATTTACCTCCATTTATCACCTCTCAGCCCAGCTCTGCAACTTATTTATTCCTCGCTGTAATCTACACCATCATTTGGCACTATCTGCACCTCCACCAAGATTAATGGCCTCCGCAAATTTACTAACCAAGCTTCTATACCCTCATTCTAGGTACACAATAAACCAGTGCTGTTAGTTCCCATTATCACCTAAGTTGTACATTCTACTTAATGTTATTTTAATGTCACCGTTAGATATTTGTTGGTAACTCTGCTACAGTGATCTTCAATTGTAGACTAACCTATCATGATAGATATTTAACTATTCCATCTGTTATAAGAGTCTTCTGTCTCAAGCTCACTCTCTTAACTATTACTTAGCTATTTTAATGTCATGTCCCAAATATTTATAGTCCCAATCCTGTCATAATAACACTTAACAGAGAAACTTGATTTATTACTTGTGTTATCTCATTTTGCTATAGTGACCTTTCAGCCTTAACCTTACTCTGCTAATTGCTGTAAGAATGTTCCACTATGGTTATCCCATCCTGCCCCTGCCTTCCACAGAATACAGATCCCAGTGGTCTTCCTGCTTTAACACTTCCCATGCTTTCATGTTCTTTATTTTCAATATTGCCCCTTTGAGACGTACTGGCCCCACCCATGGAAAGAAGACAATAAGCTTAGCCTCTCTTGTGCCCAATACCAGAAATATAGATCCTAACATGGACAAAAATAATTTTCTGAGTCGGAAACTTAAAGGGTTCTTTCTCCATTACTGAGGTCCCCTTGGCCAAGAATCTGCCCTCCAATAACCAGAACAGGAAAAAAGACCCAAGATCCCTCACAATCTTGGACCCACACCACGTTCTTCAGAAGTATCATCGACATCCCCACGTGGAAACATTCCTTGTACTGTGGCAGTTGTTAGATCATAACCAACGAATAGTGGGGTTCCAACAGAGGAGTAAGCTTTTCCTGGGGTAGCTGAAATGACCACAAGTTGCGGTGCTGTGACACGAACTAAAAAGGACTTAATAAAAGGTAGAGCACAACAAAAGATGAAGGCAATAACAAGCAAAACTGCACCTACAGTCAGACCAATCTTGATAAACCATGCTCCCCAAGACCCTAATATAGTATTCAGCCAATCAAAAGCCTGATGACCAAACCCCGCAATGTTTTTATTTTTATCTCCCTTTTAGATTGTTTAGTCTATCAAAGATCCCCCAGGGCTAGTGTTGTCAGGTATAAAGGTACAGCAATGTTCCCCGAACATCACACAAACCCCGCTTTATAATTCCTTTATCCAATCTAAGGCCTGCCTGTTTTGTCATGTCATTTTAGTGGTAGCATCCAATTGTTCTCCGAAGGCCACAACTGCAACATCAGTATAATTGATAAATCTCTGCTTTTTGTAACAAATGTAATTAATCCATTCAGCATTCTTGCTAATCCCCATCATTAGGATAAGAGCTTCCCAGTCCGTGGCAAGCTCATTGCGGGCCTTAAACTCGTTAGTAATACCTCTTGGCTTTCCTACACTATCAACCTGAATTGTCAGATCAGGGAGACACCGTCGCTTAGTTCGGCGACTGTAATGTAGCGTCAAGCTGTGTGTGGTGGTATAACTACCTTGAGTCGGAGCATTACACGGGCAAAGCTGCCACTCCAGTCTGTGGGCAGCGTCATGCACAACCCTACTTTCTTACCTCCCAGCCAGTAAGTATCTGCCAGTGGGACACGTTGAGAATTCAAAACAGCGCCAAATGTGGTGTCCACCTCCATTTGAATCGTATTCCCACAAAGACCCATAAAGTAGCCAACTAGTGTGGAGCCGTTTCACGTAAAGCTTTGAAAACACAACCCTTCCCGTTTCCTGAAAGCAGCCTCGGGAAACGTGTAATTAGTCTTACTGGTGAACCACGGGGTACGATATCAACACCACCGTTGGAGTTGCTGCCAGCCCACGTCATCCTGTTGATAGAATGTCGCAGCCTGAAGGAGCAGGCACCAAATGGGGGCAAGGGGATTGCCTGTAAGGTGATGAATCATTCGGGTAAAGAGGTCAGCTAGCGCGCTGCAAACACCATTCAGTCCAGATGCTCAAGTTAAAGGGCATATGGACAACATAATATCAGGGGGTTAACTTAGTACACAAGAAGTCGTCCTGTCTAGACATGACTGAGACCGTGTAGTTTGCCCATTGATACCAGTGATTGTCACGGGTGCGTACCCATGCTAGGGCAGCAAAGTAACCCTGGCATTACCTGTCCAGGTCTGCCAAGTTAATAGTCTCCAAGTCTGATTTTTCAGGCCTGGCATCAGAGAGGTGGTTATCAGGGGCATCCCCCATGTCTTCCGCATCCTTGCTGCCAGGAGGACTGTTCTCGACATCTCCATACGTATCATTTCTGGAATGATCAGGATTCCCAAGAACTTCACCTGTACCTTGTTCAGAACCCGGTGGAGGAGTACCAGCCTCCTGTGTGCCCTACCCGTGTCCATGTTTTTCAGCCTTAACTCCACTTACCTCAGTGTTAAAGTTAATTTGTGGCGGTGAGAGAGCTTTAGTACAATGATTAAGTTGGTACCATATGTGTCGTCCTTCCACATGGATGTCGGTACATGATGTCTTAATCACTAAGAAAGTTCTCTCTCCTTGACTCATTTCAGCATCTTCGAAATACCCGCACGGACACACAATCCCCGGGCTTAATAGGTCCTTCCACGTTGACAGCTGTCAGTTCCCTTTGTATTTCCAGCAGGTGGATGGTCTCATGTATCATAGGTTGCTGCTGCATATATTGCTTAAGTTCTGAGTTTAACTGCTCCAAGCTAGGCCCTTTGTATGGGCCTCTCCACCTGAGCACTGGCATAGGTCTACCTGTGAGCATCTCAAGCGGTGTGAGCATCTCCTGTAGTGATAGATTGTAAAGCCAGCAGCAGCACATCAATCCAATTAAGGTTGGTGCTTGTGCAGATCTTGTTTAATTTGGCTGTCAATGTCCCATGAATTCTTTCCATCATACCCTGTGAATGGGGATGACACTTGAGATATCTTCATTCGTTATAAACGTCACTAATGTCGCAGCTCCTGCTTTCAACCTTATTTCCACCGGTCCAGCTGATTTCACTCTCCCCGCATCTGTATCATGTTGTGACCACACATTGACTGGTACTGTATCCAATTGCTCATTCCCATATTGATCATCTTCCTCCACTGTCACTGACATGCTCCGCTGGGTTGTTACCTTGTCTTACTTTGGATTCCCTGTCATGTTGCAGCACGCAAGTGTTTTAATATAGCTGCCATCCCTGGATTCCCAAACCCCTGTCGTGAGCATATACCATTCCCTAATTGTTTCTATATGACTGGCCATAAGGCCTGAATCTTTAGATAGATATCCCTTATTTACCAGTAAGGCTGCATGCAGTGCAGAGCTTGGTACACTCTACCAGTTCAGCAGGAATGGATTTCTCTCTATTTGAAGAATCACTTCCTGCTTCCCTAATAACATTGCTTCATTTCTCACATTTTTTGGAGCACTGTCTTTCTACTGCCACTGTCTTTCTACCACCTCATCCTGAGATTCATCAAATATCACTCAGCTCAGACTTAGGTGATCTTGCTTTGGTCAACATCGTAAACACCTCTGCTTCCAACATCCCCCAAATCTCTTGCTTTATCCACTCTCGAATAAACGTTAACCTCTTTAACTTCTGGCATCATTAATTGTATATTGGCCTTTTCTACGACCGAGTCCTGCTATGTGCACTCCAAACTTACTTCTAACTGTCAGCTATGTTTATTTGAACTGTTTGTGAGTAATTATGAGACATCTCCTTTGATTCTCATTGAGGCGAGTTATTGTGTTTGCTGAGTTTGTAGGAACTGTAAAAGAACAGAGGGAAATACTTACCCGCAGTTAGGAAGGTAATAAGTAGAAACATGTTAGCGTACTTTACATTCAAATGCGTACATGTGCTGTGTGTTAGTGGTGAGACTTGTTGGTGGGATAAACAGAGGGGAGGTTTAGGGATGATAAGTAAGTTTGATTATACAAATATTCACAGGGTGATTGGTAGTGAGGAAGCTAATCTCAGGGTACAGATAGAAGCAGACAAATTTGTCAGTTGGGCATGTGAGTGGTAGATGAAATTTAACTTTGATAAACGTGAGATGATGCTTCTTGCCAGGAGGCACAAGACAAGACAGTACTCAATGAGTGGTGGGATACTAGGATGGTCAGAGTAAATAAGTATCCCTCAGGGTGGCAGAAATGGTTCATGGTTCATTGATAAATGTATCTTTACCAGCAGGGATTTCCTGTCAGTGCTCTGGTGGACTTTGGTTCAATCACAACTGGAGTTTTGTGTGCAGTTCTGGTCACTGTACGATAAGAAGGATGTGATTGCATTAGACTGGGTGCACAAAGACATTCGTGAAAATGTTGCTGGGAGAGTAGCAGTTTAGTTGTGAAGACAGATTCTGGAAAAGGTCGAGTTGAGATCTTATGAGTAGAGATAAGAGGGTAAGACTATGAGGGGAATGTATTGGGGGAATCTAAAGCAGTTTTTTTTTCCCCCTTCTCTGAAGATCCAATAGCAATGTGCCCATACTGTGGCTGAAAGTTTCGAGGTTCAAAGGGAAGATGACATCCAGAGAACGGTCGGTTGAGTTGGAAATCTTCAAAATCTTGAAAAAGGACTTGAATGACAATCAAGATAATGGTGTAAGTTTTGAAATGGTACTCGTGTAGTTTATAATATAATTTTCGAGTTACAAACACGAGGGATCGATGAGTCAAGTCTGTCCCAAACGATGTTATCATTCATGGATTTGTAACTTAAATTTCGGAATTTGTTTCTGTTTTCGATTCGATTAGACGATTACCAATGTGAAAACAGGTCCTATAGCCCACAAGTCCACACTGACCCACCGAAGACCAACCCACCTCAACCCATTCCAATACATTTCCCCCTTCACCGAACACTACGGGCAATTTAGCATGGCCAATTCATCGAAGTTGACCCTAATTTGTTTTTGTCTTCGTTTTCAAGAAATATTAACTAGTGTGCGTTCAAACTGCTGTGATGGTTACTATGAACTTTTGGTTCTGAGTGAGAGAATTCATTCACAGATAGATTTTGCCAAACAAGTTGCCGAAGTGAATTAAAAGGAAAGCAACAATATAACCATGTTGAGTAGAACGCCTCTTAACGAATTCTACAATGAGAGGCATTGAATGACCGAATACCCACGGGAACAACAATTGTCCACAGTAAAAAGAAGTGCAAAAAATATTTTTGGGACTAATTGTGATAGAAATAAAGCAAGTCTTGTTCCTTGAAGACAACCTGCAATTCGCATTTGAGACCCAAGAGGATCCAATTAATTCAGAACTTGGGCAATTCAAATTGCCTTAGTGAAAAACATCATTAAAGTGTACCTGTTGGGATACATTGGTTGTTGAAAATGATTAAAAGGTGGAAAGTGTCATCATAATTTCCCAGTGGACATACCACACAATATAAAGTAAAGTCTCTGAAACTGTATTACCTCCAATTCCAACAGATTAACAGCTTCAGCGAGGGAGAGTTAGTGCCAAAAACAGTAAAATGCAGCTTCCAAGGCAAATGGTCAAAGAAGTTTACTACACCATCATTGCTGTTGTTGGAGTTCCTGGTAAGTCTTGGAACCACTCAAGTTGTACATATGTCTGCATATTCTAATTAGAATTATTCAGAATGTGGGTCTCTATTCAAAGAGGAACAAGGAACCCCAGTGTCCAAGTGTTACTGGGAGCATCACTTAAAGTAAACTTATACTCAGTGCGGGTTACTAACTGGAGGGGAACAGTTTGCCCCAGTGGCTTTTTGTATCTTTGAATATAGAATTGAATTGTTTGTGGTGAACCGAATTCAAGTGAATACCTGACTGTGTTCAGAACGAGGACCATAATTTGACTGTAAACGTGTAATGCTTCTTTCATAATACATTTAGAATTTCTGATGTGTTCACTGATGAAACTGTCTTTGTAGATTGTAAAAATGATTGAATGCAAATTAAATAAATCGTTGATGTGTATATTTGGAACTCAGTTTGCAAAGTTAAATGTTCCATTGGGCTTGCATATATGTGACTCATTCGCTTATAGTGAAAGTAACAGAAGAGCAATATCAATTCATTCATTTTTCCGTTAGACATATAATGGTTTCTTAAAAAATCTTTTGGACTGATTGATATTCCAGCATGGTTCGGGCAAACCTGCATCATGGCTACTACATTTCTTTATCTAGACGTTAATAATGAAGGATCTGGACTAACAAGTGTTGACACTATTTGGCACCTGTATCTGATAAGATTTTGACTAACAATGTTTGAATCTGTTATTCATAATCTAAGCGTAGTTGATTTTTAAATTGATCACTGTCCATTACTTTGTGATGTATGTCCTCCTTGGGACGAAGAGGTTTTGTTAAGGACGTTGCACCAGTTAGTTTTAAGGCAATATTATTAAAAAGCAAAATAAATTTAACAGCAAAAAATTCTGATGCAATATATAATGGGCATCAGCACTTGCAATATTATGTCTGCGATAAATAATTGAACTAGAGAGGATTACAGAAAAGAAAGAGAATACAAGAAAGAATGTTGTACAATAATACAGAAAATCGTGAAAAATTTTTTTTACTTCAGGCATATTTGTGTGATTCTGCTGGCCGTCTACATAATTCATGTTACTGGCAGAGCTCATAGATATAATTTTCCAAGTTGAGAGCATTTGTCTTCTTTTCGTGTGATAATGATAAACGTTCTGACTCTGCCAGATGTCCAACCTCATTACACAACCCCAATTTTTGTTCCACACCTTCTGACAATTCAACATAACCATGTGTTAAACTCTAAAGTGCGACCAACTTTGGATTATTTTACTTGCAATTACAAAATATTTATTCCTTAATCAGATGTTCCTATTTTTACAGTTTTTTTTAACTGAAATAATATCTCCGCGTTCTTAACGTTTAAATTTTAAACATTTACTGACAACAGGAAGCCTAAAAGAAACTGGAGTCATTGAGATTACAACTCTTTATTATTGTACTGCCTACAGGTAAGATGGTTCTGGTTCTGAAAGGACAATCATCTCAGCTGTCATACATCGATGCATGAATTCTGCAAGGTCGTGTCCTTGGCCCCAAACTCAGCAGTTGCCTCACAATTACGCCACGTTCAGCACAGTTTGCACATCCTTGTATAATGAAGACATTTGTGTCCCAAAACTTCATGATAACATCCAGCTTGGTATGGTAATTGAAAAATAACATGCGCACTCTACAAAAACCAGACAATAATAATCGTAAGCAGTAAGTATATACCAAACACCCAGTGACCGACAATGCCATTACCACCTCTGAATGCACGATGACCATCATAGAGTCATATGATGGAAACGCACACTTCAGTCCAACTTTTCCATGCCGACTAAGTTCTGCATTTCATAAAATCCACATCGTGTGGAAACAGGCAGCTCAGTCCAACAAGTCTGCATCCGGTCCCCCTATGTTATCCCCTGCATTTCCAATGGCTAAATTACCTAACCTACACATCCCTGAACACCCGGGAAAGTTTAGCATAGTCATTCCACCTGAAATGTGCACTTTTGGACTTTTTCAGGAAGTTGGTGCGTCTGATAGAAAAGGAAGTAAAACACGGGGAAAACGTGTAATCTCCATATAGACAGTTGCAGTGAGGCTGACATGGAACCTGACTCTCTTGCACTGTGAGACAGCAGTGCAAACCACTGAATCACTGTGCCATCCCAAGCCGTCTATACTTTTCCTATTCATGTACCTGTCCAAATGACTTTGGATTATTACATCTGTACCGGTATTTAAAAAACTCAAGCAGCAGGTCATTGCAAACAAAATCACCTTCTGTGTGAAACTGTTGCCCATCAAGAGTCTCCGAATCGGTGTTTTACTGACTCCGGGTGTTGTTTGTTTGTGAGTGTTTTGTTATGGGAAACTACAGCTAGACAGAGTAAACTGTAAAGCAAAATAATTACCTTCTCCCGACCGAACCCTCCACCACCCCTAAAAAGTTGTATTGAGTACCTGGTCGTGTTTCTGATATTAATTTTCTGCCCATGTGATTCTGTTTGTCTTTTGAAAGTGCAAGTTATTTCACTTGAGAGAAGCTACTGTATTGCTTCTCATGGCATTGTACTGAACAAAAAGAAACCCGAGTTCTAACATTCAACATTAATCTAGAAAATTCAATTAATCATTTCAAATCTATTTTCTTTCATCTTACAGTTAGTCTGGTGGCAATTGCATTCTTATCTCGGAGCAAGTGTGGCCTTTCAACATGTTCCACTCGCTATCTCGTAGCTATGGCAGTGTCTGATCTACTGTTCATTATTTTTGACATCATATTTGTTAGGTTTTCTTACTATTATTATTCGCTGTCTTTTCTGGACATCACTCCTGTTTGTAGTGTTCTCCACGTCCTGAGATACTTTACTGTTGATTGTTCTGTCTGGTTCACTGCTGCTTTTACATTTGATCGATTTGTAGCCATTTGTATTCATCAGATGAAATCTCAGTATTGCACAGCGAAAACAGCAATGAGAGTTCTAGCAACAATCTGCATTTTCTTCTCTTTAAAGAATATTCCCAATTATTTCATGTATGAATCCGGAAGGATCATTAATAACATTCCATGGTTTTGTTACATCAAAGACAGTTATTATGACAATGTACATTGGTTGAGTTTTACATATATTGACGTATTTTTAACACCATGTCTCCCATTCACTTTCATTGTCTTCCTCAACGTTCTGACCGTCAGACACATCTTTGAGGCCGTTAAGGCACGTAAAGGACTGAGGGGTCAGAGAAAAACAGAGATTGACCCAGAGATAGACAGCAGAAAGAAATCTGTGATTTTACTCTTTGCCATATCCGCCAATTTTATCCTTCTCTGGTTTGTGTATATTTTATATATGTTTGATGCTGGTTATTACGCGGATGATTTTTATCTCTTTGAACAAGTTGCATACATGCTGCGGGACCTAAGTTGCTGCACAAATGCACTTATTTATGTGGTGACACAGAAAAAATTTAGAGATCAGTTAAAATATGCCGTGAAATATCCAGTTATAAAAGCAATTCAATTGATGAATAAATCCAAGTGACTGAGAGCCAACATGAGATGCAGCAGATAATGGAACGAAGTGTCTACGTGAAGAATTAACGAAATGGAAAAAGAGGAGAAGCAACATGACTTTGTTGTTTTTTTTCCAATGAGAAAGAAATGATTCTGTTCAAGGAGCAACACGGAAGAGACGAGAAGAACAAAGTCAAAGTAAACTGCTGATAGCAATGAGCAGCAGTACACAGAAAGCTAAACAACATAGCCCAAACCGAAAGAGGAATGATGCATGCCTCAGGGGGAAAAAAATCTACCAAGCGAAGACTGCACAGCAAGTGAAGCGGGCACAAAAGTAAACTATCTGGTGAATGTATCATCGTTCTCTGCAGGCCAGAGATTAAAACTGTTTCTCACAGAACTCTCCATCCACACATCTGGACAAATTACAAAAACACGCGAAGCTTCCAAGTATAAAGATTAAATATCATACTTTATAAAATGTTTTTAAATCATAAATGTGTTTCCAGGGATATTTTGTTTCCATTCAGTTCCCCCGGCTTAATCCAGATATCATTTCTTTGCTTTATTTACATTTCTCATGATTCATGTAATCTTCAACAGAGTACAGAAAAAATGTTGCTGTATGATCTAATCCTTTTGTTAGGTATTTATCTATGAGAGGTCATTTCCTCAAATTTCAGGAGCAGCAATTATTGTTTTCTAATCTGTTGCGTTATTTTGGGGAAACGAAAGAATTGAATAAAAATGGCACTTTTCAGAAAAGACAGAGAGACAAAGGCAAGAACCGCGCACTCAACTTATTCAAGGAGAAAGAAACCGACACAACTGCTTGGCACAGCTGTTTCAGGGAAGTATCATTGGAAATCGAAGTGTGTCTATGAAAAATTAACCAACAGTCAAATTCCAAGATGAACTTGAAGGAACCTGCGAGAAAGAGCTCGCCGTACAGGAACAGCTAATTGCATAGTTTTTAATATGTTTGAAGTGGAACCTTACTGCCATTTTTTTGGAAGTCTGCAATCGTGAATAGAGTGGATTCTTTGTGATGATATGTTTATTGAGTTCTGCCTCTTGATTAAATTGAAAAATACAAAATATTGATACTGAAGTTGCCTGGAGCAGTGCTTTATTACAGCATGATTTGGAGATGCTGGTGTAGGACTGGGGCACACAATGTTAAAAATCACACAACACCGGGTTATGGTCCAACAGGTTTAATTGGAAGCACACTAGCTTTCGGACCGACGTTCCTTCATCAGGTGATTGTGGAGGGCTCGACCGTAACACAGAATTTATAGCAAAAAATTTGCAGTGTGATGAACCTGAAATTATACATTGAAAAATTGATTGTCTGTTAAGCCTTTCATCTGTTAGAATAGAGTGATAGTTCACTTCTTCCATGTGTGAATCACAAAACAATGTTTTTTGAAGTTGCATTCTCGGGTTAGCTGTTAACAATGCTGATAGCTAGACAATATGTTGAAGGTGTTCTACCGCTGTGTTCTCTGTTTATGACCTGATGTTTAGATTGATTCTAATCTAAAAAGTAAGATAACGGAGTTTTACATACATTCATGCAGTTTTTGAGCTCAGAGTTCTACATGAATGAATGCAGTTTTTAAGCAAAGAATAATGTAAATCTGCAAGGACAAATTCACCCCACAAAATATATGTGTGCATTTGGGTCTTTGTGTGTATATATGTGTATATCTGTCTGGGGTGGTGATTGTGAGTGTGAGAAAGTGTGTTTGTGTGTGTGTGTAGTTAGTGCAGAGTGTCTTTAGTCTGTGAGGGGGGCATGTGTGAGTGTGGGAGTGTGTGTGTCTATACAGGTTTGTGTGTGTCTGTGTGCGCATGTGTGTGTACCTGTGTCCGTGTGTATATGAGAGTGTATGTGTGTAGGAATATCTGTGTGAGTGTTTAGTGCAATGGTGATCACCTGTAATGTGACATGAACCCAATGTCCCGGTCGAGGCCCTCCCTATGGGTACCGAACTTAGCAATCATCCTCTGCTCGACCACTTTCCTCTGCTGCCTGTCCCGAAGTCCACCTTGCAGGCTGGTCAACCGAAGGTCGGAGGCTGAATGTCCTGGACCACTGAAATGTTCCCCAACTGGGAGGGAACACTCCGGTATATTGATTATTGTGCGGTGCCCATTCATCCGTTGTCGTAGCCTTTGCTCGGTTTCCCCAATGTACCATGCCCCTGGGCATTCCTGCCTGCAAAGTATAAGAGAGACAACGTTCGCAAACATGAACTAAAATTGCCATCGTTTTAAGGGTTTAGGCGGAAAGGAATTTGTCAAGTGTGTGTAAGAAAACGTTCCAATAAATCATGTGGATGTCCCGACTAGAGACATTTATTCACTAAACTAACTCTTGGGAAACTATGCAGAGAAGGTCACTGAGGTGTCAGTGGGGGAATCACGTTGGGCCAGAGGCCATAAGTCTATTGCTTTAAAACAATGATGGGAAAATAAATACCAGTTCTAAAACTTAATGTTCTAAAGGAGAGGAACGCCAATTTTGAAGATATTAGGAAAGAATTTTCCGAAGCTGACTGGGGGCGAATATTCGCCAGTAGAGCAACAGTTGGAAAATGAGAAGCCTTCAAAAATGCGATAATGATAATCCAGAGACAGCATGTTCCTGTTCGGGTGAAGGACATTGCTAGTCTGAAAAGGGAATACTGGATCAGTAGAGAAATTGAGGCTGTGGTTAAGAAAAAGAAGGAAGCATATGTCAGGTATCGACAGCAGAGACCAAGTGAATTATTAGCAGAGTATAAAGGTAGTCGGAATATACTTGAGTGGGGAATCAGGAGTGTGAAAAGGGGACATGAGATAATTCGTCAAATAGGGTTAATGAGAATCCAAATGCATTTTATAAATAAAAGAATGACAAAAGGCTAACTAGGGGGAGAGTAGGATCCCTTCAATGTCAGCAATGCAGCCGATGAATGGAGCAGCAGGAGGTGGGGATATTCTAAACGAGTATTTTGCATCAGTGTTTACTATTAACAAGAAAATGGAAGGTGGGGAAATCGATAGTGATATGTTGGAAAATGTCCATATTAGAAGGGAGGAGGTGCTGGATGTCTTAAAATGCATCTGGGTGGATAAATCCCAGGACTTTATCAGGTATGATCTCGATCTCTGTGGGAAGCTGGAGAAATGATTGCTGTGCACTTTGCGGAGATCTTTGCTTCATCAATAGTCAGAGGTGACGTGCCACATGACTGGCTGTTCACCGAAGTGGTGTCACTATTTGAGAAAGGTAGGAAGGAACTGCAAACCAAAAAAAAAAGCTAATAACAGTGATGGGCTAGTTTTTACAACGAATCCTGAGGGAGAAGATATGCAAGTATTTGGAATGACAAAGATTGATTCGGGATAGTCAACACTGCTTAATGCTTGAAAAGTCAAGTCTCACTAACGTGATTGAATTTTTGTGAAGATGAATGATGAGGGCAGAATGGTGGGCGTGATCTTTGGTGTCTTTCGTAATGCATTTGTAATATTTCATATTGGAGAGTGATTAGCATGGTTAGATCACATGGGGTACAGGGATAACTGGCTATTTCGATCCTGAACTGGCTCCAAGGTAAAAGAGAGGCGGTGATGTTGGTTGTTTGTTTTCCAGGCTGGAGGCCTCTGACCAATGTTTTGCCATAAGGAATCGGCAGTGGGTCCACTGCTTTTCGTTAGTTTTTAAAATGATTTGGAAGTGAGCACAGGAGTTACTGTTAGTAAGTTTACAGCTGTCCCCAAAACTGGAGATACAGTGGACAGCAAAGACCGTTATCTCAGAGTACAATGGGAACTTGATCAGTTGGACCAGTGGGCGGAGGAGTGGCAGATAAAGTTTAATTTGGATAAATGTGATGTGCTGTATTTTGGAAAGGCAAATCAGTACAAGATATATGCAGGGAATGGTATGTTCATGGGGGTGTGTTGCTGAACAACGAGACCTTGTAGTGTAGGATCATAGTTCCTTAAAAGTGTATTTTCAGGTAGATAGGACAGAGAAGAAGGCGTTTCGTTTTCTTGCCTTTACTTTTCAGTGCATTGAGAATAAGAGTTGTAAGGTCCTGTTGCGGCTGTACAGGATATTGGTTCGGCCAATTTATGAATATTACATAGAATTCTGGTCTCCCTCCTTTAAGAAGAATGTAATGAAACTCGAAAACGTTCAGAAAAGATTCATAATAATGTCATCATCAGAGGGTTAGAGGGATAGTGAGACATCGAACTGCCTGGGGCTGTTTTCCCTGTAACAATTGTCTCAGAGGAGGGCATTTGTTTTTTATTTATAATATCATGAGTGCCTTGGAGAGGGTAATTAAGATTGTATTTTTCATGGCCTGGGGAATCCAGTAATCGAGGCAATGGCTTTAGGGTGAGGGGGAGGCCTTCATAGGCACTTAAGGGGTAATGTTTTTTACGCAGTGCATGATCTGGATATGGAATGAGCTGCCAGAGGTAGTGGCGAAGGCTGGTACATTTCGAACATTAATTGAACGTCTGAATGGGTATAGAACCAGGGATTAAATGTACTTGGGATATCTGGTCAGCATGGATGAGTTGGAAAAGAGTGTCTGTTTCCCAATTGGACAACACTACGAGACACCAAAAAGAGCTGAACTATTATCTCACCCCTCATTCCTTCCTTTGTCCCTTATCTACAACATCTTCGTCCTCAATTCGATTTCAAACAGTAACATACTTCCCGTTGTGTTATGGAATACACATGGTCGTCCTCATTCCTTGCGGCATGTCCTGCTACGAGCACAGCATCTGATTTCAGGTCAGTATGCAGCACAGAAGCCACTCAGTGCCAGAGGGAGGTGTGTCTTGAATACATAAAATCGTTGATACCATCGATGGAATTCCAGTCTCTAACACCGTATTAATTCAACTTGTCAGGTTATCCATACCTTTAAAAACATGTATTGGGATTTCAGCTGTAAAAACTCCAGGCTTTACCTGTTTGGGGATTTACAAATGGCTACATTGTGGAGTGGTGTTTCCTCTGCATCTAACCCTGTGCTGGCCATATAGCAAGCGTTGGGAAGACATTAAAGATAGCCTTACAGTATATCCAACTCTATCCTGTCCCGAACCAGAAAGTGTGAGATGGGGACAGTGTAGGGGGATATTAACTTTGGAACATAAGAACTATGCTAAGCCATTCCGCCCTTAAGCCTGATCTATCATTCGATGTGGTCATGCCTGACGTGTCCCCACACTCCAGGTTCCTTCCTTTGGCCCACACCCCTCAAGACCTTCACTGAATAAAAACATATCTGTCCGAGATTTAAACTGAACAGCAGACCCGGCATCTTCGCAGTTTATGGCAGAGGATTCCAAATCTCTCTCACGCCTTGTGTCTCAAAGCACTTCTTAAATCTCTCCTGAGATCTCTGGTTATTCAGTCTCAGATTCTGCTCCATCTCGTTCTACAAACTGTAACCAGTAGACATGCTTTACCTTGGTGTAACATCCCTCATCCAGTCGGTATCTTGAAGGCATTGATTAGATCTCCACCGAGTCATTTCAAAATGAGCGGAATCATTTATACAATCTCTCCGCACACTTTATCCCCACATGTCCAGGATCATTCTTTCTCCAAACAGTTTCTTCCCGTTCTCCCGATCTCTCAATATCTCTGCATAATTTGGAGGGAGCATCTGAACTGTTTGCAATGCTGCTTAACTTTCATCCTATTCCAGTGCTCTGCCTAAATTGGGAGCGTATTATCAAAACAGTGTAGAAAGCGCTTTACTCTGCATCGAATACGGTGCTGCACCTGTCCAGGGAGTGCTTAATAGGGGTAGTTTAGAGGGTTCTTTACTTTGTATCTGACTTCATTCTCCACATGTTTCGGTGAGGTCCAGACTAAAATGGGAGGGGCATATACTCTGATTTAACCCAGTGATGTTGCTGCCCTGAGTGTATTTGATGGGCTCAGGATGGGGGAAGTCGGTGATTTTATCAATATCTAACCCACGCTGAAAGTGTCTGGCCTGGGAATTTCAAAAGCTGCAGAGTAGAGAGAACTCTATTCTCGATGTAATCCCATTCTCTACTTGCACTGGTTTTAATATGGCGAGTCTGGTGAATTGTTCGGAGAACTGAAACAATGTGACATGTGAATTGATGCTTTGTGGATGTTATACCGAAGACAAGATAAATTAAACGATCATATGTTAATTTGGTAGCAGAAATTCACAGAAAGCTTCTGTTCTGTTACTTATCTCCAAATTTCAGTCACAATGTGCAATGAATCAAAAGTTGATTTCTGTCCCATATAAATGTATCATCACAATATGAATTTTCACTACAGAGGTAGTAAATGGAGGAGTTTTTTGAAGGTGATTAAAATGTAAATTGCAGTGAATCCCTGAGACAATGTCGCATTTCACCAATTTTTGTCTTACTTTCCAAGCACCAAATGTTTGCGTGACACAAATATGCCAAAACTGATGTAGTTCACCCACTGAATTGCACGTGTACATACATGTTCAGCTCCTGATGATGGGCTTTTGCCCGAAACGTAAATTTTCCTGCTCCACGGATGCTGCCTGCACTGCTGCGCTTTTCCAGCACCACTCATTCAGACTTGTTCAGTTTCTGTCGAAAAGTTTGAATTCTGTAGAGCTAGGCCCCATCCTAAGTCATTCTCAAATGCCACACAAACCAGCTTATGTAAAGATGAGACGTGACGGTTCAGCTAGGGCGCTTGAGAGTAAGAAGGCAGCCAGGAAGGACATAAAGAGAGAGCTGAGAAGATCCAGGAGGGGAGATAAGAAGTATTTGGCAGGTAAGGTCAAGGAAACCCGCAAGCATTCTAAAGACTCCCAGGAACAAAAGACTGACTTTATTAAGATCTGGATCATTCAAGGGCAGAGCATGGAACAGGAGACAGAGAGTGCAGTGCAGGGCATTCAGCCCTCGATGTTGTACCGACCTGTGGAACCAATCTAAAGACTTTCCATCCTGAACTATTTCATTTTCATACGTATGTGTATCCAAAGACCATTTAAAAATGTCAAGCCTAATTTCCGTTAGTGTGTTCCACGCACCTACTATTCTCTGAGTAAAGAAACTCCATCTGTCACTTGTCTTATACCTGTCATCACACAGTTTAAAGTTATATCCCCTCGTGCGAGCCATCAGCATCAGTGGAAAAATGTTCTCACGGTCCACCCTATTTAAACCTCTGATTATCTTATATGTCTGAATTAAGTCACCTCTCAAACTTCTTCTCTCTAACTAAGACAGCTTCAATTCCCTCAGCCTTTCATCATTAGACGTTGCCTCCATACCAGGCAGCATCCTCGTAAATCTCCTCTTAAACTTTTCCTAAGCTTCCATATTCTTCCAATAATGTGGTGCCCACAAATGTACGCCCTACTCCAAGTGTGGCTGCGCCAGAGGTTAGTACAGGTGCAGTATGACCTCGAGGCTCCGAAACTCAACCTCTGAACCAATAAAAACTAACACACCGAATGCCTGCTGAACAACCCCATCAACCTGGGTGGCAACGTTCAGGGATCTATGTACGTGGACAACAAGATCTCTGTGCTCATTTATACTCACCAATTGCTTTGCTCCCATTTCTCTTTATTAACATTGCTCCTTCCAAGGTGAATTATCTGACACTTTTCCACATTAAACTCCATTTGCCACCTCTCAGATCAGCTCTGGAGATTAGCTACGTCCCTCTGTAACCTGCAACATCATTCGGCACAGTCCATGACTCCACTGATCTTAGTGTCATCCGCAAATTTACGAACACTTTCTGCAACACACTCACCTCGGTCATTTATCAATCGACAAAGCACAATGTCCCCAAAATAAATTATTGTGGTACACCACGAGTAACTGTACTCCAGATTGAAGATTTTCTATCAACCACCACCCTCTGCCCTCTTTGAGCCAGCAAATTTCTGTTCCAAACCCATTAAATTAACTTTAAGCCCATGCCTCCGTATTTTGTATCATAGCCTACCATTGGGAAACTTACCAAACGCCTTACTGAAATCCATATACACCACATCAACCGATTTACTATCATCCACCCGTTCGATCCCGATTTGAAAGAGCTCAATAAGGTTTGTGAGGCACGAACTACCCTTCACAAAACCATATTGACTATCATTAATCAGCTTGTTTCTCTCTTGATGGTTAGATATCCTATCTCTCATAACCTTTCCAATATTTTAACTATTTTAGCCAAAGTAAGGCTCACTGGTCAATGATTACCAGGGTTGTCTCTACTCTCCTTCTTGAATAGGAGGACCGTACTAGCTATCCTGCAGCCTTCTTGCACTAGACCTGTCGATAATAACGACATTAAGATCAAAGCAAAAGGCTCTGCAATCTCCTCCCTAACTTCCCAGATAATCCTATGATAAATCCCATCCAGCCCAGGGGATTATTCTATCTTCACACTTTCCACAATTGCGAACACCTCCTCCTTGTGAACCTCAATCTCGTATAATCTAATATCTTGTATCTGAGTATTCTCCTCGACAACATCGTCTTTTCCGAGTTGGAATGCTGACGAAAATTTTTCATTTGGCTCGTTCCTGTGACTGCACTCAGAACTTGCTACAACTATACATGATTGTCCCTAATCTTTCTCTCATCATGCCTTTATTCCTGATATATGTATAGAAATCTTTTGAGTTTTCCTTGATCTTATCTGCCAACGACCTGTTACGCCCCCTTCTGGCTCTTCGTAACTCTAGCACTGAGACATTTCCTCGCTAACTTGTAATTCACAAATGCCCATACTGAGACATCACGTCTGATCCTATTATAAACTTACTTCTTCCTCTTTTGAAGAGATTCAACACCTTTAGTAAACCACGGATCCCCGGCTCGACCACTGCCCTACCTGACAGGTGCACATTTATCAAGGTCAAGCAATAGCTGCTCCTTGAATGAGCTCCACATTTCAACTGTGCCAATCCCCTGCAGCTTCCTTCCCCATCCTCTGCATCCTAAATCTAACCTAATCACATCATAATTGCCTTTCCCCCAGCAATAAATCTTGCCCGGCTTTATATACATACCTCTTTCCATCGCTAAAGTTAACATAACCACATTGTGATCATTATTCTCAAAGTACTGACCTACCTGAAAATCTGGCACCTGGCGTGGTTCGTTACCTCGTACCAAATCCAATGCAGCCTCTGCCCTTGTTAGCTTTTCTACATAGTGTATCAGGAAACCACCCTGAACACACTGGACAAAATCGGACCCACCTGTACTGCGTCTATGTTATTTTCAATCTATATTTCAAAAGTTGAACTGCCCCATAACAACTACCCTGTTACTTTTGCTCCCATCCAGAATTCTCTTTACTCTATTCCTCTACGTTTCTGGAATTATTTGGAAGCCTGTAGAAAACAGCCAATCGGGTACCTTCTCATTTCCTGCTTCTAAACTCAGTTACCTCAATAGACGAGTTCTCAAACGTTCTTTCTGTCATTGTAATACAATCCTTGACTAACTGCTGCTGCCTGAAGTATTGCCGTCTTCCCCTCATAGGAATCTCTGGGAAGTTAGGGAGGAGATTGCAGAAGCTTTTGCTTTGACCTTACTGTGATTATTATCTACCGGACTATTTGAGAAGGCTGGAGGATAGCAAATACGGTCCTCATATTCAAGGAGGGGAGTGGAGACAACCTTGGTAATCATAGACTTGTGAGCCTTACTTTGGCTACAATAGTTACAATATTGGAAAGTTTATGAGAGATAGTATATCTAACCATCAAAAGAGAATAGAGCTGATTAATGACAGTCAACATAGTTTTGTGAAGGCTAGTTCGTACCTCACAAACCTTATTGAGCTCGTTGAAAAGGGGGCCAAACAGGTGGATGACTGTAAAGCGGTTGATGTGGTGTATATGGATTTCAGTAAGGCGTTTGATAAGTTTCCAATGGTAGGCTATTATACAAAATACGGAGGCATGAGGCTAAAGTTAATTTCATAGGTTTGAATCAGAAATTAGCTGGCTCAAAGAGGGCAGAGGGTGGTGGTTGATAGAAAATGTTCAATCTGGATTACAGTTACTCGTGGTGTAACACAATAATCTGTTTTGGGGACATTGTGCTTTGTCAGTTTTATAAATGACTGAGGTGAGTGTGCAGCAGAGAGGGTTCGTAAATTTGCGGATGACACTAAGTTCAGTGGAGTAGTGGAGTGTGCCGAATGATGTTGCAGGTTACAGAGGGACATAGCTAATCTCCAGAGCTGAGCTGAGAGGTGGCAAATGAAGTTTAATGTGGAAAAGTATGGGATAATTCACTTTGGAAGGAGCAATTATAATAAAGTGAACTGGGTGCATGGTAAGATTCTTGGCGAGCATAAATGAGCATCGAGATGTTGTTGTCCACATACAAGGATCCCTGAAAGTTGCCATCCAGGTTGACAGGGTTGTTAAGAAGGCATTCAGTGTGTTAGCTTTCATTGGGACACGGATTGAGTTTCGGAGCCTCGAGGTCATGCTGCACCTGTACAAAACTCTGGCGCAACCACACCTGGAGTAGTGCTTACAGTTGTGGGCACCACATTATTGGAAGAATATGGAATCTTTGGAAAGGTTTAAGAGGAGATTTATGAGGGTGCTGTCTGATATGGAGACACCGTCTCATGATGAAAGACTGAGGGAATTGAAGACGTCTTATTTAGAGAAAAGATGTCTGAGAGGTGACTTAATTGAGATATCTCAGATAATCAGAGGTTTAGATAGGGTGGACAGTGAGAACAGTTTTCCTCAAATGCTGATGGCTCGCACGAGGGGACATAATTTTAAACTGAGGGATGATAGGTATAAGACAAGTGAAAGTTGTGGTTTCTTTACTCAGAGCATAGACGGTGCATGGAACACACTGCCAGAAATAGGTGTAGACTCGCCATCTTTAAAGGGTAATTGGATACACATACGGATGAAAATGAAATAGTTGAGGATGGAAAGGCTTTAGATTGGTTCCATAGGTCGGCACAACAACGAGGGCTGAATTCCCTGCACTGCACTCTCGGTCCTACTGTTCCACGCTCTGCCTTTGAATGACACAGATCTTCATAAAGTAAGTCTTTTGTTCCTGGCATTCTTTAAAATGCTTTCGGGTTTCCTTGATCTTACATGCCAAAGACTTCTTATGTCCCCTCCTGGATCTTCTCAGTTCTCTATTTATGTCCTTGTTACTCTCAAGCGCCCGAGCTGAGCCGCCACGTCTCATCTTTACATAAGCTGGTTTGTGTGGCATTTGAGAAAGCCTCAGGATGTGGCCTAGCTCTACAGAATTCAAACTTTGCGATAGATAATGAACAAGTCTGAATGAGTGGTGCTGGAAAAGCACAGCAGGGCAGGCAGCATCCGTGGAGCAGGAAAATCGACGTTTCGGTCAAAAGCCCATCATCAGGAGCTGAACAAGTCTGTACACGTGCAATTCAGTGGGTGAACTATATCAGTTTTGGCATATTTGTGTCGCGCAGATATTTGGTGCTTGGAAAGTAAGACGAACACGTGGAAAATGTGACATTGTCTCAGGGATTCACTGCAAGCAGTCTCTGGAATTTGCATTTTAATCACCTTCAAAAAACTCCTCCATTTACTACCTCTGTAACGCAAATTCATATCGTGATGATACATTAATATGGACCAGAAATCAGCTTTTGATTCATTGCACATTGTGACTGACATTTGGAGATAAGTAACAGAACAGAAGCTTTCTCCGTTTCTGCAACCAAATTAACATCTGATCGTTTAATTTATCTTGTCTTCGGTGTGCATCCACAAAGCATCAATGCACATTTCACATTGTTTCAGTTCTCCTAACAATTCACCAGACTCGCCATATTTAAACCAGTGAAAGGAGAGAATGGGATTCCATAGAGAATAGAGTTCTCTCTACTCTGCAGCTTTTGACAATCTCAGCACCACCCACTTTCAGCGTGGGTTAGATATTGATAAAATCACCGACCTCCCCCATTCTGAGCCTTTCAAATACACTCAGAGCAGCAACATCACTGGGTTAAATCAGAGTATGTGTCGCCTCCCATTTTAATCTGGACCTCACCGAAACATGTGGAGAATGAAGTCAAATGCAAAGTAAAGAACCCTCTATACTAACCCAATTAAGCACTCCCTGGACAGGTGCAGCACAGTATTCAATGCAGAGTAAAGCGCTTTCTACACTGTGTCGATAATATGCTCCCAATATAGGCAGAGCACTGGGACAGGATTAAAGTTAAGCAGCATTGCAAACAGTGCAGATGCTCCCTCCAAATTACACACAGATATTCATAGGTCGGGAGAACGGGAAGAAACTGTCGGAAGGAAGAATGATCCTGGACTTGAGGGGATAAATTCTGAGAGATTGTATAAATGTTTCCGCTCAAATTTAAAAGACTCAGCGGAGATCTAATCAAAGCCTTCAAGGTATCAACTGGATGAGACATGTTCCACCAAGATAAAGAATGCCTACTGGTTGCAGATTGTAGAACGAGATGGAGCAGAGCCCGAGACTGAATGCCCAGAGACCTCAGGAGAGATTTAAGAAGTGCTTTAAGACGCAAGGCATGAGAGAGATTTGGAATCCTTTGCCATAAACAGCGAAGATGCCTGGTCTGCTGTTCAGTTTAAATCACGGACTGATAAGTTTTTAGTCAGTGAAGGTCTTGAGGGATGTGGGCCAAAGGAGGGAACATGGAGTGAGGGGACACATCAGTCATGACCACATCGAATGACAGATCAGGCTTAAGGGCGGAATGGCTTAGCATAGTTCTTCTGTTCCAAAGTGAATATCCCCCTACACTGTCCCCATCAAACACTTTCTGGTTAGGGACAGGATAGAGTTGGATATACTGTAAGGCTATCTTTAATGTATCCCCAACAACCCCCACGGTATGGCCTGCACAGTGTTAGATGCAGAAGAAACACCACTTCACAATGGAGCCATCAACAAATTCCCAGACAGGTAAAGCATGGAGTTTTATACAGCTGAAATCCCAATACATGTTTTTAAAGGCATATATAATCTGACAAGAGGTGCTGAGTTAAATTAATTCTCTACTCTCATTATCTTATATTCTGATGCACAGACACAGATAAACACAATTATCAGGCCGCACAAACATGTACACACACATAGCAAGACCTGAACTACTCTAAAAATTCAACACCCAGTTCTTTATTTGTTTCTCACTGTTCTGTTCTGATTCCCTGTTAGATTGCTGTTCTGGAGATACACATGGTCGTCGTCCTCATCCCTTGTGACATGTCCTGCTACCGAGCACAGCATCTGATTTCAGGTTAGTATGCAGTACAGAAGCCACTCAGTGCTGGAGGCGGTGTGTGTCTTGAGCCTGCCCCCGGTGTGTGGATGTCCGGGTTTAATCTAACATTCAGGGATTGTTTAACAGAGATATAATGTGCGTGTCTCTGTGTGTGTCTGTGTGTGTGTGTCTGTGTGTGTCTGTGTGAGTGAGAAATCGAGTAAGAGACCCGAGCCCTGCGTTGTTGGAGTTACTATCCCTTTACTACACAATTTATTAAGTATTAAATATTACTTTCCATTTTCTTGTACACAAATCACAGTGACCTCATGTAATAATGACACCAAAGTTTAGAATGTTTTGCCAATTTCATCGAGCCGTGGGACTAGGGCAGTGAGGATGTTTTGCTTTGTCTGCAGAGGCAATGAATGATGAGGAACACAAAGGGAATGTTTGTTCATTCGGTAATGGGATGTGGGCATCATTGGCTGGGTTCAGCATTTATTCCCCTCTTCTTATCAGCCCTTGAGAATGTGGGAGTGTTCTGCCTCACGGAACAGAAACACTCCAAAAATAATGTTGATTGAGGAACAGAATGTGACAGAAAATAATATTCAGCTTTCTCTATTCCAACTCACAATGTAACATTCACATGTTTAATTAATGCGTTGTTAGAGAATGGAATTTCATCGATGATATCAACGATTTTATGTATTCAAGACACTCCTCCCTCCGGCACTGAGTGGCTTCTGTACTGCATACTGACCTGAAATCCGGTGCTGTGCTCGGTAGCAGGACATGCCACAAGGGATGAGGACGACGACCATGTGTATTCCATAGCACAACGGAAAGTGTGTTCCTGTTTGAAATCGAATTGAGGACGAAGACGTTGTAGGTAAGGGACAAAGGAAGGAATGAGGGTTTAGGTCACAGTTCAGTCATGCTCTTATTGGTGTTTCATAGTCTTGTCCAACATGGAAACAGACACTCTTTTCCAACTCATACATGCTGACCAGATATCCCAGGTCCATCTAGTCCCGTTTAGCCCATTTCCCTCGGAACTCTTCCTGGTTATATACCCATACAGACGTTTAAAAAATGTTCGAAATGTGCCAGCCTTCGCCACTTCCTCTGGCAGCTCATTCCATGTACACCTCATGTAATGCGTAAAAAAAATACCCCTTAGGTCCCTATGAATTCCTCCCCCTCACCCTAAAGCCATTGCCTCTATTTCTGAATTCCCCCAGCACATGAAATATACAATATTAATTACCCTCTCCACGGCCCTCATGATTTTATATATTTAAAAAATGTTCCCTTCTCTGTGACAATCGTTACAGGGAAAACAGCCCCAGGAAGCACAGTGTCTCGGTATACCTGAAACCCTCAAATGACATTATTGTATATCTTTTCTGAACGCTTTCAAGTTTCATTACATTCTTCTTAAAGGAGGGAGACCGGAATTCCATGTAATATTCAGAAATTGGCCGGACCAATATCCTATACAGCCGCAACGGGACCTCACAACTCTTATTCTCAATGCACTGAAAAGCAAAGGCAAGCAAACGAAACACCTTCTTCTCTTCCTATCTACCTGAAAATACACTTTCAAGGAACTATGAACCTACTCTACAAGGTCTCGTTGTTCAGCAAAACACCCCCATGAACATAGCATTACCTGCATATATCCTGGACTGATTTGCCTTTCCAAAATGCAGCACATCACATTTATCCAAATTAAACTTTATCTGCCACTCCTCCGCCCACTGGTCCAATTGATCAAGTTCCCATTGTACTCTGAGATAACCTTCTTCGCTGTCCACTGCATCTCCAGTTTTGGTGACAGCTGTAAACTTCCTAACAATAACTCCTGTGCTCACTTTCAAATCATTTTTAAAAAACGAAAAGCAGTGGACCCACTGCCGAATTCCTTCAGGCAAAACATTTTTCAGACGCCTCCAGCCTGGAAAACAAACAACCCACACCACCGCCACTCTTTTACCTTGGAGCCAGTTCGAGATCAAAATAGCAAGCTATCCCGATATTCCATGTGATCTAACCATGCTAACCACTCGACCGTATGCAATCTTGCAAATGCATGGTGAAAGACCTCAAAGATCACGTCCACCATTCTGCCCTCATCATTCATCTACCGTCAATTCTTCAAAACATTCCATCAAATTAGTGAGACCTGACTTCTAAAGCATTAAGCCGTGTTGACTATCCCGAATCAATCTTTGTCATTCCAAATACTTGCATATCTTCTCCCTCAGGATTCCTTCCAAAAACTAACCCATCACTGACATTAGCTTTGTTTTGGTCTGCAGTTCCTTCCTACCTTTCTCAAATGGTGACATCACTTCGGTGAACAGCCAGTCATGTGGCACGTCACTTCTGACTATTGATGAAGCAAAGATCTCAGCAAAGTGCACAGCAATCATTTCTCCAGCTTCCCACAGAGATCGAGATCATACCTGATAAAGTCCTGAGATTTATCCACCTATATGCATTTTAAGACATCCAGCATCTACTCCCTTCTGATATGGACATTTTTCAACACATCACTATCGATTTCCCCACCTTCCATTTTCTTGTTAATAGTAAACACTAATGCAAAATACTCGTTTAGAATATCCCCTCCTCCTGCTGCTCCATTCATCGGCTGCATTGCTGACATTTAAGGGATCCTACTCTCCCCCTATTTCTCATTTTGTCATTCTTTTGTTTATAACATGCGCTTGGATTCTCATTAATCCTATTTGCCAAAGTTATCTCATGTCCCCTTTTCACACTCCTGATTCCCCTCTCAAGTGTATTTCAACTGATTTTATACTCTGCTTATGATTCACTCGACCTCTGATGCCGATACCTGACATATGCTTCCTTCTTTTTCTTAACCACAGCCTCAATTTCTCTAGTGATCCAATATTCCCTTTTCAGACTAGCAATGTCCTTCACCCGTACAGGAACATACTGGCTCTGGATTCTCAATATCGCATTTTTGAATGTTTCTCATTTTCCAATTGTAGCTTTACTGGCGAATATTCGCCCCCAGTCAGCTTCGGAAAATTCTTTCCTAATACCTTCAAAATTGGCTTTCCTCCCTTTTAGAACATTAAGTTTTAGAACGGATCTATATTTTCCCATCGCTGTTTTAAAACAATATATTTATGGCCTCTGGCCCAACCTGCTCTCCCACTGTCACCTCAGTGACCTGCTCTGCACAGTTTCCCAAGAGTAAGTTAAGTTGTTCACTGTCTCTAGTCGGGAAATCGACATAATTAATTAGAACATTTTCTTACACACACTTGACAAATTCCTTTCCGTCTAAACCCTTAAAACTATGGCAATTTTAGTTTATGTTTGCAAGGTTAAAATCCCCTTACAGATAACTACGATCCCTTTGCAAGATTGTTTATCAATTTCCAGTTGATTATTGTATGGTGTGTAGTACAATCCCGATAAGGTCATCATTCCTTTCTCAGTTCTCGCTCCACATCCCTGGATGTGTTACCAAGTGCATCATCCTTAGGTACATAGAACATCAAACGTTACGTTCTCTTTGTCCCGCGATGTTGCGCCGACCTGTGGAATCACCCTGAAGTCCATCTAACCTACAGTATTCCATTCGCGTGCATATGCCTATTCCAATGACAATTTAAATGCCCTGAAAGTTGGCGAGTCTACCACTGTTGCCGGCAGTGCGCTCCGTGCCACTACTACTCTCTGAATAAAGAAACTACCTCTGATGTTCTTCCTCTATCTATAACACCTCAAATTAAAGCTACATCCCCTCGTGCTAGCCATGTCCATCAGAGGAAATAGGCTCTCACTGTCCAACCGACCGAAATTTCTGATTTCCTTAATATGTATCAATTTGGTCGCCTCTCAATCTTTTTCTCTGCAACGAAAACACCCTCAGATCTCTCAACCATTTCACGTAATACCTTCCCTCCACAACTGACAACATCCTGGCAAATCCCCTCTGAAGCATTTCCAAAGCATCCACATCCTTCCTGTTATGCGGTGACCAGAACTGTATGCAATTCTCCAAATGTGGTTCTACCATTGTTGTTTTTGATCTCGTGGACCCGAAACTCAATCCCTCGATTAATAACAGCTAACAAACTGTATGCCTTCTTACTCTCCTCTCAACCTTGGCTGTAATTTTCAAGGATCTTAAGTACCTTTCACCAAGATCTCTCTTCTCATCTACACTACCAAGAATCACAGAAACACAGGAACAAACATCAATTAAAAGGGCGTAGTGATAAAATGCTGTGAGGGACAGCACAGATGGAGGGAGCAGATAATGGTAAGCAAAGGATGGGATGAGGTCACATGGCCCTGTGAGTCCAGAAATAAGCATTTTGTCACAGACACGGCGGATAAGACAATAGATAAACCTGAGTAATGGCTACCGGTCTTAGGGAAGTGGAGAATGTAAACGGGGGCGGTGGGGTGGTTGGGGTGGGGGGATCAATGAAATAAGAAAACAATATGTAGGAACCAAATTATATAAATATCAAGTCTTTATTGTATTCAGTGTGTTTTTTTCCTGCCTTGTGGACATCACACCCACTTGCAAGTGTGAAATAAATGACACTAGTGTTTAAGATCTTGTCTCAGACTGAAATTATTGATGTTTCTCACATTACCACTAGCCCAGTACTCTGTATTCCTGTTACTTCTTCCAAAGTGAATCACCTCACACTTTTCCACATTGAAAATCATTTGCCAACTGTCTGCCCAACTATGCAGCTCATCTATATCTCTGTGTAAAATACAACATCCTTCACTACCATCCACAACTCGACCAACCTTAGTGTCATCCGCAAATTTACTAACCCACACTTCGATTCTCTCATTTATGTCTTTTATAAAAATGAAAAACAGTGGCCCGAAAACAGATCCAAGCCGAACGCCACGAATAACCAAGGTCCAGGATGAATATTTCCCATCAACCGTCACCTTCTGTCTGCTTTAAGGTTGCTAATTTCACATCGAAACTGCTAAATCATCCTCAATCCCATGTCTCCATATTTGTGCAATAGCCTACAGTGGGAAACTTATCAAACACTTTACTGAAATTCATATCTACGATATCAACCGCTTTACCACCATCCACCTGCTTGGTCACCTTCTCAAAGAACTCACTAAAGCTCGTGAGGAACGACCTCCCCTTCACAAAACCGTGTTAACTATCCCTAATGAACTTATTCATCTCTCGATGATTATAAATCCTGTCTCTAACAATCCTTTCCAAACTTTGCTGACAACCGAATTTAGGCTCACAAGTCTATAATTTCCAAGGTTATCTCTACTCCCCTTTTTGAACAAGGGGCCAAAATTTGCTAAACTCCTGTCTTCTGGCACGAATCTTGTAGACAATGTATAAAAATCAAACCCAAAGGCTGGGCAATCTGCTCCATGACTTCCCTGAGAATCCTTGGATAAATCCTATCCAGCCCAGGGGACTTACCTATTTTCATAGTTTCCAGAACTGCTGACACCTCCTCCTTATGCACCGCAATCCCATCTGGTCTAGTAGCTTGTATTTCACATTATCCAACCGCACATTGTTTTTTTCTGGTGTGAATACTTACGAAACATGTTCATTTAGAGCTTAATCTATCTCCTCTGACTCCATGCACCACTTTGCACTACTATGCTACATTAGCCCTAATCTAACCCTAGTCATTCTTTTATTCGTGATGATGCTATTGAAAGCCTAGGGGGTGGGGGAGGGTTTCCTTGCTCTGCCAATGAATTCTCATGTCCCGTACCTGTTCGTTTTCCAGTTATATTTGGATGTAATGCTATCCCTTATCAAAAATGATACTCCCTGTCCTCTTTTGTTCCATTTTCTTTCTATGCCTTAGGGTTCACCTGCTTTCTATTTTTAGCTTCTGCTTTAGGAAACATCTTTGGGACACCCGCACAAACCAACCATACTGCCCTGTGGCCCAAAATGACAACTCCCCCTCCCACACAGTCGAGGACATGGAGGTCCTGGGCCTCCTTTAACGCTGTTACCTCACTACCCGACGCCTGGAGGAAGAACGCCTCATGTTCCGCCTCGGACAACTTCAACCCCAGGGCATCAATGTGGACTTCACCCGTTTTCTCATTTCCCCTTCCCCCCACCTCACCCCAGTTCCCAACTTCCAGCTTAGCACCGTCCCTATATCCTGTGCGACTGGCCTATCTTCTTTTCCACCTGTCCATTCCACCCTCCTCCGTGACCTATCACTTCCATCCGCACCCCCACTCACCTATTGTACTCTATGCTATTTTCTCCACACCCCCACCCTCCTCTCATTTATGTCTCCACCCTTCAGGCACTTTGCCTGTATTCTTGATGAAGGGCTTTTGCCCGAAAAGTCGATTTCACTGCTCCTCGGATGCGACCTGAACTGCTGTGCTTTTTCAGCACCACGGTATTCCAGAATCTGGTTTCCAGCATCTGCAGTCATTGTTTTTATCTTTGAGCGGATTGTGCACCCTGTCCGAGATATTCTTGATCAGGGCACTGAGGAGGCAACAAGCCATTCACGCGGTCCCCTGCAGAATGTTTCTACCACTGAACTTAGAGATACCTATCACCACCAATCGCTTGGAACCTGACATTCTACGTTACATTAAAGCCTGGCTTGGTGACAGAAACTTGACTGCTGGTGCTACATGCATCTGAGATCCATCTCGAGTACAGCCCAAGCAGCATACTTCTTTGAGATGGAGATAGCCACCAGAAACTCCAGCACTACCTGCCTCTTCTTCCGAACTTAAATGTACGTAACCCATCTACATGACTGTATCTGCGGATATTCTCCCTTCCTATAACTGCTGTGCTCCTGTAAATTCTTCACTGCCTCTAACTGCCGTTCCAGCTGATCAAAATAATCTGATTGAATTCATAACCAAACACTCTTACTGCCAACGTACTCAACCGTAGCATGGAAACTTTCCCTAACCCTTCACATTGTAGAGGAAGGGCACATCACGCTCCTGAAGGCAATCTTTACACCTGAACGATCTATAGTGACAAGAAATAGCACAGTCTTACTGCTCTAACAAAGCACTGCTCCAGGCAACTTCAGTATCAATATTTTGTATTTTTAAGTTTAATCAAGAGGCAGAACTCAATAAACGTATCATCAGAAAGAATCCACACTCTTCACTATTGCAGACCTCCAAAAAAAGGGCAGTGAGGTTCCACTTAAAATATTTTTAAAACTATGCACTTAGCTGCTCCTGTACCGCGAGCTCTCTCTCGCAAATTCCTTCAAATACATCTTGGAATTTGACAGTTGGTTAATTTTTCAGAGACACACTTCGTTGTCCAAAGATACTTCTCTGAAACAGCTGTGTCAAGCAGTTGTATCGGTTTCTTTCTGCTTTAATACTTTGAGCACGAGGTTTTTGCCTTTGTCTCTCTGTCTTTTTGAAAAGTGTCATTTTTATTCTAATCTTTCTTTTCCCCAAAATTAACAAAACAACACAACAGCTTTGAAAACAGTAATTGCTGCTTCTGGAATTTGTGAAAATGACCTCTAATAGCTAAGTATCTAAAAAAAAAGGATTAGATCATACAGCAACATTTTTCAGGTCCTCTGTTTCAGATTACATAAATCATGAGAAAAATAAACAAAGGAAGGAACAGATATCTGGTTCAAGCCGCGGGAACTGAATGGAAACAAAGTATCCCTGGAAACACATTTATGATTTAAAAACATATTTTATACAGGATGCCATTTATTTTTCTTTAATTGGAAGATGCTCATGTTTTATGTGTCCAGCTGTGTGGATCCGAGAGTTATTGGAGAAAGGGTTTCCCACACTGGCCTGCAGTGAACGATGATACATTTACCAGAGAGTTTAGTTTTGTGTCAGCTTCACTTGCTGTGCAGTGATTGCTTGGGAGATTGTTTTACTCTGAGGCATGAATCATTCCTCTTTGGTTTGGGCTTTGTTGTTTAGCTTTCTGTATTCTGCTGCTCATTGCAATCAGCAGTTTACTTTGACTTTGTTCCTCTCGTCTCTTCCGTGTTGCTCCTTGGAGGGAGTCATTTCTTTCTCATTGGAAAAAACAACAAAATCCTGTTGCTACTCCTTTTTTTGCCATTTCGTTCATTCCTCACGTGGACACGTCGTTCCATTATCTGCTGCATCTCATGTTGGCTCTCAGTCACTTGGATTTATTCATCAATTGAATTGTTTTTATAACTGGATATTTCACGGCATACTTTAACTGATCTCTAAAGTTTTTCTGTGTCACCACATAAATAAGTGCATTTGTGCAGCAACTTAGATTCCGCAGCATGTATGCAACTTGTTTAAAGAGATAAAAATCATCCACGTAATAACCAGCATCGAACATATATAAAATATATACAAACCAGAGAAGGATAAAATTGGCAGATATGGCAAAGAGTAAAATCACAGATTTCTTTCTGCTGTCTATCTCTGGGTCAATCTCTGTTTGTCTCTGACCCCTCAGTCCTTTACGTGCTTTAACTGCCTCAAAGATGTGTCCGACGGTCAGAATGTTGAGGAAATCAATAAAAATGAATGGGAGAAAT
This sequence comes from Hemiscyllium ocellatum, assembly GCF_020745735.1. Taxonomy (NCBI): domain Eukaryota; kingdom Metazoa; phylum Chordata; class Chondrichthyes; order Orectolobiformes; family Hemiscylliidae; genus Hemiscyllium; species Hemiscyllium ocellatum. Next base: position 6,648,116 of record NC_083451.1, read on the forward strand.
GGTGTTAAAAATATTGCAAAATATTTAAAACTCACCAATGTACATTGTCATACAAACTGTCTTTGACGTAACAAAACAATGGAATGTTTCTGACGATCCTTCCGGATTCATATATGAAATAATTGGGAATATTCATTAAAGAGAAGAAAATGCAGATTGCTGCTAGAACTCTCATTGCTGTTTTCTCTGTGCAATACTGAAATTTCATCTGATGAATACAAATGGCTACGAATCGATCAAACGTAAAAGCAACAGTGAACCAGACAGAACAATCAACAGTTAAGAAGCTCAGGACGTTGATAACACGACAAACAGGAGTGATGTCCAGAAAAGACAGTGGATAATAATAGTAAACAAACTTAAAAAATATGATATAAAAAATAATGAACAGTAGATCAGACACTGCCATGGCTACGAGATAGCGAGTGGAACATGTTGACAGGCCACACTTGTTCCGAGATAAGAATGTAATTGCCAGCAGACTAACTGTAAGATGAAAGAAAATAGATTTGAAATGATTAATTGAATTTTCTAGATTAATGTTGAATTTTAGAACTCAGGTTTCTTTTTGTTCAGTACAATGTCATTAGAATCACTACAGTAGCTTTTCTCAAGTGAAATGACTTGCACTTTCAAAAGACAAACAGAATCACATGGGCAGAAAATTAATCTCAGAAACACGGTCAGGTACTCAATACGTACTTTTGGGGGCGTGGGAGGGGTTGGTCGGGAAAAGGCATGTATTTTGTTTAGTTAACTCTGTCTAAATGTCGTTTCCCAAAACAAAACAATCACAAAAAATAAAACCCGAAATCAGCAAAACACCGAATCGGAGACTCTTGATGGGCAACTGTTTCACACAGGAGGTGATTTAGTTTTGTAATGAGCTTCCGCAGGAATTCATAAACACCGGTGCAGATGTAATATTCGGAAGGCATTTGAATAGGTAATGTATAGAGGTCTGGGGATGGCACAGTGATTCAGTGGTTTGCACTGCTGTCTCACAGTACAAGGGAGTCAGGTTCGATTCCAGCCTCACTGCAACTGTCTTTGTGGAGTTTGCACGTTTTGCCCGTGTTTTACTTCAGTGTCTACCAGACGCACCAACTTTCTGCAAAAGTCCAAAAATGCACATGTCAGGCGGTATGACTATGCTAAACTATGCCTGGTGGTCAGTGATGCGTATGTTAGGTGTGTTAGCCATTGGAAATGCAGGGGACAACGTCGGGGGATCGGATGCAGACTTGTTGGATTGAGCAGTTTGTTTCCACGCGATGTGGATTCCATGAAATGCAGAACTTAGTCGGCATTGACAAGTTGGACTGAAGTGTGCGTTTCCATCATACAACTGTATGTTACACAACATTCTGTATTGTATTCTCTTTCTTTTCTGTAATCCTCTCTAATTCAATTATTTATCACAGCCATAATATTGTAAGTGCTGATGCCCATTATTTATTGCATCAGAATTTTTTCCTATTAAATTTATTTTGCTTTTAAACAATATTGCATTAAAACTAACTGGTGCAACGTCCTGAACAAAACCTCTTCCTCCCAAGGAGGACACACATCACAGAGTAATGGACAGTGATCACTTTAAAAATCAACTGTGCTTAGATTATGAATAACCGATTCAAACATTGTTAATCCAAAACTTATCAGATACAGGTGTGAAATAGTGTTAACACTTGTTAGTCCAGATCCTTCATTATTAACGTCTAGATAAAGAAATGTAGTAGCTGTGATCCAGGCTTGCCCTAACCTTGCTGGAATATCAAACAGTCCAAAAGAGTTTTGAAGTAAACATTATATGTCTAACGGAAAAATGAATGAATTGACATTGCTATTCTATTATTTTCACGATATGTGAATGAGTCACATATATGTCCCCCCAATGGAATATTTACCTTTGCAAACTTAGTGCCAAATATACACATCAGCGATTTATCTAATTTGCATTCAATCGTATTTACAATCTGCAATGACAATTTCATTAGTGAACACATCAGAAGTTAGAAATATATTATGAAAGAAGCATTCCACATTTACAGTCAAATTATGGTCCTCGTTATGAACGTAGTCAGTATTCACTTGAATTCGGTTCACCACAAACAGTTCAATTCTATATTCATAGATACTCCTACGTACACAAAGCCACTGGGATAAGTTGTTCCCCTCCAGTTAGTAACCCACGCTCAGTATAATTTTACTTTGAGTGATGCTCCCAGTAACACGTGGACACTGGGGTTACTTGTTCCTCTTTGAATAGAGACCCACATTCTGAATAATTCTATTTGGAAGATGCAGAGATATGTACAACATGAGTGGTTCAACGACTTACCAGGAACTCCAACAACAGCAATGATGGTGTAGTAAACTTTTTCGACCATTAGCCTTGGAAGAAACATTTTATTGTTTTTGGCACTAACTCTCCCTTGCTGCGGCTGTTAATCTGTTGGAATTGGAGGTAATACAGTTTCAGAGACTTTATATTGTGTGGTATATCCACTGGGAAATTATGATGACACTTTCCACGTTTTAATCATTTTCAACAACCAAATTATCCCAACAGATATACTGTAATGATGTTTTTCACGAAGTCAATTTGAATAGCCCAAGTTCTGAATTAATGGGATCCTCTTGGGTCTCAAATGCGAATTGCAGGTTTTCCTCAAACAACAAGACTTGCTTTATTTCTCTCACAATTAGTCCCAAAAATATAATGTTTTTGCGCATCTTTTCACTCAGGACACTTGTTGTTGCTGAGGCTATTCGGTCATTCAATGCCTCTCGTTGTAGAATTCGTTGAGAGGTGTTCTCCTCAACATGGTTATATTGTTGCTTTCCTTTTACTTCACTTTTGCAACTCGTTTGGCAAAATTTATCTGTGAGTGAATTCTTTGAATCAGAACCAGAAGTTCCTAGTAACCATCACAACAGCTTGAACGTACACGAATTAATAGCCCTTCGAAACGAAGACAAAAACTGGTTCGGTGCAAGTTGGGTGAATTGGATATGCTAAATTGCCCGTAGTGTTAGGTGAATGGGGTAAATGTATTGGAACAGGTTTACGTGTGCTGCCCTCCGGAGGGTCGGTGTGGACTTGTTAGGTTGTAGGACCTTTATCCACACTGTAAATCGTCTAATCTAATCTAAAAACAGAACCTAATTCAGAAAGTTAACTAACAAATCATTGAATGATAACATTATATGGGATAGACTTGACTCATCGATCATTCGTGTTTGTAACTCGAAAATTATATTATAAACTACACGATTCCCATTTGAACATTTACTCCATTGTCTTGATTGTCACTCAATTAATTTTTAAAGCTGGTAAGATTGCCAACTCAACCGACCGTCCTCTGGGTGTCATCTTTCATTTGAACCCCGAGCCTTTCAACGAAGAAAAATGGACCACATTGCTATTGGATCTTCAGAAAAGGGGAAAAACTGTTTTAGATTCCCACAATACATGCCCCACATAGTCTTATCCTCTTATCTCTACTCGTTAGATAGCAACTCGACCTTATACAGAATCTACCTTCGCAACTAAACTGCTAATCTCCCAGCAACATTTTCACGAATGACTTTGTGCACACTGTCTAAAGCAATCACATGCTTTTTATCGTAAAGTGACCAGAACTGCACACAAAACTCCAATTGTGACTGAACCAAAGTCCTCCAGAGCACCAAAGGAAATCCCTGCTGGTAAAGATACCTTTTTCAGTGAACCATTAACCACTTCTGCCACATTGAGGGATATTTATTTCCTCTGAGCTCCCTCGTATCCCACCACCCATTGAGTACTGTCTTGTCTTGTGCCTCATGGCAAGAAGCATCATCTCACATTTATCAAAGTTAAATTTCATCTACCACTCACATGCCCAACTGACAAATTTGTCTGTTTCTATCTGTACCCTGAGATTATCTTCCTCGATACCAATCACCCTGTGAATATTTGTATCATCAAACTTACTTCTCATCACTAAACTTCCCCTCCGTTTATCCCACCAACCAGCCTCACCACTAACACACAGCACATATACACATTTGAATTTTATGTATGCTAACATGTTTCTACTTATCACCTTACTTACTCTGGGTAAGTATTTCCCTCTGCTCTTTTCCAGTTCCTTCAAACTCAGCAAATACACGAACCCACCTCAATGAGAAGCAAAGGAGATGGTCTCATAATTACTCACAAACAGTTCAAATAAACATAGCTGACAGTTAGAAGTATGTTTGGAGTGCACAACGCAGTACGTGGTCGTAGAAAAGGCCAATATATAATTAATGATGCCAGAAGTTAAAGATGTTAATGTTATTGGATAGTGGGTATAGCAAGTGATATTCAAGACATTTGGGGGATGTGGGAAGCAGAGGTGTTTACGATGCTGACTAAAGCAAGACCACCTAAGCCTGAGTTGGACGACACAGTGATATTTGGTGAATGTCAGGATGATGTGTTAGAAAGACAGTGGCAGTAGAAAGACAGAGCTCCTCAAAATTTGAGAAGCGAAGCAATGGTATTAGAGAAGCAGGAAGTGATCCTGCAAAGAGAGACAACTCCATCCCTGCCAAAGTAGTAGACTGTACCACGCCTTGCACTGCATGTTTACAAGGGATATCAATCTAAAGATTTAGACCTTATGGCCAGGCATGTAGAAACAATTAGGGAATGGTATATGCTCACGCCAGGGGTTTGGGAACCCAGGGATGGCAGCTCAATGAAAACACTAGCGTGCTGCAGCTTGATAAGGAATCTTTTGGAAGCCAAGGTAACAACACAGCGGAGCATGCCAGTGACAGTGGAGGAAGATGATCAACATGGTAATGAACAATTGGATACAGTACCAAGCAATTTGTGGTCGCAATATGATACAGATGGGGGGAGAGTGAAATCAGCTGGACTCGTGGAAATTAGGTTGAAAGCAGGAGCTGGGACATTCGTGACATTTATGATGAATGAAGATATCTCAAGGATTGGTATACTGTCGGAAATCAGCTCAGAGAATGAGTCTATCTTCATTCAGAACGTAGTTAACTTGATGCTGCATTCTTTGAAAATCAAGCAGAGATTTGGAGGTGTATATCATCCCCAGTCTTAGGGTATGGCGGAAAGTATTCATGGGACATTGACAACCAAATTAAATAAGATCTGTGCAAGCACCAACCTTAACTGGATTGATGTGATGCCGCTGGCTTCACAATCTAACACTACATGAGATGCTCACACCGCTTGAGATGCTCACAGTTATACTTATACAACCATGCCTTGACAGTGCTTGTCCATCGGTACGTCTCAGTGGAACAGATCTTACCTGACCATCTCTGTAAGCTGGGGGCTGTGCTCAATCTGAGGTCAAGTCAGAGCCTGGTTGCCTGGAGCCGGCTGCGAATAAATGGCAAGAACACGGCAGGGTTAGGGAAAGCTCTGTAGCTGGGGGAAATACATCTGAACCCATTAACCAGTACTCTCATTACTCCCAGATGAAGAGACTTCCAGGGAAACTATTACCAGATTTCCTGGGGTCATATCTCTAACAGTGAAATCGATAGCACCCGCTGACCCTGAAATAAAGGAGAGAGTGAAGTACATCGGAGTGAGGTTTAAAGAGGAAGTCCAAATCCCCCACACAGGCAACATTTTACTGTTCACTGAATCATCTCACTCACCTCTCAGTTTCCCTTTCTCTCCCTCTGCCTCCTTTGCTATTATTCCCATTTCCTGTCAGTCTGCAAGTCTTTTGTTCTGTTTGTCTCTGTATGCCCCAACCATTTTTTACAGTTAACAATTCTTTCTGGATTTTCCCTCCCTCCAGCTCCCACTGATTGCACCTGTAGCTCTCATTCTCTTGCACTCTCTTTCTCTCTCCCCGTCTCTATTTATTTCAAACCATCCCGAGTATCATGCGGAATCAAGTTGTGCATCAGTCAAAGTACCTTAAAATGTAGTTACAGCGAGTTATCAAGAAGGCTTGAGGCATTCTCTGATTCATTGCAGGAGGATTTGTACAAAAATAAGTAACATAGTGCTGCTCTCTGTCAATTTCCCTGATTCTCACTTTAAACCTTTCACTGATCCCAGAATTTACTACAACACTCGGATAGAGATACAAAGTAAATCAACATTGACCTTCCCATGCATTAACTTGAAATGTGAATTGCAGGGTTTCATGTTTTCTTTAATATGATGGGCGTTGTTCCAAGTAACTCATCTCAAACTGTGCCTCCTGACACTGGAAAGAGAATGTTTTACACAAAGTCTGTTTCTTGACACACACCCTGACTTTGTCTCTTTCAGTTTCCACAGAGTATCTGGGCACCAGGTGACCGATTGTGGGAGAAAACCCTTCGCCTTCCTGGTGGCTTTACCTGCTTCCCAGTGCAGAGAGACCAACAGACATGTAGACATGAACTACAGGATATTATTGCATCCTTTCATTACGTATGATATGAACATTTTCCTGAACTTCCTAGTTGGAAATTGCCTCGCAGTCTTCCAGAGCAGCGTCAGTCGTTGCCCAGAAAGTAAATTGCTGAACCCCGCCCAGATCAACGGGAACCGCACCGCGGCTCAGCTTTTCCAAACTCTGCTGAATAACAGAACACAGCGCAATAACCAGCCAGTGGGCTGTATCATTCTCCACATCATCTACAGCCCATGTCTAGATTTCTGTTTCTGTAACACGGGGAATTGTCAGATCATCCCAGACTTGCAAAGTTCCCCATTTAGGGACATATGGAAAGAACCAGACATTCACAAGTATTTTGTCTTCAGTAAAATATTTGCCAATGATGCAGATCAGAGGCGACACCAGGTAATCCGTGAAAAGCAGGCTGCAGTGGAGAATACCGAGTTAAATATCAGAAGGTGTGACGGAGAATACCCATTAAGGTGTAGAGAATGTTGTGCACCGGAATACAGCATAGAGCAGATTTAAAATTGTCGAGTCCTCCACTGATGCAGGCAGGGAATTCCAAGCCCTTACTACTCTCTGAATAAAGAATCTATGTCTGATATCTGGCCGATATGTATCACCCCCCCGTTTAAACTGTGCCCCCTTGTCGTCGCAATTACCGTCCGAGTAAAAAGGCTCTCACTTTCTGCCCTATCTATTCCTCTGATCATCTTGTGTGCCTGTGTCAGATCTCCTTTTACCCTTCTTCTCCCTAAGGAAAACTGCATTAAGTTCCTCAGCCTTCTGCAAAAGACCTTCCCTCCGTACCAGGCAACATCCTGATAAATATCCTCTGCACCATTTCTAAAGCTTCCACATCCTTCCTATAATTCAGTGAGCAGAACTATGCGCAGTACTCCAAGTATGGCCACATCTGAGTTTTGTACAGATGCAACATGAACTCATGGCTCCAAAACTCAATCCCTTTATTAATAAAAGCTAACACACGTATGCCATGTCAACAACCCTTCAACCTGAGTGGAAACTTTCAGGGCTCTAACATGGACACTGAGATCTCTCTACTCATCCACACTAACAAGAATCTTTCCATTAGCTCAGTAAGCTGCATTTCTGTTACTCCTTCTAAAGTGGATCACCACTCACTTTTCTGCATTAACCTCTATTTTCCACCTCTCAGCCCAGCTCTGCAGCTTATCTTTGCCTCACTGTTACCTACAACATCATTTGGCACTATCTGCACCTCCACCTTCATTAATGGCCTCCGCAAATGTACTAACCGAGGCTTCGATACCCTCATCCACATCATTTATAAAACTGATCAACAGCAATGGCATCAAAACAGATCCTTGCAGTACACCACTCGTAACTGAACTCCAGGATGTAACAATTCCCATCAACCACCACCCTCTGTCTTCTTACAGCCAATTAATAAACCAAAGCACGAGATCACCATCAATCCCATGCCTCCGTATTTTCTGTGATAGCCTCCAGTGGAGAATCTTATCAAACGCCATACGGAAATTGAGATGTTTGACAACAATATTTGAAAGGGTTCAGAAAAGATTACCAAGGATGCTGCCCGGGTTGAAGGGTTTGAGCTGTGGGGAGAGGCTGAACAGACTGTAATCACTGTGATCTAATCTTGCTACACAGTCTATGGCTTAGCAATAGAGGAACCTTGTCGAACACTGTTGTGGAGAAAATATAGAGAACCACCAAGAGACGCAGAGAGTTCTTCAAGGAGTAGGCATTTTATTTGCAAAGAAAAAACCGTCACAACGAGAAAGCTGATTCTCGAAAGCCCACCGACCTCAGACTCCGTGGATTTTTATATATTTTTTAATCATGTTTCTGTTAGCTTATGAGCATGTCCAACTGCATTAATCAAGTACCTCACACTGGGTACACAACAAATCAGTGGTGTTAGTTGACATTATCATTTAATTTGTAAATTCTACTTAATGTTATTCTAATGTCACCGTTAGATTTTTTTTGGTAACTCTGCTACAGTGATCTTCAATTGCAGACTAATCTATCATGATAGATATTTAACTATTCCATCTGTTACAATAGTCTCCTGTCTCAAGCTCACTCTGGTAACTATTAATTAGCTATTTTAATGTCATGTCCCAAGTATTTATAGCCCCAATCCTGTCATAATAACACTTAACAGAGAAACTTGTTTTGTTAATTGTGTTATCTCATGTTGCCCTAGTGACCTTTCACCCTTAACCTTACTTTGCTAATTGGTGTAAGAATATTCCACTATGGTTATCCCATCCTGCCCCTGCCTTCCACAGAATACAGATGCAAGTGGTCTTCATGCTTTAACCCTTCCCATACTTTCAGGTTCTTTATTTTCCATATTCCCCCCTTTGAGACCTACTGGTCTTATACATGGAAAGAAGACAATGAGCTTAGCCTCTCATGTGCCCAATACCAGAAATATAGATCCCAACATGGACAAAATAATATTCGGAATGTGAAACTGAAAGGTTTCTTCCTCCATTCCTGAGGTCCCTTGGGCCAAAATCCTGCCCTCCAATAACCAGAACAGGAAAAGGACCCAAGATCCCTCACAATCTTGGAACCGCACCACGTTCTTCAGAAGTATCATCGACATCCCCACATGGACATATTCATTGCACTGTGGCATTTGTTAGATCATAACCATCGAACAGTGGGGTTCCACATAAGGAGTAAGCTTTTCCTGTGGTAGCTGAAATGACCACAAGTTGCCGTGCCGTTTCGCGAACTAAAAAGGACTTCATGAAAGGTAGAGCACAACAAAAGATGATGGCAACAACAAGCAAAACCGCACCTACAGTAAGACCAATCTTGACAAACTATGCTCCCCAATACCCTAATATAGCATTCAGCCAATCAAAAGCCTGATGACCAAACCTTGCATTGTTTTTATTTTTATCTCCCTTCTTAGATTGTTTAGTTTTTCCATTGCTTCAGTCAAAGATCTCCCAGGTCTGGTGTTGTCAGGTATAAAGGTACAGCAATGTTCCCCAAACATCACACAAACTCTGCCTTTTTCTTCCTGTATACAATCTAAGGCCTGTCTGTTTTGTCATGTCATTTTAGTGGTAGCATCCAATTGTTCTCCGAAGGCCACAACGGCACCATCAGTATAATTGGTAAACATCCAATTTTTGTAATAAATGTAATTAATCCATTCAGCATTCTCGCTCATCCCTATCATTGGGATAAGAGCTTCCCATCCCGCCACAATCTCATTGCAGGCCTTAAACGCGTTAGGAATACCTCTTGGCTGTCCTAAACTATCAAGCTGAATTGTCGGAGCAGGGACATACCGTCGCTTGGTTCGGCGACTGTGATTTAGCGTCAAGCTGCGTGTGATGGTATAACTACCTTGTGTCGGAGCATTACACGGCAAAGCTGCCACTCCAGTCTGTGGGAAGCGTCATGCACAAACCTACTTTCTTCCCTCCCAGCCAGTAAGTATCTGTCATAGGACACGTTGAGAATTTAAAACAGCCCCAAATGTGGTGTCCACCTCCATTTGATTCGTATTCCCACAAAGACCCATAAAGTAGCCTGCTAGTGTGGAATAGTTTCACTTAAAGCTTTCAAAACTCAACCTTTCCCGTTTCCTGAAAGCTATCTCGGGAAACGTGTAATTAGTCTTACCGGTGAACAACGGGATAGTATATCAACACCACCGTTGGAGTTGCTGCCAGCCCACGTCATGCTGCTGATAGAATGTAGTGACCTGAAGTAGCAGACACCAAATGGGGGCAAGGAGACTGCCTGTAAGTTGATGTATCATTCGGGTAAATGGGTCGGCTAGAGTGCTGCAAACACCATTGAGTCCAGTTGCTCAAGTTAAAGGGCATATGGACAACAGAGTATGAGGGGCTTAACTTGGTACACAAGAAGCAGTCCTGTCAAGCCATTACTACGACCGTGCAGTTTGCCCATTGATACCAGTGATTGTCACGAGCGCGTACCCATGCTAGGGCAACAAAGTAATCCTGGCATTACCTGTCCAGTTCTGCCAGGTTAATGGTCGCCAAGTCGGAATATTCAGGCCTGCAATCAGAGAGGTGGTTATCAGGGGCATTCCCGCATGTCTTCCCAAACCTTGCTGACAGGAGGACTGTTCTCGACATCGACATGAGTATCATTTCTGGAATGATCAGGATTCCCAACAACTTCACCTGTACGATGTTCAAACCCTGTGGAGGCGTATTAGCCTCCTGTGTGCCCTACCCGTGTCCATGTTGTTCAGCCTTAACTCCACTTACCTCAGTGTTAGAGTTCATTTGTGCCGGTGAGAGAGCTTTAGTACAATGATTAAGGTGGTACCATATGTGTCGTCCTTCCACTTGGATAGCAGTAGATGATGCCTTCATCACTAAGAAAGTTCTCTCTCCGCGACTCATTTCAGTATCTTCGAAAAACCCACACATACACACAATCCCTGGGTTTACTAGGTCCTTCCTCGTTGACAGCTGTCAGTTCGCTTTGTATTTCCAGCAGGTGGTTAGTCTCATGTATCATAGGTTGCTGCTGCATATATTGCTTAAGCTCTGAGTTTAACTGCTCCAAGCTAGGCCCTTTGTATGGGACTCTCCACCTGGGCACTGGCATTGGTATACCAGTGAGCATCTCAAGTGGTGTGAGCATCTCATGTAGTGTTAGATTGTAAAGCCAGCGGCAACACATCAATTCAATTACGGTTGGCGCTTGCACAGATCTTGTTTAATTTGGCTGTCAATGTCCCATGAATTCTTTCCACCACACCCTGTGACTGGGGATGATATACGCACCTAAACCTCAGCTTGATTTTCAAAGAATGCAGCATCATATTAACTACGTTCTGAATGAAGATAGACTCAGTCTCTGAGCTGATTTCCGACTGTAGACCAACCTTTGAGGTATCTTCATTCGTCATAAATGTATCCATTGTCCCAGCTCCTGCTTTCAACCTTATTTCCACTGGTCCAGCTGATTTCACTCTCCGCCCATCTGTGTCATGTTGCGACCACAAATTGCCTGGTACTGTATCCAATTGCTCATTCCCATATTGATCATCTTCCACCACTGTCACTGGCATGTTCCGTTGGCTTGTAATCTTGTCTTCCTTTGGATTCCCTGTCAAGTTGCAGCACGATAGTATTTTAATATAGCTGCCATCCCTAAATTCCCAAACCCCTGTCGCGAGCATATACCATTCCCTAATTTTTTCTACATGTCTGGCCATAGGGTCTAAATCTTGAGATTGATATCCCTTATTTACCAGTAAGGCTACATGCAGTGCAGAGCCTGGTACACTCTACCAGTTTGGCAGGAATGGATTTCTCTCTATTTGCAGGATCACTTCCTGCTCCCCTAATAACATTGTTTCACTGCTAAAGTTTTGTGGAGCACAGTCTTTCTACTGTCACTGCGTTTCTATCACCTCATCCTGACATTCAGCAAATATCACTGTATAGCCCAGCTCAGACTTAGGTGGTCTTGCTTTGGTCAACATCGTAAACACCTCTGCTTCCCACGTCCCCCAAATGTCTTGAATATCACTTGCTGTATTCACTCTCCAATAAACATTGACATCTTTAACTTCTGACATCATTAATTGTATATTGGCACAAGTGCACTCCAAACTTACTTCGAACTGTCAGCTATGTTTATTTTAACTGTTTGTGAGTAATTATACTACCATCTCCTTTGCTTCTCATTGAGGTGGGATAGCATATTTGCTGAGTTTGAAGAAACTGTAAAAGAGCAGAGGGAATTACTTACCCACAATAAGGAAGGTAATAAGTAGAAGCATGTTAGCATAATTTACATTCAAATGCGTATATGTGCTGTGTGTTAGTGGTGAGGCTGGTTGGTGGGATAAACAGAGGGGAAGGTTAGGAATGATAAGTAAGTTTGATGATACAAATATTCACAGGGTGATTGGTAGTGAGGAAGATAATCTCAGGGTACAGATAGAAAGAGACAAATTTGTCAGTTGGGCATGTCAGTGGTAGATGAAATTTAACTTTCATAAACGTGAGATGATGCTTCTTGCCAGCAGGGACAAGACAAGACAGTACTCAATGAGTGGAGGGATACGAGGAAGATCAGAGGAAATAAAGATCCATCAATGTGGCAGAAGTGATTAATGGTTCAGTGAAAAAAGGTATCTTTACCAGCAGGGATTTCCTGTCTGTGCTCTGAAGGACTTTGGTTCTGTCACAATTGGAGGTTTGTGTGCAGTTCTGGTCACTGTACGATAATAAGGATGTGATTGCATTAGACAGGGAGCACAAAGACCTTCATGAAAATGTTGCTGGGAAAGTAGCAGTTTAGTTGTGAAGATAGATTCTGGATAAGGTCGAGTTGCTATCTAACGAGTAGAGATAAGAGGATAAGACTACGAGAGGCATGGATTGGGGCAATCTATAGACGTTTTTCCCCTTCTCTGAAGATGCAATAGCAATGTGACCCATTTTTTAGCTGAAAGGATCGAGGGTCTAAGGGAAGATGACACCCAGAGGACGGTCGGTTGAGTGGGGAATCTTCAAAATTTTAAAAAAGTACTTGAATGACAATCAAGACAATGGAGTAAGTTTTTAAATGGGACTCGTGTAGTATATAATCTAATTTTCGAGTTACAACACGACAGATCGATGAGTCAAGTCTATCCCATATGATGTTATCATTCAATGATTTGGAAGTTAACTTTCTGAATTAGTTTTTGTTTTTAGGTTAGATTAGACGATTTACAGTGTGGAAACAGGCCCTACGGCCCAACAAGTCCAAAACGACCCTCCGAAGAGCAACCCACCGAAACCCATTCCAAAACATTTACCCCTTTACCTAATACTACGGGCAATTTAGCATGGCCAATTCACCTAAGTTGCACCGAACTAATTTTTGTCTTCGTTTACAAGAAATATTAACTAGTGTACGTTCAAGCTGTTGTGATGGTTACTACGAACTTTCGGTTCTGATTCAGAGAATTCATTCACAGATAGATTTTGCCAAACGAGTTGCAAAAATGAAGTAAAAGAAAAGCAACAATATAACTATGTTGAGTAGAACACCTCTCAATGAACTCGACAACGAGAGGCATTGAATAGCCGAATTGCCTCAGCAACAACAAGTGTCCTCAGTGAAGAGAAGTGTAAAATATTATATTTTTGGGACTAATTGTGAGAGAAATAAAGCAAGTGTTGTTGTTTGAAGACTTCCTGCAATTCGCATTTGAGACCCAAGAGGATTCAATTAATTCAGAAATTGGGCTATTCAAATTGACTTCGTGAAAAACATCATTAAAGTATACCTGTTGGGATAATTTGGTTGTTGAAAATGATTAAAACGTTGAAAGTGTCATCGTAATTTCCCAGTGGATATACCACACAATATAAAATAAAATCTCTGAAACTGTATTACCTCTAATTCCAACAGATTAACAGCTACAGCGAGGGAGAGTTAGTGCCAAAAACAATAAAATGCATCTTCCAAGGCAAATGGTCGAAAAAGTTTACTACACCATCATTGCTGTTGTTGGACTTCCTGGTAAGTCTTGGAACCACTCATATTATACATATGTCTGCATCTTCCAATTAGAATTATTCGGTATGTGGGTTCCTATTCAAAGAGGTACAAGTAACGCCAGCGTCCAAGTGTTACTGGGAGCATCACTCAAAGTAAAATTATACTGAGTGTGGGTTACGAACAGGAGGGGAACAGCTTGTCCCAGTGGCTTTGTGTATGTAGGAGTATCTATGAATATAGAATTGAACTGTGTGTGGTGAACCGAATTCAAGTGAATACCTGACTACATTCATAACGACAACCAAAATTTCACTGAAAATGTGGAATGCTTCTTTCATAATACATTTCTAATTCCTGATGTGCTCACTGATGAAATTGTCATTGTAGATTGTCAGCTGAAAATGTGTTGCTGGAAAAGCGCAGCAGGTCAGTCAGCATCCAAGGAACAGGAGATTCAACATTTCGGGCATCAGCTCTTTTTTAAGATTAGATCACGCACAGTGTAGAAACAGGCCCTTTGACCCAACAAGTCCACACTGACCCGACGAAGCGCAACCCAGCCATACCCCTACATTTACCCCTTACCTAACACTATGGGCAATTTAGCGGGGCTCATTCCTGAAGAAGGGCTTATACCCGAAACGTCGAATCTCCGATTCCTTGGATGCAGCCTTACCTGCTGCGCTTTTCCAGCAACACATTTTCAGCTCTGAACTCCAACATCTGCAGACCTCACTTTCTCCTCATTATAGATTGTAAATACGATTGAATTCAAATTAGATAAATTGCTGATGTGTATATTCGATACTAAGTTTGCAAAGTTAAATGTTCCATTGGGGGTACATATATGTGACTCATTCGCATATCTTGTAAATAACAGAACAGCAATGTCAATTCACCCATTTGTCCGATTGTCAAATAATGTTTGCTTAAAAAATCTTTTGGACTGATTGATATTCTAGCAAGTTTTGGGCAAGCCTGGATCATGGCTACTACATTTCTTTATCCAGACGTTAATAATGAAGGATCTGGTCTAACAAGTGTGGTCACTATTTCGCACCTGTATCTGATAAGATTTTGATGAACAATGTTTGAATCGGTTATTCATAATCTAAGCGCAGTTGATTTTTAAAGTGATTGCTGTCCATTACTTTGCGATGTGTGTCCTCCTTGGGAGGAAGAGGTTTTGTTAAGGACGTTGCACCTGTTAGTTTTAAGGCAATATTATTAAAAAGCAGAATAGATTTAATAGGAAAACATTCTGATGCAATAAATAATGGGCATCAGCACTTGCAATATTATGGCTGTGATAAATAATTCAATTAGAGAGGATTACAGGAAAGAAAGAGAATACAAAAAAGAATGTTGTATTATAATACAGAAAATCGTAAAGAAGAGTTTTTACTACAGGCATATTCGTGAGATTCTGCTAGCCATCTACATAATTCATGTTACTGGCAGAGCTAATAAATCTAATTTTCAAAGTAGAGAGCATTTGTCTACATTTCGTGTGATAATGATAAACGTTCTGACTCTGCCAGATGTCCAACCCCATCACACAATCCCAAATTTTTGTTCTACAGCTTCTGACCATTCACCATAACCATGTGTTAAACTCTAAAGAGCGACAAACTCCGGATTGTTTGACTTGCAATTACAAAATATTTATTCCTTAATCAGATGTTCCTATTTTTATAGTTTTTTAATGAACTGAAATAAAATCTCCGCTTCTTAATGCATAAATTATAAACATATACTGACAACAGGAAGCCTTTAAGAAACTGGATTCAAAGAGATTGCAACTCTCTTTATTATTCCACTGCCTACAGATAAGATGGTTCTGGCACTAAAAGGACAATCATCTCAGCTGTCACACATCGATGCATGAATTCTGCAAGGTCGTGTCCTTGGCCCTGAACTCTGCAGTTGCCTCACCAATGCCCTTCCCTCCACTTGTCATGTCCAAAGCAAAGATGTTTCCACACAATTACACCACGTTTAGCAACTCCTTGTATAAGGAAGACATTTGTGTCCCAAAACTTCATGATGGCATCCAGCTTGGCATGGTAATTGAAAAATAACATTCGCACTCTCCAAAAACCAGACAATAATAATCTTAAGCAGTAAGAATCTACCAAACACCCATTGACCTACAATGCCATTACCATCCCTGAATGCACGATGAGCATCACAGAGTTGTATAATTGAAACGCACAGTTCAGTCCAACTTGTCCATGCCGACTAAGTTCCGCATTTCAAAGAATCCACATCATGTGGAAACAGGCTTCTCAGTCCTACAAGTCCACATCCGATCCCCCTACGTTATCCCCTGCGTTTCCAACGGCGACCGCACCTAACCTACACATCCCTGAACACCAGTGAAAGTTCAGCACAGTCATACCACCTGACATGTGCATTTTTGGACTTTTGTAGGAAGTTGATGCATCCGGGAGAAACTGACGGAAAACACGGGGAAAACGTGTAAACTCCACATAGACAGTTGCAGTGAGGCTGGAATCGAACCTGACTCCCTTGTACTGTGTGACAGCAGTGCAAGCCACTAAAGTTCTGTGCCATCCCAAGCCCTCTATACATTTCCTATTCATGTACCTGTCCAAACGCCTTTTGAATATTACATCTGTACCGGTATTTATAAATTCCTGCGGCAGTTCATTACAAAACTTAATCACCTTCTGTGTGAAACAGTTGCCCATCTAGAGTCTCCGAATCAGCGTTTTCCTGATTCCGGGTGTTTTATTTTTGTGAGTGTTTTGTTATGGGAAACTACAGCTAGACAGAGTAAACTGTAAAGCAAAATGAATACCTTCTCCCGACCCACCCCTCCACCGCCCACAAAAAGACGTATTGAGGACCTGATCGTGTTACTGAGATACATTTTCTGTCCATGAGATTCTGTTTGTCTTTTGTAAGTGCAAGTTATTTCACTTGAGAGAAGCCACTGCAGTGGTTCCCATGACATTGTACTGAACAAAAAGAAACCTGAGTTCTAAAATTCAACATTCATCTCGAAAATGCAATTAATCATTTCAAATCTATTTTCTTTCATCTTACAGTTAGTCTGGTGGCAATTGCATTCTTATCTCGGAGCAAGTGTGGCCTTTCAAGATGTTCCACTCGCTATCTCGTAGCCATGGCATTGTCTGATCTACTGTTCATTATTTTTGAGATCGTATTGGATGAGTTTGTTTTCTATTTTTATCCACTGTCTTTTCTGGACATCACTTCTGTTTGTAGTGTTATCCACGTCCTGAGCTACTTTACTGTGGATTGTTCTGTCTGGGTCACTGTTGCTTTTACATTTGATCGATTTGTAGCCATTTGTATTCATCAGATGAAATCTCAGTATTGCACAGCGAAAACAGCAATGAGAGTTCTAGCAACAATCTGCATTTTCTTCTCTTTAAAGAATATTCCCAATTATTTCATATATGAATCCGGAAGGATCATTAATAACATTCCATGGTTTTGTTACATCAAAGACAGTTTTTATGAAAATGTACATTGGGTGGGTTTTGCATATATTGAAATATTTCTAACACCATTTCTCCCATTCATTTTTATTGTCTTCCTCAACATTCTGACCGTCCGACACATCTTTGAGGCCGTTAAGGCACGTAAGGGACTGAGGGGTCAGAGAAAAATAGAAAATGACCCAGAGATAGACAGCAGAAAGAAATCTGTGATTTTACTCTTTGCCATGTCCGCCAATTTTATCCTTCTCTGGTTTGTGTATATTTTACTTATTTTCAATGTTTTTTGTTACGTTCATGATTTTGATCTCTTTAAACAAGTTGCATACATGCTGCGGAATCTAAGTTGCTGCACAAATGCACTTATTTATGTGGTGACACAGAAACAATTTAGAGATCAGTTAAAGTATGCCGTGAAATATCCAGTTATAAAAACAATTCAATTGGTGAATAAATCCAAGTGACTGAGAGCCAACATGAGATTCAGCAGATCATGGAACGAGGTGTCCACGTGAAGAATGAACGAAAGGAAGAAAAAAGGAGTAGCAACAGAATTTTGTTGCTTTTTCCAATGAGAAAGAAATGACTCCATCCAAGGAGCAACACGGAAGAGACGACAGGAACAAAGTCAAAGTAAACTGCTGACAGCAATGAGCAGCAGAATACGGAAAGCTAAACAACAAAGCCCAAACCGAAAGAGGAATGATACATGCCTCAGAAAAAAAAAAATCTCCCAAGCAATTACTGCACAGCAAGTGGAGCAGGCACAAAAATAAACTATCTGGTGAATGTATCATCATTCGCTGTCGGCCAGAGTGGGAAACTCTTTCTCACAAAACTCTCTGATCCACACATCTGAACAAATTACAAAAACACGAGAAGCTTCCAATTAAAAAGATTAAATCGCATACTGTATAAAATATGTTTTTAAATCATAAATGTGTTTCCAGGGATACTTTGTTTCCATTCAGTTCCCCCGGCTTGATCCAGATATCTGTTCCTTCCTTTGTTTATTTTTCTCATGATTCGTGTAATCTGAGACAGAGGACCGGAAAAATGTTGCTGTATGATCTCATCCTTTTTTTTTAGGTATTTATCTATGAGAGTTCATTTCCTCAAATTCCAGGAGCAGCAATTACTGTTTTCTAATCTGTTGCATTGTTTTGGAAATTTTGGGGAAAAGAAAGATTTGAATAAAAATGACACTTTTGAAAAAAGACAGAGAGACAAAGGCAAGAATCTGGGAATAAAGGAGAAAGAAACCGACACAACTACTTGACACAGCTGTTTCCGAGAAGTATCTTTGGACATCGAAGTGTGTCTATGAAAAATTAACCATCAGGCAAATTCCCAGATGGTCTTGAAGGAAACTGCGAGAGAGAGCTCGCAGTTCAGGAACAGCTAAGGGCATTGTTTTTAAAATATTTTAAGTGGAACCTTACTGCCCGTTTTTTTGGAAGTCTGCAATAGTGAATAGAGTGGATTCTTTGTGATGATATGTTTATGGAGTTCTGCCTCTTGATTAAATTTAAAAATACAAAATATTGATAATGTAGTTGCCTGGAGCAGTGCTTTATTAGAGAAGTAAGTCTGTGCTATTTCTTGCACCTTTAGATTGTTCAGGTGCATGGATTGCCTTTAGGAGACTAATGCGCCCTTCCTCTACGATGTGAGGGGGTTGGGAGAGTTTCCATGCTCCTGTTGAGTATGTTGGCAGTAAGTGTGTTTGGTTATGAATTCAATAAGATTATTTTGATCAGCTGGAACGGCAGTTAGAAGCAGTGAAGAATTTACAGGAGCATAGCAGTAACAGGAACGGAGAAAATCCGCAGATACAGTCATGGAGATGGGTTACGTCTATTAAAGTTCGGAAGAAGAGGCAGGTAGTGCTGGAGTTTCTGGTGGCTATCCCCATCTCAAAGAAGTGTGCTGCTTGTGATGTACTCGAAATGGATCTCAGATGCATGTAGCACCAGCAGTCAAGTTTCTGTCACCAAGCCAGGCTTTAATGTAACATAGAATGTTAGACTCCAAGCGATTGGTTGTGATAGGAACCTCTAAATTCAGAGGTACAAACATTCTGCAGGGGACCGTGCGAATGGCCTGTTGCCTCCTCAGTGCCCTGATCAAGAATATCTCGGACACGGTGTACAATGCGCTCAAAGGTTAAAACAATGGCTGCAGATGCTCGAAACCAGATTCGGGAATACCGTGGTGCTGGAAAAAGCCCTTCATCAGGAATACAGGTCCATGAGAGGAGGGTGGGAGTGGGGAGAAAATAGCTTAGAGTTCAATAGGTGAGTGGGGGTGGGATGAAGGTGATAGGTCAGGGAGGAGGGTGGAGTGGACAGGTGGAAAAGATGATAGGCCAGTCGCACAGGTCATAGGGACGGTGCTGAGCTGGAAGTTAGGAACTGGGGTGAGGTGGGGGAAGGGGAAATGAGAAAACTGGTGAAGTCCACATTGATGCCCTGGGGTTGACGTGTTCCGAGGTGGAAGATGAGGCATTATTCCTCCAGGCGTCGGGTAGTGAGTGAGCGGCCGTGAAGGAGGCCAGGACCTCCATGTTCTTGACTGAGTGGGAGGGGAAGTTAAAATGTTGGGCCACAGGGCGATATGGTTGGTTTGTGCGAGTGTCCCAGAGATGTTCCCCAAAGCAGAGCGCTAAATAAAAGCAGGTGAAACCTTAGGCAAAGTAAGAAAATGGAGCAAAAGAGAACAGGGAATGTCATTTTTGATAAAGGATAGAATTACGTTCAAATATAGACCTAAGACGAACCAGTACGGGACATGAGAATTCTCGATAAAGTTTAATTTGGATACATGTGATGTGCTGCATTTTGGAAAGGCAAATCAATACAGGATTCATGCAGGTAATGGTATATTCATGGGTGTGTGTTGCTGAACAACGAGACCTTGAAGTGTAGGTTCATAGTTCCTTGAAAGTGTATTTTCAGGGAGATAGGATAGAGAAGAAGGCGTTTCGTTTGCTTGCCTTTACTTTTCAGTGCATTGAGATAAAGAGTTGTGAGGTCCCGTTGCGGCTGTACAGTATATTGGTTGGGCCAATTTATGAATATTACATGGAATTCTGGTCTCCCTCCTTTAAGAAGGATGTAATGAAACTTGAAAGCGTTCAGAAAAGATTCACAATAATGTCGTCATTTGAGGGTTTGAGGTATAGTGAGACACTGAACTGCCTGGGGCTGTTTTCCCTGTAACGATTGTCACAGAGGAGGGAACATTTGTTTTTTATTTATAAAATCATGAGGGTCATGGAGAGGGTAATTAAGATTGTATTTTACATGGGCTGGGTAATCCAGAAATAGAGGCAAAGGCTTTATGGTGAGGGGGAGGAATTCATAGGGTCCTAAGGAGTAATGATGTTTTACGGAGTACAGGATGTATACATGGAATGAGCTGCCAGAGGAAGTTGTGAAGGCTGGTACATTTCGAACATTTTTTGAACGTCTGGATGGGAATATAACCAGGAACAGTTTCGAGGGAAATGGGCCAAATGGGACTAGATGGACCTGGGATATCTGGTCAGCATGGATGAGTTGGAAAAGAGTGTCTGTTTCCATGTTGGACAACAAGACGAGACACCAATAAGAGCATGGCTGAACTGTGATCTAACTCCTCATTCCTTTCTTTGTCTCTTACCCACAACAACTTCGTCCTCAATTCGATTTCAAACAGTAACAGACTTCCCGTTGTGTTATGGAATACACATGGTCGTCGTCCTCATCCTTTGTGGCATGCCCTGCTACCGAGCACAGAATCTGATTTCAGGTCAGTATGCAGTACAGAAGCCACTCAGTGCCGGGGGGAGGTGTGTCTTTAATACATTAAATCGTTGATATCATCGATGAAATTGCAGTCTCTAACACCGTATTAATTAAACAGTTGAATATTTAATTGTGCGTCAGAATACAGAAAGCTGAATTTTATTTTCTGTCACATTCTGTTCCTCAATCGACATTATTTTTGGAGTGTTTCTGTTCCGTGAGGCAGAACACCCCCACATTCTCAAGGGCTGGTAAGAATGGGGTAATAAATGCTGAACCCAGCCAATGATGCCCACATCCCATTACCGAATGAAAAAAACATTCCTTTTGTGTTCCTCATCACTCACTGTCTCTGCAGACAAAGCAAAACATCCTCACTTCCCTAGTCCAACGGCTCGATCACATTGGCAAAACATTCTAAACTTTTGTGTCACTATCCCATGAGGTCGCTCTGATTTGTGTACAACAAAATGGAAAATAATATTTAATACCTAATAAATTGTGTAGTAAAGGGTACTAGCTCCAACAACGCAGGGTTCGAGTCACTTACTCGATTTCTCACTCACACAGGCACACACACACACACACACACACACACACACACACACACACACACACACACACACACACACACACACACACACACACATTATATCTCTGTTAAACAATCCCTGAATGTCAGTTTAACGCCGGATATCCACACGCCTGGGTCAGGCTTAAGACACATCTACCACCCCCCCGGCACAGAATGGCTTCTGTCCAGCATCCTGACCTGATATAAGGCGCTGTGCTCAGTAGCAGGACATGTCACAAGGGATGAGGACGATGACCGCGTGTATCTTCAGAACAGCAATCCAACAGGGAATCAGAACAGAGCAGTGAGAAGCAAATGAAGAACTTGGTGTTGAAATTGTAGAGTAGTTCAGGTCTTTCTATGTGTGTGTACATGTCTGTGCGGCCAGCCATTGTGTTTGTCTGTGTCTGTGCATGTGAATATAAGATAATGAGAGTAGAGAGTGAATTTAACTCAGCACCTCTTGTCAGATTATGCATGCCTTTAAAAACATGGGATTTCAGCTGTATGAAACTCCATGCTTTACCTGTCTGGGGATTTGTTGATGGCTACAGTGTGGAGTGGTGTTTCCTCTGCATCCAACCCTGTGTTGGCCATACCGTTGGGGTTGTTGGGGATACATTACAGATAGCCTTACAGTATAACCAACTCTATCCTGTCCCTAACCAGAAAGTGTTTGATGGGCACAGTGTCGGGGGATATTAACTTTGGAACATAAGAACTATGATAAGCCATTCCACCCTGAAGCCTGATCTGTCATTCGACGTGGTCATGGCTGATGTGTCCCCTCACTCTATGTTCCTTCCTTTGGCCCACACCCCTCAAGACCTTCACTGACTAAAAACATATCTGTCCGAGATTTAAACTGAACAGCAGACCCGGCATCTTCGCTGTTTATGGCAGAGGATTCCAAGTCTCTCTCACGCCTTGGGACTCAAAGCACTTCTTAGATCTCTCTGTGAGGTCTCTGAACATACAGTCTCAGGCTATGTTCCATCTCGTTCTACAATCTGCAACCAGTAGGCATTCTTCATCTTTGTGGAACATGTCTCATCCAGGTGATACCTTGAAGGCTTTGATTAGATCTCCCCTCAGTCTTTTCAATTTTAACGGAAACATTTGTGCAATCTCTCCTCAGAATTTATCCCCTCAAGTCCAGGATCATTCTTCCTTCTAACGCTTTCTACACTGTGGTGATAATACGCTCCTAATATAGGCAGAGCACTGAGATAGGATTAAAGTTAATCAGCATTGTGTTCTATCTTCACACTTTCCATAATTGCTTACACCTCCTCCTTGTGAACGTCATTCTCGCCTAGTCAAATATTTTGTATCTGAGTATTCTCCTCGACTACATTGTCTTTTCCCAGTGGGAATGCTGACGAAAATTATTCATTTTGCGCGTTCTTGTGACTCCACTCACAACTTCCTCCAACTATACATGATTGTCCCTCATGTTTCTCTCGTCATACCTTTATTCCTGATAAACGTATAGAAAGATTTTGGATTTTCCTTGATCATATCTGCCAACGACTTGTTTAGCCCCCTTCTGGCTCTTCGTAGCTCTGTCATTGAGACTTTTCCGGGCTAACTTGTAATTCACAAATGCCGTTATTGAGACTTCACGTCTGATTCTCTAATAAACTTACTTCTTCCTCTCGTGAAGAGATTCAAGATTTTTAGTAAACCACGCGTCCCTGGCTCGACCGCTGCCCTACCTGACAGGTGCACATTTATCAAGGTCACACAATAGCTGTTCCTTGAATGAGCTCCACATTTCAACTGTGCCAATCCGCTGCAGCTTACTTCTCCATCCTCTGCATCCTAAATCTAGCCTAATCACATCATAATTGTCTTTCCCCCAACAATAACTCTTGCCCGGCTTTATATATGTACCTCTTTCCATCGCTCAAGTAAACGTAACCACATTGTGATCATTATCCTCAAAGTACTGACTTACCGGTAAATCTGGCACCTGGCGTGGTCTGTTACCTAGTACCAAATCCAATGCAGCCTCTGTCCTTGTTATCTTTTCTACATACTGTATCAGGAGACCAACCGGAACACACTGGACAAAATCTGACCCACCCGTACTCCATCAGGGTAATTTTCAATCTATATTTCGAAAGTTGAACTCCCCTATAACAACTACCCTGTTACTTTGGCTCCTATCCAGTATTATCTTTACTCTCTTTTCCTCTACATTTCTGGAATTATTTGGAAGCCTGTAGAAAACAGCCAATCGTGTACCTTCTCATTTCCTGCTTCTAACCTCAGTCCATACTACCTCAATAGAAGAGTTCTCAAACGTTCTTTCTGTCATTGTAGTACTATCCTTGACCAACTGTTGCTGTCTGAAGTCTTGCTGTCTTCCCCTCATAAGATTCTCTGGGAAGTTAGGGAGGAGATAGCAGAGCCTTTTGTTTTGATCTTAATGTCATTATTATCTACAGGACTAGTGCAAGAAGGCTGGAGGATAGCAAATATGGTCCCATTATTCAAGAAAGGGAGTAGGGACAACCCTGGTAATCATAGACCAGTGAGCCTTAGTTTGGCTAAAACAGTTAGAATATTCGAAAGGTTACGAGAGGTAGGATATCTGACCATCATGAGAGAATAAAGCTCATTAATGATAGTCATCATGATTTTATGAAGGGTAGTGCGTACCTCACCAACCTTATTGAGCTCTTTCAAATGGGAACCAAACAGGTGGATGACGGTAAAGCGGTTGGTGTGGTGTATATGGATTTCAGGAAGGCGTTTGGTAAGTTTCCCAATGGTAGGATATTATACAAAAATCGGAGGCATGGGATAAAGTTAATTTAATGGGTTTGGATCAGAAATTAGCTGGCTCAAAGAGGGCAGAGGCTGGTGGATGATAGAAAATTTTCATTCTGGAGTACAGTTAATCGTGGTGTACCAGAATAATAAATTTTTAGAGACACTGTGCTTTGTCACTTTTATAAATGACCGCAGTGAGTGTGTAGCAGAAAGGGTTCGTAAATTTGCGGATGACACTAAGGTCAGTGGAGATGTAGACTGTACCGAATGATGTTGCAGGTTACAGAGGGACATAGCTAATCGCCAGAGCTGAGCTGAGAGATGGTAAATGGAGTTGAATGTGGAAATGTGTGAGATCATTCACTTTGGAAGGAGCAATGCTAATAAAGAGAACTGGGAGCATGGTAAGATTCTTGGTGAGCATAAATGAGCATAGAGATCTTGTTGTCCACATACAGGGATCCCTGAAAATTGACATCCAGGTTGATCGGGTTGTTAAGACGGCATTCGGTGTGTTAGCTTTTATTGGAACAGGGATTGAGTTTCGGAGGCTCGAGGTTATGCTCCACCTGTACAAACTCTGGCGCAGCCACACTTGGAGTAGTGTGTACAGTTGTGGGCACCATATTATTGGAAGAATATGGAAGCTTTGGAAGGTTTAAGAGGAGATTTATGAAAGTGCTGTCTGATATAGAGGCAACGTCTAGTGATGAAAGGCTGAGGGAATTGAACCTGTCTTAGTTAGAGAGAAGAAGTTTGAGAGGTGACTTAATTGTAACATATAAGATAATTCAGAGGTTTAGATAGTGTGGATAGTGAGAGCATTTGTTCCTCAGATGCTGATGGCTCGAACGAGGGGACATACCTTTAAACTGAGGAATGATAGGGATAAGACAGGTGACAGATGTAGTTTCTTTACTCAGAGAATAGTAGGTGCGTGGAACACACTGCCGGTAATAGGTGTAGACTCGTCATCTTGAAATGGTCATTGGATACACATACGGATGAAAATGAAATAGTTGAGGATGGAAATCTTTAGATTAGTTCCACAGGTCAGCAAAACATCGTGGGCCGAATGTTCTGCTGTTCCATGCTCTGCCCTTGAATGACACAGATCTTAATAAAGTCAGTATTTTGTTCCTGGCATCATTTAGAATGCTTTCGGGTTCCCTTGATCTTACCTGCCAAAGACTTCTTTTGTCCCCTCCTGGAACTTCTCAGCTGTCTCTATATGTCCTTCCTGCCTGCCTTGTTACTCACAAGCGCCCTAGCTGAGCGTTCACTTCTCATCTTTACATAAGCTGGTTTGTATGGCATTTGAGAAAGACTTAGGATGGGGCCTAGCTCTACAGAATTCAAACTTTGCGACAGATACTGAAGAAAGTCTGAATTAGTGGTGCTGAAAAAGCACAGCAGGGCAGGCAGCATCCGTGGAGCAAGAATATCGATGTTTCGGGCAAACGCCCATCATCAGGAGCTGAACAAATCTGTACACGTGCAATTCAGTGTGACAACTGTTGGCATATTTGTGTCGCGCAGATATTTGGTGCTTGGAAAGTAAGCAAAAACTGGGGAAATGTGACATTGTCTCGGGGATTCACTGCAAGCAGTCTCTGGAATTTCCATTTTAATCACCTTCAAAAAAACTCCTCCATTTACTGCCACTGTAGCGAAAATTCATATTGTGATGATACATTAATATGGGACAGAAATCAACGTTTGATTCATTGCACATTGCGACAGTAATTTGGAGATAAGTAACAGAACAGAAGCTTTCTGTGAATTTCTGCTACCAAATTAACATATGATCGTTTAATTTATCTTGTCTTCAGTATAACATCCACAAAGCATCAATTCACATGTCACGTTGTTTCAGTTCTCCTAACAATTCACCAGACACGCCATATTTAAACCAGTGCAAGTAGAGAATGGGATTACATCGAGAATAGAGTTCTCTCTGCTCTGCAGCTTTTGAAATTCCCAGGCCACCCACTTTCAGCGTGGGTTAGATATTGATAAAATCACCGACTTCCCCCATCCTTAGCCCAACAAATATATTCAGGGCAGCAACATCACTGGGTTAAATCAGAGTATGTGCCGCTCCCATTTTAATCTGGACCTCACCGAAACATGTGGAGAATGAAGTCAGATGCAAAGTAAAGAACCCTCTATACTACCCCTATTAAGCACTCCCTGGACAGGTGCAGCACCGTATTCGATGCAGAGTAAAGCGCTTTCTACACTGTTTTGATAATACGCTCCCAATATAGGCAGAGCACTGGGATATGATTAAAGTTAAGCAGCATTGCAAACAGTGCGGATGCTCCCTCCAAATTACACAGAGATATTGACAGATCAGGAGAACGGGAAGAAACTGTTTGAAGGAGGAATGATCCTGGACATGTGGGGATAAAGTGTGAGGAGAGATTGTATAAATGTTTCTGCTCAAATTGAAAAGACTCGGTGGAGATCTAATCAAAGCCTTCAAGATAACAGCTGGATGAGGGATGTTACACCAAGGTAAAGCATGCCTACTGGTTACAGATTGTAGAACGAGATGGAGCAGAATCTGAGACTGAATACCCAGAGATCTCAGGAGAGATTTAAGAAGTGCTTTGAGACACACGACATGACAGAGATTTGGAATCCTCTGCCATAAACAGCGAAGATGCCGGGTCTGCTGTTCAGTTTAATTCTCGGACAGATATGTTTTTAGTCAGTGAAGATCTTGAGGGGTGTGGGACAAAGGAAGGGACATGGAGTGAAGGGACACATCAGCCATGACCACATCGAATGATAGCTCAGGCTTCAGGGCGGAATGGCTTAGCATAGTTCTTATGTTCCAAAGTTAATATCCCCCTACACTGTCCCCATCTAACACTTTCTGGTTAGGGACAGGATAGAGTTGGATATACTGTAAGGCTATCTTTAATGTATTCCCAACAACGCACACTGTATGGCCAGCACAGGGTTAGATGCAGAGGAAACACCACTCCACTCTGTAGCCATTTATAAATCCCCAGACAGGTAAAGACTGAAGTTTTATACAGCTGAAATCCCAATACATGTTTTTAAAGGCATGGATTAACTGACAAGTTTAATTTAAACGGTGTTAGAGACTGGAATTTCATCGACGATATCAACGATTTTATGTATTCAAGACACACCTCCCTCCGGCACTGAGTGGCTTCTGTACTGCATGCTGACCTGAAATCAGATGCTGTGCTCGGGAGCAGGACATGCCACAAGGAATGAGGACGATCATGAGTATTCCACAACACAACGGGAAGTGTGTTCCTGTTTGAAATCGAATTGAGGACGAAGATGTTTTAGATAAGGGACAAAGGAAGGAATGAGGGGTGAGATAACAGTTCAGCTCTTATTGGTGTCTCGAAGTGTTGTCCAACATGGAAACAGACACTCTTTTCCAACTCATCCATGCAGACCAGATATCCCAAGTACATTTAGTCCCTTGGTTCTATACCCATTCAGAAGTTCAATAGATGTTCGAAATGTGCCAGCCTTTGCCACTTCCTCTGGCAGCTCATTCCATATACACATCATGCACTGCGTAAAAAAACATTACCCCTTAGGTCCCTATGAATTCCTCCCCCTCACTCTAAAGCCATTGCCTCTATTACTGGATTCCACAGCCCATGTAAAATACAATCTTAATTACCCTCTCCAAGGCACTCATGATTTTATAAATAAAACACAAATGCCCTCCTCTGAGACAATTGTTACAGGGAAAACAGACCCAGGCAGTTCAGTGTCTCACTATCCCTCAAACCCACAAATGATGACATTATTGTGAATCTTTTCTGAACGCTTTCAAGTTTCATTACATCCTTCTTAAAGGAGGGAGACCAGAATACCATGTAATATTCATAAAATGGCCGAACCAATATCCTGTACAGCCGCAAATGGACCTCACAACTCTTATTCTCAATGCACTGGAAAGGAAAGGCAACCAAACGAAACGCCTTCTTCTCTATCCTATCTACCTGAAAATACACTTTTACGGAACTATGAACCTACACTATAACGTCTCGTTGTTCAGCCACACACCCCCATGAACATACCATTACCTGCATGTATCCTGTACTGATTTGCCTTTCCAATATGCAGCACATAACATTTATCCAAATTCAATTTTATCTACCACTCCTCCGCCCACTGGTCCAACTGATCAAGTTCCCATTGTACTCTGAGATAACGTTCTTCGCTGTCCACTGCATCTCCAGTTTTGGTGACAGCTGTACACTTCCTAACAATAACTCCTTTGCTCACTTCCAAATTATTTTAAAAAATAACTTAAAGCAGCGGACCCACTGCCGATTCCTTCTGGCAAAACATTGGTCAGAGGCCTGCAGCCTGGAAAATAAACAACCAACACCACCGCGTCTCTTTTACCTTGGAGACAGTTCGAGATCAAAATAGCCAGTTATCCCTGTATTCCATGTGATCCAACCATGCTAACGACTCTACCATATGAAATCTGCAAATGCATTCTGAAAGATCCCAAAGATCACGTCCACCGTTCTGCCCTCATCATTCATCTTCCGTTACTTCTTCAAAAAATTCAATCACGTTAGTGAGACATGACTTCTCAAGCATTAAGTAGTGTTGTCTATCCCGAATCAATCTTTGTCATTCCAAATGCTAGCATATCTTCTCCCTCAGGATTCCTTCTGAAAACTAGCCCATCACTGATATTAGCTTTTTTTTGGTTTGCATTTCCTTCCTCCCTTTCTCAAACAGTGACACCACTTCGGTGAACAGCCAGTCATGTGGCACGTCACCTCTGACTATTGATGAAGCAAAGATCTCACCAAAGTGAACAGAAAGCATTTCTCCAGATTCCCGCAGAGATCGAGAGTATACCTGATAAAGTGCTAGGGTTTATCAGCATTTAAAGACATCCAGCACCTGCTCATTTCTGATATGGACATTTTTCAAGACATCACTATCGATTTCCCCACCTTCCGTTTTCTTCTTCATGGTAAACACTAATGCAAAATACTCGTTTAGAATATCCCCACCTCCTGCTGCTCCATTCATCGGTTGCATTACTGACATTTAAGGGACCCTACTCTCTCCGTAGGTAGCCTTTTGTTCTTCTTTTATTTATAACATGAACTTGGATTCTCATTAACCCTATTTGCCAATATTATCTCATGCCCCCTTTCCATACTCCTGATACCCCTCTCAAGTATATTCCGACGACCTTTATACTCTGCTCATGATTCAATGGATCTCTGCTGCCAATACCTGACAAATGTTTCCTTCTTTTTCATAACCACAACCTCAATTTCTCTAGTGATCCAGTATTCCCTTTTTAGACTACCAATGTCGTTCACCCGAACAGGAACATGCTGTCTCTGGATTCTCATTAACGCATTTTTGAAGGCTTCTCATTTTCCAAGTGCTGCTTTACTGGCGAATATTCACCCCCAGTCAGCTTGGAAAAATTATTTCCTAATACCTTCAAAATTAGCATTCCTCCCCTTTAGAACATTAAGTTTTAGAACTGGTCTATATTTTCCCATCACTGTTGTAAAACAATTGAGTTATGGCCTCTGGCCCAACGTGCTCCCCCACTGACGTCTCAGTGATCTGCTCTGCAAAGTTTCCCAAGAGTAAGTTAAGTTATTCGCTGTCTCTAGCCGGGGTACCCACATAATTTATTAGAACATTTTCTTTTTACACACACTTGACAAATTCCTTTCCGTCCGAATCCTGAAAACTATGGCAATTTTAGTTTATGTTTGCAAGGTTAAAATCCCCTACCATTACCATTGTATTATTCTTCCAGATAACTCCGATCCCCTTGCAAGATTGTTTATCATTTTCCAGTTGATTATTGTAAGGTGTATAGTACAATGTCGATAAGGTAATCATTCCTTTCTCAGTTCCCGCTCCACATCCCTGGATGTGTTACCAAGTGCATCTTCCTTAGGTACATAGAACATCAAACGTTATGTTTGCTTTGTCCCTTGATGTTGCGCCCACCAAACATCAATTAAAAGGGCTTAGTGATAAAATGTTGTGAGGGGCAGCACAGATGGAGGAAGCAGATAATGGTAAGAAAAGGATAGGATGAGGTCACATGGCCCTGTGAGTCCAGAAATAAGCATTTTGTCACAGACAAGGCCGGAAAAGACAAGAGATAAACAGAAGTAATGGGTACCGGTCTTAGGGAAGTGGAGGATGTAAGCGGGGGCTGGGGGGGGGGTGGAGGGGTACAATGAAATAACAAAAAAAAATGCAGGAACCAAATTATATAAATATCGAGTATTTGTTGAATTCAGTGTGTTTTGTCCCTGCCTTGTGGACATCACACCCACTTGCAAGTGTGAAATAAATGACACTACTGATTCAGATCTTGTCTCGGACTGATATTATTGAAGTGAGTGAGCTTTGATTCTCACATAACCATGAGCCCAGTACTCTGTATTCCTTTTACGTCTTCCAAAGTGAATCAACTCACACTTTTCCACACTAAAAATCATTTGCCAACTGTCTGCCCAGCTATGCAGCTCATCTATATCTCTCTGTAAAATACAACATCCTTCACCACGATCCACAACTCGACCAACCTTAGTGTCATCCGCAAATTTACTAACCCACACTTCGATGCTCTCATTCACGCCTTTTACAAAAATGAAAGACAGTGGCCCCAAAACAGATCCTTGCCGAACGCCACTAATAAACAAACTACAGGATAAATACTTCCCATCAACCGTCACCTTCTGTCTGCTTTAAGGTTGCTAATTTCTCATTCAAACTGCTAAATGACTCTCAATCCCATGTCTCCGAATTTGTGAAATAGCCTACAGTGGGAAACTTACCAAACACTTCACTGAAATTCGTATCTACGATATCAACCGCTTTACCACCATCCACCTGCTTGGTCGCCTTCTCAAATAATTCACTAAAACACGTGAGGCACGACCTACCCTTCACAAAACCTTACTATCCCTAATGAACTTATTCATCTCTCGATGATTATAAATCCTATCTCTAACAGCCCTTTCCAAACTTTGCAGACAACCGAAGTAAGGCTCACAGGTCTATAATTTCCAAGGTTGTCTCTACTCCCCTTCTTGAACAAGGGAACAACAGTTGATATCCTCCAGTCTTCTGGCACGAATCTTGTAGACAATGAGGATATAAAAATCAAACCCAAAGGCTGAGCAATCTCCTCCTTGACTTCCCTGAGGATCCTAGGATAAATCCTATCCAGCCCAGGGGACCCATGTATTTTCAAAGTTTCCAGAACTGCTAACACATCCTCCTTAAGCACCGAAATCCCATCTGGTCTCGTAGTTTATATTTCAGTATTATCCTCGCAAACATTGTCTTTTTCTAATGTGAATACTGACGAAACGTGTTCATTTAGAGCTTAATCTATCTCATCTGACTCCACGCAGCACTTTGCACTACTACGCTCCATTAACCCTAATCTTACTCTCCTCATTGTTGAATTCGTGATGATGCTATAGAAAGCCTTAGGGATTTCCATGATCCGCCAATGAATTATCCTGTCCCATTCTGGTTTGTCATAGGTGTATAATTGGATGTAATGCTATCCCTTATCATAAATGACACTCCCTGTCCTCTTTTGATCCATCTTCATAATATGCCTGAGTGTTCACCTGCTTTCTTTTTTAGTGCCCTGCTTTTGGGAACATTTCTGGGACACCCGCAGGAAACAACCATACCGCCCTATGGCCCAACATTTCAACTATCCCACCCACTCAGTCGAGTGGGCCTCCTTCAATGCTGGTCCCTCACTACCCAACGCCAAGAGGAAGAACGCCTCATCTTCCGCCTTGGAATACTTCAACCCCAGGGCGTCAATGTGGACTTCATCAGTTTTCTCATTTCCCCTTCCCCCACCTCACCCCAGTTCCCAACTTCCAGCTCAACACCATCCCTATGACCTGTGCGACTGGCCTATCTTCTTTTCCACCTGTCCACTCCACCCTCCTCCCTGATCTTTCACCTTCATCCTCAGCCTCACTCACCTATTGTAATCTGTTCTACTTTCTCCCCACCCCACCCTCCTCTCATTTATCTCTCTACCCTTCAGGTAATTCGCCTGTGTTCCTGATGAAGGGCTTTTGCCCGAAACGTCGATTTCACTGCTCCTCGGATGCTGCCAGAACTGCTGTGCTTTTACAACACCACGGTATTCCAGGATCTGGTTTCCAGCATCTGCAGTCAATGTTTTTACCTTTGAGTGCATTGTACACCCTGTCCGAGATATTCTTCATCCTGGCACCGGGGAGGAAACAAGGAATTCACGCGGTTCCCTGCAGAATGTTCGTACCTCTGAATTTAGAGGTTCCTATCACAAACAATCGCTTGGAGTCTGACATTCTATTTTACATTGAAGCCTGGGTTGTTGACAGAAACTTGATTGCTGGTGCGACATGCATCTGAGATCCATCTCGAGTACATGCAAGCAGCATACTTCTTTGAGATGGGGATAGCCACCAGAAACTCCAGCACTACCTGCCTCTTCTTCCGAACTTTAATAGACGTAACCCATCTACATGACCGTATCTGCGGATTTTCTCACTTCCTATAACTGCTATGCTCCTGTAAATTATTCACTGCCTCTAACTGCCGTTCCAGCTGATCAAAATAATCTTATTGAATTCATAACCAAATATTCTTACGGCCAACATACTCAACAGTAGCATGAAAACTCTCCCTCACCCTCACACCGTAGGGGAAGGGCACATCACTCTCCCAAAGGCAATGTTTGCACCTGAACAATCTATAGGGACAAGAAATAGCACAGTCTTACTGCTCTAATAAAGCACTGCTCCAGTCAACTTCAGTATCCATATTTTGTATTTTTAGATTGAATCAAGAGGCAGAACTCAATAAACATATCATCACAAAGAACCCACTCTATTCACTATTGGAGACCTCCAAAAAAAGGGCAGTGAGATTTCACTTAAAATATTTTAAAAACTATGCACTAAGCTGCTCCTTGACTGCGAGCTCTCTCTCGCAGGTCCCTTCAAGTGCATCTTGGAATTTGACTGTTGATTAATTTTTCATAGACACACTACGATGTCCAAATATACTTCCCTGAAACAGCTGTGTCAAACAGTTGTGTCGGTTTCTTTCTGTTTTAGTACTTTGAGCACGAGGTTTTTGCCTTTGTCTCTCTGTCTTTTTGAAAAGTGTCAATTTTATTCTAATCTTTCTTTTCCCAAAAATTCCCAAAACAACGCAACAGCTTCAACAACAGTAATTGCTGCTCCTGGAATTTGTGAAAATGACCTCTAGTAGTTAAATATCTAAAAAAAAGGATGAGATAATACAGCAACATTTTCCGGTCCACTGTCTCAGATTACATAAATCATGAGAAAAATAAACAAACGAAGGAACAGATATCTGGATCAAGCCGGAGGAACTGAATGGAAACGAGGTAACTCTGGAAACACATTTATGATTTAAAAACATATTTTATACAGGATGCCATTTATTTTTCTTTAATTGGAAGATGCTCATGTTTTTGTAATTTGTCCAGCTGTGTGGATCCGAGAGTTCTTGGAGAAAGGGTTTCCCACTCTGCCCTGCGGAGAACGATTATAGATTCACCAGATAGGTTATCTTTGTGACAGCTTCACTTGCTGTGCAGTGATTGCTTGGGAGATTTTTTTTCTGGGGCATGAATCATTCCTTTTTTGGTTTGGGCTATGTTGTTCAGCTTTCTATATTCTGCTGCTCATTGCTGTCAGCAGTTTACTTTAACTTTGTTCCTCTCGTCTCTTCCGTGTTGCTCCTTGGATGGAGTCATTTCTTTCTCATTGGAAAATAAACAACAAAATCCTGTTGCTACTCCTTTTTTTCCTCCTTTCGTTCATTCCTCACGTGGACATCTCGTTCCATTATCTGTTGCATCTCATATTGGTTCTCAGTCACTTGGATTTATTCATCAATTGAATTGTTTTTATAACTGGATATTTCACGGCATACTTTAACTGATCTCTAAAGTTTTTCTGTGTCACCACATAAATAAGTGCATTTGTGCAGCAACTTAGGCCCCGCAGCATGTATGCAATTTGTTCAAAGAGATCAAAATTATCCACGTAATAACCAGCTTCAAACATATATAAAATATACACAAACCAGAGAAGGATAAAATTGGCGGATATGGCAAAGAGTAAAATCACAGATTTCTTTCTGCTGTCTATCTCTGAGTCAATCTCTGTTTTTGTCTGACCCCTCAGCCCTTTACGTGCCTTAACTGCCTCAAAGATGTGTCTGACCGTCAGAAAGTTGAGGAAGACAATAAAAATGAATGGGAGACATGGTCATAAAATTATTTCAACATATGCAAAACTCACCCAATGTACATTGTCATAAAAACTGTCTTTGATGTAACAAAACCATGGAATGTTATTGATGATCCTTCCGGATTCATATTTGAAATAATTGGGAATATTCTTTAAAGAGAAGAAAATGCAGATTGTTGCTAGAACTCTCATTGCTGTTTTCGCTGTGCAATACTGAGATTTCATCTGATGAATACAAATGGCTACAAATCGATCAAATGTAAAAGAAACAGTGAACCAGACAGAACAATCAACAGTAAAGTAGCTCAGGACGTTGAGAACACTACAAACAGGAGTGATGTCCAGAAAAGACAGCGGATAATAATAGTAAGGAAACCTAACAAATATGATGTCAAAAATAATGAAAAGTAGATAAGACACTGCCATGGCTACGAGATAGCGAGTGGAACACGTTGACAGGCCACACTTGCTCCGAGATAGACATGCAATTGCCACCAGACTAACTGTAAGATGAAAGAAAATAGATTTGAAATGATTAATTGAATTTTCTAGATTAATGTTGAATTTTAGAACTCAGGTTTCTTTTTGTTCTGTACAATGTCATGATAACCATTACAGTAGCTTCTCTCAAGTGAAATAACTTGCAGTTTCAAAAGACAAACAGAATCACATGGGCAGAAAATTAATCTCAGGAACACGACCAGGTACTCAATACGTCTTTTTGGGTGCGGTGGAGGGGTGGGTCGGAAGAAGGTATTTATTTTGCTTTGCAGTTTACTCTGTCTAGCTGTAGTTTCCCATAACAAAGCACTCACAAAAACAAAACACCCGGAATCATTAGAACACCGATTCGGAGACTCTTGATTGGCAACTGTTTTCACACAGAAGTGATTCAGTTTTGTAATGAACTGCCACAGGAATTTATAAATACCGGTACAGATGTAATAATCAAAAGGCGTTTGGACAGGTACATGAATAGTAAATGCATGAAGGGTTTGGGATGGCACAGTGATTCAGTGGCTTGCACTGCTGTCTCACAGTACAAGGGAGTCAGGTTAGATTCCAGCCTCACTGCAAATGTCTATGTGGAGTTTACACGTTTTCCCCGTGTTTTACGTCAGTTTCTGCTGGATGCACCAACTTCCTACAAAAGTCCAAAAATGCACATGGCAGGTGGAATGATTGTGCTGAACCTTCCCTGGTGTTCAGGGATGTGTAGGTTTGGTGCGTTAGCCGTTGGAAATGCACGGGATAACGTCGGGGGATCGGATGTGGACTTGCAGGACTGAGCTGCCTGTTTCCACACGATGTGGATTCTTTGAAATGCAGAACTTAGTCGGCATGGACAAGTTGGACTGATAAGTGCGTTTCAATTATACAACTCTATGATGCTCATCGTGCATTCAGGGATTGTAATGGCATTGTAAGTCAATGCGTGTTTGGTAGATTCTTACTGCTTAAGATTATTATTGTCTGGTATTTGCGGCATGGGAATGCTATTTATCAATGACCATACCAAGCTGGATGCTATCATGAAGTTTTAGGACACAAATATCTTCATTATACAAAGAGGTGCAAACTGTGCTGAACATGGTGTAATTGTGTGGAAACATCTTTGCTTTGGACATGACAAGTGGAGGGAAGGGCATTGATGAGGCAACTGCAGAGTTCGGGGCCAAGTACACGACCTTGCAGAATTCATGCATCAATGTGTGACAGCTGAGATGATTGTCCTTTTAGTGCCAGAACCATCTTACCTGTAGGCAGTGGAATGATAAAGAGAGTTGTAATTTCTTTGACTCCAGTTTGTTAAAGGCTTCCTGTTGTCAGTGTATGTTTATAATTTATACGTTAAGAAGCGGAGATTTTATTTCAGTTAATAGAAAACTATAAAAATAGGAACTTCTGATTCAGGAATAAATATTTTGTAATTGCAAGTCAAACAATCCAGAGAGTGTCGCACTTTAGAGT
The DNA here is from genome assembly GCF_020745735.1 of Hemiscyllium ocellatum. Lineage (NCBI taxonomy): Eukaryota > Metazoa > Chordata > Chondrichthyes > Orectolobiformes > Hemiscylliidae > Hemiscyllium > Hemiscyllium ocellatum. Next base: position 6,684,989 of record NC_083451.1, read on the forward strand.
TTAACACTTGGTTATGTTGAATGGTCAGTAGGTGTGGAACAAAAATGGGGTTTGTGTGATGAGGTTGGACATCTGGCAGAATCCTAACGTTTATCATTATCATACGAAAAGAAGACAAATGTTCTTTACTTGGAAAATTAGATCTATGAGCTCTGCCATTAACATGAATTATGTAGACGACCAGCAGAATCTCACGAATATGCCTGAAGTTAAAGATCTTGTTCACGATTTTCTGTATTATTATACAACATTCTTCATTGTATTCTCTTTCTTTTCAATAATCCTCTCTAAATCAACTATTTATCACAGCCATAATATTACAAGTGCTGATGCCCATTATTTATTGCATCAGAATATTTTCCTACTAAATTTATTTTGCTTTTTCATAATATTGCCTTAAAACTAACTGGAGCAACGACCTTAACAAAACCTCTCCCTCCCAAGGAGGACGCACATCACAAAGTAATGGACAGTGATCATTTAAAAAAAATCAACCACGCTTAGATTATGAATAACCGATTCATAATTGTTAACCAATTGTTAACCGCTTGTTAATCAAAATCTTAACAGATACAGGTGCGAAACAGTTTTAACACTTGTTCGTGCAGACCCTTCATTATAAACGTCTAGACAAAGAAATGTAGTAGCCATGATACAGGCTTGCCCTAAACTTGCTGGAATATCAATCAGTCCAAAAGATTTTTTAAGTAAACATGATTGGTCCATCGGACAAATGAGTGAATTGACATTGCTATTCTGTTATTTTCACGATATGCGAATGAGTCACATATATGTACCCCCAATCGAACATTTAACTTTGCAAACTTAGTACCAAATATACACATCAACGATTTATCAAATTTGCATTCAATCGTATTTACAATCTACAAGGACAACTTCATCAGTGAACACATCAGAAATTAGAAATGAAAGAAGCATTCCACATTTACAGTCAAATTATGGTTGTCGTTATGAATGTAGTCAGTATTCACTTGAATTCGGTTCACCACAAACAGTTCAATTCTATATTCATAGATGCTCCTACATACACAAAGCCACTGGGGCAAGGTGTCCCCCTCCATTAAGGGGCGGCACGGTGGCACAGTGGTTAGTACTGCTGCCTCACAGCGACAGGGACCTGGGTTCAATTCCCGCCTCAGGTGACTGACTGAGTGGAGTTTGCACATTCTCCCCGTGTCTGCGTGGGTTTCCTTCCACAGTCCAAAGATGTGCGGGTCAGGTGAATTGGCCATGCTAAATTGTCCGTAGTGTCAGGTAAGGGGTATATGTAGGGCTATGGGTGGGTTGTCGCTTCGGCGGGTCGGTGTGGACTTGTTGGGTCGAAGGGCCTGTTTCCACACTGTAAGTAATCTAATCTAATCGAAATTTCGTAACCCACACTCATTATCTTTTTACTTTGAATTCCAAGACTTACCAGGAACTCCAACAACAGCAATGATGGTGTAGTAAACTTTTGCGACCATTTGCCTTGGAAGATGCATTTTATTGTTTTTGGCACTAACTCTCCCTTGCTGTAGCTGTTAATCTGTTGGAATTGGAGGTAATACAGTTTCAGAGACTTGACTTTATATTGTGTGGTATATCCACTGGGAAATTACGATGGCACTTTCAACGTTTTAATCATTTTCAACAACAAAATTATCCCAACAGGAACACTTTAATGATGTTTTTCACTAAGTCAATTTGAATAGCCCAATTTCTGAATTAATTGAATCCTCTTGGGTCTCAAGTGCGAATTGCAGGTTGTCTTCAAACAACAAGACTTGCTTTATTTCTCTCACAATTAGTCCTAAAAATATAATTTTTTGACTTCTTTTCACTGAGGACAGTTGTTGTTGCTGAGTCTCTTCAGTCATTCAATGCCTCTCGTTGTAGAGTTCGTTGATGTGTTCTACTCAACATGGTAATATTGTTGCTTTCCTTTTACTTCACTTTTGCAACTCGTTTGGCGAAATTTATCTGTGAATGAATTATCTGAATCAGAACCAGAAGTTCGTAGTAACCATCACAACAGCTTGAACGTACAGTAGTTAATATTTCTTCAAAACGAAGATAAAAATTAGTTAGGTTCAATTTAGGTGAATTGGCCATGCTAAATTGCCCGTATTGTCAGATGAAAGGTAAATGTATTGGAATAGCTTTAAGTGGGTTGCTCTTCGGAGGGTCAGTGTGGACTTGTTTGGCCGTAGGGCCTGTTTCCACACTGTAAATCGTCTAACCTCATCTAAAAACAGAAAGTAATTCAGAAAGTTAACTTACAAATCATTGAATAACAACATCCTATGGGATAGACTTGACTCATTGATCTGTCGTGTTTGGAACTCGAAAATTATATTATAAACTACACGAGTCCCATTTCAAAACTTACTCCATTGCCTTGATTGTCATTCAATAACTTTTTAAAGATTTTGAAGATTCACAACTCAACCGACCGTCCTCTGGGTGTCATCTTCCCTTTGAACCTCGAGCCTTTCAGCTAACAAATGGACCACATTGCTATTGGATCTTCAGAGAAGGGGAAAAAAACTGCTTTAGATTCCCCCAATCCATGTCCCTCATCGTCTTATCCTCTTATCTCTACTCGTAAGATCACAACTCGACCTTATCCAGAATCTGTCTTCACAACTAAACTGCTACTCTCCCAGCAACATTTTCACGAATGTCTTTGTGCACCCTGTCTAATGCAATCACACCCCTTCTTATCATACAGTGACCAGGACTGCACACAAATCTCCAATTGTGACTGAACCAAAGTCCTCCAGAGCACCAAAGTATATCCCTGATGGTAAATATATATTTTTCACTGAACCATGAACCACTTCTGCCACATTGAGGGATCTTTATTTCCTCTGAGCTTCCTCGTATCCCACCACTCATTGAGTACTGTCTTGTCTTGTGCCTCCTGGCAAGAAGCATCATCTCACATTTATCAAAGTTAAATATCATCTACCACTCACATGCCCAACTGACAAATGTGTCTGTTTCTATCTGTAACCTGAGATTATCTTCCTCACTAACAATCACCCTGTGAATATTTGTATCATCAAATTTACTTATCACCCTAATCTTCCCCTCTGTTTGTCCCACCAACCAGCCTCACCACTAACAAACAGCACATATACGCATTTGAATGTAAAGTATGCTAACATGTCTCTACTTATTACCTTACTTACTGCGGTCAAGTATTTCCCTCTGCTCTTTTACAGTTCCTTCAAACTCAGCAAACACAATAACACGCCTGAATGAGAAGCAAAGGAGTTGGTCTCATAATTCATCACAAACAGTTCAGATAAATGTAGCTGACAGGTAGAAGTAAGTTTGGAGTGAACATAGCAGGACTCGGTCGTAGAAAAGGCAAATATACAATTAATGAAGCCAGAAGTTAAAGAGGTTAATGTTTATTGGAGAGTGGATATAGCAAGAGATTTGGGGGATGTGGGAAGCTGAGGTGTTTACGATGTTGACCAAAGCAAGATCACCTGAGTCTGAGCTGAGTGATATTTGATGAATCTCAGGATGAGGTGGTAGAAAGACAGTGCTCCAAAATATGTGAGAAATGAAGCAATGTTATTAGTGAAGCAGTAAGTGATCCTGCAAATAGAGAGAAATCCATCCCTGCCTAACTGGTAGACTGTCCCAGGCTCTGTACTACATATAGCCTTACTGGTAAATAAGGGATATCAGTCTCCAGATTTAGGCCCTATGGCCAGGCATGTAGAAACAATTAGGGAATGGTATACGCTCACGAAAGGGGTTTGGGAACCAAGGGATGGCAGCTAAATGAAAACACTAGCGTGCTGCAACATGACAGGGAATCCAAAGTAAGCCAAGGTAACAACCCAGCGGAGCATGTCAGTGACAGTGGAGGAAGGTGATCAATATGGTAATGAGCAATTGGATACAGTACCAGGCAATTTGCGGTCGCAACATGATACAGATGGGGGGAGAGTGAAATCAGCTGGACCAGTGGAAATAAGATTGAAAGCAGGAGCTGCGACATTAGTGAAGTTTATAACAAATGAAGATATCTCAAGCGTTGGTATACCATCGGAAATCAGCTCAGAGAATGAGTCTGCCTTCATTCAGAACCTAGTTAATTTGATGCTGCATTCTTTGAAAGTCAAACAGAGATTTGGATGAGTATATCATCCCCAGTCACAGGGTATGATGGAAAGAATTCATGGGACATTGACAGCCAAATTAAACAAGATCTGCACAAGCACCAACCTTAATTGGATTGATGTGCTGCCGCTGGCTTTACAATCTATCACTACATGAGATGCTCACTCCGCTTGAGATGCTCACAGGTAGACCTATGCCAGTGCCCAGGTGGAGAGGCTCACACAAAGGGCTTCCTTGAAGCAGTTAAACTCAGAACTTAAGCAATGTATGCAGCAGCAACCTATGATACATGAGACTATCCACTTGCTGGAAATACAAAGGGAACTGACAGCTGTCAACGAGGAAGGACCGAGCAAGCCCGGGGATTGTGTATGCGTGCGGTATTTCGAAGATGCTGAAATGAGTCAAGGAGAGAGAACATTCTTAGAGACTAAGACATCATCTACCGACATACATGTGGAAGGACGACACATATGCTACCACCTTAATCATTCTACTAAAGCTCTCTCACCAGCACAAATTAACTATAACACTGGGGTAAGTGGAGTTAAGTCTGAAAAACATGGACACGGGTAGGGCACACAGGAGGCTGGTACTCCTCCATAGGGTTCTGAACAAGGTACAGGTAAAGTTCTTGGGAATCCTGATCATTCCAGAAATGATACGAATGGAGATGTCGAGAACAGTCCTCCTGGCAGCAAGGATGCGGAGACATGGTTGGGGGGGGGGGTCGGGGAGATGACCCTGATAACCACCTCTCTAATGCCAGGCCTGAATAATCAGACTTGGAGACTATTAACTTGGCAGACCTGGACAGTTAATGCCAGGGTTACTTTGCTGCCCCAGCATGGGTACGCACCCGTGACAATGACTGGTATCAATCGGCAAACTACACCGTCCCAGTCATGACTAGAAGGGATGACTTCTCGTGTACTAAGTTAACTCCCTCATACTATGTTGTCCATATGACCTTTAACCTGAGCATCTGTTCTGAATGGTGTTTGCAGCACTCCAGCTGACCCCTTTACCCGAATAATTCATCAATTTACAGGTATCCCCTTGCTCCCATTTGGAGCCTGCTACTTCAGGTCACTACATTCTATCAGCAGAATGACGTGGGCTGGCAGCAACTCCAACGGTGGTGTTCATATAGTACCCCGTGGTTCACAGGTAAGAGTAATTACACGTTTCCCGAGTCTGCTTTCAGGAAACCGGAAGGGTTGTGTTTTGAAAGCTTTAAGTGAAACGGCTCCACACTAGTTTACTACTTTGTGGGTCTTTGTGGGAATACGATTCAAATGGAGGTGGACACGACATTTGGAGCTGTTTTAAATTCTCAACGTGTCCCACTGGCAGATACTCACTGGCTGGGAGGTAAGAAAGAAGGGTGGTGCATGACGCTGCCCAATGACTGGAGTGGCAGCTTTGCCAGTGTAATGCTCCGACACAAGGTAGTTATACCACCACACGCAGCTTGAGGCTACATTACAGTCGCCGAACTAAGCGACGGTATGTCCCTGACCTGACATTTCATATTGATAGTATAGGACAGCCAAAAGGTTTTCCTAACGAGTTTAAGGTCCGCAATTAAATTGACGCCGGCTGGGAAGCTCTTCTCCCAATGATGGGGATGAGCAAGAATGCTGAATGGATTAATTACATTTATTACAAAAAGCAGAGATTTATCAATTATACTGATGATGCCGTTGTGGCCTTCGGAGAACAATTGGATGCTACCACTAAAATCACATGACAAAACAGACAGGCCTTAGATTGGATGCAGTAAGAAAAAGGCGGAGTTCGTGTGATGTTTGGGGAACATTGCTGTACCTTTATATCTAACAACACTTGCTCTGGGGGATCTTTGACTGAAGCAATGGAAAAACTAAACAATCTAAGAAGGGAGATAAAAATAAAAACAATGCTGGGTTTGGTAGTCAGGCTTTATATTGGCTGAATACTATATTAGGGTCTTGGGGTGCATGGTGTGTCAAGATTGGACTTACTGTACGTGCAGTTTTGCTTAATGTCGCCTTCATCTTTTGTTGTGCTCTATCTTTTATTCAGTCCTTTTTAGTTCACGTCACTGCACGGCAACTTGTGATCATTTCAGATACCCCAGCAAAAGTTTACTCCTCAGGTGGAACCCCACTGTTAGATGGTTATGATCTTACAACTGCCACAGTACAAGGAATATGCCCACGTGGGGACTGCGATGATACTTCTGAAGAACGCAGTGCGGGTCCAAGATTGTGAGGGATCTTGGGTCTTTTTTTTCCTTTTTTGCTTATTGGAGGGCAGGACTTTGGCCCAAGGGACCTCAGGAATGGAGGAAGAAACCTTTATGTTTCCGACTCCGAAAATTATTTTGTCCATGTTGGGATATATATTTCTGGTATTGGGCATAAGTGACGCTAAGCTTATTGTCTTCGTTCCATGGGTGAGACCAGTAGGTCTCAATGGGGGAAATATGGAAAACAAAGAACATGAAAGCATGGGAAGAGATAAAGCATGAAGACCACTTGCATCTGTATTCTGTGGAAGGCAGAGGCAGGATGGGATAACCATAATGGAGCATTCTTACAGCAATTAGCAGAGTAAAGTTAAGGCTGAAAGGTCACTCGGGCACGATGAGATAACACAAGTAATAAAGCCAGTTTCTCTGTTAAGTGTTATTATGACAGGATTGGGACTCGAAATATTTGGAACATGACATTAAACTAGCTAATTAAACGTTACTAGAGTGAGCTTCAGACTGGAGACTATTGTAACAGATGGAATAGTTAAATGACTATCATGATAGGTTATTCTGTAATTGAAGATCACTGTAGCAGAGTTACCAATAAATATCTAACGGTGACATTAGAATAACATTTAGTAGAATGTACAACTTAGGTGATAATGGGAACTAACTGCACTGGTTTATTGTGTACCTAGACTGAGGTACTTGATTAATGTAGTTGGACATGCTCATGAGCTAACAGATACATGATTAAAAAATATAAAAATCCACGGACCCCGAGGTCGGTGGGCTTTCGAGAATCAGCTTTCTCGTTGTGACGGTTTTTTTGTTTGCAAATAAAAGACCTACTTCTTGTAGAACTCACTGCATCTCCTGGTGGTTCTCTATATTTTCTCCAAAACAGTGTTCGACAAGGTTCCTCGAATGCTCAGCCATAGACTGTGGAGCAAGGTTAGATCACATTGAATGCAGTATATTCAGCCTCTCCCCATCTCTCAAACCTTCAACCCTGGCAGCATCCTTGGAAATCTTTTCTGAACCCTTTCAAATATTGTTGCCAAACATCTCAATTTCATTAAGGATTTTGATAAGATTCTCCACAGTAGGCTATCACAGATAATACGGAGGCATGGAATTGAGGGTGATCGAGCGGTTTCGATCATTAATTGGTTTGCTGTAACAAGACAGAGGGTGGTGTTGATGGGAATTGTTTCCTCATGGAGTTCAGTTACTAGTGGGGTATTGCAAGGATCTGTTTTGATGCCACTGCTGTTGATCAGTTTTATAAATGATGTGGATGAGGGTATAGAAGCCTTGGTTAGTACATTTGTGGACGACATTAATGTTGGTGGAGGTGCAGATAGTGCCAAATGATGTTGTAGGTTACAGTGAGACATAGATAAGCTGCAGAGCTGGGCTGAGAGCTGACAAATGGAGGTTAATTTGGAAAAGTGGGAGGTGATCCACTTTAGAAGGAGTAACAGAAATACAGAATACTGAGCTAATGGTAAGATTCTTGGTAGTGTGGAAGAGCAGAGAGATCTCAGTGTCCATGTTAGAGACCTGAAAATGTCCATCCAGGTTGAAGGGTTGTTGACATTTCATACGTGTGTTAGCTTTTAATAATAGAGGGATTGAGTTTTGGAGCCATGAGGTCATGTTGCAGGTGTAAAAAACTCTGGTGTGGCCATACTTGGAGTGCTGCGCCCAGTTCTGCTCACTGCATTATAGGAAGGATGTGGAAGCTTTGGAAATGGTGCAGAGGATATTTATCAGGATGTTGCCTGGTACAGAGGGAAGGTCTTATGAAGTCGGCTGAGGGACTTAATGCTGTTTTCCTTGGAGAGAAGACGCTTAAAAGGTGACCTGACAGAGGCACACACGATGATCGGAGGAATAGATAGGACAGACAGTGAGAGCCTTTTTCCTTGGATGGTAATTGCTACCACAAGGGGGCATCGTTCAAAGTGAGGGGTGATACATATAGGCCAGATATGAGAGATAGATTCTTTATTCAGAGAGTAGTTAGGGCATGGAATGCACTGCCAACTTCAGTAGAGGACTCGCCAATTTTAATTCTGCTCGATGCAGTATTCCATTGCGGAACATTCTCTACATCTTAACGAGTATTCTGCGTCACACCTTCTGATATTAAACTCAGTATTCTCCACTGCAGCCAGCTTTTCACGGATTTCCTGGTGTCGGCTCTGATCTTCATTATCGGCAAATATTTTACTGAAGACAAAATAGTTGTGAATGTCTGGTTCAGTCCATATGTCCCGAAATGGGAACTTTGCAAGGCAGGGATGATCTCACAATTCCCCGTGTTACTGAAACAGTGATCTAGACATGGGCTGTAGGTGCTGTAGAGAATGATACAGCCCACTGGCTGGTTATTGTGCTTACTCAGCAGAGTTTGGAAAAGCTGAGCCGCGGTGCGGTTCCCGTTGATCTGGGCGAGGTTCAGCAATTGAGTTTCTGGGCAACGACTGCCGCTGTTCGGAAAGACTGCGAGGAAATTTCCACCGAGGGAGTTCAGGAAAATGTTCACATCGACGGTAATGAAAGGATCTATTGACCTGCTGGGGTTCAAGTCTACATCACTGTTGGTCTTTCCGCACTGGGAAGCAGGGAGAGCCACCAGGAAGGCGAAGTGTTCTCTCCCATAATCGGTCACCTGGTGCCCGCTGCTCTGCGGAAACTGAAAGAGGTAAAGTTAGGGTGTGTCAAGGAACAGACTTTGAGGAAAACATTCTCTTTGCAGTGTCAGTGGGCACAGTTTGAGATGAGGTACTTGGAACAATGCCCATCATATTAAAGAAAACATGAAACCCTGCAATTCACATTTCATTTTCATGCATGGGATGGTCAATTTTGATGTACTTCGTATCCCTACCCCAGTGTTGTAGTAAATTCTGGGATCAGTGAGAGGTTTAACGAGAAAATCAGGGTAATTGACAGAGAGCAGAACAATGTTACTTATTTTTGTACAAATCCTCCAGCAATGAATCAGAGAATGCCACAAGCCTTCTTGATAACTCGCTGTCACTTGAATTTGAGTTACTTTGACTGATGCACTATTTGATGCCGCATGATACACGGAATGGTTAAAAATAAATAGAGACTGGGAGAGAGAAAGAGAGAGAGAGAATGAGAGCTACAGGTGCAATAATTGGTAGCTGGAGGTTGGGAAAATCCTGGAAGAATTGTTAACCGGATAAAATGTTTCGGGCATCCCGAGACAAACAGAACAAAAGACTTGCAGACTGACAGGAAATGGGAATAATAGCAAAGGAGGCAGAAGGCGACAAAGGGAAACTGAGAGGTGAGTGAGATGATTCAGTAAACAGTGAAATGTTGCCTGTGTGGGGTATTTGGACTGTCTCTTCAAACCTCACTCCGATGTATTTCACTGTTTACTTTATTACGGGGACAGCGGCTGCTATCGATTTCACTGTTAGAGATATGGCCTCGGGAAATCTGGTAATAGTTTCCCTGGACGTCCCTTCCTCTGGGAGTAATGTAAGTCCTGGTTAATAGGTTCAGACTTATTTCCCACAGCTACAGAGCACTTCCTATACCTGCCGTGTCCTCGCCATTTATTACCAGCCTGCTCCAGGCAACAAGGCTCTGACTTGACCTCAGATTGAGCACAGCCCCCAGCTTACAGAGATGGTCAGGTAAGATCTGTTTCACTGAGACGTATCGATGGACAAGCACATTCAAGGTTTGGTTGTATAAGTGCAACTGTGAGCATCTCAAGCGGTGTGAGCATCTCATGTAGTGTTAGATTGTAAAGCCAAAGGCATCACGTCAATCCAATTAAGGTTGGTGCTTGCACAGATCTTGTTTAATTTGGCTGTCAATGTCCCATGAATACTTTCCACCATACCCTAAGACTGGGGATGATATACACCTCCAAATCTCTGCTTGATTTTCAAAGAATGCAGCATCAAGTTAACTACGTTCTGAATGAAGATAGACTCACTCTCTGAGCTGATTTCCGACGGTATACCAATCCTTGAGATACATTGATTCATCATAAATGTCACTAATGTCCCAGCACCTGCTTTCAACCTTATGTCCACTGGTCCAGCTGATTTCACTCTCCCCCATCTGTATCATGTTGCGACCACAAATTGCCTGGTGCTGTATCCAATTGTTCATTACCATATTGATCATCTTCCTCCACTGTCACTGGCATGCTCCGCTGGATTGTTACCTTGGCTTCCTATAGATTCCTTATCAAGCTGCAGCACGCTAGTGTTTTAATATTGCTGCCATCCCTGGGTTCCCAAACCCCTGGCGTGAGCATATACTAATCCCTAACTGTTTCTACATGCCTGGCCATAAGGTCTAAATCTTTAGATTGATATCCCTTGTTAACATGCAGTGCAAGGCGTGGTACACTCTACTATTTTGGCAGGGATGGAGTTCTCTCTATTTGCAGGATCACTTCCTGCTTCTCTAATAACATTGCTTCGCTTCTCAAATTTTGAGGAGCTCTGTCTTTCTACTGCCATTGTCTATCTAACACCTCATCCTGACATTCATCAAATATCACTGTGTAGTCCAACTCAGACTTAGGTGGTCTTGCTTTAGTCAGCATCGTAAACACCTCTGCTTCCCACATCCCACATTTTTTTTTAATATCGTTTGCTATATTCCCGATCCAATATCGTGAACATCTTAAACTTCTGGCATCATTAATTGTATATTGGCCGTTTCTACGACTACGTGCTGCTATGTGCACTCCACACTTACTTCTAACTGTCACCTATGTTTATTTGAACTGTTTGTGAATAATTATGAGAACATCTCCTTTGCTTCTCATTGAGGTGGGTTAGTGTATTTGCTGAGTTTGAAGGAACTGTAAAAGAGCAGAGGGAAATTCTTACCCACAGTAAGTAAGGTAATAAGTAGAAACATGTTAGCATAGTTAAAATTCAAATGCGTATATGTGCTGTGTGTTAGTGGTGAGGCTGGTTTGTGGGATAAACAGAGGGTAAGTTTAGGGATGAGAAGTAAGTTTGATGATACAAATATTCACAGGGTGAATGGTAGTGAGGAAGATAATCTCAGGTTACAGATAGAAACAGACAAATTTGTCAGTTGGGCATGTGAGTGGTAGATGAAATTTAACTTTGATAAATGTGAGATGATGCTTCTTGCCAGGAGTCACAAGACAAGACAGTACTCAATGAGTGGTGGGATACGAGGAAGCTCAGAGGAAATAAAGATCCATCAATGTGGCAGAAGTGGTTAATGGTTCAGTGAAAAAGGTATCTTTACCAGCAGAGATTTCCTTTGATGCTCTGGAGGACTTTGGTTCAGACACAATTGGAGTTTTGTGCGCAGTTCTGGTCACTTTACGATAAAAAGCATGTGATTGCTTTAGACAGGGTGCACAAAGACATTCGTGAAAATGTTGCTGGGAGATTAGCAGTTTAGTTGTGAACGTAGATTCTGTATAAGGTCGAGTTGCTATCTAACGAGTAGAGATAAGAGGATAAGACTATGGGGGGCATTTATTGTGGGAATCTAAAGCAGTTTTGCCCCTTCTCTGAGATCCAATAGCAATGTGGCCCATTTTTTTTAGTTGAAAGGCTTAAGGTTCAAAGGAAAGATGACACCCAGAGGACGGTCGGTTGAGTTGGCAATCTTAAAATCTTTAAAAATAATTGAGTGACAATCAAGACAATGGAGTAAGATTTCAAATGGGAATCGTGTAGTTTATAATATAATTTTCGAGTTACAAACACGATGGATCGATGAGTCAAGCCTGTCCCATAACATGTTACCATTCAATGATTTGTTCGTTAACTTTCTGAATTAGGTTCTGCTTTTAGATTAGATTAGACGACTTACAGTGTGGAAAAAGGTCCTACACCACAACAAGTCCACACCGACCCTCCGGAGGGCAGCACATGTAAACCTATTCCAATACATTTACCCCATTCACCTAACACTACGGGCAATTTAGCATTGCCATTTCACCTAAGTTGCACCGAACTAATTTTTGTCTTCGTTTTGAAGGAGTATTAATTCGTGTACGTTCAAGCTGTGATGGTTACTAGGAATTTCTGGTTCTGATTCAGAGAATTCACTCACAGATAAATTTTGCCAAACGATTTGCAAAAGTGAAGTAAAAGGAAAGCAACAATATAACCATGTTGAGGAGAACACCTCTCAACGAACTTTACAACGAGAGGCATTGAATGACCGAATAGCCTCAGCAACAACAAGTGTCCTCAGTGAAAAGATGTGCAAAAAAATTATATTTTTGGGACTAATTGTGAGAAAAATAAAACAAGTCTTGTTGTTTGAGGATAACCTGCAATTCGAATTTGAGACCCAAGAGGATCCCATTAATTCAGAACTTGGGGTATTCAAATTGACTTCGTGAAAAACATCATTACCGTATATCTGTTGGGATAATTTGGTTGTTGAAAATGATTAAAACGTTGAAAGTGTCATCATAATTTCCCAGTGGATATACCACACAATATAAAGTCTCTGAAACTGTATTACCTCCAATTCCAACAGATTAACAGCTGCAGCAAGGGAGAGTTAGTGCCAAAAACAATAAAATGTTGCTTCCAAGGCTAATGGTCGAAAAAGTTTACTACACCATCATTGCTGTTGTTGGAGTTCCTGGTAAGTCTTTGTACCACTCATGTTGTACATATCTCTGCATCTTCCAGTTAGAATTATTCAGAATGTGGGTCTCTATTCAAAGAGGAACAAGTAACCCCAGTGTCCAAGTGTTACTGGGAGCATCACTCAAAGTAAAATTATCTGAGCGTGGGTTACTAACTGGAGGGGAACAACTTGCCCCAGTGGCTTTGTGTACGTAGGAGTATCTATGAATATAGAATTGAACTGTTTGTGGTGAACCGAATTCAAGTGAATACTGACTACGTTCATAACGACAGCCATAATTTGACTGTAAATGTGGAATGCTTCTTTCATAATACATTTCTGACTTCTGATGTGTTCACTGATGAAATTGTCATTGCAGATTGTAAATACGATTGAATGCAAATTAGATAAATCGTTGATGTGTATATTTGGCACTAAGTTTGCAAAGGTAAATGTTCCAATTGGGGGTGCATATATGTGACTCATTCACATATCGTGAACATAATAGAATAGCAATATCAATTCATTCATTTTTCCGTTAGACATATAATGTTTACTTCAGAAATCTTCCAGCAAGGTTAGGGCAAGCCTGGATCATGGCAACTACATTTCTTTATCTAGACGTTAATAATGAAGGATCTGGACGAATAAGTGTTGACAGTATTCCGCACCTGTATCTGATAAGATTTTGATTTACAATGTTTGAATCGGTTATTCATAATCTAAGCGAATTGATTTTTAAAGTGATCACTGTACATTACTTTGTGATCTGTGTCCTCCTTGGGAAGAGGTTTTGTTAAGGACGTTGCACCAGTTAGTTTTAAGGCAATATTATTAAAAAGCTAAATAAATTTAATAGGAAAAAATTCTGATGCAATAAATAATGGGCAGCTGCATTTGCAATATTATGGCTAGAATAAATAATTGAATTAGAGAGGACTACAGAAAAGAAAGAGAATACAATACAGAATGTTGTGTAACATACAGTTGTATGATGGAAACGCACACTTCAGTCCAACTTGTCAATGCCAACTAAGTTCTGCATTTCATGGAATCCACATCGTGTGGAAACAAACAGCTCAATCCAACAAGTCTGCATCCAATCCCCCTACGTTGTCCCCTGCATTTCCAATGGCTAACACACCTAACATACGCATCACTGACCACCAGGCATAGTTTAACATAGTCATACCAGCTGACATGGGCATTTTTCGACTTTTGCAGGAAGTTGTTGCGTCTGGTAGAAACTGAAGTAAAACACGGGGAAAACATGTAAACTCCACAAAGACAGTTGCAGTGAGGCTGGAATCGAACCTGACTCCCTTGTACTGTGAGGCAGCATTGAATCACTGTGCCATCCCCAGACCTCTATACTTTACCTATTCAAATGCCTTCTGAATATTACATCTGCACCGATGTTTATAAATTCCTGCGGAAGCTCATTACAAAACTAAATCACCTTCTGTGTGGAACAGTTGCCCATCAAGAGTCTCCGATTCGGTGTTTTGCTGATTCCGGGTTTTTTTTTGTGATTGTTTTGTTTTGGGAAACGACATTTACACAGAGTTAACAAAACAAAATAAATACCTTCTCCCGACCAACCCCTCCCTCGCCCCGAAAAATACGTATTGATTACTTGGCCGTGTTTCTGAGATTAATTTTCTGCCCAAGTGATTCTTTTTGTCTTTTGAAAGTGCAAGTTATTTCAATTGAGAGAAGCTACTATAGTGATTCTCATGACATTGTACTGAACGAAACGAAACCTGAGTTCTAAAATTCAGCATGCATCGAGAAAATTCAATTAATCATTTCAAATCTATTTTCTTTCATCTTACAGTTAGTCTGGTGGCAATTACATTCTTATCTCGGAGCAAGTGTGGCCTGTCAACATGTTCCACTCGCTATCTCGTAGCCATGGCAGTGTCTGATCTACTGTTCATTATGTTTGGTAGCATATTGGATGAGTTTGTTCACTATTATTATCCGCTGTCTTTTCTGGACATCACTCCTGTTTGTAGTGTTCTCAACGTCCTGAGCTTCTTTACTGTTGATTGTTCTGTCTGGTTCACTGTTGCTTTTACATTTGATAGATTTGTAGCCATTTGTATTCATCAGATGAAATCTCAGTATTGCACAGCGAAAATAGCAATGAGAGTTCTAGCAACAATCTGCATTTTCTTCTCTTTAAAGAATATTCCCAATTATTTCATATATGAATCCGGAAGGATCATTAATAACATTCCATGGTTTTGTTACATCAAAGACAGTTATTATGACAATGTACATTGGGTGAGTTTTGCATATATTGCAATATTTTTAACACCATGTCTCCCATTCATTTTTATTATCTTCCTCAACATTCTGACCGTCAGACACATCTTTGAGGCCGTTAAGGCACGTAAAGGACCGAGGGGTCAGAGGAAAACAGAGATTGACCCAGAGATAGACAGCAGAAAGAAATCTGTGATTTTACTCTTTGCCATGTCCGCCAATTTTATCCTTCTCTGGTTTGTGTATATTTTACTTATTTTCAATGTTTTTTATTACGTTAAAGATTTTGATCTCTTTAAACAAGTTGCATACATGCTGCGGAATCTAAGTTGCTGCACAAATGCAGTTATTTATGTGGTGACACAGAAACAATTTAGAGATCAGTTAAAGTATGCCGTGAAATATCCAGTTATAAAAACAATTCAATTGATGAATAAATCCAAGTGACTGAGAGCCAACATGAGATTCAGCAGATCATGGAACGAGGTGTCCACGTGAAGAATGAAAGAAATGGAAAAAAAAAGGAGTAGCAACAGAATTTTGTTGCTTTTTCCAATGAGAAAGAAATGACTCCATCCAAGGAGCAACACGGAAGAGACGAGAGGAACAAAGTCAAAGTAAACTGCTGACAGCAATGAGCAGCAGAATACGGAAAGCTAAACAACAAAGCCCAAACCGAAAGAGGAATGATACATGCCTCAGAAAAAAAAATCTACCAAGCAATTACTGCACAGCAAGTGGAGCAGACACAAAAATAAACTATCTGGTGAATGTATCATCATTCGCTGTCGGCCAGAGTGGGAAACTCTTTCTCACAAAACACTCTGATCCACACATCTGAACAAATTACAAAAACACGAGAAGCTTCCAATTAAAAAGATTAAATCGCATACTGTATAAAATATGTTTTTAAATCATAAATGTGTTTCCAGGGATACTTTGTTTCCATTCAGTTCCCCCGGCTTGATCCAGATATCTGTTCCTTCCTTTGTTTATTTTTCTCATGATTCGGGTAATCTGAGACAGAGGACCGGAAAAATGTTGCTGTATGATCTAATCCTTTTTTTTAGGTATTTATCTATGAGAGGTCATTTCCTCAAATTCCAGGAGCAGCAATTACTGTTTTCTAATCTGTTGCATTGTTTTGGAAATTTTGGGGAAAAGAAAGATTTGAATAAAAATGACACTTTTGAAAAAAGACAGAGAGACAAAGGCAAGAACCTGGTGCTCAAGGGATTAAAGGAGAAAGAAACCGACACAACTACTTGACACAGCTGTTTCCGAGAAGTATCTTTGGTCATCGAAGTGTGTCTATGAAAAATTAACCATCAGGCAAATTCCCAGATGGACTTGAAGGAACCTGCGAGAGAGAGAGAGCAGTTCAGGAACAGCTAAGGGCATTGTTTTTAAAATATTTTAAGTGGAACCTTACTGCCCTTTTTTTTGGAAGTCTGCAATAGTGAGTAGAGTGGATTCTTTGTGATGATATGTTTATGAAGTTCTGCCTCTTGATTAAATTTAAAAATACAAAATATTGATACTGTAGTTGTCTGGAGCAGTGCTTTATTAGAGAAGTAAGTCTGTGCTATTTCTTGCACCTTTAGATTGTTCAGGTGCATGGATTGCCTTTAGGAGACTAATGCGCCCTTCCTCTACGATGTGAGGGGGTAGGGAGAGTTTCCATGCTCCTGTTGAGTATGTTGGCAGTAAGTGTGTTTGGTTATGAATTCAATAAGATTATTTTGATCAGCTGGAACGGCAGTTAGAGGCAGTGAAGAATTTACAGGAGCATAGCAGTTATAGGAACAGAGAAAATCCGCAGATACAGTCATGTAGATGGGTTACGTCTATTAAAGTTCGGAAGAAGAGGCAGGTAGTGCTGGGGTTTCTGGTGGCTATCCCCATCTCGAAGAAGTATGCTGCTTGGGATGGACTCGAAATGGATCTCAGATGCATGTAGCACCAGCAGTCAAGTTTCTGTCACCAAGCCAGGCTTTAATGTAACATAGAATGTTAGACTCCAAGCGATTGGTTGTGATAGGAACCTCTAAATTCAGAGGTACAAACATTCTGCAGGGGACCGTGCGAATGGCTTGTTGCCCCCTCAGTGCCCTGATCAAGAATATCTCGGACACGGTGTACAATGCGCTCAAAGGTAAAAACAATGGCTGCAGATGCTCGAAACCAGATTCGGGAATACCGTGGTGCTGGAAAAGCACAGTAGTTCAGGAAGCATCCGAGGAGCAGTGAAATCGACGTTTCGGGCAAAAGCCCTTCATCAGGAATACAGGTACATGAGAGGAGGGTGGGAGTGGGGAGAAAATAGCATAGAGTTCAATAGGTGAGTGGGGGTGGGATGAAGGTGATAGGTCAGGGAGGAGGGTGGAGTGGACAGGTGGAAAAGATGATAGGCCAGTCGCACAGGTCATAGGGACGGTGCTGAGCTGGAAGTTAGGAACTGGGGTGAGGTGGGGGAAGGGGAAATGAGAAAACTGGTGAAGTCCACATTGATGCCCTGGGGTTGACGTGTTCCAAAGCGGAAGATGAGGCATTATTCCTCCAGGCGTCGGGTAGTGAGGGAGCGGCGGTGAAGGAGGCCAGGACCTCCATGTTCTTGACTGAGTGGGAGGGGAAGTTGAAATGTTGAGCCACAGGGCGATATGGTTGGTTCGTGCGAGTGTCCCAGAGATGTTCCCCAAAGCAGAGCGCTAAAGAAAAGCAGGTGAAACCTAAGGCAAAGTAAGAAAATGGAGCAAAAGAGAACAGGGAATGTCATTTTTGATAAAGGATAGAATTACATCCAAATATAGACCTAAGAGGAACCAGTACGGGACATGAGAATTCTCGATAAAGTTTAATTTGGATACATGTGATGTGCTGCATTTTGGAAAGGCAAATCAATCCAGGATTCATGCAGGTAATGGTATATTCATGGGTGTGTGTTGCTGAACAACGAGACCTTGAAGTGTAGGTTCATAGTTCCTTGAAAGTGTACTTTCAGGGAGATAGGATAGAGAAGAAGGCGTTTCGTTTGCTTGCCTTTACTTTTCAGTGCATTGGGATAAAGAGTTGTGAGGTCCCGTTGCGGCTGTACAGTATATTGGTTGGGCCAATTTATGAATATTACATGGAATTCTGGTCTCCCTCCTTTACGAAGGATGCAATGAAACTTGAAAGCGTTCAGAAAAGATTCACAATAATGTCGTCATTTGAGGGTTTGAGGTATAGTGAGACACTGAACTGCCTGGGGCTGTTTACCCTGTAACGATTGTCACAGAGGAGGGAACATTTGTTTTTTATTTATAAAATCATGAGGGTCATGGAGAGGGTAATTAAGATTGTATTTTACATGGGCTGGGTAATCCAGAAATAGAGGCAAAGGCTTTATGGTGAGGGGGAGGAATTCATAGGGTCCTGAGGAGTAATGATTTTTTACGGAGTACAGGATGTATATATGGAATGAGCTGCCAGAGGAAGTTGTGAAGGCTGGCACATTTCGAACATTTTTTGAACGTCTGGATGGGTATATAACCAGGAAGAGTTTCGAGGGAAATGGGCCAAATGGGACTAGATGGACCTGGGATATCTGGTCAGCATGGATGAGTTGGAAAAGTGTGTCTGTTTCCATGATGGACAACAAGACGAGACACCAATAAGAGCATGGCTGAACTGTGATCTAACCCCTCATTCCTTTCTTTGTCCCTTACCCACAACATCTTCGTCCTCAATTCGATTTCAAACAGTAACACAATTCCTGTTGTGTTATGGAATACACATGGTCGTCGCTCTCATCCCTTGTGGCATGTCCTGCTACAGAGCACAGAATCTGATTTCAGGTCAGTATGCAGAACAGAAGCCACTCAGTGCCGGGGGGAGGTGTGTCTTTAATACATTAAATCGTTGATATCATCGATGAAATTCCAGTCTCTAACACCGTATTAATTAAACTTGTGAATATTTTGTTGTGCGTCAGAATACAGAAAGCTGAATTTTATTTTCTGTCACATTCTGTTCCTCAATCGACATTATTTTTGGAGTGTTTCTGTTCCGTGAGGCAGAACACCCCCACATTCTCAAGGGCTGATAAGAATGGGGGAATAAATGCTGAACCCAGCCAATGATGCCCACATCCCATTACCGAATGAAAAAACATTCCTTTTGTGTTCCTCATCACTCACTGTCTCTGCAGACAAAGCAAAACATCCTCACATCCCTAGTCCAACGGCTCGATGACATTGGCAAAACATTCTAAACTTTTGTGTCACTATCCCATGAGGTCGCTCTGATTTGTGTACTACAAAATGGAAAATAATATTTAATACCTAATAAATTGTGTAGTAAAGGGGACTAGCTCCAACAATGCAGGGTTCGAGTCTCTTACTCGATTTCTCACTCACACAGGCGTACACACACACACACACACATACACACACACACACACACACACACACACACATATTATATCTCTGTTAAACAATCCCTGAATGTCAGTTTAAAGCCGGATATCCACACGCCTGGGTCAGGCTTAAGACACATCTACCAACCCCCGGCACAGAATGGCTTCTGTCCAGCATCCTGACCTGATATAAGGCGCTGTGCTCAGTAGCAGGACATGTCACAAGGGATGAGGACGATGACCGTGTGTATCTTCAGAACAGCAATCCAACAGGGAATCAGAACAGAGCAGTGAGAAGCAAATGAAGAACTTGGTGTTGAAATTGTAGAGTAGTTCAGGTCTTGCTATGTGTGTGTACATGTCTGTGCGGCCAGCCATTGTGTTTGTCTGTGTCTGTGCATCTGAATATAAGATAATGAGAGTAGAGAGTGAATTTAACTCAGCACCTCTTGTCAGATTATGCATGCCTTTAAAAACATGGGATTTCAGCTGTATAAAACTCCATGTTTTACCTGTCTGGGGATTTGTTGATGGCTGCAGTGTGGAATGGTGTTTCCTCTGCATCTAACCCTGTGCTGGCCATACCGTGGGGGTTGTTGGGGATACATTAAAGATAGCCTTACAGTATATCCAACTCTATCCTGTCCCTAACCAGAAAGTGTTTGATGGGGACAGTGCAGGGGGATATTAACTTTGGAACATAAGAACTATGATAAGCCATTCTACCCTGAAGCCTGATCTGTCATTCGACGTGGTCATGGCTGATGTGTCCCCTCACTCTATGTTCCTTCCTTTGGCCCACACCCCTCAAGACCTTCACTGACTAAAAACATATCTGTCCGAGATTTAAACTGAACAGCAGACCCGGCATCTTCGCTGTTTATGGCAGAGGATTCCAAATCTCTCTCACGCCTTGGGACTCAAAGCACTTCTTAGATCTCTCTGTGAGGTCTCTGAACATTCTGTCTCAGGCTATGTTCCATCTCGTTCTACAATCTGCAACCAGTAGGCATTCTTCATCTTTGTGGAACATGTCTCATCCAGGTGATACCTTGAAGGCTTTGATTAGATCTCCCCTCAGTCTTTTCAATTTTAACGGAAACATTTGTGCAATCTCTCCTCAGAATTTATCCCCTCAAGTCCAGGATCATTCTTCCTTCTAACGCTTTCTACACTGTGTTGATAATACGCTCCTAATATAGGCAGAGCACTGAGATAGGATTAAAGTTAATCAGCATTGTGTTCTATCTTCACACTTTCCATAATTGCTTACACCTCCTCCTTGTGAACGTCATTCTCGCCTAGTCTAATATCTTGTATCTGAGTATTCTCCTCGACAACATTGTCTTTTCCCAGTGGGAATGCTGATGAAAATTATTCATTTGGCGCGTTCCTGTGACTCCACTCACAACTTCCTCCAACTATACATGATTGTCCCTCATTTTTCTCTCGTCATACCTTTATTCCTGATAAACGTATAGAAAGATTTTGGATTTTCCTTGATCATATCTGCCAACGACTTGTTTAGCCCCCTTCTGGCTCTTCACTGAGACCTTTCCGGGCTAACTTGTAATTCACAAATGCCGTTATTGAGACTTCACTTCTGATCCTATGATAAAGTTACTTCTTCCTCTTGTGAAGAGATTCAACATCTTAAGTAAACCACGGCTCCCTGGCTCGACCACTGCCCTACCTGACAGGTGCACATTTATCAAGGTCACACAATAGCTGTTCCTTGAATGAGCTCCACATTTCAACTGTGCCAATCCCCTGCAGCTTACTTGCCCATCCTCTGCATCCTAAATCTAACCTAATCACATCATAATTGTCTTTCCCCCAACAATAACTCTTGCCCGGCTTTATATACTTACCTCTTTCCATCGCTAAAGTACAAGTTATCTCATTGTGATCATTATCCTCAAAGTACTCACTGACTGAAAATCTGGCACCTGGCGTGGTTCGTTACCTAGTACCAAATCTAATGCAGCCTCTGCCCTTGTTAGCTTTTCTACATAGTGCATCAGGAAACCACCCTGAACACACTGGAAAAAAAAAACGGACCCACCTGTACTCCGTCTATGTTATTTTCAATCTATATTTCGAAAGTTGAACTGCCCCATAACAACTACCCTGTTACTTTTGCTCCTATCCAAAATTATCTTGGCTCTCTTTTCCTCTACGTTTGTGGAATTATTTGGAAGCCTGTAGAAAACAGCCAATCAGGTACCTTCTCATTTCCTGCTTCTAAACTCAGTCCATATTACCTCAATAGAAGAGTTCTCAAACGTTCTGTCTGTCATTGTATTACTATCCTTGACTAACTGTTTCTGTCTGAAGTCTTGCTGTCTTCCCCTCATAGGATTCTCTAGGAAGTTAGGGAGGAGATTGCAGAAGCTTTTGCTTTGACCTTACTGTCATTATTATCGACCGGACTAGTGGAAGAAGGCTGGAGGATACCAAATCCGGTCCTCCTATTCAAGAGGGGGAGTGGAGACAACCCTGGTAATCATAGACCAGTGAGCCTTAGTTTGGCTAAAACAGTTAGAATATTCGAAAGGTTATGAGAGGTAGGATATCTGACCATCATGAGAGAATAAAGCTCATTAATGATAGTCAACATGGTTTTATGAAGGGTAGTGCGTACCTCACCAACCTTATTGAGCTCTTTCAAATGGGAACCAAACAGGTGGATGACGGTAAAGCGGTTGATGTGGTGTATATGGATTTCAGTAAGGCGTTTGGTAAGTTTCCCAATGGTAGGATATTATACAAAAATCGGAGGCATGGGATAAAGTTAATTTAATGGGTTTGGATCAGAAATTAGCTGGCTCAAAGAGGGCAGAGGGTGGTGGATGATAGAAAATTTTCATTCTGGAGTACAGTTAATCGTGGTGTACCAGAATAATCTTTTTTTGGAGACATTGCGCTTTGTCACTTTTATAAATGACCGTGCTGAGTGTGTAGCAGAAAGGGTTCGTAAATTTGCGGATGACACTAAGGTCAGTGGAGATGTAGACTGTACCGAATGATGTTGCAGGTTACAGAGGGACATAGCTAATCGCCAGAGCTGAGCTGAGAGATTGTAAATGGAGTTGAATGTGGAAATGTGTGAGATCATTCACTTTGGAAGGAGCAATGCTAATAAAGAGAACTGGGAGCATGGTAAGATTCTTGGTGAGTATAAATGAGCATAGAGATCTTGTTGTCCACATACAAGGATCCCTGAAAGTTGACATCCAGGTTGATCTGGTTGTTAAGACGGCATTCGGTGTGTTAGCTTTTATTGGAACAGGGATTGAGTTTCGGAGCCTCGAGGTCATACTCCACCTGTACAAACTCTGGCGCAGCCACACTTGGAGTAGTGTGTACAGTTGTGGGCACCATATTATTGGAAGAATATGGAAGCTTTGGAAGGTTTAAGAGGAGATTTATGAAAGTGCTGTCTGATATAGAGGCAACGTCTAATGTTGAAAGGCTGAGGCAATTGAAGCTGTCTTAGTTAGAGAGAAGGAGTTTGAGAGGTGACTTAATTGTAACATATAAGATAATTCAGAGGTTTAGATAGTGTGGATAGTGAGAGCATTTGTTCCTCAGATGCTGATGGCTCGAACGAGGGGACATACCTTTAAACTGAGGAATGATAGGTATAAGACAGGTGACAGATGTAGTTTCTTTACTCCGAGAATAGTAGGTGCGTGGAACACACTGCCGGTAATAGGTGTAGACTCGTCATCTTGAAATGGTCATTGGATCCACATACGGATGAAAATGAAATAGTTGAGGATGGAAAGCTTTAGATTAGTTCCACAGGTCAGCAAAACATCGTAGGCCGAATGCCCTGCACTGCACTCACTGTTCTACTGTTCCATGCTCTGCCCTTGAATGACCCAGATCTTAATAAAGTCAGTATTTTGTTCCTGGCATCATTTAGAATGCTTTCGGGTTTCCTTGATCTTACCTGCCAAAGACTTCTTATGTCCCCTCCTGGATCATCTCAGCTCTCTCTATATGTCCTTCCTGCCTGCCTTGTTACTCTCAAGCGCCCTAGCTGAGCCTTCACTTCTCATCTTTACATAAGCTGGTTTGTATGGCATTTGAGGAAGACTTAGGATGGGGCCTAGCTCTACAGAATTCAAACTTTGCGACAGATACTGAACAAGTCTGAATGAGTGGTGCTGGAAAAGCACAGCAGGGCAAGCAGCATCCGTGGAGCAAGAATATCGATGTTTCGGGCAAACGCCCATCATCAGGAGCTGAACAAGTCTGTACACGTGCAATTCAGTGGGTGAACCACATCTGGTTTGCCATATTTGTGGAGCGCATATATTTGGTGTTTGGAAAGGAAGATACAAACGGGGGAAATGTGACATTGTCTCAGGGATTCTTTGCAAGCAGTCTCTGGAATTTGCATTTATTCACCTTCAAAAACCTTCTCCTTTTAATACCTCTGTCATGAAAATTCATATTGTGATGATAAATTAATATGGGACAGAAATCAGCTCTTGATTCATTGCACATTATGACTGAAATTTTGAGATAAGTAACAGAACAGAAGCTTTCTGTGTTTCTGCTACCAAATTAACACCTGATCGTTTAATTTATCTTGTCTTCGGTGTAACATCCACAAAGCATCAATTCACATGTCACATTGTTTCAATTCTCCTAACAATTCACCAGACACGCCATATTTAAACCAGTGCAAGTAGAGAATGGGATTACATCGAGAATAGAGTTCTCTCTACTCTGCAGCTTTTGAAATTCCCAGGCCAGACACTTTCATCGGGTTAGATATTGATAAAATCACCGACTTCCCCCATCCTCAGCCCATCAAATACACTCAGAGTAGCAACATCACTGGGTTAAATCAGAGTATGTGCCCTCTCACATTTTCAATCTAGGCCTCACCGAAACATATGGAGAATGAAGTCAGATGCCAAGTAAAGAACACTCTATATTACCCCTATTAAGCACTGCCTGGACAGGTGCAGCACAGTGTTCAATGCAGAGTAAAACAATTTCTACACTGTTTCGATAATGTACTCCCAATATAGGCAGAGCACTGGGATATGATTAAAGTTAAGCAGCAATTAAAAAACCGTGCAGATGCTCCGTCTAAATTACACAGAGATATTGACAGATCGGGAGAACTGGAATAAACTGCTGGAAGGAAGAATGATCCTGGACTTGAGGGGATAAATTCTTAGGAGAGATTGTACAAATGTTTCCGCTCAAATTGGAAAGACTCAGGGGCGATCTAATCAAACCCTTCAAGGTATCACCTGGATGAGACATGTTCCACCAAGGTAAAGAATGCCTACTGGTTGCAGATTGTAGAACGAGATGGAGCAGAGCCTGAGCCTGAATGCCCAGAGACCTCAGGAGAGACTTAAGAAGTCGTTTGAGTCACAAGGCGTGAGAGAGATTTGGAATCCTCTGCCATAAACAGCGAAGATGCCGGGTCTGCTGTTCAGTTTAACTCTCGGACAGATATGTTTTTAGTCAGTGAAGGTCTTGAGGGGTGTGGGCCAAAGGAAGGGACATGGAGTGAGGGGACACATCAGCCATGATCACATCGAATGATAGATCAGGCTTAAGGGCGGAATGGCTCAGCATAGTTCTTATTTTCCAAAGTTAATATCCCCTTACACTGTCCCCATCAAACACTTTCTGGTTAGGGACAGGATAGAGTTGGATATACTGTAAGGCTATCTTTAATGCATGGGAGAAAGTGATGACTGCAAATTCTGGAGATCAGAGCTGAAAATGTGTTGCTGGAAAAGCGCAGCAGGTCAGGCAGCATCCAATGAGCAGGAGAATCGACGTTTCGGGCATGATTCCCGAAGAAGGGATTGGATGCTGCCTGACATGCTGTGCTTTTCCAGCAACACATTTTCAGTATCTTCAATGTATCCCCAACAACCCTCACGGTATGGCCAGCACAGGGTTTGATGCAGAGGAAACACCATTCCACATTGTAGCCATCAACAAATCCCCAGATAGGTAAAGCATGAAGTTTTATACAGCTGAAATCCCAAGTTTTATATAGCTGAAATTCCAATATATGTTTTTAAAGGCATGTATAATCTGACAAGAGGGGCTGAGTTAAATTCACTCTCTACTCTCTTGATTTTATATTCAGATGCACAGACACTGACAAACAGAATGGCTGGCCACACAGACAGGGACACACACATAGCAAGACCTGAAATACTCTACAAATTCAACACCAAGTTCTTTATTTGTTTCTCACTGTTCTGTTCTGATTCCCTGTTAGATTGCTGTTCTGAAGATACACATGGTCGTCGTCCTCATCCCTTGTGACATGTCCTGCTACAGAGCACAGCATCTGATTTCTGGTCAGTATGCAGTACAGAAGCCACTTAGTGCCGGGGGGAGGTGTGTCTTGAGCCTGATCCTGGTGTGTGGATGTCCGGCATTAATCTGACATTCAGGGAATGTTTAACAGAGATATAATGTGTGTGTGAGTGTCTGTGTGGCTGTGTGAGTGAGAAGTCGAATAACAGACCCGAGCCCTGCGTTGTTGGAGCTACATAATTTATTAAGTATTAAATATCATTTTCCTTTTTGTTGTACACAAATCAGAGTGAACTCATGGGATAGTCACACCAAAGTTTAGAATGTTTTGCAAATGTCATCGAGCCGTGTGACTAGGTAAGTGAGGATGTTATGGTTTGGCTGCAGAGACAGTGAGTGATGAGGAACAGAAAGGGAATGTTTCTTCATTCGGTCATGGGATGTGGGCAGCATTGGCTGGGTTCAGCATTTATCCTCCCATTCTTATCAGGCCCTGAGAAGGTGGGAGTGTTCTGCCTCACGTTACAGAAACACTCCAAAAATAATGTTGATTGAGGAACAGAATGTGACAGAAAATAAAATTCAGCTTTCTCTCCTCCAAATCACAATGTAATATTCACAAGTTTAATTAATACGGTGTTAGAGACTGGAATTTCATCGATGATCTCAATGATTTTATGTATTCAAGACACACCTCCCCCCGGCACTGAGTGCCTTCTGTACTGCATACTGGCCTGAAATCAGATGCTGTGCTCGGTAGCAGGACATGCCACAAGCAATGAGGATGACCATGCGCATTCCATAACACAACGGCAAGTGTGTCACTGTTTGAAATCGAATTGAAGACGAAGATGTTTTAGATAAGGGACAAAGGAAGGAATGGGGCGTTAGATAACAGTTCAGCCATGCTCTTCCTGGTGTCTCGAAGTGTTGTCGAACAGAGAAACAGACACTCTTTTACAATTCACCCATGCTGACCAAATATCCGAAGTATATTTAGTCCCTGGTTCTATACTCATTCAGGCTTTCAATAAATGTTCGAAATGTGCAGGCCTTCGCCACTTCCTCTGGCAGCTCATTCCATATACACATCATGTACTGTGTAACAAAAAAATACCCCTTAGGTCCCTATGTATTCCTCCCCATCACCATAAAGCCATTGCCTCTATTACTGCATTCCCCAGCCCATGTAAAATACAATCTTAATTACTCTCTCCAAGGCACTCAAGATTTACTAAATAAAAAACAAATGCCCTCCTCTGAGACAATTGTTGCAGGGAAAACAGCTCCAGGCAGTTCAGTGTCTCACTATCCCTCAAACCCTCAAATGATGACATTATTGTGAATCTTTTCTGAACGCTTTCAAGTGTCATTACATCCTTCTTAAAAGAGGGAGACCGGAATTCCATGTAATATTCATAAATTGGCCGAACCAATATCCTGTACAGCCGCAACAGGACCTTACAACTCTTATTCTCAATGCACTGAAAAGTAAAGGCAAGCAAACGAAACGCCTTCTTCTCTGTCATATCTACCTGAAAATACACTTTCAAGGAACTATGATCCTACACTACAAGGTCTCTCAGTTCAGCAACACACCCCCATGAACAAACCATTACCTGCATATATCCTGTACTGATTTGCCTTTCCAAAATGCAGCACATTACATTTAGCCAAATTAAACTTTATCTGGCACTCCTCCGCCAACTGGTCCAACTGATCAAGTTCCCATTGTACTCTGAGATATCGTTCTTCGCTGTCCACTGCATCTCCAGTTTTGGTGACAGCTGTAAACTTCCTAACAATAACTACTATGCTCACTTCCAAATCATTTTAAAAAATAATAAAAAGCAGTGGACCCACCGCCGATTTCTTATGGCAAAATGTTGATCAGAGGCCTCCAGCCTGGAAAACAAACAACCAACACCACCGCCTCTCTTTTACCTTGGAGCAAGTTCGAGATCGAAATAGCCAGGTATCCATATTTTCCATGTGACCTAGCCATGCTAACCACTCTACCATATGAAAACTTGCAAATGCATTACGAAAGACCACAATGATCATGTTCATCATTCTGCCCTCATCATTCATCTTCCATTAATCCTTCAAAAAATTCAATCAAGTTAGTGAGACATGACTTCTCAACCATGAAGCAGTGTTGACTACCCTTAATCAATCTTTGTCATTCCAAATACTTGCATATCTTCTCCCTCAGGATTCCTTCCAAAAACGAACCCATCACTGATATTAGCTTTGTTTTGGTCTGCAGTTCCTTCCTACCTTTCTCAAATAGTAACGCCACTTCGGTGGACAGCCAGTCATGTGGCACGTCACTTCTGAATATCGATGAAGCAAAGATCTCAGCAAAGTGCACAGCAATCATTTCTCCAGCTTCCCACAGAGATCGAGATCATACCTGATAAAGTCCTGGGATTTATCCACCTAGATGCATTTAAAGACATCCAGCACCTCCTCCCTTCTAATATGGACATTTTTCAACATATCACTATCGATTTCCCCACCTTCCATTTTCTTGTTAATAGTAAACACTGATGCAAAATACTCGTTTAGAATATCCCCACCTCCTGCTGCTCCATTCATCGGTTGCATTGCTGACATTGAAGGGATCCGACTCTCCCCCTAGTTAGCCTTTTGTCATTCTTTTATTTATAAAATGCATTTGGATTCTCATTAACCCTATTTGCCAAAGTTATCTCATGTCCCCTTTTCACACTCCTGATTCCCCACTCAAGTATATTCCGACTACCTTTATACTCTGCTAATAATTCACTCGATCTCTGCTGTCGGTACCTGACATATGCTTCCTTCTTTCTCTTAACCACAACCTCAATTTCTCTAGTGATCCAGTATTCCCTTTTCAGAGTAGCAATGTCCTTCACCCGAACAGGAACATGCTGTCTCTGGATAATCATTATCGCATTTTTGAAGGCTTCTCATTTTCCAACTGTTGCTCTACTGGCGAATATTCGCCCCCAGTCAGCTTCGGAAAATTCTTTCCTAATACCTTCAAAATTGATGATTTTAGAACATTAAGTTTTAGAACTGGTATTTATTTTCCCATCATTGTTTTAAAGCAATAGACTTATGGCCTCTGGCCCAACGTGATTCCCCCACTGACACCTCAGTGACCTTCTCTGCATAGTTTCCCAAGAGTTAGTTTAGTGAATAAATGTCTCTGGTCGGGACATCCACATGATTTATTGGAACGTTTTCTTACACACACTTGACAAATTCCTTTCCGTCTAAACCCTTAAAACTATGGCAATTTTAGTTTATATTTGCGAACGTTGTCTCTCTTATACTTTGCAGGCAGGAATGCCCAGAGGCATGGTACATTGGGGAAACCGAGCAAAGGCTACGACAACGGATGAATGGGCACCGCACAATAATCAATATACCGGAGTGTTCCCTCCCAGTTGGGGAACATTTCAGTGGTCCAGGACATTCAGCCTCCGACCTTCGGGTGACCAGCCTCCAAGGTGGACTTCGGGACAGGCAGCAGAGGAAAGTGGTCGAGCAGAGGCTGATACCCAAGTTCGGTACCCATAGGGAGGGCCTCAACCGGGACATTGGGTTCATGTCACATTACAGGTGATCACCATTGCACTACACACTCACACAGATATTCCTACACACATACACTCTCACATACACACGGACACAGGTACACACACATGCGCACACAGACACACACAAACCTGTATAGACACACACACTCCCACACTCACACATGCCCCCCTCACAGATTAAAGACACTCTGCACTAACTACACACACACACACTTTCTCACAATCACAATCACCACCCCAGACAGATATACGCACACACACACAAAGACCCACATGCACACATGTATTTTGTGGGGTGAATTTGTCCTTGCAGAGTTACATTATTCTTTGCTGGAAAACTGCATTCATTCATGTAGAACTCTGAGCCCCAAAACTGCATGAATTTATGTAAAACCCCGATATCTCACTTTTTAGATTAGAATCAATCTAAACATCAGGTCATAGACAGAGAACACAGCGGGCTAACACCTTCAACATATTGTCTAGCTATCACCATTGTTAACAGCTAACCCGAGAATTCAACTTCAAAAAAAATTGTTTTGTGATTCACACATGGAAGAAGTGAAACTATTAGTGTATTCTAACAGATGAAAGGCTTAACAGACAATCAATTTTTCAATGTATAATTTCAGGTACATACCACTGCAATTTTTTTGCTATAAATTCTGTGTTACGGTCGAGCCCTCCACAATCATCTGATGAAGGAACGTCGGTCCGAAAGCTAGTGTGCTTCCAATTAAACCTGTTGGACCATAACCCGGTGTTGTGTGATTTTTAACATTGTGTGTCCCAGTCCTACAACAGCATCTCCAAATCATGCTGTAATGAAGCACTGCTCCAGGCAACTTCAGTATCAATATTTTGTATTTTTCAATTTAATCAAGAGGCAGAACTCAATTAACATATCATCACAAAGAATCCACTCTAGGGCAGTAAGATTCCACTTCAAACATATGAAAAACTATGCACTTAGCTGTTCCTGTACGGCGAGCTCTTTCTCGCAGGTTCCTTCAACTTCATCTTGGAATTTGACTGTTGGTTAATTTTTCATAGACACACTTCGACTTTCAAAGATACTTCCCTGAAACAGCTGTGCCAAGCAGTTGTGTCGGTTTCTTTCTCCTTGAATAAGTTGAGTACGCCGTTCTTGCCTTTGTCTCTCTGTCTTTTCTGAAAAGTGCCATTTTTATTCAATTCTTTCGTTTCCCCAAAATAACGCAACAGATTAGAAAAC
Organism: Hemiscyllium ocellatum; assembly: GCF_020745735.1. Lineage (NCBI taxonomy): Eukaryota > Metazoa > Chordata > Chondrichthyes > Orectolobiformes > Hemiscylliidae > Hemiscyllium > Hemiscyllium ocellatum. Next base: position 6,715,822 of record NC_083451.1, read on the forward strand.
AGTAATTGCTGCTCCTGAAATTTGAGGAAATGACCTCTCATAGATAAATACCTAAAAAAAGGATTAGATCATACAGCAACATTTTTTCTGTACTCTGTTGAAGATTACATGAATCATGAGAAATGTAAATAAAGCAAAGAAATGATATCTGGATTAAGCCGGGGGAACTGAATGGAAACAAAATATCCCTGGAAACACATTTATGATTTAAAAACATTTTATAAAGTATGATATTTAATCTTTATACTTGGAAGCTTCGCGTGTTTTTGTAATTTGTCCAGATGTGTGGATGGAGAGTTCTGTGAGAAACAGTTTTAATCTCTGGCCTGCAGAGAACGATGATACATTCACCAGATAGTTTACTTTTGTGCCCGCTTCACTTGCTGTGCAGTGTTCGCTTGGTAGATTTTTTTCCCCCCTGAGGCATGTATCATTCCTCTTTCGGTTTGGGTTATGTTGTTTAGCTTTCTGTGTACTGCTGCTCATTGCTATCAGCAGTTTACTTTGACTTTGTTCTTCTCGTCTCTTCCGTGTTGCTCCTTGAACAGAATCATTTCTTTCTCATTGGAAAAAAAACAACAAAGTCATGTTGCTTCTCCTCTTTTTCCATTTCGTTAATTCTTCACGTAGACACTTCGTTCCATTATCTGCTGCATCTCATGTTGGCTCTCAGTCACTTGGATTTATTACTCAATTGAATTGCTTTTATAACTGGATATTTCACGGCATATTTTAACTGATCTCTAAATTTTTTCTGTGTCACCACATAAATAAGTGCATTTGTGCAGTAACTTAGGTCCCGCAGCATGTATGCAACTTGTTCAAAGAGATAAAAATCATCCGCGTAATAACCAGCATCAAACATATATAAAATATACACAAACCAGAGAAGGATAAAATTGGCGGATATGGCAAAGAGTAAAATCACAGATTTCTTTCTGCTGTCTATCTCTGGGTCAATCTCTGTTTTTCTCTGACCCCTCAGTCCTTTACGTGCCTTAACGGCCTCAAAGATGTGTCTGACGGTCAGAACGTTGAGGAAGACAATGAAAGTGAATGGGAGACATGGTGTTAAAAATACGTCAATATATGTAAAACTCAACCAATGTACATTGTCATAATAACTGTCTTTGATGTAACAAAACCATGGAATGTTATTAATGATCCTTCCGGATTCATACATGAAATAATTGGGAATATTCTTTAAAGAGAAGAAAATGCAGATTGTTGCTAGAACTCTCATTGCTGTTTTCGCTGTGCAATACTGAGATTTCATCTGATGAATACAAATGGCTACAAATCGATCAAATGTAAAGGCAGCAGTGAACCAGACAGAACAATCAACAGAAAAGTATCTCAGGACGTGGAGAACACTACAAACAGGAGTGATGTCCAGAAAAGACAGCGAATAATAATAGTAAGAAAACCTAACAAATATGATGTCAAAAATAATGAACAGTAGATCAGACACTGCCATAGCTACGAGATAGCGAGTGGAACATGTTGAAAGGCCACACTTGCTCCGAGATAAGAATGCAATTGCCACCAGACTAACTGTAAGATGAAAGAAAATAGATTTGAAATGATTAATTGAATTTTCTAGATTAATGTTGAATGTTAGAACTCGGGTTTCTTTTTGTTCAGTACAATGCCATGAGAAGCAATACAGTAGCTTCTCTCAAGTGAAATAACTTGCACTTTCAAAAGACAAACAGAATCACATGGGCAGAAAATTAATATCAGAAACACGACCAGGTACTCAATACAACTTTTTAGGGGTGGTGGAGGGTTCGGTCGGGAGAAGGTAATTATTTTGCTTTACAGTTTACTCTGTCTAGCTGTAGTTTCCCATAACAAAACACTCACAAACAAACAACACCCGGAGTCAGTAAAACACCGATTCGGAGACTCTTGATGGGCAACAGTTTCACACAGAAGGTGATTTTGTTTGCAATGACCTGCCGCTTGAGTTTTTTAAATACCGGTACAGATGTAATAATCCAAAGTCATTTGGACAGGTACATGAATAGGAAAAGTATAGACGGCTTGGGATGGCACAGTGATTCAGTGGTTTGCACTGCTGTCTCACAGTGCAAGAGAGTCAGGTTCCATGTCAGCCTCACTGCAACTGTCTATATGGAGATTACACGTTTTCCCCGTGTTTTACTTCCTTTTCTATCAGACGCACCAACTTCCTGAAAAAGTCCAAAAGTGCACATGTCAGGTGGAATGACTATGCTAAACTTTCCCGGGTGTTCAGGGATGTGTAGGTTAGGTAATTTAGCCATTGGAAATGCAGGGGATAACATAGGGGGACCGGATGCAGACTTGTTGGACTGAGCTGCCTGTTTCCACACGATGTGGATTTTATGAAATGCAGAACTTAGTCGGCATGGAAAAGTTGGACTGAAGTGTGCGTTTCCATCATATGACTCTATGATGCTCATCGTGCATTCAGAGGTGGTAATGGCATTGTCGGTCACTGGGTGTTTGGTATATACTTACTGCTTACGATTATTATTGTCTGGTTTTTGTAGAGTGCGCATGTTATTTTTCAATTACCATACCAAGCTGGATGTTATCATGAAGTTTTGGGACACAAATGTCTTCATTATACAAGGATGTGCAAACTGTGCTGAACGTGGCGTAATTGTGAGGCAACTGCTGAGTTTGGGGCCAAGGACACGACCTTGCAGAATTCATGCATCGATGTATGACAGCTGAGATGATTGTCCTTTCAGAACCAGAACCATCTTACCTGTAGGCAGTACAATAATAAAGAGTTGTAATCTCAATGACTCCAGTTTCTTTTAGGCTTCCTGTTGTCAGTAAACGTTTAAAATTTAAACGTTAAGAACGCGGAGATATTATTTCAGTAAAAAAAACCTGTAAAAATAGGAACATCTGATTAAGGAATAAATATTTTGTAATTGCAAGTAAAATAATCCAAAGTTGGTCGCACTTTAGAGTTTAACACATGGTTATGTTGAATTGTCAGAAGGTGTGGAACAAAAATTGGGGTTGTGTAATGAGGTTGGACATCTGGCAGAGTCAGAACGTTTATCATTATCACACGAAAAGAAGACAAATGCTCTCAACTTGGAAAATTATATCTATGAGCTCTGCCAGTAACATGAATTATGTAGACGGCCAGCAGAATCACACAAATATGCCTGAAGTAAAAAATTTTTTTCACGATTTTCTGTATTATTGTACAACATTCTTTCTTGTATTCTCTTTCTTTTCTGTAATCCTCTCTAGTTCAATTATTTATCGCAGACATTATATTGCAAGTGCTGATGCCCATTATATATTGCATCAGAATTTTTTGCTGTTAAATTTATTTTGCTTTTTAATAATATTGCCTTAAAACTAACTGGTGCAACGTCCTTAACAAAACCTCTTCGTCCCAAGGAGGACATACATCACAAAGTAATGGACAGTGATCAATTTAAAAATCAACTACGCTTAGATTATGAATAACAGATTCAAACATTGTTAGTCAAAATCTTATCAGATACAGGTGCCAAATAGTGTCAACACTTGTTAGTCCAGATCCTTCATTATTAACGTCTAGATAAAGAAATGTAGTAGCCATGATGCAGGTTTGCCCGAACCATGCTGGAATATCAATCAGTCCAAAAGATTTTTTAAGAAACCATTATATGTCTAACGGAAAAATGAATGAATTGATATTGCTCTTCTGTTACTTTCACTATAAGCGAATGAGTCACATATATGCAAGCCCAATGGAACATTTAACTTTGCAAACTGAGTTCCAAATATACACATCAACGATTTATTTAATTTGCATTCAATCATTTTTACAATCTACAAAGACAGTTTCATCAGTGAACACATCAGAAATTCTAAATGTATTATGAAAGAAGCATTACACGTTTACAGTCAAATTATGGTCCTCGTTCTGAACGCAGTCAGGTATTCACTTGAATTCGGTTCACCACAAACAATTCAATTCTATATTCAAAGATACAAAAAGCCACTGGGGCAAACTGTTCCCCTCCAGTTAGTAACCCGCACTGAGTATAAGTTTACTTTAAGTGATGCTCCCAGTAACACTTGGACACTGGGGTTCCTTGTTCCTCTTTGAATAGAGACCCACATTCTGAATAATTCTAATTAGAATATGCAGACATATGTACAACTTGAGTGGTTCCAAGACTTACCAGGAACTCCAACAACAGCAATGATGGTGTAGTAAACTTCTTTGACCATTTGCCTTGGAAGCTGCATTTTACTGTTTTTGGCACTAACTCTCCCTCGCTGAAGCTGTTAATCTGTTGGAATTGGAGGTAATACAGTTTCAGAGACTTTACTTTATATTGTGTGGTATGTCCACTGGGAAATTATGATGACACTTTCCACCTTTTAATCATTTTCAACAACCAATGTATCCCAACAGGTACACTTTAATGATGTTTTTCACTAAGGCAATTTGAATTGCCCAAGTTCTGAATTAATTGGATCCTCTTGGGTCTCAAATGCGAATTGCAGGTTGTCTTCAAGGAACAAGACTTGCTTTATTTCTATCACAATTAGTCCCAAAAATATTTTTTGCACTTCTTTTTACTGTGGACAATTGTTGTTCCCGTGGGTATTCGGTCATTCAATGCCTCTCATTGTAGAATTCGTTAAGAGGCGTTCTACTCAACATGGTTATATTGTTGCTTTCCTTTTAATTCACTTCGGCAACTTGTTTGGCAAAATCTATCTGTGAATGAATTCTCTCACTCAGAACCAAAAGTTCATAGTAACCATCACAGCAGTTTGAACGCACACTAGTTAATATTTCTTGAAAACGAAGACAAAAACAAATTAGGGTCAACTTCGATGAATTGGCCATGCTAAATTGCCCGTAGTGTTCGGTGAAGGGGGAAATGTATTGGAATGGGTTGAGGTGGGTTGGTCTTCGGTGGGTCAGTGTGGACTTGTGGGCTATAGGACCTGTTTTCACATTGGTAATCGTCTAATCGAATCGAAAACAGAAACAAATTCCGAAATTTAAGTTACAAATCCATGAATGATAACATCGTTTGGGACAGACTTGACTCATCGATCCCTCGTGTTTGTAACTCGAAAATTATATTATAAACTACACGAGTACCATTTCAAAACTTACACCATTATCTTGATTGTCATTCAAGTCCTTTTTCAAGATTTTGAAGATTTCCAACTCAACCGACCGTTCTCTGGATGTCATCTTCCCTTTGAACCTCGAAACTTTCAGCCACAGTATGGGCACATTGCTATTGGATCTTCAGAGAAGGGGGAAAAAAAACTGCTTTAGATTCCCACAATACATTCCCCTCATAGTCTTACCCTCTTATCTCTACTCATAAGATCTCAACTCGACCTTTTCCAGAATCTACCTTCACAACTAAACTGCTACTCTCCCAGCAACATTTTCACGAATGTCTTTGTGCACCCAGTCTAATGCAATCACATCCTTCTTATCGTACAGTGACCAGAACTGCACACAAAACTCCAGTTGTGATTGAACCAAAGTCCACCAGAGCACTGACAGGAAATCCCTGCTGGTAAAGATACATTTATCAATGAACCATGAACCATTTCTGCCACCCTGAGGGATACTTATTTACTCTGACCATCCTAGTATCCCACCACTCATTGAGTACTGTCTTGTCTTGTGCCTCCTGGCAAGAAGCATCATCTCACGTTTATCAAAGTTAAATTTCATCTACCACTCACATGCCCAACTGACAAATTTGTCTGCTTCTATCTGTACCCTGAGATTAGCTTCCTCACTACCAATCACCCTGTGAATATTTGTATAATCAAATTTACTTATCATCCCTAAACCTCCCCTCTGTTTATCCCACCAACAAGTCTCACCACTAACACACAGCACATGTACGCATTTGAATGTAAAGTACGCTAACATGTTTCTACTTATTACCTTCCTAACTGCGGGTAAGTATTTCCCTCTGCTCTTTTACAGTTCCTACAAACTCAGCAAACACAATAACTCGCCTCAATGAGAATCAAAGGAGATGTCTCATAATTACTCACAAACAGTTCAAATAAACATAGCTGACAGTTAGAAGTAAGTTTGGAGTGCACATAGCAGGACTCGGTCGTAGAAAAGGCCAATATACAATTAATGATGCCAGAAGTTAAAGAGGTTAACGTTTATTCGAGAGTGGATAAAGCAAGAGATTTGGGGGATGTTGGAAGCAGAGGTGTTTGCGATGTTGACCAAAGCAAGATCACCTAAGTCTGAGCTGAGTGATATTTGATGAATCTCAGGATGAGGTGGTAGAAAGACAGTGGCAGTAGAAAGACAGTGCTCCAAAAAATGTGAGAAATGAAGCAATGTTATTAGGGAAGCAGGAAGTGATTCTTCAAATAGAGAGAAATCCATTCCTGCTGAACTGGTAGAGTGTACCAAGCTCTGCACTGCATGCAGTCTTACTGGTAAATAAGGGATATCTATCTAAAGATTCAGGCCTTATGGCCAGTCATATAGAAACAATTAGGGAATGGTATATGCTCACGACAGGGGTTTGGGAATCCAGGGATGGCAGCTATATTAAAACACTTGCGTGCTGCAACATGACAGGGAATCCAAAGTAAGACAAGGTAACAACCCAGCGGAGCATGTCAGTGACAGTGGAGGAAGATGATCAATATGGGAATGAGCAATTGGATACAGTACCAGTCAATGTGTGGTCACATCATGATACAGATGCGGGGAGAGTGAAATCAGCTGGACCGGTGGAAATAAGGTTGAAAGCAGGAGCTGCGACATTAGTGACGTTTATAACGAATGAAGATATCTCAAGTGTCATCCCCATTCACAGGGTATGATGGAAAGAATTCATGGGACATTGACAGCCAAATTAAACAAGATCTGCACAAGCACCAACCTTAATTGGATTGATGTGCTGCTGCTGGCTTTACAATCTATCACTACAGGAGATGCTCACACCGCTTGAGATGCTCACAGGTAGACCTATGCCAGTGCTCAGGTGGAGAGGCCCATACAAAGGGCCTAGCTTGGAGCAGTTAAACTCAGAACTTAAGCAATATATGCAGCAGCAACCTATGATACATGAGACCATCCACCTGCTGGAAATACAAAGGGAACTGACAGCTGTCAACGTGGAAGGACCTATTAAGCCCGGGGATTGTGTGTCCGTGCGGGTATTTCGAAGATGCTGAAATGAGTCAAGGAGAGAGAACTTTCTTAGTGATTAAGACATCATGTACCGACATCCATGTGGAAGGACGACACATATGGTACCAACTTAATCATTGTACTAAAGCTCTCTCACCGCCACAAATTAACTTTAACACTGAGGTAAGTGGAGTTAAGGCTGAAAAACATGGACACGGGTAGGGCACACAGGAGGCTGGTACTCCTCCACCGGGTTCTGAACAAGGTACAGGTGAAGTTCTTGGGAATCCTGATCATTCCAGAAATGATACGTATGGAGATGTCGAGAACAGTCCTCCTGGCAGCAAGGATGCGGAAGACATGGGGGATGCCCCTGATAACCACCTCTCTGATGCCAGGCCTGAAAAATCAGACTTGGAGACTATTAACTTGGCAGACCTGGACAGGTAATGCCAGGGTTACTTTGCTGCCCTAGCATGGGTACGCACCCGTGACAATCACTGGTATCAATGGGCAAACTACACGGTCTCAGTCATGGCTAGACAGGACGACTTCTTGTGTACTAAGTTAACCCCCTGATATTATGTTGTCCAGATGCCCTTTAACTTGAGCATCTGGACTGAATGGTGTTTGCAGCGCGCTAGCTGACCTCTTTACCCGAATGATTCATCACCTTACAGGCAATCCCCTTGCCCCCATTTGGTGCCTGCTCCTTCAGGCTGCGACATTCTATCAACAGGATGACGTGGGCTGGCAGCAACTCCAACGGTGGTGTTGATATCGTACCCCGAGGTTCACCAGTAAGACTAATTACACGTTTCCCGAGGCTGCTTTCAGGAAACGGGAAGGGTTGTGTTTTCAAAGCTTTACGTGAAACGGCTCCACACTAGTTGGCTACTTTATGGGTCTTTGTGGGAATACGATTCAAATGGAGGTGGACACCACATTTGGCGCTGTTTTGAATTCTCAACGTGTCCCACTGGCAGATACTTACTGGCTGGGAGGTAAGAAAGTAGGGTTGTGCATGACGCTGCCCACAGACTGGAGTGGCAGCTTTGCCCGTGTAATGCTCCGACTCAAGGTAGTTATACCACCACACACAGCTTGACGCTACATTACAGTCGCCGAACTAAGCGACGGTGTCTCCCTGATCTGACAATTCAGGTTGATAGTGTAGGAAAGCCAAGAGGTATTACTAACGAGTTTAAGGCCCGCAATGAGCTTGCCACGGACTGGGAAGCTCTTATCCTAATGATGGGAATTAGCAAGAATGCTGAATGGATTAATTACATTTGTTACAAAAAGCAGAGATTTATCAATTATACTGATGTTGCAGTTGTGGCCTTCGGAGAACAATTGGATGCTACCACTAAAATGACATGACAAAACAGGCAGGCCTTAGATTGGATAAAGGAATTATAAAGCGGGGTTTGTGTGATGTTCGGGGAACATTGCTGTACCTTTATACCTGACAACACTAACCCTGGGGGATCTTTGACAGAAGCAATGGAAAAACTAAACAATCTAAAAGGGAGATAAAAATAAAAACATTGCGGGGTTTGGTCATCAGGCTTTTGATTGGCTGAATACTATATTAGGGTCTTGGGGAGCATGGTTTGTCAAGATTGGTCTGACTGTAGGTGCAGTTTTGCTTGTTATTGCCTTCATCTTTTGTTGTGCTCTACCTTTTATTAAGTCATTTTTAGTTTGTGTCACAGCACCGCAACTTGTGGTCATTTCAGATACCCCAGGAAAAGCTTACTCCTCTGTTGGAACCCCACTATTCGTTGGTTATGATCTAACAACTGCCACAGTACAAGGAATGTTTCCACGTGGGGATGTCGATGATACTTCTGAAGAACGTGGTGTGGGTCCAAGATTGTGAGGGATCTTGGGTCTTTTTTCCTGTTCTGGTTATTGGAGGGCAGATTCTTGGCCAAGGGGACCTCAGTAATGGAGGAAGAACCCTTTAAGTTTCCGACTCAGAAAATTATTTTTGTCCATGTTGGGATCTATATTTCTGGTATTGGGCACAAGAGAGGCTCAGCTTATTGTCTTCTTTCCATGGGTGGGGCCAGTACGTCTCAAAGGGGCAATATGGAAAATAAATAACATGAAAGCATGGGAAGTGTTAAAGCATGAAGACCACTGGGATCTGTATTCTGTGGAAGGCAGGGGCAGGATGAGCCAAGCATAGCGGAGCATTCTTACACCAATTAGCAGAGTAAGGTTAAGGCTGAAAGGTCACTATAGCAAAATGAGATAACACAAGTAATAAGTCAAGTTTCTCTGTTAAGTGTTATTATGACAGGATTGGGACTATAAATATTTGGGACATGACATTAAAATAGCTAAGTAATAGTTACGAGAGTGAGCTTGAGACAGAAGACTGTTATAACAGATGGAATAGTTAAATATCTATCATGATAGGTTAGTCTGCAATTGAAGATCACTGTAGCAGAGTTACCAATAAATATCTAACGGTGACATTAAAATAACATTAAGTAGAATGTACAACTTAGGTGATAATGGGAACTAACAGCACTGGTTTCTTGTGTACCTAGAGTGAGGGTATAGAAGCCTTGGTTAGTAAATTTGCGGAGGCCATTAATCTTGGTGGAGGTGCAGATAGTGCCAAATGATGTTGTAGATTACAGCCAGAAATAAATAAGTTGCAGAGCTGGGCTGAGAGGTGATAAATGGAGGTTAATGCGCAAAAGTGAGTAGTGATCCACTTTTGAAGGAGTAAGAGAAATACAGCGTACTGTGCTAATGGTAAGATTCTTGGTCGTGTGGATGAGCAGAGAGATCTCAGTTTCCATGTTAGAGCCCTGAAAGTTTTCACCCAGGTTGAAGGATTGTTAACATGGCATACGTTTGTTAGATTTTATTAATAGAGGGATTGAGTTTTGGAGCCATGTGGTCACGTTGCAGCTGTAAGAAACGCTGGTGTGGCCACACTTGGAATATCGTACACAATTCTGCTCACTGCATTATAGGAAGGATGTGGAAGCTTTGGAAATAGTGCAGAGGCTATTTATCAGGATGTTGCCTGGTAAGGAGGAAAGTCTTATGAAGTAGGCTGAGGGACTTAATGCAGTTTTCCTGAGAGAGAAGAATGTTTAAAAGTGACTTGACAGAGGCACACAAGATGATCAAAGGAATAGATAGGGCAGACAGTGAGAGCCGTTTTCCTTGGATGGTAATGGATAGCACAAGGGGGCATAGTTTACACTGAGGGGTGATCCATGTCGGCCAGATATCAGAGATAGATTCTTTATTCAGAGAGTAGTAAGGGCATGGAATGCCCTGTCTGCATCAGTAGAGGACTCGCCAATTTTAAATCTGATCGATGCAGTATTCCGGAGCGGAACATTCTCTACAACTTAATGGGTATTCTACATCATACCTTCTGATATTTAACTCGGTATTCTCCTCTGCAGCCAGCTTTTCCCGGATTTCCTGGTGTTGGCTCTGATCTGCATCATTGGCAAATATTTTACTGAAAACAAAATACTTGTGAATGTCTGATTCATTCCATATGTCCCGAAATGGGGAACTTTGCAAGGCAGGGATGATCTCACAATTCCCCATGTTACTGAAACAGTGATCTAGACATGGGCTCTAGGTGGTGTAGAGAATGATACAGCCCACTGGCTGGTTATTGTGCTCGGTTCCGTTACTCAGCCGAGTTTGGAAAAGCTGAGCCGCGGTGCGGTTCCCGTTGATCTGGGCGGGGTTCAGCAATTTACTTTCTGGGCAACGACTGCCGCTGTTCGGGAAGACAGCGAGTAAATTTCCACCTAGGGAGTTCAGGAAAATATTCACATCGTAGGTAATGAAATGATGTATTGATCTGCTGGCGTTCAAGTCTACATCACTGTTGGTCTTTCTGCACTGGGAAGCAGGTAAATCTACCAGGAAGGCGAAGTGTTCTCTCCCATAATCGGTCACCTGGTGCCCAGCTGCTCTGCGGTAACTGAAAGAGGTAAAGTCAGGCTGTGAGTCAAGGAACAGAGTTTGGGTAAAACATTCTCTTTGCAGTGTCAGTAGGCACAGTTTGAGATGAGTTACTTGGAACAACGCCCATCGTATTAAAGAAAACGCGAAACCCTGCAATTCACATTTCAAGTTCTTGCATGGGAAGGTCAATGTTGAATTACTTTGTATCTCCATCCGAGTGTTGTAATAACTTCTGGGATCAGTGAGAGGTTTAAAGAGAGAATCAGGGTAATTGACAGAGAGCAGAACAACATTCCTTATTTTCGTACAAATTCTCCTGCAATGAATCATAGAATCTCACAAATCTTATTGATAACTCGCTCTAGCTTCATTTTTAGTTACTTTGACTGATGCACTATTTGATGCCGCATGATACACGGGACGGTTAGAAATAAATAGAGACGGGGAGAGAGAAAGAGAGAGAGAGAGAGAATGAGAGCTACAGGTGCAATCAGTGGGAGCTGTCGGTAGGGAGAACATTGGAAGAATTGTTCACCAGAAAAATGTTTGGGGAATACAGAGACAAACAGAACAAAATACTAGCAGACTGACAGGAAATCGGAATAATAGCAAAGGAGGCAGAGGGAGACAAAGGGAAACTGAGAGGTGAGTGAGATGATTCAGTAAACAGTAAAATGTTGCCTGCGTGGGTGATTTGGACTTTCTCTTCAAAGCTCACTCCAATGTATATCACTCTCTCCTTTATTTCGGGGTCAGCGGGTGCTATCGATTTCAGTGTTAGAGATATGACCCCGGGAAATCTGGTCATACTTTCCCTGGAATTCCCTTCCTCTGGGAGTAATGAAAGTCCTGGTTAATAGGTTCAGATTTATTTCCCACAGCTACAGAGCATTCCCCACACCTGCCGTGTCCTCACCATTTATTACCAGCCTGCTCCAGGCAACCAGGCTCTGGCTTGACCTCAGATTGATCACAGCCCCCAGCTTACAGAGATGGTCAGGTAAGATCTATTTCACTGACACTTACCGAAGGACAATGGGAGCCAAGGCACGGTTATTCAGTACAGCTGCATCTGACATGGGGATTGTGAGTAGCACAAATAGGAACATGCAGAGTGTCAGCATTTTGATATTTGTCAGCACTCTTTAAACATACTGGAGGGAAAACACAAAAAATCTGAAAAGGATGAAAAAAAAACTTGTTCAATTCATACTACATTGGCAAGAGCGTGAATGATCTGCAGGGACACACATGTCGGCAAACAGAAAATGTCTGTCTATCTCCTTGGTGGTGCTTGCCCAGTAATTAAGCAGAAGTTCTGGTTATCTCTCATGGGTACGATTTGCAGGTGAAGGTTGGAGTTTCTTCCAGGCGTTATAGGGTATAGCTAACGCATTCCAGGTAACTCCTGAAAGAGGGGGTGTGTGGAGGAGATGTGGAGGGACAGCACTGGACAATGAGTGAGAGGGAGTACGCTGGACAGTGAGAGAGAGGGAGCGTGTTGGACCGTGAGAGAGGGACAGCGCTGGACTGTGAGAGAGAGGGACAGCGCGGGACAGTCAGAGAGAGGGACAGCGTTGGACAGTGAGAGAGGGAGCGTGGGGCAGTGAAAAATAGAGAACGTGGGACAGCGAGAAAGAGAGCAGGACACTGAGCAAGAGAACACATAGGATATCAAGCAAGGGAGAGTGCAGGACAGCGAGCGAGAATGAGCACGGAACAGCGGGAGTGAACGCGCGGGAAGATGAGCGAGTGAGAGCGTGGGACAGCCAGTGAGAGAGAAGGGGACAGTGCGAGAGAGAGCGTGACAGACAGAGATGGGAGAAGAGAAAGGGGGAGACAGCGAGGGAGAGGAGGAGACAACGAGAGAGAGGGGAAGACAGCAAGACAGGGAAGACAGTGTAAGAGAGTGTGGGGGGAGGTACAGATAGAGAAACAATAAAAAAGGGGATCTAGAAGGAGAGACAGCGGAAGACAGAGCAAGTGCAAGACAGCAAGATAGAAAAAGAGACGGAAAGCGAGAGAGAGAGAGGAACGGACAGTTAGAAAGAGACGAAGGGACAGCAATAGAAGGTGAGTGGGACATCTAGTGGGAGAGAAAGAAAGAGAGACAGCCAGAGAGAAACAGACACAGAGAGATAGACAGAAGTGAGAGAGAGACAGACAGACAGACAGAGACAAAGACGGAGAGAGAGAGGGACGGAGAGAGAGAGAGAGCGGGCGAGAGAGGCAGAGAGAGAGAGAGAGAGAGAGAGAATGAGAGAAACACAGCAGGAGAGAAGAACAGAAAGGGTGAGTGAGCCAGAGAGAGTAGTGAAAGAAAGAGGTAGAGAGAGAGAATGAATGAATGAGTGAGTGAGTGAGTGAGTGAGTGAGAAAGTGAGACAGAGAAAGACACAGAGATAGAGAAAGGCAGAGACCGGGACCTGGAGGAAGACAGTCATAGAGGGAGATACGGTGGGGTACAGGGAGCGACAGTGAAAGAGAGAAAGGTGGCGTAGAGAAAGGGAAGGAGGTACAGATAGTGAGATGTAGATAGAGGTAGCCAGACAGAAAGAGATAGCAAAAGAGAGAAAGAAAGAGACATACACAGAGAGAAAGATGTGCAGAGAAGGTGACAGTGAGTGAGAGAGACCTGGATAGAGACACAGAAGTTAAAAAAGAGTAGGAAGGAGAGAGAAAAAGTATGTGTGAGAGAGAGAAACTGGCAGAGGCAGTGAGAGAGAGAAAGATAGTTAAGAGAGAGAGAGCATTAGAGACAAAGCTAGGAAAGAAAGACAGTGAGAGACAGCAAGACAGAGGAAGAGGCACACAGAGAGTGAAAATGAGAGAAAAAACATAGAGAACAAGGCAGATGGAGAGACAGAGTGATAATGACAGAGACAGATAGATAGACTGAGAGATATAAAGAGTGAAAGAACAAGATTGAGAGTCAGCGTGTGAGAGCGCGAGATAGTGAGAATAACCGAGCATCACAGAGAACAGAGAACGGGGGTGAGGGATATTGTATGAAATGGAGACAGGCAGAGAGAGAGAGAGAAAGAAAAGATTCACAAACCTGAACCACCTTTTCTCTGAACTGATTACCGACTCTGCCCTTGAGCCCTCAATTGAAGTCACTGTCCCTGTTGGCCCACTCCATCTTCTGATTTGGCCAGACACTTACATATTGCAAAACAACCATCTCGGCCAGACGATCAACAAACATCGAGCTACCTCTTGCGTCAACAGGGATTGAATGCAAAATGCAGAAGGTAATTTCGATTGCAGTTCTTTATTCCTTTCCTTCTGAAACACTCGATTTCTATAACCTGGTACCTGGTTCCAGACTCCCCCGAAAGAAATACGTTTATTCATCATCCAAACATTCAATGCAATTAATCATGTCTATGTCAGAAGGCAAGTACTTCATCTGAAGAAATACTTTTATGTTGATCTCTACACTGGAAGCATGACCTTCCCTCATAAGATCAGCGATACTGTACACTTTACTCAAAGGCACAAGCCAGTTGAGATCTGGCAAGTGGACAACCTGACAGTGAAGCCATGCCTCCCCACTGCTCCTGATAATGCGACAGTCTGTACACTCTGTAGTCTGGTTAGCCTCCATTTAAATCAAACATTTTAATGATTTCATCACTTGTAACAAATTTGAGTTGCAAACATGAGCAAAAGCCTATAAAGATCTAATCATGGAATCCAGCGGAAGGTAAAGAGTGTTGTCAATAAAAGGAAGAGGTGTACAACGCTGATGGTGGGTGGTGGGGAGCGTTTTCTGGTGCAGTGGTAATGTACTAAATGTAAAATATATAGAGAGAGCTGACGTTAAACCCCGGGCCTGGAGGCTCAGAACAGTTTCTAATTCAGTAAAGGGAGGGACTAACAAAATAATGCATTGTGAGAGAAAACACCATGAAATTAAACTCCTGAGAGATACAAATGTGTTTGCAACAGCTTGCTGCAGGGAAAGCAAAATGAGATCAGGAAAGTCAAATATGTGTCCTCGATTGGCAGCAGAAGAAAAGCTGCAATTGGGACAAAGTAAACAACAGAGAAATAAAGATGATGTTTTTGGTCTTTCTCTCAGAGACAAAATTTCCCGAAGTTTCTCAACAATGCGACAGACACGATACTCTCGTCAAAATGAGGAGACAGACGAACTGGTCATTCATGAGCAGAAGTCGAACATAGAACATAGAAAAGTACAGCACAGAACAGGTCCATCAGCCCACGATGTTGTGCTGTGTATTAATTCTAATCAAAAACAAAATAACCTGACCTCCGCACCCCTCAATTCACTGTTGTCCATGTGCATGTCCAGCAGTCACTTAGATGTCCCTAATGACTCTGCTTTCACCACCACCGCTGGCAACGCATTCCATGCATTCACAACTCTCTGCACAAAGAACCTACCTCTGAAATCTCCTTTATACTTTCCTCCCATCACCTTAAAACGACGACCACTCGTGCCAGTCAATCCTGCCCAGGGAATAGTCTCTGGCTAGCAACTCTATCCATGCCTCTCCTTATCTTGTATACCTCAATTAACTCACCTCGCTTCCTCCTCCTCTCTAGAGTGAAAAATCCGAGCTGAGTCAATCTCTCTTCTGAAGACAAGCCCTCCAGTCCAGGTACCATCCTGGTAAACCTTCTTTGTGCCATCACCAAAGCCTCCGCATCTTTACTATAATATGCTGACCAGAACTGGACACAATCTTCCAAGTGTGGTCTCACCAGGGTTTTGTAGAGCTACAGCAAAACCTGGAGGCTTTTAAAGTCGATTCCCATTTATGAAAACCAAATCACCTTATTTTTTCTTAACAACCCTATCCAATTTGGTGTCAACTTTGAGGGATTTACCCACTTGAACAGCCAGATCCCTCTGTTCCTGCACACTGCCAAAAATCCTGTCTTTAGTCTTATGTTCAGCATAAAGTTAGACCTTTCAATATGCATCACTAAGCATTAATCCAGGTTGAAAACAAAGCTTCCATTTCTTAGCCCAGCTCTGCATCCCATCAATGTCGTGCTGCAGCCTAGTCGATACTATCAACGGCACCTCCAAACATTGTGTCGTTGGCAAATGTACTAACCCACCCCTCAACCTCCTCATCCAGGTCATTTACAAAAACTACAAAGAGGAGAGGCCAAGAACCGAGCCCTGGGGGACACCACTCACCACTGACCTCCAGGAAGCAGACCTTCCATTCACAAAAACTCTCTGCCTTCTGTCAGCCAACCAATTCTGAATCCAGTGAGCCCAATCTCCATGTATCCCATAGCTCCTGACTTTATGAATTCGACTACCATGTGGAAACCATATCAAATGCCTTGTAGTACTGGAGAAAATAAAATAATCCTGGAATTCAGAAGATCAGCGTCTGTGAATCTGCAGATTATTGATTGTAGTGATGGTGCATAATCGGACATATGTTGCTGGTTGTCTTTCCAAATTCTGGAAACTTTGGAATCATTTCTACAGATTCTATGATGTTGGCATGGCATCAGCCCCAGTGAAATATCAGAATGTATTGAAAACGATGATGTCAGTGGACGCTTAAAAATAAGATGGCCTAATTGGATGGAGTCAACACGAGTTTATCAAGACAAACATTGTTTCACAAACTCGATAGAGCTCCGTCTTTGGAAGAATTAAATGGCAGAATACATTCAATGTAAATAGTGAGGGTTTGGTATCCCGTCTGATAGAGTGTGTAACTGGAGATAACAAACTGCGCAGCATTGAGCATAGTTTAATGGCGAGCAAACAAATAATAGGCATACATCGGCCATTCTCGGGCTAGCTTGTTGTGACCAGAATGCTTCCAGAAGGACCAGCCTTTTCACACCAACCATCCCCAATCCGCATGCATGGTTTGAATTTTGTGACTGAATGTACGATTAACAAGTTGGCTGATGATGTAAAGTGAGAATGCAAGTTTCGAGGTGAGCAAAAAAGCCAATAAATGATTAATACAAGCTAAGTGTGGAGGAATAAAAGTGTCAAAATGCAAACCAGCAAAGATATTACAGTGTAGTGCCAGAAACTAGTGTTGTGGTGTTTCATTGAAGATGTCATTCATGGTGGGAGGGAGGAAGGCCGCACTGAATAATCTACTGCTGCTTCTAATTCCTACCTTTTCAGTGTCGGTGCAGTTATCCAGCAAGATTATCCCTACAGCTCATCATGAGCTGAACACGTTGCGTCTCACTTCAAGTAAAAGACTCTTGCTGTGCCTTTTCCATCAATGCATCCGGCATGGACAGCCCTGGATTGTAGAATCAGACATGATTAAAACTGGGGCAAATACTCGGAAAGGGTGAACGTCATTTTGTGTCTTATTGATTTTACTTAATGATTATTTCATTAACGCCTGATTAACGCAGACACAGTCATTGTATGCCATTGTAATACAAATATAAACATGAGTAGCGAGCTTTCACAGAATAGTATGAATTGAAAACTAAGATTCAAATTTCGAAGATATACATAAATCAACAAAAATGTGGAAGCAACGATCTGGTCAAATTGGAAATTAGGTATTGAAGCAATGTTTCCATGGATTATTCTCTAAGAATGAGTACTCATTTAAATTCCTACGTCATTGGGCTTATTGGGAATCATTCCACCAATTTAGTTCATGAGGGTCTTCCGCAGTTTCGACATTGAAAGCCCATTTCCAATAAATCGCATTCCCTATGGTCCTGCAAATTTATTTTCCACAAGAACCCATAAAATTAAGTTTTGAAGACAAAGCAGGATATGATTCTACTCTCTGAATAAGATGTTTCTGGCTTGAAAAGGTACCCGAGAGATTTGACTTCAACATTTAACAATGTAAGGTTACACAGGGCCAGAGAAAGTCCAATAGATGTCCCTGGTTAAACAATTGCGTACACACGGAGAAAGAAATTTCAAGTTGGGGTATGAGAGCTTCTGCATCAGGGGGTCGTTAACATTTCACATGGTGGGTTCAAAAAACAAGCAAAAACAAAACAACATTTTGCGGACAGCATTTACCATATACATTTGAGCAATAGTTGAACATTTTTGACTAGTTTTTAAGATTAAATTTATGGGGTCGGCAATTATGTTGCTACGACTTTTGAGGGGCTGAAATCCATTGTCCATGTAACTTCAACCCATATCACGAGCAAGAAGACTGACATCTCTGCGGAGTTCCTCAGGTTGTCCTAGACCCAGCCACCTACGGCTGCTTCATGAATGAACCTCCCTCAAAAACAAGAATGTCCAAAGACGATATTAAAGTGCCCAGCATCATTCTGGATTCCTCAAATCCTGAAGCTGCCCAAGTTCGTTTGCAAAATATCTGGACAATATCCTGACTTAGATTTCAAAGCCATTTTTAAGATTTACACCAAATAAATAATAGGCAAAAAACATCTCCATTATGAAGCAATTTTACCATTGTCCCTTGATATTCAATGGTGTTCCCGTCACTTTCACCCTCACTCTCAATATCCTCGGGTTCCTATTCACCAGAAACTCAACATGACTTGGAAGCTGGGGAACTTGCTGATGTCCATATTACAGAGGTGGTGTTGCTGGAGATCTTAACATCATTAAAGGTAGATATACCCTCAGGACCTGATCAGGTAATTCCAGAACTTTTTGAGAAGCAAGGGAAGAGATTGCTGGGCATCTTCCTGAGATCATTATTGAAGAAAGATGGTAAGGAAAAGCCAGGGAAATACAGGCTGGTGAGTGTGATGTCAGTGGGTGGAAATTTATTGGAGAGGATTCTGAGGGATAGGAGTTACATGCATTTGGAAAGAGAAGGACTGCTTATGCACAGTCAACATGGTTTCATATAACGGGAATCATGTCCACTAACTTGAGATTTTGGAAGAGGTGACATAGCAAATTGGTGAAAGCAGAGCGGTCAGTGCTGTCTATATGGAATTCAGTAAGGCGTTTGGCAAGGTTCCACGTGGTAGACCGGTTAGCAAGTTTCGATCACATGGGATTCTGGGAGAACTAGACATTAGTTACAAAATTTCCTTCAAGGTAGGAGATAGAGAGTAGTGGAAGAGGGTTACTTTCCAGACTGGAGACCTGTGACCAGTATCAGTGCAGGTTCCACTGGTTTTTGTCATTAATAAAAATGGGTTTGATGTGAATATAGGAGATATGGTTAGTAAGTTTCCAGATAACAGTGAAACTGTTGGTGTATTGAACAGTGAAGAAGGTTGTCTGACAGTACGACAGGACAATAGGCTGAGGAGTGGAAGAGAGCATTTAATTGAGATAAATGTGAGATGTTGCATTCTGGGGAGGCAAACCAGGGCACGACTTATACAGTTAACGATAGGGCCTTCAGCAGTGTTGCTGAAAAAAGAGACCCAGGGCACAACTGCATAGTCCCTTGATAGTGGAGTCACATGTCAACAGGGTGGTGAAAAACGCATTTGGTTCACCTTCCTTTATTGTCAGTGCATTGAGTATAGGAATTGGAATATCACGTTGTACAGGACATTGATGAGGCCACTGTTAGAATACTGTTATCAATTCTACTCTTCCTGCTATGGGAAAGGTATTGTTAAACTTTAGACGGTTCAGAAAAGTTTTGTAAGGATGTTGCCAGGACTGGGGGATTGAGCCATAGTGAGTGGGTGAAAAGGCTGGGCCTTTCCTCCCTGAAGCATTGCGGGCTGAGTGGTTACTTTCAGAGGTTTAGAAGGTCACGATGGGCATGGATATAGGGAATAGCCATTATCTTATTCAAAATGGAGTGGAATCCAAAACTAGATGGCACAGCTTTAAGGTGAGAATATAAAGGTTTGAAAGGCACAAGAGTTGCAACTTATGCACGCAGTGGGTGGTGTGTGTATGGAAAGAGCTGCCAGAGAAAGAGGTGGTGGTGAGTACACTTGCAACATTTAGGATGCATTTGGTGGGAGAAATGAATAGGAAGGCTTTAGAGGGATATGGACTAAATTCAAGCAAATGGGACTAGATCAGTTTAGAAAGATTGGTCAGCATTGACGAGTTGGACTGAAGGGTCAGTTTCCATGCTGTCTAGCTTTATGAATCTATCTAGAAGGCATAAGTCATGTATGTGAATGTGATACTATCCTCCCCACTTCTCTGAATGAGCGCAGCTCCACATCACTCAAGGAGCTTTACGTCATCCAGAGCAAAGCAACCAGTTTGCTTGACATCATATTCCATAAGCATTTGCTTCATCCACCAGTGACGCTCAGTCACAGTACTGTATATTATCTGCAAGATGCACTGGAGAAATTCAAAAAAGACCCTGAGAAAGCACCTTCCATCTTGAAGGACAGCACTACATGGGAACACCACCAACTGCAAGTACCTTTCCCATTCACGCAGCATTTTGTCTTGGAAACTGAAAGCATTCCCTTCACTGTTGCATGGTCGAAGTATTGGAATTCCTTCCTACAGAACATTGTCGATCTAACAAGAACACACGGACAACAATGGTTTTTGAAGTCAGCTCACCAGTAATTTCTCAAATGCAACCGGGGACTTTAGGTTGCTCGGGCTGCAGCACCCTTATCCCATGAGGAAGCAAATATAAATAATGTCATGTGTAACTGAAACAACTTCCCTCACAATGAAACATTCAACATACTTTGCTGTTTACTTGCTGTAGCTGCTGCATCGTATATTTGAGATTCATCCATCAGCACACCCGGATCTCTCTGTATTGCAGAGCATAGCAATCTCTAACCATTTGGATAGTATGCTTTTTGCCCCAAGAAGCAAAGACATTTTCACACATTCCCACATGATACTACATTCTCCATATCTTTGTCCATTAATCTCACGTCCCTGTATCCATTTATACAATTCGTTTGACCTGTTATCAATTCACTTTCTGACATCTTTGTGTTATCAGCAAGGGTAGCTACAATATCTTCAGTCCCTGCATCCAAATCGTGTGGATAAATTGAGAATAGTTGAACACCGCCCTCCTCCAGCTCCTTATGTGGTGCGTCATCATGCCTTCCTCCCAGCTTTCAAAAAAACCGACACTCACATACTCTGCCAGCGTTCCTCTTGCTATCAATCCAATCTACTTTCCATGCTAATATGTTGCCTTTCTCCATTATGCACATTTACGTCTTGCAATAAGTTTTAAGTGGCATCTTATCTTCTGGAGATCTGAGTATAATACTGGTTTGCATTTTCTGTATCGACAGGACAAATTTTTTTTAGATTACTTACAGTGTGGAAGCAGGCCTTTTGGCTCAACAAGACCACACCGACCCGACAAAGAACAACTCACCCAGACCTTTTCCGCTACATTTACCCCTTCACCTAACACTACGGGCAATTTAGCATGGCCAATTCACCTAACCTGCACATTTTTGAATTGTGGGAGGAAACCGGAGCACCTGGAGGAAACCCACACAGACACGGGGAGAATGTGCAAACTCCCCACAGACAGTTGGCTGAGGTGGGAATTTAACCCAAGTCTCTGGCACTGTGAAGCATCAGTGCTAACCACTAATCACTGACCCACCCTGCCCATTATTGTTCAAAATTTATTATTTCCGATAAATGATTTACACATCATATCCAAATGCCCATTATAACATCTTTAATAATAGCTTGCGATGTTGCCTTTGCCAGATATCATGTCAATTATTTTGTGTTTCTTGCTGCGTGATGCCTGCTATTTCCCATCTGAAGGAACATTCCTGGAATATAAAGAGTTCCGCAAAGTCAAAGCCAACACATCAATCATTGCACTACCTCCTTATTTTAATCTCTGAGGATGAAACACATCAGGGCCTTGGAATGTGTAAATTCAACATTTGCTCAGTATTACTCAACTGGTAATGATAACTATCTTGACTTCCTCTCTCCCTATCTATTTCTGATCTAATATCTAATTATTGATACAACACCGGGAACACCCCCCTCCCCCGTTAATTTGAACCATCAACACAGATCAGATTTATCCCATACAGTAATCTGTGACATTGGAGAGGCCAACAATTAGTTAAAGTAAAAAGTAACAACTTTATTTCTTAATGTACAATCGAGAATAATTAACTATGAACTACATCTCCTATATTTACTTCCTTTTCCATCATACTAATCCGATAAAAATCAAGTAGGATTTACCAAATTGCGAATTTCAAAACCAGACAGCAGTCAAATCTTCACTTTGTACCTTTCTCTGGAAGTTTTCTTCTCCTGAGGATTTCTGTTTCACAGGTGGATGATAGATAAATGTACCTTTCAGATACCTATCCTGACGGCTATCTGCATTTGTTGTTGGCTTGGTACTTCTCCCTCAACTATTCACATTTTCCTTCTCTTATAACCAGAAAATGTCGGACTGCGTCATTGGGTTTTACTGTTGACAAAGTTTCAAACTTGATTGGAATTTGGTATTTTGGGGGGCCTTAATTCCAAAGTATTTTTTGTCTCCAGGCCACCAGCTACACGAGCCGTTCTACCAAATGTGACATTGTATCTTTTTCAGGACACTTGGTACTGTTTTCTAGGAGTGTTTTCCATTTGGTCAACAGTTACTTTAGTTAGTCTCTTTCTCAACCTGTTAGACTATAACCTGGTGTTCTATCTTTTGTAAATGCAAATTTATGCGGCACGGTGGCACCGTGGTTTGCACTTCTGCCTCACAGCGCCAGAGACCTGGGTTCAATTCCCACCTCAGGCGATTGACTGTGTGGAGTTTGCACATCCTCCCCGTGTCTTTGTGGATTTGCTCAGGTTATCTCCCAAAATTAGGTGAATTGGCAATGGCTAAATTGCCCGTAGTGTTAGGTGCAGGGGTAAATGTAGGGGGACGTGTCTGGGTGGGTGTGCGTCGGTGTGGACTGGTTGGGCCGATGGGCCTGTTTCGACACTGTAAGTAACCTAAAAAAAATCTAATCTAAACGTACCAGAAAATTTAGCGTCATAGAGATGTATAGCACAGAAACATTTACTTCGGTCCAACTTGTCTATGCCGACCAGACATCCAAACCAAATCTAGTGCCATTTGCCAGCACTTGGCCCATATCGCTCTGAACCCTTCCTATTCATATACTCATCCAGATGCCTTTTAACTATTGCAATTATACCAGCCTCCATTTCTTCCTCTGGCAGCACATTCCATACTCACAGACCTCTGCATGAATGAATTGTCACCTACGTCCCTTTTACACTTCCCCCTCTCATCCTAAACCGATGCCCTCTAGTTTTGAACTCCCCCAACCAAAGAAAATACCTCGTCAATTTAACCTATCCATGTCCCTTTATATTGTAAACTGCCTTGGGCTGTTTGTTATTTTCACAGAAAGTGATGAAAAATGGATGAAGATGTATTGAAATGAAAACGCACTTCCTCAGCAAGTAGGCAAACTCACTGAACTTTATCAATGCTACTCACCACCAATGTATACTACGTTTTTTCCAGACTTGGGACTCAAGGACCTTGTCATGGGGGCAGTTACCATGGTCAGTCATCACCACTGCAGCAACATACAGGAGAACGTGATTTCCTCTGGTTAATAAAAACATACAAGGTAGGAGTGATACGTTGTCTAACCGTCCTTTTAATGCTCTTTCTTCACACTTAAGGAACGATTTATAATTATTTAGTTTATATTCTGCCCAGTCAGCAGACCAACTACCGGTCATAGGGTCCTACAATACTAAAACAGGTTCTTTGGCCCAAACTGGTTCATGCAGACCAAAATGTCCATCCATGCGAACCGCATTTTCCTGCACTCGAACCATATCCTCTTAAACTTTTCCTATCCATGTATGTAACCAAATGTCTTTTCAAGATTTTTAATGTACCCGCCTCAACCATTTCCGCTGGCAGCTCATTCCATATGTGTATCACCTTCTGTGTTGACCCTCGGGTTTCCTTCTATTCATTCCTCTCTAACCGTAAACTGATGCCCTCCAGTCCTCGATTCCCCAACTCTGGGAAAAAGACTGAGTGCATTCACCCTATCCATGCCTCTCACAATCAAATACACTTCTATAGGATTCCCCATCATTCTCCTATACTATAAAGAAACATTATCCACTCATGCCCAATCTCTCACAATAACGCAGACCATTGAGTCCAGGCAACATTCTTGCGAAATTTTTTCTGTTTTCTATTCGATTTAACAATATCTTTCCTGTACCAAGGTGATCAAAACTGAGACAATACCCCAAAAGTGGCTTCTCCAAATGTCCTGTAGAACTGCAACATAACTCACTAACTTCTATACCCAATGCCCTGAGCGATGAAGGCCAGTGTGCCAAAAACCTCCTTCACTGACCTGCCCACCTGTGACTCCACTTTCAGAGAACTGTGAACCTGAACTCCAAGACCCCGCTATTCCACTACATTTGTTAAAGCCTACCATTCACTATGAAACTCCTATCTTGATTTGACATTCTAAAGTGCAACGTTTTACGTTCATGTCTTTAAAACTCCATTTGCCATTTTTCATTTCCTCAGATGAGCAAGGTCTAGGAGCAACTTCTGGCAGCCTTCCTCAATGTCCACGGTACTGGCTATTTAATGTCTTCTGCCATCTTCCTCATCAACCTTGTACATTCTTATCCAAATCATTGCGATAGATAATAAATGATAATGGACTCGCAGCAGCAAGCTGAGGCACTCCATTAGTCACAAGCCTTTAGTCCGGCAAGCATCCTTCCACTATTACACTCTGCTTCCTACCATCAAGCCAATTTAATTTCCAATTTGCCAGCCAGCCCTGATTCCTTGCGATCTAATGTTCCAGAGCAGCCTACCATGTTGAACCTTATCAAAAGCCTTACTGAAATCCATATAGATTACATATTCTGCCCTGCCCTCCTCAGCCTTCCTGGTCGCTTCATCAAAGAAATGTAACAAATTTGTGAGGCATGATCTCCCACTCCCAAAGCCATGCTCCATTGAGGAAGGACGGTGTGTTTTCGTTGGGTGGCAGGTAGGATTTAATTGCATCATCGAGGACAGGGATGACGGCGGGGCCCAGTCTGGTTTGTTGTCGGGGAGGAGGTTAGTGGACTTGGTCAAGTCCTTCGACTGGTGGAGGGTTTGAGCTTTGGGGAGAGTCTGAATAAACTGTATTCAATGTGATCTAACCTTGCTGCACAGTTTATGGATTAGCAATAGAGGAACATTATTGAACACTGATGGAGAAAATATAGCGAACCACCAGGAGACGCAGAGAGTTCTTCAAGAAGTAGGCCTTTTATTTGCAAACAAAACAACCGTCACACCGAGAAAGCTGATTCTCGAAAGCCCACCCAGCTTAGACACCGTGATTTTTATATTTTTTTAATGATGTATCTGTTAGCTTACCAGCATGTCCAAAAGCATTTATCAAGTGCCTCACTCCAGCTACACAATAAACCAGTGATGTTAGTTCCCATTATCACCTAAGTTGTACATTCTACTTAATGTCATTCTAAAATCATTGTTATATATTTATTGGTAACTCTGCTACAGTGATCTTCAATTGCAAACTAACCTATCATGATAAATATTTAACTTTTTCATCTGTTACAATAGTCTCCTGTCTCAATCTCACTCTACTAACTATTAATTAGCTATTTTAATATCATGCCCTAAATATTTATAGTCCCAAACCGGTCATAATTACATGTAACAAAGAAACGTGATTTATTACTTGTGTTATATCATCTTGCCGTCGTGACCTTTCAGCCTTAACCTTCTTCTAGTCTTCTAATTGGAGGAAGAATGCTCCACTATAGTTATCCCATCATGCCTCTGCCATCCATAGAATACATTTGCCAGTGGTCTTCATGCTTTATCCCTTCCCATGCTTTCATGTTCTTTATTTTTCATATTCCCCTCCCCCAACCCCCGCCATTGAGACCTACTGGTCTCACCCATGGAAAGAAGGCAATAAGTTTAGCCTCTCTGGTGCCCAATACCAGAAATATAGATCCCAACATGGACAAAATATTTTTCGGAGTCATTACCTAAAGGGTTCTTCCTCCATTCCTGAGGTCCCTTGGGCCAAAACCCTGCCCTCCAATAACCAGAACAGGAAAAAAAGACCCAAGTTCCCTCACAATCTTGGACCCGCACTGCGTTCTTCAGAAGTAACATCGACGTCCCCACGTGGACATATTCCTTGTACTGTGGCAGTTGTTAGATCACAACCATCGAACAGCGGGGCTCCAACAGAGGAGTAAGCTATTCCTGGGGTAGTTGCGGTGCAGTGACACGAACTAAAAAGGACTTCATGAAAGGTAGAGCACAACAAAAGATGAAGGCAACGACAAGCAAAACTGCCGCTACAGTAAGTCCAATCTTGACAAACCATGCTCCCCAAGACCCTAATATAGTATTCAGCCAATCTAAAGCCTGATGACCAAACCCTGCATTTTTTTTATTTTTGTCTCCCTTCTTAGATTGTTTAGTTTTGCCATTGCTTCAGACAAAGATCTCCCCAGGGCGAGTGTTGTTAGATATAAAGGCACAGCAATGTTCCCCAAACATCACACAGCCTCCGCCTTTTTCTTCCTGTGTCCAATCTAAGGCCTGTCTGTTTTGTCATGTCATTTTAGTGGTAGCATCCAATTGTTCTCGGAAGGGCACAACGGCATCATCAGTATAATTGATAAATCTCTGCTTTTTGTAACAAATGTAATTAATTCATTCAGCATTCTTGCTAATCTCCATCATTGGGAGAAGTGCTTCCCAGCCCGCGACAATCTAATTGCGGACCTTAAACTCGTTCGGAATACCTCTTGGCTGTCCTATACTATCAATATGAATTCTCGGATTAGGGACATAGCGTCGCTTAGTTCGGTGACTGTAATGTAGCGTCAAGCTGCGTGTGGTGGTATAACTACCTTGAGTCTGAGCAATACACGGGTAAAGCTGCCACTCCAGTCAGTGGGCAGCGTCATGCACCACCCTTCTTTCTTACCTCCCAGGCAGTAAGTATCTGCCAGTGGGTCACGTTGAGAATTTAAAACAGCCCCAAATGTGTTGTCCACCTCCATTTGAATCGTATTCCCACAAAGACCCATAAAGTAGCCTAGTAGTGTGGAGTCATTTCATTTAAAGCTTTCAAAACTCAACCCTTCTCGTTTCCTGAAAGCAGCCTCGGGAAACGTGTAATTAGTCTTACCGGTGAACCACGGGGTACTATATCAACACCAAAGATGGAGTTGCTGCCAGCCAACGTCATCCTACTGATAGTATGTAGTGGCCTGAAGTAGCAGGCACCAAAATGAGGCAAGGGGATTGCCTGTAAGTTGATGAATCATTCAGGTAAAGGGATAGGCTGGAGTGCAGCAAACACCATTCAGTGCAGATGCTCAAGTTAAAAGGCATATGGACAGCATAGTATGAGGGGGTTAACTTAGTACACAAGAAGCAGTCCTGTCTAGCCATTACTACGACCGTGTAGTTTGCCCATTGATACCAGTGATTAGCACGGGCGCGTACCCATGCTCGGGCAGCAAAATAACCCTGGCATTACCAGTCCAGGTCTGCAAAGTTAATGGTCTCCAAGTCTGATTGTGCAGGCCTGGCATCAGAAAGGTGGTTATCAGGGGCATCCCCCATGTCTTCCCCATCCATGCTGCCAGGAGGACTGCCCTCGACATCTCCATAAGTATCATTTCTGGAATGACCAGGATTCCCAATAACTTCACATGTAATTTGTTCAGATCCCTGTGGAGGCGTACTAGCCTCCTGTGTGCCCTACCTGTGTCCATGTTTTTCAGCCTTAACTCCACTTACCTCAGTGTTAGAGTTAATTTGTGCCAGTGAGAGAGCTTTAGTACAATGATTAAGCTGGTACCATATGTGTCGTCCTTCCACTTCGATGACGGTAGGTGATGCCTTCATCACTAAGACAGTTCTCTCTCCTCGACTCATTTCAGCATCTTCGAAATACCCGCACGTATACACAATCCCCGGGATTACTAGGTCCTTCCTCTTTGACAGCTGTCAGTTCCCTTTGTATTTCCAGCAGGTGGTTAGTCTCATGTATCATAGGTTGCTGCTGCATATATTGCTTAAGTTCTGAGTTGAACTGCTCCAAGCGAGATTGTAAAGCCAGCGGCAGCACATCAATCCAATTAAGGTTGGTGCTTCACATATCTTGTTTAATTTGTCTGTCAATGTCCCACGAATTCTTTACACCATACCCTGTGACGAGGGATGATATACACCTCCGAACCTCTGCTTCATTTTCAAAGAATGCAGCATCAAGTTAACTAGGTTCTGAATGAAGGCAAACTAATTCTCTGTGCTGATGTCCGACGATATACCAACCCTTGAGATATCTTCATTCGTCATAATTGTTACTACTGTCCCAGCTCGTGCTTTCAACCTTATTTCCACTGGTCCAGCTGATTTCACTCCTCAGCCCCGCCCCCACACACACACACACCATCTTCATCATGTTTCGACCTCAAATTGCCTGGTAATGTATCCAATTGCTCATTACCATATTGATCATCTTCCTCCACTGTGACTGGCATGCTCCGCTGGATTGTTACCTTGGCTTCCTTTCAAGTTGCAGCACACTAGTGTTTTTATATAGCTGCCATCCCTGCGTTCCCAAAGCCCTGTCGTGAGCATATTCCATTCCCTAATTGTTTCTACATGCCTGCCCATACTGCCTAAATCTTGTGATTGATATCCCTTATTTACCAGTAAGGCTACATGCAGTGCAGAGCCTGGGGCACTCCATCAGTTTGGCAGGAAAGGATTTCTCTCTATTTGCAGCATCACCTCCTGCATCCCTAATAACATTGCTTCACTTCTCACATTTTATGGAGCACTGTCTTTCTATGCCAGTGCGTTTCTAAAACATTATCCTGAGATCCATCAAATATCACTGTGTCGTCCAGCTCAGATTTAGGTCGTCTTGTTTTAGTCAACATCGTAAACACCTCTGCTTCCCACATCCCTCAAATGTCTTGAATATCACTTGCTATATCCACTATCCAATAAGCATTAACATCTTTGACTTCTGGCATCATTAATTGGATTTTGGCATTTTCTACGACCAAGTCCTGCTATGTTCACTCCAAACTTACTTCTAACTGTCAACTACCTTTATTTGAACTGTTTGTGAGTAATTATGAGACATCTCCTTTGCTTCTCATTGAGGTGGGTTATTGTATTTGCTGAGTTTGAAGGAACTGTGAAAGAGCAGAGGGGAATACATACCCACAGTAAGGAAGGTAATAAGTAGAAACATGTCAGCGTACTTTACATTCAAATGTGTATATGTGCTGTGAGTTAGTGGTGAGGCTGGTTGGTGGGATAAACAGAGGGGAGGTTTAGGGATGATAAGTAAGTTTGATGACACAAATATTCAAAGGGTGAATGGGAGTGAGGAAGGTAATTAGTCAGTTGGGCATGTCAGTGGTAGATGAAATTTAACTTTGATAAACGTGAGATGATGCTTCTTGCCAGGAGGCACAAGATACGACAGTACTCAATGAGTGGTGGGATACGAGGAAGCTCAGAGGAAATAAAAATCCATCAATGTGTCAGAAGTGGTTAATTGTTCAGTGAAAAAGATATCTTTACCAGCAGGGATTTCCTGTCGGTGCTCTGGAGGACTTTGGTTCAGTCACAATTGGCGTTTTGTGTGCAGTTCTGGTCACTGTACGATAAGAAGGATGTGATTGCATTAGACGGGATGCACAAAGACATTAGTGAAAATGTGGCTGGGAGAGTAGCAGTTTAGTTGTGAAGACAGATTCTGGATAAGGTCGAGTTGCAACCTTACGAGTAGAGATAAGAGGATAAGACTATGGGGGGCATGGATTGGGGGAATCTAAAGAAGTTTTTTCCCCTTCTCTAATGATCCAATAGCAATGTGGTCCATTTTTTAGCTGAAAGGCTCAAGGTTCAAAGGGAAGATGACATCCAGAGTACGGTCGGTTGAGTTGTGAATTTTTAAAATCTTTAAAAAGTACTTGAATGACAATCAAGACAATGGAGTAAGTTTTGAAATGGGACTCGTGTAGTTTATAATATAATTTTCGAGTTGCAAACGCGACAGATCGATGAGTCAAGTCTGTCCCATATGATGTTATCATTCAATGATAACTTTCTGAATTAGTTTCTGTTTTTAGATTAGATTAGACGATTTATGTTTGGAAACAGGCCCTTGGGCCCAACAAGTACAAAACGACCCTCCGAAGAGCAACCCACCTAAACCCATTCCAATACATTTACCCCTTCACCAAACACTACGGGCAATTTAGCATGGCCAATTCATCTAAGTTGCAACCGAACTAATTTTTGTCTTTGTTTTCAAGAAATATTGACGAGTGTACGTTCAAGCTTTTGTGATGGTTACTACGATCTTCTGGTTCTGATTCAGAGAATACATTCACAGATAGATTTTGCCAAACGAATTGCAAAAGTCAGTTAAAAGGAAAGCAACAATATAACCATGTTGAGGAGAACACCTCTCAACGAACTCTACAACGAGAGGCATTGAATGACCGAATAGCCTCAGCAACAACACGTGTCCTCAGTGAAAAGAAGTGCAAAAAATTATATTTTTAGGATAAATTGTGAGACAAATAAAGCAAGTCTTGTTGTTTGAAGACTTCCTGCAATTCGCATTTGAGACCCAAGAGGATTCAGTTAAATCAGACATTGGGCTATTCAAATTGACTGAGTGAAAAACATCGTTAAAGTATACCTGTTGGGATAATTTGTTTGTTGAAAATGATTAAAACGTTGAAAGTGTCATCGTAATTTCCCAGTGGATATACCACATAATATAAAGTCAAGTCTCTGAAACTGTATTACCTCTAATTCCAACAGATTAACAGCTACAGCGGGGAGAGTAAGTGCCAAATACAATAAAATGTATCTTACAAGGCAAATGGTCAACAAAGTTTACTACACCATCATTGCTGTTATTGGAGTTCCTGGTAAGTCTTGGAACCACTCATGTTGTACATATGTCAGCATCTTCCAATTAGAATTATTCGATATGTGGGTTCCTATTCAAAGAGGAACAAGTAACCCCAGTGCCCAAGTGTTACTGGGAGCATCACTCAAAGTAAAATTATACTGAGTGCGGGTTACTAAGTGGAGGGGAACAGTTTGCCCCAGTGGCTTTTTGTACGTAGGAGTATCTTTGAATATAGAATTGAATTGTTTGTGGTGAACCGAATTCAAGTGAATACCTGACTACGTTCATAACATTCCTGATGAAGGGCTTATGCCCGAAACGTCGAATTTCCTATTCCTTGGATTAGATTACTTACAGTGTGGAAACAGGCCCTTCGGCCCAACAAGTCCACACCGACCCGCCGAAGCACAACCCACACATACCCCTACCCCTACATTTACCATGGCCAATTCACCTGACCCGCACATCTTTGGACTGTGGGAGGAAACCGGAGCACCCGGAGGAAACCCACGCAGACACGGGGAGAACGTGCAAACTCCACACAGTCAGTCGCGTGAGGTGGGAATTGAACCCAGGTCCATGGCGCTGTGAGGTAGCAGTGCTAACCACTGTGCCACCGTGCCGCCTAACCTGCTGTGCTTTAACCAGCAACAAATTTTCAGCTGTGATCTCCAGCATCTGCAGACCTGATTTTTTACCCTGCGTTCATAACGAGGACCATAATTTGACTGTAAACGTGTAATGCTTCGTTCATAATATATTTCTAATTTCTGATGTTTTCACTGATGAAACTGTCTTTGTAGATTATAAATATGATTGAATGGAAATTAAATAAATCGTTGATGTGTATATTTGGAACTCACTTTGCAAAGTTAACTGTTCCATTTGGGGTGCATATGTGTGACTCATTCGCAGATCGTGAAAATAACAGAAGAGCAATGTCAATTCACTCACTTGTCCGATGGAGATATCATGTTTACTTAAAAAATCTTTTGGACTGATTGATATTCCAGCATGGTTAGGGCAAGCCTCTATCATGGCTGCTGAATTTCTTTATCTAGACGTTAATAATGAAGGATCTGGATTAACAAGTGTTGACACTATTTCGCACCTGTATCTGATAAGATTTTGATAAACAATATTTGAAAATGTTATTCATAATCTAAGCGGAGTTGATTTTTAAAGTGATCACTGTCCATTACTTTATGATGTGTGTCCTCCTAGGGAGGAAGAGGTTTTGTTAAGGACATTGCACCAGTTAGTTTTAAGGCAATATTATTAAAAAGCAAAATAAATTTAATAGGAAAAATTCTGATGCAATAAATAATGGGCATCAGCACTTGCAATATTATGGCTGTGATAAATAATTGAATTAGAGAGGATTACAGAAAAGAAAGAGAATACAAAAAAGCATGTTGTATAACAATATAGAAAATCGTGAACAAAAAAAGAGTTAACGAGATTTTTGACTTCAGGCATATTCGTGAGATTTAGCTGGCCGTCTACATAATTCATGTTAATGGCAGAGCTCATAAATCTAATTTTCCAAGTTGAGAGCATTTGTCTTCTTTTCATGTGATAATGATAAACGTTCTGACTCTGCCAGATGTCCAACCTCATTACTCAACCCCAATTTTTGTTCCACAGTTTCTGTTTATTCAACATAACCATGCGTTAAACTTTAAAGTGCTAAAATATCTGGATTGTTTGAATTGCAATTACAAAATATTTATTCCTTAATCAGATGTTCTTATTTTTATAGTTTTTTGTAATGAAATAAAATCTCCGCGTTCTTAATGTATAACTCATAAACATATACTGACAACAGGAAGCCTTAAAGAAACTGGAGTCAATGAGATTACAACTCTTTATTATTGTACTGCCTACAGGTAAGATGGTTCTGGCACTAAAAGGACAAACATCTCAGCTGTCACACATCGATGCAAGAATTCTGCAAGGTCGTGTACTTAGCCCCAAACTCTGCAGTTGCCTCATCAATGGCCTTCCCTGCACTTGTCATGTCCAAAGCAACGAAGTTTCCACACAATTACACCACGTTCAGCACAGTTTGCACCTCCGTCTATAATGATGACATTTGTGTCCCAAAACATCAGGATAGCCTCCAGCTTGATGTGGTCATTGATAAATAACTATCGCACTCCGCAAACACCAGACAATAAGAATCTTAAGCAGGAAGAATCTACCAAACACCCATTGACATGCAATGCCATTACCATCTTTGAATGCAAGATGAGCATCTTAGAGTTGTATGATGGAAACTCACACTTTCAGTCCAACTTGTCCATGCCGACTAAGTTCTGCATTTCATAGAATCCACATCGTGTGGAAACAGGCAGCGCCGTCCAGCAAGTCTACATCCGATCCCCCTACGTTATCCCCTGCATTTCCAATGTCTAACGCACCTAACCTACACATCCATGAACACCAGGGAAAGTTGAGCATAGTCGTTCCACCTGACATGTGCACTTTTGGACTTTTGCAGGAAGTTGGTGCGTCTGATAGAAACTGAAGTAAAACACGGGGAAAACGTGTAAACTCCATATAGACAGTTGCAGTGAGGCTGGAATCGAACGTGACTCCCTTGCACTGGAACAAAGCAGTGCAAACCACTGAAGCACTGTGCCACCCCAAGCCCTCTACACATTTCCTATTCATGTACCTGTCCAAATGACTTTGGATTATTCCTTCTGTACCGCTATTTATAAATTCCTGCGGCGGGTCATGACAAAACTAAATCACCTTCTGTGTGAAACAGTTCCCGATCAAGAGTCTCCGAATCGGTCTTTTACTGATTCCAGGTGTTTTCTTGAGAGTGTTTTGTTATGGGAAACTTCAGCTCGACAGAGTAAACTGTAAAGCAAAATAATTACCTTCTCCCGACCAACCACTCCACTCCAAAAAGACGTATTGAGGACCTGGTCGTGTTTCTGAGATTAATTTTCTGCCAATGTGATTCTGTTTGTCTTTTGAAAGTGCAAGTTATTTCACTTGAGAGAAGCTACAGTAATGGTTCACATGTCATTGTACTGAACAAAAAGAAACTTGAGTTCTAAAATTCAACATTAATCTAGAAAATGTAATTAATCATTTCAAATCTATTTTCTTTCATCTTACAGTTAGTCTGGTGGCAATTGCATTCTTATCTCGGAGCAAGTGTGGCCTTTCAACATGTTCCATTCGCTATCTCGTAGCCATGGCAGTGTCTGATCTACTGTTCATTATTTTTGAGATCATATTTGTTCGGTTTGTTTACTATTATTATCCGCTGTCTTTTCTGGACATCACTCCTGTTTGTAGTGTTGTCAGCGTCCTGAGCTACTTTACTGTTGATTGTTCTGTCTGGTTCACTGCTGCTTTTACATTTGATCGATTTGTAGCCATTTGTATTCATCAGATGAAATCTCAGTATTGCACAGCGAAAACAGCAATGAGAGTTCGAGCAACAATCTGCATTTTCTTCTCTTTAAAGAATATTCCCAATTATTTCAGATTTGAATCCGGAAGGATCATTAGAAACATTCCATGGTTTTGTTACATCAAAGTCAGTTATTATGACAATGTACATTGGGTGAGTTTTACATATATTGCAATATTTTTAACACCATGTCTCCCATTCATTTTCATTATCTTCCTCAACATTCTGACCGTCAGACACATCTTTGAGACCGTTAAGGCACGTAAAGGACTGAGGGGTCAGAGAAAAACAGAGATTGACCCAGAGATAGACAGCAGAAAGAAACCTGTGATTTTACTCTTTGCCATATCCGCCAATTTTATCCTTCTCTGGTTTATGTATATTTTATATATGTTCTATGTTGGTTATTACGTGGATGATTTTGATCTCTTTGAACAAGTTGCATACATGCTGCGTAACCTAAGTTGCTGCACAAATGCAGTTATTTATGTGGTGACTCAGAAAAAATTTAGAGACAAGTTAAAGTATGCCGTGAAATATCCAGTTATAAAAACAATTCAATTGATGAATAAATCCAAGTGACTGAGAGGCAATATGAATTTCAGCTGAAAATGGAACGAGGTGTCCACGTGAAGAATGAACGAAAGGGAAAAAGAGAAGTAGCAACAGGATTTTGTTGTTTTTTCCAATGAGAAAGAAATGACTCCATCCAAGGAACAACAAGGAGGAGACTAGAGGAACTAAGTCAAAGTAAACTGCTGATAGCAATGAGCAGCAGAATACAGAAAGCTAACAACAAAACCCAAACCGAAAGAGGAATGATTCATGCCTCAGAAAAATAAAAAATCTCCCAAGCAATCTCCGCACAGCAAGTGAAACAGACACAAAAATAAATTATCTGGTGAATGTGTCATCGTTCACTGTCGGCCAGAGTGGGAATATTTCTCACAGAACTCTCGGATCCACACATCTGGGCAAATTACAACAAATGAGAAGCTTCAAATTAAAAAGTCTAAATAGCATACTGCATAAAATATGTTTTTGAATCATAAATGTGTTTCCAGGGATTCTTTGTTTGCATTCAGTTCCCCCGGCTTGATGCAGATATCAGTTCCTTCCTTTGATTATACTTCTAATGATTCATGTAATCTGACACAGAGGACTGGAAAAATGTTGCTGTATGGTCTAATTCTTTTTATTAGGTATATAGATATTAGAGGTCATTTCCTCAAATTCCAGGAGCAGCAATTACTGTTTTCTAAGCTGTTGCATTGTTTTGGAAATTTTGGGGAAAAGAAAGATTAGAATAAAAATGACACTTTTAAAAAAATGCAGAGAGGTAAAGGCAAGAATCTCGTGCTCAAGGGATTAAAGGAGAAAGAAACCGACACAACTGCTTGACACTTTGGACATCGTAGTGTGTCTGTGAAAAATTAAACAACAGTATAATTCCAAGATGAATTCGAAGGAACCTGCGAGAGAGAGCTCACAGTACAGGAACTGCTAACTGCATAGTTTTTAAAATATTGTAAGTGGAAACTTACTGCCCTGTTTTTGGAAGTCTGCAATAGTGAACAGAGTGGATTTTTTGTGATGATTTGTTTATTGAGTTATGCCTCTTGATTAAATTTTAAAATGCAAAATATTGATACTGAAGTTGCCTGGAGCAGTGCTTTATTAGAGCAGTAAGACTGTGCTATTTCTTGTACCTATAGACTGTTCAGGTGCATAGATTGCCTTTCGGAGAGTGATGTGCCCTTCCCCTACGATGTGAGGGGTGAAGGAGAGTTTACATGCTCCTGTTGAGTATGTTGGTGGTAACAGTGTTTGGTTATGAAATCAATCAGATTATTTTGATCAGCTGGAACGGCAGTTAGAGGCAGCGAAGAATTTACAGGAGCATAGCAGTTATAGGAAGGGAGAAAATCTGCAGATACAGTCATGTAGATGGGTTACATCTATTAAAGTTATGAAGAAGAGGCAGGTAGTGCTGGGGTTTCTGGTGGCTGTCCCCATCTCAAACAAGTATGCCGCTTGGGATGGACTCGAGATGGATCTCAGATGAATGTAGCTCCAGCAGTCAAGTTTCTGTCACCAAGCCAGGCTTTAATGTAACGTAGAATGTCAGGTTCCAAGCGATTGGTTGTGATAGGTATCTCTAAATTCAGCGGTACAAACATTCTGCAGGGGACCGCGTGAATGGCTTGTTGCCTCCTCAGTGCCCTGATCAAGAATATCTCGGACAGGGTGCACAATGCGCTCAAAGGTAAAAACAATGACTGCAGATGCTGGAAACCAGATTCTGGAATAGCGTGGTGCTGTAAAAGCACTGCAGTTCAGGCAGCATCCGAGGAGCAGTGAAATAAACGTTTCGGGCAAAAGCCCTTCATCAGGAATACGGGCAAAGTGCCTGATGGGTGGAGAGATAAATGATAGGAGGGTGGGGGTGGGGAGAAAATAGCATAGAGCACAATAGGTGAGTGGGGGTGGGGATGAAGGTGAGAGGTCAGGGAGGAGGGTGGAGTGGACAGGTGGAAAAGAAGATAGACCTGTCGCACAGGTCATAGGGATGGTGCTGAGCTGGAAGTTGGGAACTGGGGGTGAGGTGGGAGAAGGAGAAACGAGAAAACTGGTGAAATCCACATTGATGCCCTGGGGTTGAAGTGTTCCGAGGTGGAAGATTAGGCATGATTCCTCCAGGCGTTGGGTAGTGAGGGAGCGGCGATGAAGGAGGCCCAGGACCTCCATGTTCACGACTGAGTGGGAGGGGGAGTTGAAATGTTGGGCCACAGGATGGTATGGTTGGTTCGTGCGGATGTCCCAGAGATGTTCCCCAAAGCAGAGGGCTAAAAATAAGCAGGTGAAACCTAAGGCATAGTAAGAAAATGGAGCAAAAGATAACAGGGAATGTCATTTTTGATTAGGGATAGCATTACATTTAAATATAGACCTAAGATGAACCAGTACGGGACATGAGAATTCCCGATAAACATTTATTTGGATAAATGTGATGTGCTGCATTTTCGAAAGGCAAATCAGTACAGGATATATGCAGGTAATGGTGTGTTCATGGGTTTGTGTTGCTGAACAACGAGATCTTGAAGTGTAGGTTCGTAGTTCCGTGACATTGAATTTTCAGGTAGATAGGACAGAGAAGAAGGCGCTTCGTTTGCTAGCCTTTACTTTTCAGTGCATTGAGAATAAGAGTTGTGAGGTACCGTTGCGGCTGTACAGTATATTGGTTCGGCCATTTTATGAATATTGCATGGAATTCTGGTCTCCCTCCTTTAAGAAAGATGTAATGAAACTTGAAAGGGTTCAGAAAAGATTCACAATAATGTCGTCATTTGAGGGTTTGAGGTATTGTGAAACACTAAACTGCCTGGGGCTGTTTTCCCTGTAATTATTGTCCCAGAGGAGGGAACATTTGTTTTCTTTATTTATAAAATCATGAGGGCCTTGGAGCGGGTAATTAAGATTGTATATTCCATGGGCTGGGGTAATCCAGAAATAGAGGAAAAGGCTTTATGGTGAGGGGGAGGAATTCATAGGGTCCTGAGGAGTAATGATTTTTTACGGAGTACAGGATGTATATATGGAATGAGCTGCCAGAGGAAGTTGTGAAGGCTGGCACATTTCGAACATTTTTTGAACGTCTGGATGGGTATATAACCAGGAAGAGTTTCGAAGGAAATGGGCCAAATGGGACTAGATGGACATGGGATATCTGGTCAGCATGGATGAGTTGGAAAAGAGTGTCTGTTTCCATGTTGGACAACAAGACGAGACACCAATAAGAGCATGGATGAACTGTGATCTAACCCCTCATTTTTTTCATGGTCCCTTGCCTTCAACATCTTCGTCATCAATTCGATTTCAAACAGCAACAGACTTCCCGTTGTGTTATGGAATACACATGGTCGTCGTCCTCATCCCTTGTGGCATGTCCTGCTACCGAGCAAAGCATCTGATTTAGCGTCAGTATGCAGAACAGAAACCATTCATTGCCGGTGGGAGGTGTGTCTTGAATACATTAAATCGTTGATATCATCGAAGAAATTCCAGTCTCGAACACCATATTAATTAAACACGTGATTATTACATTGTGAGTTGGAATAGAGAAAGCTGAATTTTAT
Organism: Hemiscyllium ocellatum; assembly: GCF_020745735.1. Classification (NCBI taxonomy): domain Eukaryota; kingdom Metazoa; phylum Chordata; class Chondrichthyes; order Orectolobiformes; family Hemiscylliidae; genus Hemiscyllium; species Hemiscyllium ocellatum. Next base: position 6,754,412 of record NC_083451.1, read on the forward strand.
TTTCTGTCACATTCTTCTCCTCAATCAACATTATTTTATGAGTGTTTCTCTTCCGTGAGGCAGAACACTCCCACCTTCACAGGGGCTGATAAAAATTGGGGGAATAAATGCTGAACCCAGCCAATGATGCCCACATCCCATTACCGAATGAAAAAACATTCCCTTTATGTTCCTCATCACTCTCTGTCTGTGCAGAGAAAGCAAACCATCCTCACTTCCCTAGATCCACCGCTCCATGACATTGACAAAACATTCGAAAATTTGAAGTCACTATCCCATGAGCTCACTCTGATTTGTGTACAACAAAATGGTAAATAATATTTAATACTTAATAAAGGGGCTCCACCAATGCAGGGCTCGCGTCTGTTTCTCGATTTCTCACTCACACAGGCAGACACACACACACACACACACACACACACACACACACACACACACACACACACACACACACACACACACACACACACACAGACAACACACATTATATCTCTGTTATATAATCCCTGAATGTCAGATTAACGCCGAACGTCCACATACCTGGGTCAGGCTCAAGACACACCTCCCCCCGGCACTGAGTGGCTTCAGTACTGCATACTGACCTAAAATCAGATGCTGTGCTTGGTAGCAGGATCTGCCACAAGAGATGAGGACGACGAATGTGTATATCTTCAGAACAGCAATCTAACAGGGAATCAGAACAGAACAGTGAGAAACAAATAAAGAACTTGGTGTTAAATTTGTAGAGTAGTTCACGTCTTACTATGTGTGTATACATGTCTGTGCGGCCTGACAATTGTGTTTGTCTGTGTCTGTGCATCTGAATATAAGATCATGAGAGTAGCGATTGAATTTTACTCAGCACCTCTTGTCAGATTATCCATGCCTTTAAAAACATGTATTGGGATTTCAGCTGCATAAAACTCCGTGCTTTACCTGTCTGGGGATTTGTTGATGGCTACAGTGTGGAGTGGTGCTTCCTCTGCATCTAACGCTGTGCTGGCCATACCGTGGGGGTTGTTAGGGATACATTAAAGATAGCCTTACAGTATATCCAACTCTATCCTGTCCCTAACCAGAAAGTGTTTGATGGGGACAGTGTAGGGGGATCTTAACTTTGGAAGATATGAACTATGCTAAGCCATTCCACCCTTAAGCCTGATCTATCATTCGATGTGGTCATGGCTGATGTGTCCCCTCACTCCAAGTCCCTTCCTTTTGCCCTCACCCCTCAAGACCGTCACTGACTAAAAACATACCTGTCTTTGATTTAAACTGAACAGCAGACCCGGCATCTTCGCTGTTTATGGCAGAGGATTCCAAATCTCTCTCACGGCTTGTGTCTCAAAGCATTTCTTAAATCTCTCCTGAGGTCTCTGGGCATTCAGTCTCAGGCTCTGGTCCATCTCGTTCTACAAACTGCACACAGTAGGCATTCTTTATCTTGCTGGAACATGTCTCATCCAGTTAATATCTTGAAGGCTTTGATTAGATCTCCCATCAGTCTTTTTAATTTGAGCGGAAGCATTTGTACAATCTCTCCTCAGACTTTATCCCCACAAGTCCAGGATCGTTCATCCTTCCAGCAGTTTCTTCCAGTTCTCCCGATCTGTCAATATCTCTGTGTAATTTGGAGGGAGGATCAGCACTGTTTTTTCATTGCTGCTTAACTTTAATCCTATCCCAGGGCTCTGTCTATATTGTGAGTATATTATCAAAACAGTGTAGAAAGCGCTTTACTCTGCATTGAACACTGTGCTGCACCTGTCCAGGCAGTGCCTAATAGCGGTAATATAGAGGGTTCTTTACTTGGCATCTGACTTCATTCTCCACATGTTTCGGTGAGGTCTAGATTAAAATGCGAGGCGGCACATACTCTGATTGAACCCTGAAATGTTGCTGCCCTGAGTGTATTTGATGGGCTCAGGATGGGGGACGTCGGTGATTTTATCAATATCTAACCCACGCTGAAAGTGGCCTGGGAATTTCAAAAGCTGCAGAGTAGAGAGAACTCTATTCTCGATGTAATCCCATTCTCTACTTGCACTGGTTTAAATATGGCGAGTCTGGTGAATTGTAAGGAGAATTGAAACAATGTGATATGTGAATTGATGCTTTGTGGATGTTACACCGAAGACAAGATAAATTAAACGATCATATGTTAATTTGGTAGCAGAAACACAGAAAGCTTCTGTTCTGTTACTTATATCCAAATTACAGTAAGGGCCAAAAATACTGACACAATGTGCAATGAATCAAAAGCTGATATCTGTCCCGTATTAATGTATCATCACAATATGAATTTTCATTACAGAGGTAGTAAATGGAGGAGTTTTTTTTTGAAGGTGATTAAAATGCAAATTTCAGAGACTCTTTGCAGTGAGACAATGTCACATTTCCCCAGTTTCTGTCTTACTTTCCAAGGACCACATATCTGCGCGACACATATATGCCAAAACTGATATGGTTCACCCACTGAATTACACGTGTACAGACATGTTCAGCTCCTGATGATGGGCTTTTGCCCAAAACGTCGATTTTCCTGCTCCACGGATGCTGCCTGCCCTGCTGTGCTTTTCCAGCACCAGTAATTCAGACTTGTTCAGTTTCTGTCGCAAAGATTGAAGTCTCTAGAGCTAGGCCCCATCCTAAGTCTTTCTCAAATCTACACAAACCAGCTTATGTAAAGATGAGACGTGAAGGCTCAGCTCGGGCGCTTGAGAGTAACAAGGCAGCCAGGAAGGACATAAAGAGAGAGCTGAGAAGATCCAGGAGGGGATATAAGAAGTCTTTGGCAGGTAAGATCAAGGAAACCCGAAAGCATTCTAAAGACCTCCAGGAACAAAAGACTGACTTTATTAAGATGTGGGTCACTCAAGGGCAGAGCATGGAACAGTAGGACAGCCAGTACAGTGCAGGGCCTTCGGCCTCGATGTTTTGCCGACCTGTAGAACCAATCTAAAGCCTTTCCATCCTCAACTATTTCATTTTCATCCGTATGTGTATCCAATGACCATTTAAAAATATCAAGCCTAATTTCCATTAGTGTGTTCCACGCACCTACTATTCTCTGAGTAAAGAAACTACATCTGTCACCTGTCTTATACCTATCATCACTCAGTTTAAAGTTATGTCCCCTCGTGCGAGCCATCAGCATCTGTGGAAAAATGCTCTCACTGTCCACCCTATTTAAACCTCTGATTATCTTATATGTCTCAATTAAGTCACCTCTCAAACTTCTTCTCTCTAACTAAGGCAGCTTCAATTTCTCAGCCTTTCATCATTAGACGTTGCCTCCATACCAGGCAGCATTCTCGAAATTGTCCTCTTAAACCTTTCCAAAGCCTCCATATTCTTCCAATAATGTGGTTCTCAGAACTGTACGCACTACAACTATGCTCTCACAACTCTGTGTAAAGAACCCGCCTCTGACATCCCCTCTATACTTTCCTCCATCCAGCTTAAAACAATGACCCCTCATGTTAGCCATTTCTGCCCTGGGAAATAGTCTCTTGTATACCTCAATTAGGTCCCCTCTGCTCCTCCTTTTCTCCAATGAAAAAAGTCCGAACTCAGTCAACCTCTCTTCATAAGATGAGCCATCCAGTCCAGGCAGCATCCTTGTAAACCTCCGCTGAACCCTCTCCACAGCATCCACATCTTTCCTATAAAAGGGCGAACAGAACTGGATGCAGTATTCCAAGTGCGGTCGAACCAAAGTTTTGTAGAGCTGCAACAAGATCTCTTAAACTCAATCCCCTTGTTAATGAAAGCCAAATCACCATACGCTTTCATAAAAACACTGTCGACTGGGTGGCCATTTTAAGAGATCTGTGCACCTGCACATCAAGATCCCAAGAATCCTAGCCTTAATCCTGTACTCAGCTTTCAAATTCGACCTTCCAAAATGCATCACCTCGCATTTATCCAGGTTGAACTCCACCTGCCACATCTCAGCTCATCTCTGCATCCTGTCAATGTCCCGCTGCAGCCTACAACAGCTGTCTGTACTGTCAAAGACACCTCCAACCTTTGTGTCGTCTGCAAACTTGCTGACCCATCCTTGAATCCCCTCATCCAAGTCATTAATAAAATTTACAAAGAGTGGAGGCCCAAGGACAGAGCACCGTGGAACACCACTCACGACAGACGTCCAGACAGAATATTTTCCTTCTACTAAAACTCGCTGTCTTCTGTTGGCCAGCCAATTCTATATCCAGTCAGTTATGTTCCCCTGTATCGCATTCCTCCTGACCTTCTGAATGAACCTACCATGGGGAACATCATCAAATGCCTTGCTGAAGTCCATATACACCACATCCACAGCTCGACCCTTATCAACGTTTCTAGTCACATCCTCCAAGAACTCGATAAGGTTTGTGAGGCATGTCCTGCCCCTCACAAAACCGTGGTGACTGTATTTAATCAAGCTGTGCTGTTCCAGATGGTCATAAATCCCATCCCTCAGAATCCTTTCTAACACCTTGCAGACGACAGACGTGAGACTTACTGGTCTGTAATTGCCGGGAATTTCCTTATTTCCTTTCTTGTAGAGAGGAATTATATTTGCCTCTCTCCAGTCCTCAGGTCCGGCTCCAGTGGACAGCGAGGATGCAAAGATCTTCGCAAGTGGCGAAGCAATTGCACTTCTGGTTTCCCGAAGCAGCCGAGGTTAAATCTGGTCCGGGCCTGGTGACTTTTCAGTCTTAATGTCTGACAAAAGTTACAGCACATCAGCTTCCTCTATCTCTATCCATTCCAGCATGCACACCTGCTCTTCAAAGGTTTCATTCACTACAAAGTTCATTTCTTTCGTAAAGACAGAAGCAAAAAACTCATTTAGGGCTTCCCCGACCTCCTCAGACTCCACACACATGTTCCCTGTGCTATCCCTGATCGGCCTTACTCTTTCTTTGACCATTCTCTTATTCCTCACATAAGTGGAAAATAACTTTGTGTTCACCCTAATGCGTTCTGCCAAGTCTTTATCGTGCACCCTCCAGGCTTTCTTCAGACCATTGTCGAGCTCCTTCCTCGCTTGCCTGTAATCCTCTAGAGCTGAGCTTGACCCTAGCTTCTTCCACCTTTTATAAGCTACCTTTTTCTTTTTGACGAGAAGCTCCACCGCTCGAGTCATCCAGGGTTCCTTTATCTTACCACTTCTTGCCTGACTCAGAGGGACATATTTTTCTTCACTTGCAACAATTGATCCTTAAACAGTCTCCACATGTCTATAGTGCCTTTAGCAAGAAGCAATTGCTCACAGTCCATGCTTCCTTACTCATGTCTAATCACATCATAGTTTCGTCTTCCCCAATTAAATATCTTCCCATTTTGCCTCATTCTCTCCTTCTCCATAGCTATGCAGAATGTGAGGCAGTTGTGGTCACTATCACCAAAATGCTCTCCAACCACAAGATCTGATAGCTGCCCCGGATCGTTTCCGATCACCAAGTTTAGAATAGCCTCTCCCCTCGTCGGCCTGTCAACGTCCTGAGTTAGGATATTCCAGACTCGACCTGAGAACTGATTACAAATCTTGCTTAAAATCAAAATCTACTGAATGCGTTGCTTGTCCAAGATACATTTTCCATCAGTTTCTCAAATATGATTCTTTAATAACTCGGCACTGAAGTTTTTGAATCTATTCTTTTAAATTAATTAGTCTACAAACTCTGTGTGATTGTATTCTCGAAAGGAGAGTCTTGTATTATCCTGACTGCTCCTTTGCTGCTTTTGCTGACTGTAATTCCCCTTGATCTCCCTGCCACTATAATAAATAGTGTGGCAAAATCAATGATTGCAGAGGCTGGAAACCAGATTCTGAATTAGTGGTGCTGGAAGAGCACAGCAGTTCAAGCAGCATCCGAGGAGCCGTAAAATCGCAAAAGCCCTTCATCAGGAATACTGGCAGAGAGCCTGAAGTTTGTCCATTATTGCATCTGATGTTCAGTGGTGGAGCAAGGGGATGAAGAGAGTGCAGTGCCACTCAGTAAGGTTGGTTGGTCTTAGATTGTCTGAGATTTTCCGGGACACTTCCGGAGCTGCAACCATTACGACAAACGCGGCTCATGACATTCCCCTGCTGGTTTATGCCTTCTAGATGATGGAGAGATTTGGAATCAGGAGGTGAATTACACGATGGTGTAACCATAACGTCACAATCCGTCGTCGAAGACAAAGTAAGGAAAGTGGTTGATTGGTAATCTGTGATTGTAAAACATGTGAACTTTCATGAAGATTGGTGAGAAAGTTCTGCTCAAAAGAATAACATACACCTTCAGATACTTAGGTTTATGAGTAATAGATAAGCATGAATAAATGATTCATTAATTATTCTTTAAAAACGAAGAAACTAGAATTTCGTGATAAATTGGCAAAATGCAATTAATGGCATACCAGAGTTTTCTGTCCCGTGGCCCTAGTATTTGCAGTCTATATTGATGAATTGGATGAGGGATAGACAGAATCACAGAACGGAAAATTAAAATACATGCTGATATCGCTAAAGCAGACAGGGAGTTAGGTTGCAAGAAACAAGCAAGGCAATGACAGATGTGCTTCAATTGGTCACACATCTGACGTAAGCAAAAACAATATACTAGCAGATGGAGTTTAACTTGGATAAATGCGAGGTTAAGTGTTTGGACCCGCGCATTCGAAGACAACGTGTCATTTGACTGAGATACACTTCATATCGCTTTAATGTAGGCAAATGGAAAGTATGCCATCTCTGTGGTCACTTCTGCTTTGTGGGCTACGTAGTGGGGCGTTTGGGAAACCCGGGATAATCTGTGCATCTTCGTGCATGTGCTTGCAGGTACAGAGGGACATAAACATGCCTAATGTAATCTGGCATTTATTGCAGAGTTGCTTATCCTGGACGAGGGCTTTAGTGTGACCGCAGCTGCAGTATGACGTGCAGTCTTAGGACCTGAGTGTGCTTGCCGTTTTATTGGAGGAAAATGAGAGATGGTTCAGGAGATTGATTCGAGAGATGAGTGGGTCTTCCTCACTAAGACTGTTCTAACAGTTTATTCATATACTCTCTGGATAAACTAAATATGTGCAGAGATGTTATTGCCGAATATACAAAAAGTGGGATAAGATTTGGCTGGGAGTGTAATACAAATGCAAAACATGATGAGAAGTGACTACACTCAAAGCTACATGATCATATGGAATTCACTTCCCCAGTGTGCAATGGATTCTGCAACATTGCATTCAGTTAAACATGAGATGGACAGATAGCTACTTAATAACTGTTAAAAGAGAACGACAAAGTGATGTTGATGCTCCAATAAAATGAACATTAAGCACGTTGATTTAACCGAAAAGGCTTCAGCAGCTGTGTTGTTTATTTTTAATCCTGTTTTCAGTTTTGTTATCCTGGAGGACGAGAATTGGAAACCACAGATAAAACAAGTCATACAGTTACTTTTAATGATGATTACTGTCGTCAATTTCATTATTTGTAGTAGTTACTGAATGATATCCTCATCAATACAAAGTTGTATTTGCTTTTTGTCTATTTCACATGATCTTATGACACAGACACAAACAGGCAAACTCAGTCACTCGCCGGAACTCTGGATTCACAGGCGTGTAAAAGTGAAATACTCAAAGACTCGAGGAGTTGAATATATGTGCCTATTGAATATTTTAAGTGACATATCGGAATCCAGTTTCCGTGATATCATTCATGAATCGTTAGCACATGGATACTCGGGTTTAAGTGACTAAAAACAAAACAATTCTAACTTGTGGCTGTACAACACGACTAATAAACCGATATTAATAACTGGCACAACCCACAACAGGGAGCTGAATGAAAACAAAGAACTACTGAATGTGGAAATCTGAAAGACAAATGGAAACTACGAGAGAAAATCAATCGGAGCAGTAGTAAATTTGGAGAGAAAGCCCAAGTAATTTAGAGTGGAATGACCAATCTTTGAATAAAATTTGAAGAACTAAGTTTGAATTAAGACGATAAAGATGAGATGAGGAGCACCACAAGGCTAATCGATTCCTTCTGCTTACTCTTTCGTTATTAAGATAATGTTCGTTGTCAGATCCTGTTCATGTGTAATTTCCCACCTGTTCCTCGCCAGACTTCATTCCACTACTCATCATGAATCTATCTATCTCAACCAGAAATCTAAAAAAAAGAATCTTCCTGACGCAGCTTTCTCATAGTTAGGAAATCCAAATAAACAGGGCTTAGGAGAGAAGACGCCCCTCCCTCCAACCTCCCCCACCTCGTTTCAGTGTTAATTTTACTGGATAAAGTCCAAAATCTGGCTGTTCATATCAACATAGACGTTTCTCATTCTTCCAATAAAGATGTGCTAAATTTAAATTATGTCTCGTGCATCAATACTGCCCATGGTAATGCTGACTATGACATCTGAAACGCCAAAAGAATGAGAGGCAAATTGATTTTTTTTCGTGGTTTGCAACAAAGGCATGGAAATCTAAACTACAATGTGATTGGCCGAAGATCTATTCCGACTGACGGCGAAACTTTGTAGTTCTGAAAATGGCCGCCAACCTGCTGGATTGGCTTCGTCTCAATACACCATTGACGACATTTTCTCTTTTTGTGTTGTCAGCAGAGTAGATATAGTTGTGCAGTCGATGACCAGATCGTGTTAACTCTACGCAATTAATACATTTGCAGGTTAGTATCATGCGCAGCTTGCTTTGAATCCAACAGATTACGGAATTTAAATGAAATGAAATGTTTGAGCCGATAGATGACCACGAGACCATTGTTCGTTTTCGGGGTGGGGGTAAGAAAACAGACAAATCCGGTTCTCTGATGTCTTTACGGAAGGTCATCCGCCGCTCTGACTTGGCCTGGGCTGAATGTGATAAAACAGAAAAAATAGAAAAGTACAGCACAGTACAGGACGTTCGGCCCACGATATTGTGGCGACGATTAGTGCTAATTTAAAATTAAATAACTAAACCTACGCTCTCCTCAAGTCACTACAGCCTATGTGCATGTCCAGTCGTCGCTTAAATGTCCCCAAAGATTCTGCTTCCAACACTGCTGCTGGCAACGCGTTCCATGCACTCACTACTCTCTGCATAAAGAACCTACCTCTGACGTCTGCTCTACACAATCCTCCAAACACCTTCGTTCAAAGACACCCTCGTGGCAGTCAGTCGTACCCTTTGGAAAAGTCTCTGGCTTTTGACTCTCTCCATATGTCTCAATAACTTGTATACTTCGATCAAGTCCCCTCTCTTCCTCCTTCTCTCTCGTGCGAAACTTGGTGCTCATTCAACCTCTCCTCATAAGACAAGCACTCCAGGGCAGGAAGCATCCTTGTAAATCTCCTTTGCACCTGCTCCGAAGCCTCCACATCTTTCGTAAAATAGGGGGACAGAAACTGGACAGAATATCCCAAAAGGGTGGTCTCACCAGCGTTTTGTAGAGCTGCAACAAAACCTAATGGCGTTTAAACTCGATTCCCTGTTAATGAATTCCATCTGCTTTCTTGGCAACCCTAACGACATCTGTGCCAACTTTGAGGGTTCTCCGAAATTGAAAGCCACGCTTCTGCTGTTCCTCCAGACTGCCAAGAATCCTATCTTTAATACTATATTAGACATTCAAGTTCAATCTTTCAAAATATATCACTTCATATTCATCCATTTTGAACTCCATCTGCGATTTCTCAGCCCAGCTCTGCATACAGTCAACGTCAGGCTGCAGACTGCAATAGCTAACGGCACTATCATCGGCAACTCCAAACTTTCTGTCATCGTCAACTTAGTATTTCACTGTTCAACTTCATCTTCCAAGTCATTTATAAACACTACTAAGAACAGGGGCAGAAGAATAGAGCCCTGTGAGATGCCACTCACCACTGACTTCCAGGTAGAATATGCTCCATCTACAACCACTCTCTACCTTCTGTCAGCCAACCAATTCTGAACCTAGACAGCCAAATGTCGGTTTATCCCATACCACCTGATTTTATGAACGAGCCTCCCGTGGAGAACCTCGTCAAATGCCTTACTGAAGTCCATGTGCACCACATTCACTGCGCGATCTGCATCAACCTTTTTTTGTCAACTCCACAAAAGACACAAAAGATTTGTGAGGCATGACCTCCTCCTGACAAAGCCATACTGATTGCCTTTAATTATTCCATGCTTTACCATGTAGTCATAAATCCTATGCCTCAAAATTCATTCCAAATATTTGATCCCCATACACGTACGACTGATTGGTCTGAACTGCCAGGGATTTATCCATTCCCCTTCTTGAACAGAGGATCAAAATTGGCCACCCTCCAATCCTTCGGTACAATTCCCGTGGATAGTGACGAAGCGAAGATCTTCGTCAGCGAACTTAGCAACCCCATTTCTCGCTCCTCGGAGAAAACAATGATAAATCTAACTGCACACCAACGTTCTAAATTTCGACCAGTTCAAGCCTGCTTCTCCACTCCTCAGCTTCTCATTCACAATAAGGGTCCTTACCTTAGTGAAAAACAAATTTGAGAAAAATACGTTTAGGCCTTCCACGATCTTCTCAGACGCCAGTCACAATTCCTTTATCTGTCCATGATTGGCCCTAAATTTTGCCTGACAATTCTCTTATTCCTCATACATGAGTAAAGTGCCTTTGGGTTCTTCGTAGTCTATCCTACCCAGCCTTCCTCGTGCCCTCTCCTGCCTCTTGGCAGTGCATTTCTAAGCTCATTTTTAGCAAGCCTGTAAGCATTCAAAGCTGTACTGGACACTTGCTTTCTCGACTTGCACCACCTAAAACTCAACGCAGTATTGCAAATGGGGAGAATCCCATGCTTGCACAATTTAATCAAAATTCTTTAATTTGTGCTTCACGACTTCAGCAGTATCTGCCAAAACTGAATTTACCTTCCTTACTGCCCATTGGACGACAAAATATGAATGTCGAGAAAGTATTGCTGGAAAGGCGCAGCAGTTCTGGACTCATCTGAGTAGCAGGAGAATCGACGTTTGAGAGAATAGCACTTCATCAGGAATGAGGCTGTGAGCCGAGGGAGTGGTGAGATAAATGGGAAGGGGTGGGGAAAAGGAACGTAACTGCAAGAGTTCGGAGAGCATGGTGGAATGGATAGTGGAGAGCAGAATGGACTGGATAGGTGGGGAGGAAAGCGAACAGGTAGGACAAGGCATGAGGCCAATTCCGTGTTGGAAGTGGGATAAGGGGGAGGGAGGGGAATTGATGAAACTGGTAAAATCCAGATTGGTGCCGAATGATGAGTGAGCAATCCAGGATTACTTTTCTTGCAGAGTGTGGCTGGTTCGCTGAATTCGAAGTCAAATAAAAGATGCGAGTATGTGGTGCAGGAAAAGTACAGCAGGTCATGCAGCATTCGAGGAACATGAAAATCGATGTTTGGGTAATAGCCCTTCATCAGGAATGAGACTTGGGATCTGAGGGGGTTGAGAGATAAATTAGAAGGATGTGGAGTTGGTGGTTAGGTGGTTTCGCGCATTGACCTCGACACCACTGAAGCCAAGCACTAACTCGAAGCCATCTCCTCCTATTGCCCCATTGACAATGTTGTCAACAGGCGTCACCAAACTATCATCTCCCAGAATGAAGAAAACCTCATCACCACTGGCGATCTCCCATCCACAGCTTCCAAACTCATAGTAGGAGAACCCTGCACTACCCAGGTTTCCTTCCAACCATGAATTCACAACCCTAAATTCCCCGGACAGCCCATTGTCTCAGCCTGCACCTGCCCACCGGAATCATCTCCACTTTCCTTGACACTGCCTTACTCGCCCTGTTCCATGAACTCACTGCATACGTTCAGGATACTACTCACGCCCTCTACCTCTTCCGAGACTTTCTTTTCCCCAGACCCCAGAGCCTCATCTTCTCCATGGTCATCCAGTCTGTACACGCTTCGATCCATCATGACAAAGGCTTCCAAGTCACCCGTTTCTTCCTCTTCCGGCGTCCCCAATAGTACCCCTCTACTGACAGTCTTTCCTTTGCGTGAACATGTCCACGCCCTCAATCATTTAACCTTTGAATCCTCCCAAGTCCTCCGGAAGAAATGAGTATCTATGGGCCTCAGCGATGCCTCTCTCTTTGTCGGTTACATGGAAAAGTCCATCTTCTATTGTTACACCGACACCATTCCACACCTTTTCTTCCGATATATTCAGGACTGTATTGGTGCCACCTCGTCCACCCATGAGGAGGTTGAACAGACAATGAAATTCACTACCAAATTCCATCCCGACCTTAAGTTCACCTGGACCATTTCAGACACAGACCTTCCCTTCCTGTACCTCTCCATCTCCATTAACGATGACCGGCTCAACACAGATATCGTTTACTAACACCCACAGCTACTTGCACTGCACCTGCTCCCATCCTGACTCTTGTAAAAGTATTAATCCTTATTCCCAATTTGTCAGCCTCCACTGAATCAGCTCCCAGGAGGACCAGTTCCACCACAGAACACATCAAATGGCCTCTTTTTTCTGAGATTGGTCTTTTCCCTCCTAAGTTGTAGATGGTGCCTTCTGATGCATCTCTTCCACTCCCCACACCACTGCCCTCGAAACCCGGCCCTTCAATTGCAAAAAAAACAACATCGCCCTGGTCCTCACCTTGCACACCAACACGCTCCTTATGCATCACGTCATTCTCCGCCAAACCTGCTACCTAAAAACAGACTCCACCACCAGAGATAAATTTCCAGCCCAACCTCAATCCGTTTTCCACAAAGGTGATTACTTCAGCTATTCTCTTGTCATGTCCACGACCCCACCGTCACATCCTTCCTTCTAGGGACATTCCCCTACCACTGCTGGACTTGCAAAACTTGCGCCCACGCATCCATTCCTCACATCCATTCAAGGCATCAACGAGCCTTTCACATCCATCAGTTTTATGCACACTTTTTCTCGGGCCATCCATGTATTCTTTGCTCTTGTTGTGGTGTCCTCTTTATTGAAGATGCAAGAAGTCCAATTACGCAACGCATCAGAGAACGTGTCGGGGACAACTGCAGAAATAAAACCCCACGACCCCGTGGACGAACGCTTCAACTGTCCCTCACACACCGCCAAGAATGTGCAGTTTCTTTCCCTGTTCCATTAAAACAAGATAACCAAGCGAAGCCAGGAACGAAGAACGTCTCATCTTCTGCCTCGGAACCCTGCAAACAAATGGCATCAACATGGGCTTCACCAGTTTCCTCATTTCCCCTCACCCCACCTTGTTCCAGTTGCAACCTTCAAACTCAAAATCATCCTCATGTTCTGTCCTGCCTGTTGATCTTCCTTCCGATTTATCCACGCCAACTTGCTCTCCGACCTATCACCTTTACTCCACCTCCACCTACCTATCACACTCTTAGTACCTTCTGTCATCCCCCATTCATCTCTGAGTCCCATCGGCTCACAAGTCTTATTACAAATGAATGGGTCTTGCTCAAAACGTCGATTATCCTGTTCCTCGATGCTGCCTGGTCTGCTGTGCTTTTCTAGCACCACACTCCCGACTCTGATCTCCAGCATCTGCAGTCCACATTGTCTACGAGTGACATAGAAGCTGACTGTTCTCACATTGTTTTGCAGTCACATAAACAATGAAGCGTCGGAAAGAAGAACTCCAACTTTAAAATTCGAGGGAGAACAGTGAGACACTGATATATGTCTGCCGTTGTCAGTCATTAAGGAGAAGTGAGGACTGCAGATGCTGGACATTGGATTCCTTACCAGTTGCATAGCTGTTCATACGAAAACAAATAAATAAATAAGTAATCAGCATCTTTTATGATATAAATAGTGGTGAAGCTAAAAATGCATGGCAGTTCTCGATCATTATTCTGAACCAGTGTGATCTGCTGCTGAGAGTTTACTAAATGAAATCAAAAGCTCAGGGCGAATCTCATTGTCGTGCAATTCAACATTTTAGGCCAATTCACTCTTGAGATTTGAAGAATGAGAGAACATGTCATTGATATTTGTTAACATCGTTTCATGGCTTGTTTAAGCATCATATCTGCAGGCCAGACCATTACGTCTTAAAGGCGACAAGTTAATTGGGCATGACACTGAACGTGTGATGAGAAGTGGAACATTCATGAAAGTAGTACTGTTCGAGAAAAATAAGACAGCCTGTCTTCGCTGAGGCAGAGATAGGGAGTTAGGTGCGAATGTATAACATTGATCGTCCGTAGAAACTTTTCTTTTCTGTAGGTTTCGCGGAGTCAGCTGGAGGTAGAATTACCTTTATTTCTTCAAAATGGAATATTCCGAAAGGTGATGCTTTTGCAATAAAATCACAATAGAAAAACTTTGCTCTCGGCAAAAGTGAGGACTGCAGATAATGGAAATCAGAGTCTTGGTGAGAGTGCTGCTTGGAAAGGACAGCAAGTCAGGAAGAATCCGAGAAGCAGGAAAATCGGCGTGATGAAAGGCTTTTGGACGAAACGTCGATTTTACTGATCCTCGGATGCTTCCTGACCTGCTGTGCTTTTCCGGCCACACTCTAATCTTGATTCCGATGTCCAGCGTCTGCAGTCCTCACTTTCGCTATGTTGACCGTAGCAGTCAGCAGCGAGGACAGCTGGTGGAAAACATGAGGAGAGACTGATTTTTTAGGATTGCACTCATTGAGGTTCCGACGGATGATCGGGGAATTTCACCGAGACTTACGGAATTCTAGCAGCACTAGAAGGGAGGATGATCGCGATGGTCTGTGTACATCTCTAGAACAAGGGGTCACCAGCTGAGTATTCAGGGTAACTATTTGGGACGAAGAAGAGGAAACATAACGTCATCCATAGAATAGCGAAGCTGTGAAAGTCATTACCACTTGACATCGGTGATGCCCAATCATTTAATATATTCAAAAGACAATATCTACAACACCTAGGGCGATTGGGATTGAAGGCAATGAGGACAATGCTGAATTAGGCTATTGAGTTGGAATGTTCGCCCATGACCGTGAACAATGGTGGAGCAGACTCAAAAGGCGGAATGGCCCCATTCTGCTTGAACGTTTCCATGTTTCTGTACCCAATGCAGTATTAGTTCCAGGGCCTTCAGCACATTTGTCAGAGTTTGCTCAACAGACCACGTCCGAGCGACAGGGGAAATGGGCATTCACAATTATGCACGTGGCGACTTGCAAACATTTTGCAAAGACCTTAAAGAAACAATTAAGTACTTTCCGTCTGTCAGTGCAGAAAGTAAACATGGAATTGATGCTTCCTCAGGTGAGGAAATTGAGAATGGCAGGCTGAAAACTAAGATGAGGATGAATTACCTTTACCAAAGGCTTGCAACACTGTGTAATTCACAACAATGGATTGTGGGGGACAGTGGAATACTGAGAAATAGAAGGCGGAGTTCGACAGGATTGCAATTCGCATTTATTTGAAGGGCTACAACGTGCTCTGAGGCAGCTGAAACATAGACAAGCAGTCATCACGTATAAATAAAGAGTTTTTTTTTGACAGGACATATCTTTGCAATTTCCTCAGCTACGAATCGTTCAGGCTTAATTCGCCTCCTCATTTCGTTGATCCCCTGCTCCTCCCTCACAACGGGTGTATATACGTCCCAGATTCACTCAACTCTGAGGTGGAGCAGCCCTCATTGCTGTTGGCTGATCCATGGTTTAATTGAGGCAGCAGAGAATTCACGGGAACAGAGGAGGTTCTGGTCCCATTTCCTGGGAGGTTCTGAAGATAGAGACAATCGGTTAAAAAAGACTGCAGACCAATTGGTCCAAAACAAATAGTAATAGGCATTCCGATACGAGCTTGCCTGACATCATTTTCAATTCAGTCATGGTGTGCTGGCAGAACATATAATGCCCAACAGATATCTCCTGACCCTACCCACCACATCATTAGAG
The DNA here is from genome assembly GCF_020745735.1 of Hemiscyllium ocellatum. Taxonomy (NCBI): domain Eukaryota; kingdom Metazoa; phylum Chordata; class Chondrichthyes; order Orectolobiformes; family Hemiscylliidae; genus Hemiscyllium; species Hemiscyllium ocellatum. The sequence goes on from NC_083451.1 coordinate 6,770,313, forward strand.
CAAAGGACTGCCAGGATTTGACACGAGCGACACAGAACACCCGGCTACTGTTGTTCCCAATCGGTATGGTATGTATTTATGGGAAACAGAGGGAGGCACCAAACCCGTTCTCCCCACCTCTGCAGCTTCTCGTCATTCCATTGGTGAGTGTGGAAGTTGAATTCGGAGGAGGCGGCAGTGGGGATCGTAGAGGGCACTCAATGCTGCGACTGTGATTTGGTGGAGTGAGTGCCCAATAGGGCTGTTCTGATATTGATCACTCATGGGGTATTGGGAAGACAAGGTGCGGATTTTGTGGAAGGTTTTAAAGGTCGGTTCACTGAGTCCCCATTATTCTCAACTCTCGCCCCATTAACCAACCATTGACCTGCAGTTCCATTTACGATCGCATTACACTTATTACTCCAACTGTGTGCGAAATCGTCTGCTATTCGAGCAATCTCATTAGCGATGTCTCTTTCCTCCCGTACCATTCCGTTGCGTTTTCCACCTGTTGCTGCATGCCATGTCACAAAACCAGATAATTCTGCTCTTGAAATTGCTCTATTAAAGTGTCTACATGAATTGCCAGAAAATGCATTCCACAGCCGAGAGTGATGTGCTGGAATAGCATCCAAGGAGCAGAGAGTCGACATTTTGTGCAAAAGCCCTTTATCAGGAATGAAGCTCTGAGCCGAGGGGGGCCGTGTGTTAAATGGGAGGGGGTGGGGCTTGGGGGAAATGAGTTGAGAGGGCGAAAGATAGATGGAGGTGGCAGTAATGGTGAACGTTGGAGAGGAGGTTGGTGTTGTTCCAATGAGACAGGCAGTGAGTGCTAACATGAAGGAGTCTTGGACGACAAGAGAAGTGGTGCTCTCGTTAAGAGGAAGAAGGAAGCTTATTAAAGTTTGTGTAAGCAAGCATCTGGCACACCTTTAATGGATTCCAGGTTAGTTGGGAAAGAGCTCAAAAAGGAACTGAAGTGAGCTAGGTGGGGTACGAGAAAGCATTGGTGGGAAGGTTAAGGAAAACCCAAAACATTTTGCACTTAAGTGAGGAATAAGCGAATGATCAAAGAGAGCGTAGAGTCGATCAGCGTTATTGGAAGAACATTGTGCTCTAAGTCTGAATGGGTGGGAATGATGTAAATGAGGTTTTTGTTTCTGTATGGAGTTGCGCATTGAGTCTTGTTGGCAGAGATAAAAACGTGGTCCACAGCAATAGTCTTGAAATACGGATATCAAGAGAATGAATGTATTGGTAATTCTGGGAAGCATCAAGACAGTTAAGTAACCAAGGCTGGACATGATATATTTAAGGTACAGATGGCGAACAAGGAATGATATTGCTGCACCTCTGGTGCTGATTTTGCCATTCTCCCTCTGCACGGGATTGGACTTTTCCGGAGTGTAACAGGACTAGTACCAGGTGATTGAAGGGAGGTAAACGCTGTTCCTCCTTTCAGGCAATGGCAAAAGGGAAATGCCTGGGAATTACAGATCAGTCGTTCTGACGACTGTGGTAAGCAGCGGACTGCAAAGTGTTCTGAGAGGCAGAATTCATAAATATTTGGAAAATACAATTTGTTTTGTGAGGGGTATGTCATGCCTCACAAGACTTGAGTTCTTTGAGGCTGTGACGAGGCAAATTGATGAATAATGATCAGTGGTGTATATGGATTTCAATCAGGCGTTTGATAAGATTACTCGCCATAAGCTCATTCAGAAAGTTAGGATATGTCTTAAAGGGAAATTCAGCTGTCGAGATACAGAATTGACTCGCTGAATGAATGCATCATGTGGTAGTGAATAGAAAGCATTCTCTCTGGTGACCTGCAGGGATCTGTTCCTGGACCTGCTCTTCATAGTTTCCATAAATGACTTGGATGGAGAAGTGTAAAGGTGGATCAGTAAGTTTACCGATGACACAAATACCGCTGCTGTTGTAGATCATGTCGAGAGATGTTGTAGTGCACATCTCATTGATGGGATGCAGATCTGGGCTGAGAAGTGATAGATCGAATTCGTTTGCGAAGTGATTCATTTTGCATGGACAAACGTGAATGCTGAATGCAGGGTTAGTGACAGGATTCTTGGCAACGTGGAGGAAGTGCTGAGTCTTGGCATCCACGTGCATAGCTTCATCGAAGTTTCCATCCAAGTTAATAAGGTCATTCAGAAGGCGTGTCGTGTTTTGGCTTGCATGAATGTGGGATTGAGTTTAAGAGTCGTAAGTTTTTGCTGCAAATGTATAAAACCCCGGTTAGACACACTTGGAATATTGCGTCCATTTCTGGTCATCTCATTATAGGAAGAATGTATATACTTTAGTCAGGATGCAGAGTAGAATTAACAGGATGCTGGCTAGATTGGAGTGCTTGGATTATGTCGAGAGGCTGATTGAAGACTTTTCACACTTGACAGAAGGAGCGAGGTGACAATATAGCGTACAATGTAAAGATGCATCGATGGAGGAGATAGCCAGAGATTTTTGCCCAGGACAGAAATGGCTGTCATGAGAGGTTGTGATTTTGAAGTGATTGGAGGAAAGTAGAGGGGAGATGTTGGAGGTAGGTTCTTGACGCAGGTTGGGATGATTGCGTGGAATGCTCTGCCAGTGGTCGTTGTAGAGTCAGGCACTAGGGGCACTTTAGCAAATGCCGGACAAGTACTTTAAAGGTGGTAAATTGAGTAGTGAGAGTTAGTTTGATCTCAGATTAAACAAAATGCTCGGGACAACATTTTGGGCAGAAGAGCCTTTAATCTGTTGTAGTGTTCTACGTCTATGTTCCATACAAGGTTACAGATATAAAGGAGGTCAACATTCAGTAAATTAATAACAGCAGGGAAAAAGCTGTTAATGAACCTTTTGCACGTATGTGTAAGCTTCTGACAAAAGAGGTTGCAACAAAGGATTGCCAGAGAGTGAGTGGTCCTTGCTCATATTGGCTGCCTTTCTACAGCAATGAGAAGTTCAGATGGAGTCTGTGATTGAATGGTTAGCGTGAACTCAACCTTTTGTAATTTCGAACGGTCCTTGGCAGAGTAGTCGCTGTACTCTGTTATTATACAACGAGATACAACATTTTCCATGCTGCATCAGAAACATTTATGAGGGTTCTCATGGAGATATTGCATTTTTCAATCTACCTGAGGAACAAGTAATATTGTGCCATCTTAAATCTCCTGTACAAGTTCAAAAGCACCTTTCTCGTTGGAAAACTCTGCAACCCTAAGAATAAAACCTAGGGCAATATAAGTTTTGCTTAATGCCCCTTCCACATTTCTCGATATCTTCAATGATCTGTGCATATATACCTCCAACTCCCTCCGCTGCAGCCTTCCTGTAGATTTGTAACACACTATTTTATAATATCTGTCAATGACCTACGGACAACGCATATCAGATTACTCTGCTGCGTTTTGAATAGTCTCTTTCCGCCTCTCTGCCCAATTAGCTCTAAATGTCAACGTCCCTTTGGAGCCCCACACAATGCTATTGAGAGATTAGAATTGGCCTGAGTTTCATGAGATCCCATTCCGCCGCCCCCGATCTTTACAGTATCCTTTCCCCCAGACAAATTTGCAGCTACGATTGCCATTGACAGTTCATGCCGTATCACTTTCAGCTGCCGGCTTCAGACGACAACAACCTCATGTTGTTTAAGGTCTTAACTGCAACTGCTATGCGGTTGCCCATTCCCACGACACGTTCAAATCACACTGAAGTTTGTCTGAATCGTCCCAACCAGTTTTCTGTCGTCGACAAACTGTGACATATAAAGAATTTGTATGGACAGTGAGTGGCTGAGGTGCAAGCACAAATCACTGCAGTACCAAACTGGTTGCAAGCTACTCTTCGTTAAAAAATGGATGTGCGCCTCCTCTGTGTTTCTTGAACACTGAGAGGTTCTCTATCACTGTCAGAACACTTTAGATAAATAGATAAGATGAGGTAATATAAGGTAACGTAACGTATGATAAGATAAGGTAACGTAAAATAAGTTAAGATAGATAGACAAACGATTGAATACAGTGGCCACAAGTGCAGACGAGAGACAGGGGATCCTGTAGTCACTAACGCCCCCTAAACACGATCTCCGAGGTTTGTATAAATTTTGATTGCAGAGAAATGTAACAAATGCACAGCTTCTAAGGAACCTCCCAGAGCAAAACAATATCAGACAGTAGAATTGGTGTCACGTTCGCAACCTTTCAAATACTATAACCATTGATGCACCGTCGCATCAGTGTGTACCTTTCATTGGATGAACGGTTGAAATTCACTACAAGTTCTGCAATCTGATACTTCGGTATGGCATCTTATATTCCACTTTAAAATCATTTCCAGCCCTGATGAGATATTCACCGCCATGATGCGCTCTGACACATCACATCCCTACGACAAGCTAATGTTCTAACAGCGAGAGTTTGACAGAGCTTCAATATTATGGTTTTGAATGAGGTCATAGTACACTGTAGTTTGTTTGATCCGCTACTCTGTTCTGATAGTTGGAACTTTAGCTTTAAATAATTGAGCGATTATTCTAAAGGGGCATATCACCACATTCCTCAGTTGTCCTCTGAACTTCACGTAGCTTCCAGCGTTTGCGCAGCAACTTAACAATTGGAGAATGAATTCCACTTCTAGTTTATGCAAAGGGGACTGAAGTGATTTTCAAATACACCTGATTACACACCTTCTCACGCTTTGAAGTCACCGTAAAATGGATGAAATTGTCAGAAATATCAAAGAGTAATACATTGATTTCCCTCGGCTCCGTACCTCAGTGTCTTTGTGCCTTACATTTTGCTTTAAGCCCGAAGTGTCCTGAGCACGCTGGTTCTTTCTAACATGTGTCTGCTGATGAACCTGTTGAGTGGCAAATTGGGGACAACTTGGAAAAAGAATATGCGAAACCAGCAAATGACTCAAATGTGGTTCATTATCACAAATGAGCATAACTTAAATTCTAGACAAACGAAACGCAGAATAATTGAGAAAATAATAGGTTTTGAGACACATAAAATGCCAGGTGATGTTTTCTATAATGTTTCACGAAGCCACTGCTCCAAAATCCACAGTTCGTGTTTTTCTTTGGTACTGTACTTAGTGTTCACCTTCTGACAACAAACAGCCAGTAAATGACTCAAGGTGAATACGATCGTGATCCATGCAGAGCAGTCAATTGCTGCATAAAGCGGAACAGGAAGTTGTACACGAGCACTCATGAGGGAGCTGAAACATAGCTGAACGATGAATTTGCCTGAACACTGACACACTGTTCAGATATGGATGGTAAACACAGATCCTTGAGATTCACGCACTGACACACTGCCCCATGAATCTTGCTCAATTCCAAAAACCATCAAGAAGAGGTATCACAAGGGGAGGTGGCCTTGCTTTTAGAACTTGGTGAGGTAATGTTTTAGCAGTTATCAGAATCTTAACTCAATTAATCTTCATCATTTCCATGAGGTAATTAGTGTCCTAATACACAACTTAAGAGCATAAATAGAGTGCCTTGAACTTTAAAATAAAGCGTTCATAAACCACTGATGTCTGCAATGCCAGAGTGGACTGTCCCAGCATGCCTGAAATGCCACCTGAATCCACCATGCCATGAAAAGGGCACAACAACAAGCCACTAACATATTTCTACCTTGAGCTGAGCTGTGACCCTCTGACCTGAGGTCACCACTGCTCCTTCTCAGGCATGCAACAAAAGATCACCTCATTCCAATCGACACCAAAAGCTGCCTATCCTACCCTTCAGATTCACTGCAGTGGATGCTCTGCACCCTATGTCCAATCCCAGTGCTGAGACATTGCACGATTTCGTGTCATCACCCGGTCTGAAATCAACAAACAGAAGAAAACTATTCCCCAGATACCAAACTCAAATCAATCCCTGGTGTCAACATGGAAATATTGAAGTCCGCAGCAATGGTAGTAGGCGTCGGACTTCGTCCATTCGCTCTTGTTCCACCATGCAATTGGATCATAGTTCATCCTTCGGTCAAGCTCAAGATCTCCGTTTGCACTCTCATACCATTTGGTCACTTGTCCCAAGAGCTATTTCAAACTTCTGCTCGGAAATAATACATACTTTCTCATCGTCAGCTCTCTGTGGCAGAAAATTGGATAAGTGCACGCCACCACAACCACCCTCACCCCCGCCCCGCCCCCCACCCACCTCCCAACACAGTGTGTGAAGACATTTCTCCTTATCGTAGTGATAATGTGTCGGACGACCGTGGCCCTCGATGCTGGTTAATCTCTTCTACCCTCTGTTGCCTTCTCCCCAAAGGTCAGAGCAAGCAGTCCTTCTTGCAATTAACTTCCATGGTCCTGTTCAAATTCCGTGCGCTCTTACGTCATTTCCCGTCACTCTCATTCTCTTAAACTCCCAATGAATATAGCTCGAAACAATCAAATATATTTCCACATCTCTAACCTGCCGTCCCAAGAATCATTCTTTTCTGAAATCTCTTCATAGCCCAAGCGTCCTTACACTGAGAAACAGTTTCAAATTTTACACAATGCTCGATGTGTGATCTCACCAACACTCTTGTACAATTACAGCCGGACATTCCTTCATCAGGACTCGAATCACATCACCATGACAATCACCATACAATTCGCCTTCTTCAATGTTTGCATGGATTCCTTTCAGTGATGTTTGTTGGAGAAAATGCAAGTCTCGTAACACCTCCACTCCCAGCCAATTTATCTCTGTTCAGATGGTAATCCGCCTCGTTTTGCTCCCAAAGGGGATAACCTCACATTATGCACATCATAATGTATTAGTCACATACTTACTCAACAGCCCAACTGGTCAAATCACACTGCAAAATTTCTACCTCACTGAGCCACTATCTCCCTCTTCTGACTTGTGGTTCGCCATATAAGTCATTATTTACAGTTGTAAACAGCTAGGTTTCGAACATTGATTCATGTTATATCGCGTTTGTCACTGATTGGCACGCAGAAATGATCTGTGAACTGCTGCTTTTTGTTTCGAATCTGCTTGTCAGCTCCCTATCCATCTCAGTGGACGACCCCAATCTCATTATGACACATCCTATCTCCCAAAGCCCTTCATATACCCCAAATGTAGACTCTCCTACTTCTCACATGCTGCCTGACATGCTGTGCTTTTCCAACACCGCACTTGTTGAACCTGATCTCCTGCAGCTGCCGACTTCACTTCATCTCGTACAACAGTAGGGATACAATTCTATTCAAGAATCGAGAGAGCAAATGTGTCAGCATTGGCAGGGTCAAAAGAGGAAGTGGTCGATGAGATTAATGCTTGAACAGGAACATAATTTGGCTTTGGGTTGGACTGCGTCTATAAATAGGATTGCGTGTATTATACTGACATGGATGAAGAGTTGACCACCAGAGAGGCCACAAGGATAGCGGTTAAAGAGTCATTCGCAATGCTGCATGACCTGCTGTCCTATGCCAGCGCCATATTTTTCAACTCTGGCTTTGCGTATCAGAGAGTGTAAACCCAGCGTGTGAGTGCCTGCCGAAAGATCTATACTGGAGTGTGGATTGAACAGATTGAAGTCCAGGAATAAATGTTGATGTTGGATAATATTCAGTGACTCATCATTTCATCAGTTTAACAACAAGATCAAGAGGCAAGATCACCATAATCTTCAACTGCTCTCTGAATTTAGCCTGGGTCACAGCGTAAATTCCAGTATTTGTGCAGCAACTCAGGAGCTGTAGCATGAAGCCTATTTCGTGAATATACGCAGGTATTTAATACACTTCACCCAGATGACCGATTCGCTCAAGTAAAGACGTCACCAAAAACACTGCCCACAATAGGATGAAATTGCCTGAAATAACAAACAATACAATGATAGATTTCCTTCGACTCTCCATCTCAGCATCTCTTGATCTTCCCCTTTTTGATTGAGCCCGGAGTCTTCTTCGGACTTTGCTGCTCACCAAAATGTGTCTGACAGTGAAAATATTGAGCAGTAGAATCAGTACAAATGGAAGACTGGGTGTGAGAATGTAGTGAATAACTTCAATTGCGGCCCATAACTGTAAATTAGCATCATCCACATCCACACCACAAAACACTGGGTCATTCAAAAAACGATACACTTTGAGATACATAAAGTACCAGGTTGTGTTCTTTAAACAACTCAGCACAGTCACCAGGGTGAGAATCGCACCTGCAGTTTTTACACAACAATATTTAGTTTTCAGTTTTGGTAAACAAATGGCTACAAATCGATCGAAGGTGAATGCAACTGTGAACCAAACAGAACAGTCTGTGACAGCATAAAGCAGAGCAGCATGAATGTTACACACATCTGTATACTGCAGGAAAATGAATTGTTCTGGATAAAGAATAGGAATATGTCTCAATATGAGGTCAAGAATGACAACCAGTAAATCTGCCACTGCCATTGCCACGAGGTAGCGAGTGATACATCTCGACAAGCCACAGTTTCCAAGGGCAAGAATCACAATCGTCACGCCGATAATTGTTTTAGAAGAAACACCATATTACACACTAGAATACATGAGGGAGCTAACTTACTCCTCCAGGAGGTACGCATTTTGTCAACATATTCTCTCTCCAACATGAATGGAGAATAGCAGCAATGTACAATAAATAAAAACTGCAAAATTGCCTAACTAATCATGACTATTTCAACTATGTATTGGAAATCTCTTTCATCTACCAACTCGACGGGCAAAGTCAGAAAGCAATTAGGATTATCATTGCAGCTTGAGGAATATGACATGCTGACAGGGCGCAACAGTAGCATTCTGGGAACCGTCACTGAAAGTGTGTGAGAGTTCATTTCTGGTTAGGTGAAAGCACACGGTGTGTCTTTGTCCTCAGTTAACTCTGTTCTCATTATGTGAATATGGATGTTGATATGGAAACACAAAGCAATGTACTTACTCTTCGTGTCAAATATCCTGAGCTCTCCTTGCCTTCTATTCACACAATGACACATGTATTGATTCTGTCTTTTCCTTTCTCTTTCTCCCTTTCTTTAATTTAGATTTACTGTCACGTACATGCACGTTAAATGTATACATTGACAAATGCAATGCACACATGCGCACCACACATACACAACACACACACACACACACACACACACACACACACACACACACACACACACACACACACACACACACACACACACACACACACACACACACACACACAGACACACACACAAACACAACAGTGTGGAAATCCTGAAAGGAAATACCAGTTTCCTATGCCCACTCTTTCTGTTGAATTTGTTTGTGTGATCTGAAAGTGGGTTCTCATTTCCAAGTACTTCGACTGTTTAGCAAAGAGTACGAGGTGAATTGTTCTCCAAAATGTCATCGTCATGAGCAATTGGTCTAAAGTCCATACTTTTTGCTAACCGGAATTGCAAACAAATATAGACCATCTGGTCTTCATTTCGTCTGCGACTACTTCAGTTGCTTCATACTCAGGTTACCCGTTTCCAAAGCAGACATCATTTAAAAACATTAATGTCATTTTGTTCGTATTTTCAGTTACAAAGCAAAAAGGTAATGAGATGGTCCTTACCAAGAGAATTGACACGATATCTGAATACTTACGAGGGACACTGATGGCAGCGAGAATGGGATAGTAAATCCTTTCGACATCTTGAAAAACTCCTTTTATTTCAAACTCCTCTTCGAAAAAAGATACAATGTCAATCAAGTCCATGAGCAATCCTTCGACCGTTGCAAAATAGGGTTCTTTCTCAGTCTGAGAGATCCAGTGAAGTGATCCCCGTATTTATGGCAGTCAGGCAGAAACCCCAGGGATATTATGAGGGAATTCTGTAACTCACATTAATTAAATATACTGAACGCACACATTTACTGAACCATTCTTAGTAGAATTGTTTACCATCACAAAACCACTATGTTCAGTTAACCTCTTTCGATCCAAGTACATGTGCACTCGCAGAATCCTCACAGGGTGAGTCAACGACATTGTCTCTTTGCATAGAGACTTCATGTGGAGAGTTATGGTTTAAAATGGGTACGCATTGACAGTGCAAAAAGTTGTTCCATACTTAAAGCGGTTTCAAAGGAAATTAGAACACAGAGATTGCGTACAAAGACTTCACAGAAAGTGGCTAATTTCGTTTGTACTTACATTGGCTACATTGCACATGGGATAGCTTGAAGGAATTGACTGGGCACTTCAAAAAAGTTTCGACCATACTTCTGCTCAGTATGTACTGCCCCAACAACAAGACGTACCGTCATAAAGTACTGTGACACAGAAAAGCACCTTCGGCCAATCTGTTCTGTGTAGGTCACAAACAAATTATCATAACACCCACCTGCATTATCGCCGTGATCTTGCATGCCTTGGATTTGCAAGCTCATATTTGAAATTATCGTCAATGTTGGGAGGATTGTTGTCCCTACCACCCTGCCCACAGTGCCATTACCTCACTGAAACATGTAGTTATAGAAGAGACCGTTCCTCCCATCGTGTCGGAGCTGAGCCGTCCTCAACAAGAGTCCTTCTGTCATGCACTCGGCCCACACCCTTGAATGTTATGACATTTCAAATCAAGTACATTCATAAAGGCTGTGATTTTCCAACCCTCAAATACGGCATGCACATTGTACCCATAGAAGGGAAGGGATATTCTCGTATCTCCTCTATCCGTCGCCTGCCTTTCACGTGAATAAAATATGCCCTTGTTATTGAGACTGCAACAAAGGGATACAGCTGTTGCATATTCAATGTGTCGAATCCTCCAAGACTTTATACCCATTTGTCAGTGCCCACTCAACATCCTCTGCTGCAGAGAAATCAAACTTAGATAATCTAGTCCATCTGCAGAGAAAAACTGCCACTTCCTTGACAACATCCCATTGAATATCCTCGACATCTTCTCGACTGCAGTTACACATTTGCTCCATTGTCAAGATCAGATCCTCATGCAGTACTCCATCGACCGTCCCGTCAAATTCCTGTTCGGGACCAACAGTAAAAGAAACTGGTCAGAACATGCCTGATTAGTAGAAGATCTTGCGATTAAACTTCAGTCTGGCTCCGCTGTCCAAACCCACCACCCCTGCCTTTCCACCTTTGCCAAAGCATATGCCAGGACAGTGATGGAACAAGCTCGACTTGCCCGGATGAGTGCGTCAGCAACAAGAATTAGGAGGCTTGACACCATCCAGGACAAAGCAGCCTTCCAAAGTCTCCCACACAATCCACTTGTGAACCATGCGCTCTGAAACTATCCCAGCGTGACCAAAGCAAAGTTACCCCAATGTTTCATGGCTGCATTGCAAAAGTTACATAATAGATCTTGAACACTTTCCATAGACAAGCGAATGCGCATCAATATGTGGAAGGTCAAGGGTAACAGAGACATGCGAATACCAACACTTACAGTTTTCCTTCAAACCTTCAACCCAACCAATATGGCATTTTAACACGTTTGCCCCAATGACATTTTATTCAAGTTCTGTCATTCTTCTCTCATGACACTGTTCGTCTATCTACAGAACAAAGATTGCACAACGTCGTAGTCTGATACCCCAGACATGTTTGCATTCATTTCAGACAGAGGCAAAGATGAATTTTCTTTCCGAGAGTTTAATGAATCAATTAATTTATTTACCGCAGACGAATGTTCAGACTGTGATGGAGGTTTTTTTTTAGTCAGGAGCACGAACAAAGTTTACAGGTGAAAACAGAAAAGTGAAGTTGGAATTCTGGCCCGTGTGTAAAACCAGAAAACGTTCAAAAAGTACCAGACTGTTTCAAAGCAGGAAGCACGTTCTCAAATGATAAAGAGCATTCAGAAGCCAAGGTGAGTTCATAATCGAAATGATATAGTGAAAAGCACTATAGACATGTGGAGAATGTTTAAGGATAGGTCATTGCAAATGATGAAAAAGTATGTCCCTCTGAGAAAGGCAAGAAGTGGTAAGATAAAGGAACCTTGCATGACGAGAGCGGTAGAGCTTCTCGTTAAAAGGAAAAAGGTAAGTTGTATAAGATGGAAGAAGCTAGGGTCAAGCTCAGCTCTAGAGGATTACAGGCAGGCGAGGAAGGAGCTCAAAAATGATCTGAGGAGACCCAGGAGGGGGCACGAGAAAGGCTTGGCAGAACGGATTAGGGAGAATACAAAGGCATTTTACACTTACGTGAGGAAAAAGAGAATGGTCAAAGAAAGAGTATGGCCTATCAGGAATAGTATAGGGAATTTGTGTGTGGAGTCTGAGGAGGTAGGGAAGCCCTAAATGAGTTTTTTGCTTCTGTCGTTACGAAAGAAACGAACTTTGTATTGAATGAAACCTTTGTAGAGCAGGTGTGCATGCTGGAATGGATAGAGATAGAGGGAGCTGATGTGCTGAAAATTTTGTCAAACTTTAAGATTGACAAGTCACCAGGCCCGGACCAGATTTATCCTCAGCTGCTTTGGGAAATCAGAATCGCAATTGCTTCGCCACTTGCGAAGATCTTTGCATCCTCGCTCTCCACTGGAGCTGTACTTGAGGACTGGAGAGAGGCAAATGTAATTCCTCTCTTCAAGAAAGGAAATAGGGAAATCCCCTGCAATTACAGACCAGTAACTCTCACGTCTGTCGTCTGCAAGGTGTTAGAAAGGATTCTGAGGGATGGGATTTATGACCATCTGGAACAGCATGGCTTGATTAAATACAGTCATCGCGGCTTTGTGAGGGGCAGGTCATGCCTCATAAACCTTATCGATTTCTTTGAGAATGTGACTAGAAAATCTGATGAGGGTCGAGTTGTGGATGTGGTGTATATCGACTGCAGTAAGGCATTTGATAAGGTTCCCCATCGTAGGCTCATTCAGTAGGTCAGGAGGAATGCGATACAGGGGAACATAGCTGTCTGGATATAGAATTCCCTGGCCAACAGAACACGGCGAGTTTTAGTAGATGGAAAATGCTCGGCCTGCATGTATGTGGTGAGTGGTGTTCCACGGTGCTCTGCCCTTGGACCTCTAATGTTTGTAATTTTTATTAATGACTTGGATGAGGGGATTCAAGGATGGGTCAGCAAGTTTGCAGACGACACAAAGGTTAGAGGTGTCGTTGACAGTACAGACGGCTGTTGTAGGTTGCAGCGGGCATTGACAGGATGCAGAGATGAGCTGAGATGTGGCAGATGGAGTTCAACCTGGATAAATGCGAGGTGATGCATTTTGGAAGGTCGAATTTGAAAGCTGAGTACAGGATTAAGGCTAGGATTCTTGGGATCTTGATGTGCAGGTACAGAGATCCCTTAAAATGGCCACCCAAGTGGACAGTGTTTTTACGAAAGCGTATGGTGCTTTGGCTTTCATTAACAGGGGGATTGAGTTGAAGAGATCTTGTTGCAGCTCTACAAAACTTTGGGTAGACCGCACTTGGAATACTGCGTCCAGTTCTGTTCGCCCTATTATACGAACGATGTGGATGCTTTGGAGAGGATTCAGAGGAGGTTCACCAGGATGCTGGACGGACTGGATGTCTCACCTTGTGAAGTAAGGTTGACTGAGCTCGGACATTTTTCATTGGACGAAAGGAGGAGAAGAGGGGACCTAATTGAGGTATACAAGTTAATGAGAGGCATAGATAGAGTCGAGAGCCAGAGATTATTTCCCAGGGCAGAAATGGCTAACACGAGGGGTCATTGTTTTAAGCTGGTTGGAGGACAGTAGAGAGGGGATGTCAGAGGCGGGTTCTTCTCACAGAGTTGTGAGAGCATAGAATGCATTGCCAGCAGCAGTTGTAGTGCGTACATTTCTGAGCACCACGTTATTGGAAAAATATGGAAGCTTTGTAAAGGTTGAAGAGGAGATTTACGAGGATGCTGCCTGGTATGGAGGCAACGTCTAATGATGAAAGGCTGAGGGAATTGAAGCTGTCTTAGTTAAAGGAAAGAAGTTTGGGAGGTGACTTAATTGAGACATATGAGATAATCAGAGGTTTAGATAGTGTGGACAGTGGGAACATTTTTCCTCAGATGTTGAAGGCTCACACGAGCGGACATAACTTTAAACTGAGGGATGATAAGTATAAGACAAGTGACAGATGTAGTTTCTTTACTCAGAGAATAGTAGGTGCGCGGAACACACTGCTGGAAATTAGACTTGCCATCTTTAAAGGGTCATTGAATACACATGCGGATGAAAATGAAATAGTTGAGGAAGGAAAGGCTTTAGATTGGTTCCACAGGTCGGCACAAAATCGAGGGCCGAATGCCCCGCACTGCACTCTCTGTTCTACTGTTCCATGCTCTGCCCTTGAATGACCCAGATCTTAATAAAGTCAGTCTGATGTCCCTGGCATCATTTAGAATGCTTTCGGGTTTCCTTGATCTTACCTGCCAAAGACTTCTTATGTCCCCTCCTGGATCTTCTCAGCTCTTTCTTTATGTCCTTCCTGCCTGCCTGGTTACCCGCAAGCGCCCTAGCTGAGCTGTCACGTCTCATCTTTACATTAGCTGGTTTGTGTGGCATTTGAGAAAGATTTAGGATGGGGCCTAGCTCTACAGAATTCAAACGTTGCGACAGATACTGAACAAGTCTGGGTTAGTGGTGCTGGAAAAACACAGCAGGGCAGGCAGCATCCGTGGAGCAGGAATATCGACGTTTCGGGCAAAAGCCCATCATCAGGAGCTGAACAAGTCTGTACACGTGCAATTGAGTATGTGAACTGCATCAGTTTTGGCATATTTGTGTCGCACAGATATTCGGGGCTTGGAAAGTAAGCCAAAAACTAGGGAAATGTGACATTGTCTTAGGGATTCACTGCAAGCAGTCACTGGAATTTGCATTTTAATCACCTTCAAAAACCTCCTCCATTTACTCCCTCTGTAACGAAAATTCATATTGTAATGATACATTAACATGGGACAGAAATCAGCTTTTGATTCATTGCACGTTGTGACAGTATGTTTGGCCCTGACTTTAATTTGCAGATAGGTAACAGAACAGAAGCTTAATTTGTTTCTGCTCCCAAACTAACATATGATCGTTTAATTTATCTTGTCTTCGGTATAACATCCACAAACCATCAATTCACATGTCACATTGTTTCAATTCTCCTAACAATTCACCAGACTCACCATATTTAAACCAGTGCAAGTAGAGAATGGGATTACATCGAGAATATAGTTCTCTCTACTCTGCAACTTGTGAAATTTCAAGGTCACTTTCAGCGTGGGTTAGATATTGATAAAATCACCAACTTCCCCCATCCTGAGCCCATCAAATACACTCAGGACAGCAACATCACTGGGTTAAATCAGAGTATGTGCCCTTCTCACATTTTCAATCTAGACCTCACCGAAATATGTGGAGAATGAAGTCAGATGCAAAGTAAAGAACCATCTAGACTACCCCTATTAAGCACTCCCTGGACAGATGCAGGACACAATTCAATGCAGATTAAAGCGCTTTCTACACTGTTATGATAATTCGCTCCCAATATAGGCAGAGCACTCGGATACGATTACAGTTTAGCAGCATTGCAAACAGTGCAGATGCTCCCTCCAAATTACACAGAGATATTGATAGATCAGGAGAACGGGAAGAAACTGTTAAAAGGAAGAATGAGCCTGGACTTGTGGGAATAAATTCTGAGGAGAGATGTACAAATGTTTCAGCTCAAATTGAAAAGACTGAGGGGAGATCTTATCAAAGCCTTCAAGATATCAACTGGATGAGACATGTTCCACCAAGATAAAGAATGCCTACTGTGTGCAGATTGTAGAACGAGATGGAGCAGAGCCTGAGACTGAATGCCCAGAGACCTCAGGAGAGATTTAAGAAGTGCTTTGAGACACAAGGCGTGTGAGAGATTTGGAATCCTCTGCCATAAACAGCGAAGATGCCGGGTCTGCTGTTCAGTTTAAATCTCGGACAGATATGTTTTTCGTCAGTGAATGTCTTGAGTGGTGTGGGCCAAAGGAAGGGACTTGGAGTGAGGGGACACATCAGCCATGACCACATCGAATGATAGATCAGGCTTAAGGGCTGAATGGCTGTGCAGAGTTCTTATGTTCCAAAGTTAATATCCCCCAATACTGTTCCCAACAAACATTTGCTGGTTAGGGACAGGATAGAGTTGGATATACTGTAAGGCTAGCTTTAATGTATGGGAGAAAGTGAGGACTGAAAATGCTGGAGATCAGAGCTGAAAATGTGTTGCTGGAAAAGAGCAGCAGGTCAGGCAGCATCCAAGGAGCAGGAGAATCGACGTTTTGGGCATGATTCCTGAAGAAGGATTCATGCCCGAAACGTCGATTCTCCGGCTCCTTGGATGCTACCTGACCTTCTGTGCTTTTCCAACAACACACTTTCAGCATCTTTAATGTATCCCCAACAACCCCCACGGTATGGCCAGCACAGGGTTTGATGCAGAGAAAACACCACTCCACACTTGAGCCATCAACAAATCCCGAGACAGGTAAACCACAGCGTTTTATACAGCTGAAATCCCAATACATTTTTTTATAGGCATGTATAATCTGACAAGAGGTGCTGAGTTAAATTCACTCTTTACTCTCTTGATTTTATATTCAGATGCACAGACACTGACAAACACAATGGCAGGCCGCACAGACAGGGACACACACATAGCAAGACCTGAACTACTCTACAAATTCAACACCAAGTTCTTTATTTGCTTCTCACTGTTCTGTTCTGATTCCCTGTTAGATTGCAGTTCTGAAGATACACATGGTCGTCGTCATTATCCCTTGTTGCATGTCCTGCTACCAAGCACAGCATCTGATTTCAGGTCAGTATGCAGTACAGAAGGCACTCAGTGCCAGGGGGAAGTGTGTCTTGAGCCTGACCCTGGCGTGTGGATGTCCAGCGTTAATCTGACATTCAGGGATTGTTTAACAGAGGTATAAAGTGTGTGTGTCTCTGTGTGTGTGTGCGTGTCTGTGAGTGCCTATGTGAGTGAGAAATCGAGTTAGAGACCCGAGCCCTGTGTTGTTGGAGCTAATATCCCTTTACTACACAATTTATTAAGTTTTAAGTATTACTTTCCATTTTGTTGTACACAAATCAGAGTGACCTCATGGGATAGTGACACCAAAGAATAGAATGTTTTGCCAATATCATCGAGCCGTGGGACTAGGGCAGTGAGGATGTTTTGCTTTGTCTGCTGAGGCAGCGAGTGATGAGGAACACAAAGGGAATGTTTTTTCATTCGGTAATGGGATGTGGGCATCAGTGGCTGGGTTCAACATTTATTCCCCCATTCTTATCAGCCTCTGAGAAGATGGGAGTGTTCTGCCTAACGGAACAGAAACACTCCAAAAATAATATTGATTGAGGAACAGAACGTGACAGAAAATAATGTTCAGCTTTCTCTATTCCAACTCATAATGTAATATTCGCATGTTTAATTAATACGGTGTTAGGGACTGGAATTTCATCAATGATATCAACGACTTAATGTATTCAAGCCACACCTTCCCCCGGCACTGAGTTCCTTCTGTCCTGCATACTGACCTGAAATCAGATGCTGTGCTCGGTAGCAGGACATGCCACAAGGGATGAGGACGACCTTGCGTATTACATAACACAACGGGAAGTGTGTTACTGTTTGAAATTGAATTGAGGACGAAGATGTTGTAGGTAAGGGACAAAGGAAGGAAGGAGGGATTAGATTGCAGTTCAGCCATGCTCTTATTCGTGTCTCGTAGTGTTGTTCAACATGGAAACAGACACTCTTTTCCAACTCATTCATGCTGACCAGACATTCCAGGTCATTTAGCTCCATTTGGCCCATTTCCCTCGAAACTCTTCCTGGTGATATACCCATCCAGACGTTCAAAAAATGTTCGAAACGTGCCAGCCTTCAGCACTTCCTCTGGCAGCTCATTCCATGCTCACATCATTTTCTGTGTCAAAAATATTACACCCAAGGACCCTATGAATTCCTCCCCCTCACCCTAAAGCCATTGCCTCTATTTCGGGATTCCCCCAGCCCATGGAAAATACAATCTTGATTACCTTCTCCATGACCCTCATGATTTTATAAATAAAGAAACAAATGTTCCCCCCTCTGTGACAATCGTTACAGTGAAAACAGCCCCAGGCAGTTCACTGTCTCACTATACCTCAAACCCTCAAATGCCGACATTATTGTGAATCTTTTCTGAACGCTTTCAAGTTTCATTATATCCTTCTTAAAGGAGGGAGACCGGAATTCCATGTAATATTCATAAAGTGGCCGAACCAATATCCTGTACAGCCGCAACGAGACCTCACAACTCTTATTCTCAATGCACTGGAAAGTAAAGGCAAGAAAACAAAACGCCTTCTTCTCTATCCTATCTACCTGAAAATACATTTTCAAGGAACAACGGACCTACACACCAACGTTTCGTTGTCCAGCAGCGCACGCCCATGAACATACCATTACCTGCATATATCCTGTACTGATTTGCCATTCCAAAATGCAGCACATCACATTTATCTAAATTAAACTTTATCTGCCACTCCTCCGCCCACTGGTCCAATTGGTCAAGTTCCCTTTGTACTCTGAGATAACCTTCTTCTCTGTCCACTGCATCTCTTGTTTTGGTGACAGCTGTAAACTTCCTAACAATAACTCCTATGCTCGCTTCCAAATCATTAAAAAAAAACGAAAAGCACTGGACCCACAAACGATTCCTTCTGACAAAATATTGGTCAGACGCCTCCAGCCTGGAAAACAAACAACCAACACCACCACTCCCTTTTACCTTGGACCCAGTTCTGGATAGAAAAAGGCAGTTAGCCCTACATCCCATCTGATCTAACCATGCTAACCACTCTACCATCAGAAATCTTGCAAATGCATTCCGAAAGACCATAAAGATCACGTCCACCGTTCTGCCCTCACCATTCATCTTCCGTTATTTCTTCAAAAAATACAATCAAGTTAGTGAGACATGACTTCTCAAGCATTAAGCAGTGTTGACTATCCCTAATCAATCTTTGTCATTCCAAATACCTGCATATCTTCTCCCACAGGATTCCTTCCAAAAACTAGCGCATCACTGGTATTAGCTTGTTTTTTTGGTTTGCAGTTCCTTCCTACCTTTCTCAAATAGTGACACCACTTCAGTGAACATCCAGTCATGTGGCACGTCACCTCTGACGATTGATGAAGCAAAGATCTTAGCAAAGTGCACAACAATCATTTCTCCAGCTTCCCACAGAGATCGAGGGTATACCTGATAAAGTCCTGGGATTTATTCACCTATATGCATTTTAAGACATCCAGCACCTGCTCCCTTCTAATATGGACATTTTTCAAGATATCAGCATCGATTTCCCCATCTTCCATTTTCTTCTTCATGGTAAACACGAATGCAAAATACTCCTTTAGAATATCCCCACCTCCTGCTATTCCATTCATCGGCTGAATTGCTGACATTTAAGGGATCCTACTCTCTCCCTAGTTAGCCTTTTTTCCTTCTTTTATTTATAACATGAACTTGGATACTCATTAACATTATTTGCCAAAGTTATGTCATGTCCCCTTTTCACACTCCTGATTCCCCACTCAAGTATATTTCGACTAACTTTATACTCTGCTAATGATTCACTCGATCTCTGCTGCCCATACCTGACATATGCTTCCTTCTTTTTCTTAACCACAACCTCAATTTCTCCAGTGGTCCAGTATTCCCTTTTCAGACTAGCAATGTCCTTCATCCGAACAGGAACATACTGGCTCAGGATTCTCAATATCGCATTTTTGAATGTTTCTCATTTTCCAACTGTTGCTTCATTGGCGAATATTCGTCCCCAGTCAGCTTCGGAAAATTCTTTCCTAATACCTTCAAAATTGGCGTTCCTTCACTTTAGGAAATTAAGTTTTAGGATTGATCCATATTTTCCCACCACTGTTTTAAAACTATGGAGTTATGGCCTCTGTCCCAACCTGCTCCCCCACTGACACCTCAGTGACCTGCTCTGCATAGTTTCCCAAGAGTAAGTTAAGTTATTCACTGTCTCTAGTCGGGACATCCACGTAATTGTTTTCTTCCACACACTTGGTAAATTCCTTTCCGTCTAAACCCTTAAAACTATGGCAATTTTAGTTCATGTTTGGAAGGTTAAAATCCCCTACCATTGCCACTGTATTTTTCCTACAAATAACCACGATCCCCTTGCAAGATTGTTTATCAATTTCCAGTTGATTGTTGTAGGGTGTATAGTACAATCCCGATAAGGTAATCATTCCTTTCTAAGTTCCCGCTCCACATCCCTGGATGTGTTACCAAGTGCACCCTCCTGAGGTACATAGAACATAAAACGTGACGTTCTCTTTGTCCCTCCATGTTGCGCCGACCTGTGGATTGACCCTGAAGCCCATCTCACCTACAATATTCCATTCTCGTGCATATGCCTATTCAAATGTTAACTTAAATGCCCTTAAAGTTAGCGAGTCTACAACTGTTGCAGGCAGTGCGTTCCACACCACGACTACTCTCTAAGTAAAAAATGAGGTCTGCAGATGCTGGAGATCACAGCTGCAAATGTGTTGCTGGTCAAAGCACAGCAGGTTAGGCAGCATCTCAGGAATAGAGAATTCAACGTTTCGAGCATAAGCCCTTCATCAGTACTCTCTAAGTAAAGAAACTACCTCTGATGTTCGTTCTATATCTATAACCCCTCAAATTTAAGCTACATCCCCTCGTGCTAGCCATTAATATCAGAGGAAATAGGCTCCAACTGTCCAACCTACCTAAATGTCTGATTACCTTATATGAATCATTTTGGTCGCCTCTCAATCTTTTTTGCTGTAAGGAAAACACACTCAGATCTCTCAACCATTTCATGTAATACTTTCTCTCCACAACTAGCAACATCCTGGCATTTCCCCTCTGAAACATTTCCAAAGCATCCACATCCTTCCTGTTATGCGGTGACCAGAACTGTACGCAAAAATCCAAATGTGATTGTACCATTGCTGTTTTTGACCTCGTGGACCCGAAACTCAATCCCTCGATCAATAACAGCTAACAAACTGTATGGCTTCTTACTGTCCTCTCAACCTTGGCGGTAATTTTCAAGCATCTTAAGTACCTTTCACCAAGATCTCTCTTCTCATCTACACTACCAAGAATCTTACAGTGGGATATAGGTAAATTAATGTTACTTCTGCAATTCGGCATTTATAATTGATTATATAACAATAAATGAACTCATATCAGTGTGTAATTGTTTCAGCCAGGAGCTGAGTCAACAAGAATGGAAACTATGTGGAGGAAATGCATAATTGTTTTTTTTTGTATTCGTTAAAAATGTATGCAAGAAAGAAACGGGGCTGCAAAACAATGGTAGAAATACAGACAATAAATAAAATGCTGTGAAGAGAGGCAGTTGAACGATATATGCCTGGATAAACAGTTTGGATAAACATCTGTTTCCCACTTTTACAGAAACACAGGACCAAACATCAATTAAAAGGGCTTAGTGATAAAATGCTGTGAGGGGCAGCACAGATGGAGGGAGCAGATAATGGTAAGCAAAGGATGGGATGAGGTCACATGGCCTTGTGAGGTCAGAAATAAGCATTCTGTCACAGACACAGCCGGATAAGACAAGAGATAAACAGGAGTAATGGGTACCGGTCTTAAGGAAGTGGACGATATAAACGGGGGCCGGGGTGGTGGTGGGGGGAATAATGAATTAAGAAAAAACATGTAGGAACCAAATTGTATAAATATCGTGTATTTGTTGAATTCAGTGTGTTTTGTCCCTGCCTTGTGGACATCACACCCACTTGCAAGTGTGAAATAAATGAGACTACTGATTCAGATCTTGTCTGGGACTGAAATTATTGAAGTGAGTGAGCTTTGTTTCTCACTTTACCATTAGCCCAGTACTCTGCATTCCTGTTACTTCTTCCAAAGTGAATCAACTCACACTTTTCCACACTAAAAATCATTTGCCAATTGTCTGCCCAGCTGTGCAACTTGTCTATATCTCTCTGCAAAATACAACATCCTTCACCACGATCCACAACTCGACCAACCTTAGTGTCATCCGCAAATTTACTAACCAATACTTCGATGGTCTCATTCACGCCTTTTATTAAAATGAAAAACAGTGGCCCCAAAACAGATCCTTGTCGAACGCCACTAATAAACAAACTACAGGATGAATATTTCCCATCAACTGTCACATCCTGTTTGCTTTAAGCTAGCTAATTTCTCATCCAAACTGCTAAATCACCCTCAATCCCATGTCTCCGTATTTGTGCAATAGCCTACAATGGGAAACTTATCAAACACTTCACTGAAATTCATATCTACGATATCAAACGCTTTACCACCATCCACCTGCTTGGTCACCTTCTCAAAGAACTCACTAAAACACGTGAGGCACCGCCCTTCACAAAACGGTGTTAACTATCCCTAATGAACTTATTCATCTTTCGATGAGTATAAATCCTGTCTCGAACAACCCTTTCCAAAACTTTCCTGACAACCGAATTCAGGCTCACAGGTCTATAATTTCCAAGGCTCTCTCTCCTCCCCTTTTTTAACAAGGGAACAACATTTGCTATTCTCAAGTCTTCTGGCACGAATCCTGTAGACAATGACGATATACAAATCAAACCCAAAGGCTGGGCAACCTCCTCTTGACTTCCCTGAGAATCCTAGGATAGATCCTATCCAGCCCAGGGGACTTATCTATTTTCATAGTTTCCAGAACTGCTAACACCTCCTCCTTATGCACCACAATCCCATCTGGTCTAGTAGCTTGTATTTCAGTATTATCCTCGCACACATTATCTTTTTCTAATGTGAATACTGACGAAATATGTTCATTTAGAGCTTAATCTATCTCATCTGACTCCACGCACATCTTTGCACGACTATGCTCCATTAGTCCTCATCTTACTCTACTCATTGTTGAATTCGTGATGATGATATAGAAAGCCTTAGGGATTTCCATGATCCGCCAATGATTTTTCATGTCCCATACTGGTTTGTCTTAGATCTATATTTGGATGTAATGCTATCCCTTATTATAAATGACACTCCCTGTCCACTTTTGATCCATTTTCTTAATATGACTTAGGGTTCACCTGCTTTCATTTTTTAGCGCTCTGCTTTAGGGAACATCTCGGGGACACCTGCACGCACCAACCATACCGCCCTGTGGCCCAACATTTCAACTATCCCTCCCACTCAGTCGAGGACATGGAGGTGCTGGGCCTCCTTCACCGCCGCTCCCTCACTCCCCGACGCCTGGAGGAATAATGCCTCACCTTACACCTCGGAACACTTCAACACCAGGGCATCAATGTGGACTTCATCAGTTTTCTCATTTCCCCTTCCCCCACCTCACCCCAGTTCCCAACTTCCAGCTCAGCACCGTCAATATGACCTGTGCGACTGGCCTATCCTCTTTTCCACCTGTCCACTCCACCCTCCTCCCTGACCTATCACCTTCATCCCCACCCCCACTCACCTATTGTACTCTATGCTATTTTCTCCCCACCCCCACCCTCCTCTCATTTATCTCTCCACCCATCAGGCACTTTGCCTGTATTCCTGATGAAGGGTTTTGCCGGAAAGGTCGATTTCACTGCTCCTCGGATGCTGCCTGAACTGCTGTGCTTTTACAGCACCACGGTATTCCAGAATCTGGTTTCCAGCATCTGCAGTCATTGTTTTTACCTTTGAGCGCATAGTGCACCCTGTCCGAGATATTCTTGATCAGGGCACTGAGGAGGCAACAAGCCATTCACGCGGTCCCCTGCAGAATGTTTGTACCGCTGAATTTAGAGATACCTATCACAACCAATCGCTTGGAACCTGACATTCTACGTTACATTAAAGCCTGGCTTGGTGACAGAAACTTGACTGCTGGAGCTATATTCATCTGAGATCCATCTCGAGTACATCCCAAGCAGCATACTTGTTTGAGATGGGGACAGCCACCAGAAACTCCAGCACTACCTGCCTCTTCTTCCGAACTTAAATAGACGTAACCCATCGACATGACTGTATCTGCGGATTTTCTCCCTTCCGAAAACTGCTATGCTCCTGTAAATTCTTCACTGCCTCTAACTGCCGTTCCAGCTGATCAAAATAATCTGATTGATTTCATAACAAAACAGTCTTACTGCCAGCGTACTCAACAGTAGCATGGAAGCTCTCCCTAACCACTCACATTGTAGAGGAAGGGCACATCACTCTCCGAAAGAGAATCTTTGCACCTGAAAAATCTATAGGTACAAGAAATAGCACAGTCTTATGCTCTAATAAAGCACTGCTCCAGGCAACTTCAGCATCAATATTTTGTATTTTTAATTTTAATCAAGAGGCAGAACTCAATAAACGTGTCATCACAAAGAACCCATTCTATTCACTATTGCAGACTTCCAAAAACAGGGCAGTAAGTTTCCACTTAAAATATTTTAAAAACTATGCACTTAGCACCTCTTGCACTGCGAGCTCTGTCTCTCGTAGGTTCCTTCAAATAGATCTTGGAATTTGACTGTTGGTTAATTTTTCATAGACACACTACGATGTCCAAAGATACTTCCCTGAAACAGCTGTGTCAAGCAGTTGTGTCGGTTTCTTTCTGCTTCAATACTTTGAGCACGAGGTCTTTGCCTTTGTATCTCTGTCTTTTTGAAAAGTGTCATTTTAATTCTAATCTTTCTTTTCCCAAAAATCCCCAAAGCAACGCAACAGCTTAGAAAATAATAATTGCTGCTCCTGGAATTTGTGAAAATGACCTTTTATAGCTAAATATCTAAAAAAAAGGATTAGATCATACAGCAACATTTTTCCGGTCCTCTGTCTCAGATTACATAAATCATGAGAAAAATAAACAAACGAAGGAACAGATATCTGGATCAAGCCGGGGGAACTGAATGGAAACGAGCTATCCCTGGAAACACATTTATGATTTAAAAACATATTTTACACAGTATGCCATTTATTTTTCTTTAATTGGAAGACGCTCATGTCTTTGTAATTTGTCCAGCTGTGTGGATCCGAGAGTTCTGTGAGAAAGTGTTTCCCTCTCTGCCCTGCAGAGAACTATGATACATTCACCAGATAGTTTATTTTTGTGTCTGCTCCACTTGCTGTGCAGTGATTACTTGGGAGATTTTTTTGCTGAGGCATGAATCATTCCTCTTTTGGTTTGGGCTTTGTTGTTTAGCTTTCTGTATTCTGCTGCTCATTGCTGGCAGCAATTTACTTTGACTTTGTTCCTCTAGTCTCCTCCGTATTGCTCCGTGGACGGAGTCATTTCTTTCTCATTGGAAAAAACAACAAAATTCCGTTGCCACACCTTTTTTTCCCCTTTCGTTCATTCTTCACGTGGACACCTCTTTCCATGATCTGCTGAATTCATGTTGGCTCTCAGTCACTTGGATTTATTCATCAATTGAATTGTTTTTATAACTGGATATTTCACGGCATACTTTAACTGATCTCTAAAGTTTTTCTGTGTCACCACATAAATAAGGGCATTTGTGCAGCAACTTAGGTTCCGCAGCATGTATGCAACTTGTTCAAAGAGATCAAAATCATCCGCGTAATAACCAACATTGAACATATATAAAATATACACACACCAGAGAAGGATAAAATTGGCGGACATGGCAAAGAGTAAAATCACAGATTTCTTTCTGCTGTCTATCTCTGGGTCATTCTCTGTTTGTCTCTGACCCCTCAGTCCTTTACGTGCCTTAACGGCCTCAAAGATGTGTCTGACGGTCAGAATGTTGAGGAAGATAATAAAAATGAATGGGAGAAATGGGGTTAAAAATATTTCAATATATGTAAAACTCACCCAATGTACATTGTCATAATAACTGTCTCTTGCGTAACAGTACCATGGAATGTTATTAATGATCCTTCCGGATTCATATATGAAATAATTGGGAATATTCTTTAAAGAGAAGAAAATGCAGATTGTTGCTAGGACTCTCATTGCTGTTTTCGCTGTGCAATACTGAGATTTCATCTGATGAATACAAATGGCTACAAATCGATCAAATGTAAAAGCAACAGTGAACCAGACAGAACAATCCACAGTAAAGAAGCTGAGGGCGTGGATAACACTACAAACAGGAGTGATGTCCAGAAAAGACAGCGGAAAGTAAAAGTAAACAAACTCATCAAGTATGATATCAAAAAAAATGAACAGTAGATCAGACACTGCCATGGCTACGAGATAGCGAGTGGAACATGTTGACAGGCCACACTTGCTCCGAGATAAGAATGTAATTGCCACCAGACTAACTGTAAGATGAAAGGAAATAGATTTGAAATGATTAATTGAATTTTCTAGATTAATATTGAATTTTAGAACGCAGGTTTCTTTTTGTTCAGTACAATGTCATGGGAACCACTACAGTAGCTTCTCTCAAGTGAAATAACTTGCACTTTCAAAAGACAAACAGAATCACATGGGCAGAAAATTAATCTCAGTTAGACGACCAGGTACTCCATACGTCTTTTTCGGCGCGGTGGAGTGGTTTGTCGGGAGAAGGTAATTATTTTCCTCTACAGTTTACTCTGCCTAGCTGTAGTTTCCCATAACAAAACACTCACAAAATCTAAACACCCGGAATCAGTAAAACGCTGATTCGGAGACTCTTGATGGGCAACTGCTTCACACAGAAGGTGATTTGGTTTTGTAATGAACTGCCACAGGAATTCATAAATACCAGTACAGATGTAATATTCAAAAGGCGTTTGGACAGGTACATGAATAGGAAAAGTATAGAGGGCTTGGGATGGCACAGTGATTCAGTGGCTTGCACGGCTGTCACACAGCACAAGGGAGTCGGGTTCGAATCCAGCCTCACTGCAATTGTCTATGTGGAGTTTACAAGTTTTCCCTGTGTTTTCCGTCAGTTTCTGCCGGATGCACCAACTTTCTACAAAAGTCCAAAAATGCACATGTCAGGTGGAATGACTGTGCTGAACTTTCCCTGGTGTTCGGGGATGTGTATGTTCGGTGCGTTAGCCATTGGAAATGCAGGGGATAACGTAGCGGGATCGGACGTGGACTTGTAGGACTGAGCTGCCTGTTTCGATACGATGTGGATTCTTTGAAATGCAGAACTTAGTCGGCATGGACAAGTTGGACAATTGAGTGCTTTTCAATGATACAACTCTATGATGTTCATCGTGCATTCAGTGATGGTAATGGCGTTGTATGTCAATGGGTGTTTGGTAGATTCTTCCTGCTTAAGATTATTATTGTCTGGTGTTTGCGGAGTGCGAATGTTATTTATCAATGACCATACCAAGCTGGATGCTATCATGAAGTTTTAGGACACAAATGTCTTCATTATACAAGGAGGTGCAAACTGTGCTGAACGTGGTGTAATTGTGTGGAAACATCTTTGCTTTGGACATGACAAGTGGAGGGAAGGCCATTGGTGAGGCAACTGCAGAGTTTGGTGCTCAGGACACGACCTTGCAGAATTCATGCATCGATGTCTGACAGCTGAGATGATTGTCCTTTTAGTGCCAGAACCATCTTACTAGGCAGTGCAATAATAAAGCGTTGTAATCTCATTGAATCCAGTTTCTTAAATGCTTCCTGTTATCAGTATATGTTTATTATTTATCCGATTAGAACGCGGAGATTTTACTTCAGTTAATAAAAAAAACTATAAAAATAGGAACATCTGATTAAGGAATAAATATTTTGTAATTGTAAGTCAAACAATCCAGAGTTTGTCACACTTTAGAGTTCAGCGTAGTTATTTTGAATGGTCAGAATCTGTGGAACAAAAATTGGGGTTGTGTGATGGGATTGGACATCTGGCAGCGTCAGAACGTTTATCATTATCACATGAAAAGAAGACAAATGCTCTCTACTTGGAAAATTAGGTCTATGAGCTCTGCCAGTAACATGAATTATGTAGACGGCCATCAGAACCTCACGAATATGCCTGTCGTAAAAAATCTTGTTCACGATTTTCTGTATTATGATACAACGTTCTTTATTGTATTCTCTATCTTTTCTGTAATTCTCTCTAATTCAATTATTTATCACAGCCATAATGTTGCAAGTGCTGATGCCCATTATTTATTGCATCACAATGTTTTCCTATTAAATTTATTTTGCTTTTTCATAATATTGCTTCAAAACGAACTGGTGCAACGACCTTAACAAAACCTCTTCCTCCCAAGGAGGACACACATCACAAAGGAATGGACTGTGATCATTTTTAAAAATCAACTGCGCTTAGATTATGAATAACCGATTCAAACATTGTTAATCAAAATCTTAACAGATACAGGTGCGAAACAGTGTCAACCCTTGTTCGTCCACATCCTTCATTATTAACGTCTGGATAAAGAAATGTAGTAGCCATGATACAGGCTTGCCCTACCCTTGCTGGAATATCAATCAGTCCAAAAGATTTTTTAAGTAAACATGATTGGTCCATCGGACAAATTAGTGAATTGACATTGCTATTCTGTTATTTTCACGATATGCGAATGAGTCACATATATGTCCCCCAAATGGAACATTTAACATTGCAAACTTACTACCAAATATACACATCAACGATGTATCTAATTTGCATTAAATCATATTTACAATCTACAATGAGGAGAAAGTGAGGTCTGCAGATGTTGGAGATCAGAGCTGAAAATGTGTTGCTGGAAAAGCGCAGCAGGTCAGGCAGCATCCAAGGAACAGGAGATTCGAAGTATCGAGCATAAGCCCTTCTTCAGGAATGAGCCGTTCCTCATTCCTGAAGAAGGGCTTATGCCCAAAACGTCTAATCTCCTGTTCCTTGGATGCTGCCTGACCTGCTGCGCTTTTCCAGCAACACATTTTCAGCGTACAATCTCCAATGACAATTTCATCAGTGAACACATCAGAAATTAGAAATGTATTATGAAAGAAGCATTTCACGTTTACAGTCAAATTATATTCCTCGTTATGAACGTAGTCAGGTATTCACTTGAATTCGGTTCACCACAAACAGATCAATTCTATATTCATAGATGCTCCTACGTACACAAAGCCACTGAGGTAAGTTGTTCCCCTGCAGTTAGTAACCCACACTCAGTATAGTTTTACTTTGAGTGATGCTCCCAGTAACACTTGGACACGGGGGTTACTTGTTCCTCTTTGAATAGGAATCCGTATTCCAAATAATTCTAATTGGAAGAAACAGAGATATGTACAACATGAGTGGTTCCAAGACTTACCAGGAATTCCAACAACAGCAATGATGGGGTAGTAAACTTTTTTGACCATTTGCCTTGGAAGATGCATTTTATTGTTTTTGGCACTAACTCTCCTTTGCTGCAGCTGTTAATCTGTTGGAATTGAAGTGTTATTTCGAATTGGAGGTAATACAGTTTCAGAGACTTTACTTTATATTGTCTGGCATATCCACTGGGAAATTATGATGACACTTTCAACGTTTTAATCATTTTCAACAACCAAATTATCCCAACAGGTATACTTTAATGATGTTTTTCACTAAGTCAATTTGAATAGCCCAATTTCTGAATTAATTGGATCCTCTTGGGTCTCAAATGCGAATTTCAGGTTGTCTTCAAACAACAAGACTTGTTTTATTTCCCTCACAATTAGTCCCAAAAATATATATTTTTTGCACTTTTTTTCACTGAGGACACTTGATCTTGCTGAGGCTATTCGGTCATTCAATGCCTCTCGTTGTAGAGTTCGTTGAGAGGTGTTCTACTCAACATGGTTATATTGTTGCTTTCCTTTTACTTCACTTTTGCAACTCGTTTGGCAAAATCTATCTGTGAATAAATACTGTGAATCAGAACCAGAAGAGTGTAGTAACCATCCCAACAGCTTGAACGTCCAGGAGTTAATATTTCTTGAAAACAAAGACAAAAATTAGTTCGGTGCAACTTAGATGAATTGGCCATGCTAAATTGCCCGTACTGTGAGTTGAAGGGGTAAATGTATTGGAATGGGTTTAGGGGGTTGCTCCTCGGAGGGTCGTTTTGGACTTGTTGGGCCGTAGGGCCTGTTTCCACACTGTAAATCGTCTAATCTAATCTAAAAACAGAAACTTATTCAGAAAGTTAACTTCCAAATCATTGAATGATAACATCATATGGGATAGACTTGACTCATCGATCTGTCGTGTTTGTAACTCGAAAATTATATTATAAACTACACGAGTCCCATTTCAAAACTTACTCCATTGTCTTGATTGTCATTCAAGTACTTTTTAAAGATTTTGAAGATTCACAACTCAACCAACGGTCCTCTGGGTGTCATCTTCCCTTTGAACCTCGAGCCTTTCAGCTAAAAAAAATGGGCCACATTGCTATTGGATCTTCAGAGAAGGGGGAAAACTTCTTTAGATTCCCCCAATCCATGCCCCTCATCGTCTTATCCTCTTATCTCTCCTCGTAAATTCGCAACTCGACATTATCCAGAATCTGTCTTCACAACTAAACTGCTACTTTCCCAGCAACATTTTCATGAATGTCTTTGTGCACCCTGTCTAATGCAATCACATTCTTCTTATCGTACAGTGACCAGAACTGCACACAAAACTCCAATTGTGACTGAACCAAAGTTCTCCAGAGCACCGACAGGAAATTCCTGCTGGTAAAGATACCTTTTTCACTGAACCATTAACCACTTCTGCTACACTGAAGGATCTTTATTTCCTCTGTGCTTCCTAGTATCCCACCACTCATTGAGTACTGTCTTGTCTTGTGCCACCTGTCAAGAAGCATCATCTCACATTTATCAAAGTTAAATTTCATCTACCACTCACATGCCCAAATGACAAATTTGTCTGTTTCTATCTGTAACCGGAAATTATCTTCCTCTCTACCATTCACCCTGTGAATATTTGTATCATCAAACTTCCTTATCATTCCTAAACTTCCCTTCTGTTTATCCCAACAACAAGCCTCATCACTAACACACAGCACATATTCACATTTGAATTTTAAGCATGCTAACATGTTTCTACTTATTACCTTCCTTACTGTGGGTTAGAATTTCCCTCTGCTCTTTTACAGTTTCTTCAAACTCAGCAAATACACGAACCCGCCTCCATGAGAAGCAAAGGAGATGGTCTCATAATTCCTCACAAACAGTTCAAATAAACATAGCTGACAGTTAGAAGTAAGTTTGGAGTGCACATAGCAGGACGTGGTCGTAGAAAAGGCCAATATACAATTAATGATGCCAGAAGTTAAAGATGTTAATATTATTGGATAGTGGATATAGCAAGTGATAATCAAAAAATTTGGGGGATGTGGGAACAATGCTGACTAAAGCAAGACCACCTAAGTCTGAGTTGGACTACACAGTGATATTTGGTGAATGTCAGGATGAGGTGTTAGAAAGACAGTGGCAGTAGAAAGATAGAGCTCCTCAAAATTTGAGAAGCGAAACAATGAATGGTATTCGGGGAGCAGGACATGATTCTGCAAATCGAGAGAAATCCATCCCTGCCAAACTAGTAGACTGTACCACGCCTTGTACTGCATGTTAACAAGGGATATCAATCTAAAGATTTAGGCCTTATGGCCAGGCATGTAGAAACAATTAGGGAATGGTATATGCTCACGACAGGGGTTTAGGATTCAATGTATGGCAGCCATATTAAAACACGAGCGTGCTGCAGCTTGATAAGGAATCTATAGGAAGCCAAGGTAACAATCCAGCGGAGCATGCCAGTGAAAGTGGAGGAAGATGATCAATATGGTAATGAACAATTGGATACAGTACCATACAATTTGTGATCGCAACATGACACAGATGGGGGAGAGTGAAATCAGCTGGACAAGTGGATTTAAGGTTGAAAGCAGATGCTGGGACATTAGTGACATTTATGATGAATCAATATATCTCAAGGATTGGTATACCGTCGGAAATCAGCTCAGAGAGTGAGTCTATCTTCATCCAGAACGTAGTTAACTTGATGCTGCATTCTTTGAAAATCAAGCAGAGATTTGGAGGTGTATATCATCCCCAGTCGTAGGGTATGGTGGAAAGTATTCATGGGACATTCCCAACCAAATTAAATAAGATCTGTGCAATCACCAACCGTAATTGGATTGATGTGATGCCGCAGGCTTTACAATCTATCACTACATGAGCTGCTCACACCGCTTGAGATGCTCACAGTTGCACTTATACAACCATGCCTTGACTGTGCTTGTCCATCGGTACATCTCAGTGAAAGAGATCTTACCTGACCATCTCTGTAAGCTGGGGGCTGTGCTCAATCTGAGGTCAAATCAGAGCCTGGTTGCCTGGAGCAGGCTGGTAATAAATGGCGAGGACACGGCAGGTATAGGGAAAGCTCTGTAGCTGTGGGAAATAAGTCTGAACCTATTAACCAGGACTTACATTTCTCCCAGATGAAGAGACTTCCAGGGAAACTATTACCAGATTTCCCGGGGTCATATCTCTAACAGTGAAATCGATAGCAGCCGCTGACCCCGAAATAAAGGAGAGAGTGAAATACATCGGAGTGAGGTTTGAAGAGAAAGTCCAAATACCCCACACAGGCAACATTTTACTGTTTACTGAATCATCTCACTCACCTCTCAGTTTCCCTTTGTCCGCCTCTGCCTCCTTTGCTATTATTCCCATTTCCTGTCTGTCTGCAAGTCTTTTGTTCTGTTTGTCTCTGGATGCCCGAAACATTTTTTCCAGTTAACAATTCTTCCAGGATTTTCCCTACCTCCAGCTACCAATGGTTGCACCTGTAGCTCTCATTCTCTCTCTCTCTCTCTTTCTCTCTCCCAGTCTCTATTTATTTCTAACCCTCCCGTGTATCATGCGGCATCAATTAGTGCATCAGTGAAAATAACTTAAAATGAAGTTACAGCGAGTTATCAAGAAGGCTTGTGGCATTCTCTGATTCATTGCAGGAGGATTTGTACAAAAATAAGTAACATTGTTCTGCTCTCTGTCACATTACCCTGATTCTCTCTTTAAACCTCTCACTGATACCAGAATTTACTACAGCACTGGGAGAAGGATACAAACTAATTCAACATTGACCTTCCCATGCAATAACTTGAAATGTGAATTGAAGGGTTTCACTTTGTTTTAAATATGATGGGCATTGTTCCAAGTAACTCATCTCAAACTGTGCCTACTGACACTGCAAGGAGAATGTTTTAACCAAACTCTGTTCCTTGACTCACACCCTGACTTTACCTCTTTCAGTTTCGGCAGAGCATCTGGGCACCAGGTGACCGATTTTGGGAGACAACACTTCGCCTTCCTGGTAGATTTACCTGCTTCCCAGTGCGGAAAGACCAACAGTGATGTAGACTTGAACGCCAGCAGATCAATGCATCCTTTAATTACCTACGATGTGAACATTTTCCTTAACTCCCGAAATGGAAATTGCCTCGCTGTCTTCCAGAACAGCGGCAGTCGTTGCCCAGAAAGTAAATTGCTGAACCTCGCCCAGATCAACGGGATCCGCACCGCGGATCAGCTTTTCCAAACTCTGCTGAATAACAGAATCCAGCACAATAACCAGTCAGTGGGCTGTATCATTCTTTACACCACCTTTAGCCCATGTCTAGATCACAGATTCAGTAACACGGGGAATTGTGAGATCTTCTTTTACCCTTCTTCTCTCTAAGCAAAAATGCAATAGTACCTCAGCCTTCTTCATAAGACCATCCCTCCGTACCAAGCAACACTCTGATAAATATCCTCTGCACAATTTCCAAAGCTTCCACATCCTTCCTATAATGCAGTGAGCAGAACTGTGCACAGTACTCCAAGTGTGGCCACACCAGAGTTTTGTACAGCTGCAACATGACCTCATGGCTCCAAAACTCTATCCCACTATTAATTAAAGCTAACATACTTATGCCTTGTTAACAACCCTTCAACCTGAGTGGAAACTTTCAGGGCTCTAACATGGACACTGAGATCTCTCTGCTCATCCACACGACCAAGAATCTTACCATTAGCTGAGTACTCTGCATTTCTGTTACGCCTTCTAAAGTGGATCACCTCTCACATTGCCGCATTAACCTCCATTTGTCACCTCTCTGCCCAGCACTGCAGATTTCTATTTCTCAATGTAACCTACAACATCATTTGGCACTATCTGCACCTCCACCAACATTAATGGCCTCCGCAAATGTACTAACCTAGGCTTCTATACCCTCATCCACAGCATTTATAAAACTGACCAACAGCAGTGGCATCAAAACATATCCTTGCAGTATACCAGTAGTAATTGAACTCCAGGATGTAACAATTCGCATCAACCACCACCCTCTGTATTCTTAGAGCCATTTAATGATCCAAAGCACGAGATCACCCTCAATCCCATGCCTCCGTACTTTCTGTGATAGCCAACTGTGGAGAATCTTATCAAACGCCTTTCCGAAAATGAGATGTTTGACAACAATATTTGAAAGGGTTCAGAAAAAGATTTCCAAGGATGATGCCAGTGTTGGAGGGTTTTGAGCTATGGAGATAGGCTGAATAGAATGTATTCACTGTGATCTAACATTGCTACACAGTCTATGGATTAGCAGTAGAGGAACCTTGTCGAACACTGTTGTGGAGAAAATATAGGGAACCACCAGGAGACGCAGAGAGTTCTTCAAGACGTAGGCTTTTATTTGCGAAATAAAAACCGTGACACCGAGAAAGCTGATTCTCGAAAGCCCTCCGACCTCAGGCTCCGTGGACACTTATATCATTGTAATCATGTTTCTGTTAGCTTATCAT
Organism: Hemiscyllium ocellatum; assembly: GCF_020745735.1. Classification (NCBI taxonomy): domain Eukaryota; kingdom Metazoa; phylum Chordata; class Chondrichthyes; order Orectolobiformes; family Hemiscylliidae; genus Hemiscyllium; species Hemiscyllium ocellatum. The sequence goes on from NC_083451.1 coordinate 6,805,055, forward strand.
CATGTCCAACTGCATGAATCAAGTACCTCAATCTAGGTACACAATAAACCAGTGCTGTTAGTTCCCATTATCACCTAAGTTGCACATTCTACTTGATGTTATTCTCATGTCACCGTTAGATATTTATTGGTAACTCTTCTACAGTGATCTTCAATTACAGACGGAACTATCATGATAATGATTTAACTATTCCATCTGTTACAATAGTCTCCTGTCTCAACCTCATTCTAGAAACTATTCATGAGCTATTTTAATGTCATGTCCCAAATATTTATAGACCCAATCCTCTCATAATAACACTAAACAGAGAAACTTGATTTATTACATTTGTAATCTCATCTTGACACAGTGACCTTTCAGACTTAACCTTACTCTTCTAATCGGTGTAAGAATGTTCCACTATGGTTATCCCATCCTGCCCCTGCCTTCCACAGAATATATATCCCAGTGGTCTTCATGCTTTAACCCTTCCCATACTTTCATGTTCTTTATTTTCCATATTTCCCCCTTTGAGACCTATTGGTCCCACCCATGGAAAGAAGACAATGAGCTTAGCCTCTCTTGTGCCCAATACCAGAAATATACATCCCAACATGGACAAAATAATTTTTGGAGTCGGAAACTTAAAGGATTATTCCTCTATTCCTGAGATCCCTTGGGCCAAAGACCTGCCCTCCAATAACCAGAACAGGAAAAAAGACCCAAGATCCCTCACAATCTTGGACCCGCACCACATTCTTCAGACGTATAATCGACGTCCCCACGTGGACATATTCCTTTTACGGTGGCAGTTATTAGATCATAACCATCGAACAGTGGGGTTCCACCAGAGGAGTAAACTTTTCCTGGGGTATCTGAAATGACCACAAGTTGCCGTGCAGTGACGCGAACTAAAAAGGACTTAATAAAATGTAGAGCACAACAAAAGATGAAGGCAACAACAAGCAAAACTGCACCTACAGTAAGACCAATTTTGACAAACCATGCTCCCAAAGACCCTAATATAGTATTCAGTCAATCAAAAGCCTGATGACCAAACCCCGCAATTGTTTTTATTTTTATCTCCCTACTTAGATTGTTTAGTTTATCCATTGCTTCAGTCAAAGATCCCCCAGGGCTAGTGTTGTTAGGTATAAAGGTACAGCAATGTTCCCCAAATATCACACAAACTTCGTCTTTTTATTACTGTATCCAATCTAAGGCATGTCTGTTTTGTCATGCTATTTTATTGGTAGCATCCAATTGTTCTCTGAAGGCCACAACGGCCTCATCAGTATAATTGATAAACATCTGCTTTTTGTAATAAATATAATTAATCCATTCAGCCTTCATGCTCATCCTTATCATTGGGATAAGAGCTTCCCAGCCCGTGGCAATCTCATTGCGGGCCTTAAACTCGTTAGGAATACCTCTTGGCTGTCCTATACTATCAATCTGAAGTGTCGGAGAAGCGACATACCTTCGCTTTGTTCGGCGGCTATGACGTAGCATCAAGCTGCGTGTGGTGATATAACTACCTTGTGTCGGAGCATTACACGGGCAAAGCTGTCACTCCAGTCAGTGGGCAGCGTCATGCGCAACCCGACTTTCTTACCTCCCAGCCAGTAAGTATCTGTCAGGAGGACATGTTGAGAATTTAAAACTGCCCCAAATGTGGTTTCTACCTCCATTTGAATAGCATTCCCACAAAGACCCATTAGGTAGCCTGCTAGTGGAGCCATTTCACTTAAAGCTTTGAAAACTCAACCCATACACCAGATCCAATAACATGAACATATTCAACTTCTGGCATCATTGATCGTATATTGAACTTTTCTACGACCAAGTCCTGCTGTGTGCACTCCAAACTTACTTCGAACTGTCAGCTATATTTATTTGAACTGTTTGTGAGTAATTATGAGTGGGTTAGTGTATTTACTGAGTTTGAAGGGACTGTGAAAGAGCAGCGGGAAATACTTGCCCTCAGTAAGGAAGGTAATAAGTAGAGACATGTTAGCGTACTTTACATTCAAATGCATATATGTGCTGTGTGTAGGTGTGAGGCTGGTTGGTGGGATAAACAGAGGGGAAGGTTAGGGATGATAAGTAAGTTTGATGGTACAAATATTCACAGGGTGATTGGCAGTGAGGCAGATAATCTCAGGTTCCAGACAGAAGCAGATAAATTTGTCAGTTGGGCACGTCAGTGGTAGATGAAATATAACTTTGATAAATGTGAGATGATGCTTCTTGCCAGGAGGCACAGGACAAAACAGTACTCAATGAGTGGTGGGATACGAGGAAGCTCAGAGGAAATAAACATCCCTCAGTGTGGCAGAAGTGGTTAGTGGTTCAGTGAAAATGATAAATTTACTAGCAGGCATTTCCTGTCGGTAATCTGGAGGACTTTGGTTCAGTCACAATTGGAGATTTGTGTGCAGTTCTGGTCACTGTACGATAAGAAGGATGTGATTGCATTAGACTGGGTGCACAAAGACATTCGTGAAAATGTTGCTGGCAGAGTAGCAGTTTAATTGTGAAGACAGACTCTGGATAAGATCGAGTTGAGATCTTACGAGTAGAGATAAGAGGATAAGACTATGAGGGGCATGGATTGGGGGAATCTAAAGCAGTTTTCCCCTTCTCTGAAGATACAACAGCAATGTGGCCCATTTTTTAGCTGAAAGGCTCGAGGTTCAAAGGGAAGATGACACCCAGAGGACGGTTGGTTGAGTTGGCATTGTAAAAAATCTTCAAAAAGTACTTGAATGACTATCAAGACATAGGAGTAAGTTTTGAAATTGGACTCGTGTAGTTTATAATATAATTTTCGAGTTACAAACGCGATGGATGGATGAGTGAAGTCTATCCCATATGATGTTATCATTCAATGATTTGGAAGTTAACTTTCTGAATTAGTTTCTGTTTTTAGATTAAATTAGACGATTTACAGTGTGGAAACAGGCCCTACGGCCCAACAAGTCCAAAACGACCCTCCGAAGAGCAACCCACCTAAACCTAATTAATTTTTGTCTTCGTTTTCAAGAAATATTAACTAGTGTACGTTCAAGCTGTTGCGATGGTTACTACGAACTTCTGGTTCTGATTCAGCGAATTCATTCACTGATAGATTTTGCCAAACGATTTGCAAAAGTGAATTTAAAGGAAAGCAACAATATAACCATGTTGAGGAGAACACCTCTCAACGAACTCTACAACGAGAGGCATTGAATGACCGAATAGCCTCAGCAACAACAAGTGTCCTGAGTGAAAAGATGTGCAAAAAAATTATATTTTTGGGACTAATTGTGAGAGAAATAAAGCAAGTCTTGTTGTTTGAGGACAACCTGCAATTCGCATTTGAGACCCAAGAGGATGCCATTAATTCAGAACTTGGGGTATTCAAATTGACTTCGTGAAAAACATCATTAACGTATATCTGTTGGGATAATTTAGTTGTTGAAAATTATTAAAACGTTGAAAGTGTCATCATAATTTCCCAGTGGATATACCACACAATATAAAGTCTCTGAAACTGTATTACCTCCAATTCCAACAGATTAACAGCTGCAGCAAGGGAGAGTTAGTGCCAAAAACAATAAAATGTTGCTTCCAAGGCTAATGGTCGAAAAAGTTTACCACACCATCATTGCTGTTGTTGGAATTCCTGGTAAGTCTTGAAACCACTCATGTTGTATATATCTCAGCATCTTCCAATTAGAATTATTCAGAATGTGGGTCTCTATTCAAAGAGGAACAAGTAACCCCAGTGTCCAAGTGTTACTGGGAGCAGCACTCAAAGTAAAATTATACTGGGTTACTAACTGGAGGGGAACAACTTGCCCCGGTGGCTTTGTGTACGTAGGGATATCTATGAATATAGAATTGAACTGTTTGTGGTGAACCGAATTCAAGTGAATACTGACTACGTTCATAACGAGGACAATAATTTGACTGTAAATGTGGAATGCTTCTTTCATAATATATTTCTAGCTTCTGAAATGTTCACTGATGAAATTGTCATTGCAGATTGGTAATATGATTGAATACAAATTAGATAAATCGTTGATGTGTATATTTGGCACTAAGTTTGCAAAGGTAAATCTTCCAATTGGGGGTGCATATATGTGACTCATTCACATATCGTGAAAATAATAGAATAGCAATGTCAATTCATTCATTTTTCCTTTAGACATATAATGTTTACATCAAAAATCTTTTGGCCTGATTGATATTCCAGCATGGTTAGGGCAAGCCTGTATCATGGCTACTACATTTCTTTATCTAGACGTTAATAATGAAGGATCTGGACTAACAAGTGTTGACACTATTTCGCACCTGTATGTGATAAGATTTTGATTAACAATGTTTGAATCGGTTATTCATAATCTAAGCACAGTTGATTAGTAAAGTGATCACTGTCCATTACTTTGTGATGTGTGTCCTCCTTGGGAGGAAAATGTTTTGTTCAGGACCTTACACCAGTTATTTTTAAGGCAATATTATTTAAAAGCAAAATAGATTTAATAGGAAAAAATTCTGATGCAATAAATAATGGGCATCAGCATTTGCAATATTATGGTTGTGATAAATAATTGAATTAGAGAGGATTACAGAACAGAAAGAGAATACAATACAGAATGTTGTGTAACATACAGTTGTATGATGGAAACGCACTCTTCAGTCCAACTTGTCAATGCCGACTAAGTTCTGCATTTCATGGAATCCACGTCGCGTGGAAACAAACAGCTCAATCCTACAAGTCTGCATCCGATCCCCCGACGTTGTCCCCTGCATTTCCAATGGCTAACACATCTAACATACGCATCACTGACCACCAGGCATAGTTTAACATAGTCATACCACCTGACATGTGCATTTTTGGACTTTTGCAGAAAGTTGGTGCGTCTGGTAGAAACTGAAGTAAAACACGGGGAAAACGTGTAAACTCCACAAAGACAGTTGCAGTGAGGCTGGAATCGAACCTGACTCCCTTGTACTGTGAGACAGCAGTGCAGACCACTGAATCACTGTGCCATCCCCAGACCTCTATACTTTACCTATTCAAATGCCTTCCGAATATTACATCTGCACCGGTGTTTATGAATTCCTGCGGAAGCTCATTACAAAACTAAATCACCTTCTGTGTGAAACAGTTGCCCATCAAGAGTCTCCGATTCGGTGTTTTGCTGATTCCGGGTGTTTTTTTTTTGTGATTGTTTTGTTTTGGGAAACGACATTTAGACAGAGTTAACAAAACAAAATACATGCCTTCTCCCGACCAACTCCTCCCCCACCCCCAAAAGTACGTATTGAGTACCTGGCCGTGTTTCTGAGATTAATTTTCTGCCCATGTGATTCTGTTTGTCTTTTGAAAGTGCAAGTTATTTCACTTGAGAAAAGCTACTGTAGTGATTCTCATGACATTGTACTGAACAAAAAGAAACCTGAGTTCTAAAATTCAACATTAATCTAGAAAATTCAATTAATCATGTCAAATATATTTTCTTTCATCTTACAGTTAGTCTGGTGGCAATTACATTCTTATCTCGGAGCAAGTGTGGCCTGTCAACATGTTCCACTCGCTATCTCGTAGCCATGGCAGTGTCTGATCTCCTGTTCATTATTTTTTATATCATATTTTTTCAGTTTATTTACTATTATTATCCACTGTCTTTTCTGGGCATCACTCCTGTTTGTCGTGTTATCAACGTCCTGAGCTTCTTAACTGTTGATTGTTCTGTCTGGTTCACTGTTGCTTTTACATTTGATCGATTCGGAGCCATTTGTATTCATCAGATGAAATCTCAGTATTGCACAGAGAAAACAGCAATGAGAGTTCTAGCAGCAATCTGCATTTTCTTCTCTTTAAAGAATATTCCCATTTATTACATATATGAATCCGGAAGGATCGTCAGAAACATTCCATGGTTTTGTTACGTCAAAGGCAGTTTTTATGACAATGTACATTGGGTGAGTTTTAAATATTTTGCAACATTTTTAACAGCATGTCTCCCATTCATTTTTATTGTTTTCCTCAACATTCTGACCGTCAGACACATCTTTGAGGCCGTTAAGGCACGTAAAGGACTGAGGGGTCAGAGACAAACAGAGAATGACCCAGAGATAGACAGCAGAAAGAAATCTGTGATTTTACTCTTTGCCATATCTGCCAATTTTATCCTTCTCTGGTTTGTATATATTTTATATATGTTCGATGCTGGTTATTATGTGGATGATTTTTATCTCTTTAAACAAGTTGCATACATGCTGCGGAATCTCAGTTGCTGCACAAATGCACTTATTTATATGGTGACACAGAAAAACTTTAGAGATCAGTTAAAGTATGCCGTGAAATATCCAGTTATAAAAACAATTCAATTGATGAATAAATCCAATTGACTGAGAGCCAACATGACATGCAGCAGATAATGGAACGAGGTGTCCACGTGAGGAATGAACGAAAGGAAAAAAAAGGAGTAGCAACAGTATTTTGTGGTTTTTTCCAATGAGAAAGAAATGACTCCATCCAAGGAACAACACGGAAGAGACGAGAGGAACAAAGTAAACTGCTGATTGCAATGAGCAGCAGTACATAGAAAGCTAAAGAACAAAGCCCAAATCGAAAGAGGAATGATTCAAGCCTCAGTAAAAAAATCTCCCAAGCAATCACTGCACAGCAAGTGAAACAGACACAAAAATAAACTACCTGGTGAATGTCTCATCGTTCTCTGCAGGCCAGAGTTGGAAACTCTTTCTCGCAGAACTCTCGGATCCACACAGCTGGACAAATTTCAGAAACATGAGCATCTTCCAATTAAAGAAAAATAAATGGCATACTGTGTTAAATATGTTTTTAAATCATAAATGTGTTTCCAGGGATACCTCATTTCCATTCAGTTCCCCCGGCTTGATCCAGATATCTGTTCGTTCCTTTGTTTATTTTTCTCATCATTTATGTAATCTGAATCAGAGGACCAGAAAAATGTTGCTGTATGATCTTATCCTTTTTTTTAAGAGATATTTAGCTATTAGAGGTCATTTTCACAAATTCCAGGAGCAGCAATTACTGTTTTCTAAGCTGTTGCGTTGGTTTGGAAATTTTGGGGAAAAGAAATATTGGAATAAAAATGACACTTTAAGAAAAGACAGAGAGATAAAGGCAAGAACCGCGTACTCAACTTATTCAAGGAGAAAGAAACCGACACTACTGTTTGACACAGCTGTTTCAGGGAAGTACCTTTGGAAATGGAAGTGTGTCTATGAAAAATTAACCAACAGTCAAATTCCAAGATGAGCTTGAAGGAACCTGCGAGAAAGAGCTCGCCGTACAGGAACAGCTAAGTGCATAGTTTTTAATATATTTGAAGTGGAATCTTACTGCCCTTTTTTTGGAAGTCTGCAATAGTGAATAGAGTGGATTCTTTGTGATGATATGTTTATTGAGTTCTGCCTCTTCATTAAATTGAATAATACAAAATATTGATACTGAAGTTGCCTGGAGCAGTGCTTTATTACAGCATCATTTGGAGATGCTGGTGTAGGACTCGGCTGCACAATGTTAAAAATCACACAACATCGGGTTATGATCCAACAGATTTAATTGGAAGCACACTAGCTTTCGGAGCGACGTTCCTTCATCAGGTGATAGTGGAGAGCTCGACCGTAACACAGAATTTATAGCAAAAATTTGCAGCGTGATGTAATTGAAATTATACATTGAAAAATTGATTGTCTGTTAAGCCTTTCATCTGTTAGAATAGAGTGATAGTTTCACTTCTTCCATGTGTGAATCACAAAACTTTTTTTTTGAAGTTGCATTCTTGGTTTAGCTGTTAACAATGGTGATAGCTAGACAATATGTTGAAGGTGTAAGCCCGCTGTGTTCTCTGTCTATGACCTGACGTTTAGATTGATTCTAATCTAAAAAGTGAGATAACAGAGATTTACATAAATTCATGCAGTTTTTGAGTTTTACATGAATGACTGCAGTTTTTCAGCAAAGAGCAATGTAACTCTGCAAGTACAAATTCACCCGACAAAATATATGTGTGCATGTGGGTCTTTATCTGTGTGTATATCTATCTGGGGTGGCGGTTGTGAGTGTAAGAAAGTGTGTGTGTGTGTGTAGTTAGTGCAGAGTGCCTTTAGTCTGTGAGTGGGTACATGCATGAGTGTCGGAGTGTGTGTCTATACGGGTGTGTGTGGGTGTCTGTGTGTACCTGTGTCCATGTGTATGTGAGAGTGTGTGTGTGTGTAAGAATATCTGTGTGAGTGTGTCGTGCAATGGTGGTCACCTGTAATGTGACATGAACCCAAGGTCCCGGTTGAGGCCCTACCTCTGGGGACCGAACTTAGCTGAGGAACGCCAATTTTGAAGGTATTAGCAAATAATTTTCCGAAGCTGACTGGGGGTGAATATTCGCCAGTAGAGCAATAGTTGGAAAATGAGAAGCCTTCAAAAATGGGACAATGATAACCCAGAGACAGTATGTTCCTGTTCGGGTGAAGGACATTGTTAGTCTGAAAAGGGAATACTGGATCACTAGAGAAATTGAGGTTGTGGTTAAGAAAAAGAAGGAAGCATATGTCAGGTACCGACAGCAGAGATCGAGTGAATCATTATCAGAGTATAAAGGTAGTCGGAATATACTTGAGTGGGGAATCAGGAGAGTGAAATGGGGACATGAGATAACTTTGGCAAATAGGGTTAATGAGAATCCAAGTGCATGTTGTAAACAAAAGAATGAAAAAAGGCTAAATGGGGTAGAGTAGGATCCCTTAAATGTCAGCAATGCAGCCGATGAATGGAGCAGCAGGAGGTGGGGATATTCTAAACCAGTACTGTGCATTCGTGTTTACGATGAAGAAGAAAATAGGAGGTGCGGAAATCGATGGTGATGTCTTCAAAAATGTCCATATTCGAAGGGAGCAAGTGCTGGATGTCTTAAAATGCATATCGTTGGATAAATCCCAGGACTTCATCAGGTATACTCCCGATCTCTGTGGGAAGCTGGAGAAATGATTGCTGTGCACTTTGCTGAGATCTTGCTTCATCAATAGTCAGAGCTGACGTGCCACATGACTGGCTGTTCACCGAAGTGGTGTCACTATTTGAGAAAGGATGGAAAATCCAAAAAAAAAGCTAATATCAGTGATGGGTGAGTTTTTGGAAGGAATCCTGAGGGAGAAGATATGGAAGAATTTGGAATGACAAAGATTGATTCGGGATATTCATCACTGCTTAATGCTTGAGAAGTCATGTCTCATTAACTTGACTGAATTGTTTTGAAGAATTAACGGAAGATGAATGGTGAGGGGAGAACGGTGGACGTGATCTTTGGGTTCTTTCGTAATACATTTGCAAGATTTCATATGGTAGAGTGGTTAGCATGGTTAGGTCACATGGAATATAGGGATAACTGGCTAGTTCGATCTCGAACTGTCTCCAAGGTAAAAGAGAGGCGGTGGTGTTAGTTGTTAGTTTTCCAGGCTGGAGGCGTCTGAACAATGTTTTGCCAGAAGGAAGCGGCACTGCTTTTCGTTATTTTTAAAAATGATTTGAAAGTGTGCATAGGAGTTATTGTGAGGAAGTTTACAGCTGTCACCAAAACTGGATATGCAGTGGACAGCGAAGAACGATATCTCACAGTACAATGGGAACTTGATCAGTTGGACCAGTGGGCGGAGGAGTGGCAGTTAGAGTTAATTTGGATAAATGTGACGTGCTGCATTTTGGAAAGGCAAATCAGTACAGGATATATGCAGTAGATGTATGTTCATGGGTGGGGGAGTGTTGCTGAACAACAAGACGTTAGAGTGTAGGTTCGTAGTTCCTTGAAAGTGTATTTTCAGGGAGATAGGAAGAGAAGAAGGTGTTTTGTTTGATTGCTTTACTTTTCAGTGCGTTGAGAATAAGAGTTGTGAGGTCCCGTTGCGGCTGTACAGGATATTGGTTCGGCCAATTTATGAAGCTTCCATGGAATTCTGGTCTCCCTCCTTTAAGAAGGATTTAATGAAACTTGAGAGCGTACAGAAAATATTCACAATAATGTCGTCATTTGAGGGTTTGCGGTATAGTGAGACAGTGAACTGCCTGGGGCTGTTTTCCTTGTAACGATTGTCACAGAGGCGGGAACATTTTATTTTTATTTATAAAATCATGAGGGCCTTGGAGAGGGTAATTAAGATTGTATTTTCCATGGGCTGGGGGAATCCAGAAATAGAGGTTGTGGCTTTAGGCTGAGAGGGAGGAATTCATAGGGACCTAAGGGATAATGATTTCTACCCAGGACATGATGTGTATATGGAATGAGCTGCCAGAGGAAGTGATGAAGGCTGGCACATTTCGAATATTTATTGAACGTCTGGATGGGTATATCACCAGGAATAGTTTCGAGGGAAATGGGCCAAATGGGACTTAAATGGACCTGGGATGTCTGGTCAGCAAGGATGAGTTGGAAAAGAGTGTCTATTTCCATGTTGGACAACACGACGAGACACCAATAAGAGCATGGCTGAACTGTGATCTAACCCCTCATTCCTTCCTTTGTCCCTTACCTACAACATCTTCTACCTCAATTCGATTTCAAACAGTAACACACTTCCCGTTGTGTTATGGAATACACATGGTCGTCGTCCTCATCCCTTGTGGCATGTCCTGCTACCGATCACAGCATCTGATTTCAGGTCAGTATGCAGTCCAGACGCAACTCAGTGCCGGGGAAGGTGTGTCTTGAATACATAAAATCGTTGATATCATCAATGAAATTTCAATCTCTAACACCGTATTCATAAAAGATGTGATTATTACATTGTGTGTTGGAATAGAGAAAGCTGAATTTTACTTTCTGTCGCATTCTGTTCCTCAATCAACATTATGTTTGGAGTGTTGCTGTTCCGTGAGGCAGAACACTCCCACCTTCTCAAGGGATGATGAGAATGGGGGAATAACTGCTGAACCCAGCCAATGATGTCCACATCCCATTAGAGAGTGAAAAAACATTCCCTTTGTGTTCCTCATCACTCACTGCCTCTGCAGACAAAGCAAACCATCCTCACTTCCCCAGTCCCACGGCTCGATGACATTGGCAAAACATTCTAAACTTTGGTGTCACTATCCCATGAGGTCACACTGATTTGTGTACAGCAAAATGGAAAATAATATTTAATAGTTAATAAATTGTGCAGTAAAGGGATAGTAACTCCAACAACGCAGGGCTCGGTTCTCTTACTCGATTTATCACTCACACAGGCACACACAGACACGCACACACACATACACACACACACAGAGACACACACATTGTATCTCTGTTAAACAATCCCTGAATGTCAGAATAACGCCGGACGTCCACACACCTAGGTCAGGCTCAAGATACACCTCCCCCCGGCACTGAGTGGCTTCTGTACTGCATACTGACCTGAAATCAGATGCTGTATTCGGTAGCAGGGCATGCCACAAGGGATGAGGACGAGGACCATGTGCATCTTCAGAATCTAACATGGAATCAGAACAGAACAGGTGATTAAAATGCAAACTCTGAGACAATGTCACATTTCTCCAGTTTCTGTCTTACTTTCCAAGCACCAAATATATGCGCGACACAATTATGCCAACTGCACGCACCTGCTATTCTCTGTGTAAAGAAACTACATCTGACACCTGTCTTATACCTATCATCCCTCAGTTTAAAGTTATGTCCCCTCGTGCGAGCCATCAGCATCTGAGGAAACATGCTCCCACTGTCCACAGTATCTAAACTTCTGATGATCTTATATGTTTGAATCAAGTCACCTCTCAAACTTCTTCTCTCTAGTTAAGACAGCTTCAATTCCCTCAGCCTTTCATCATTAGACGTTGCCTCCACACCAGCAGCACCCTCAAAAATCTCCTCTTAAATCATTCCAACGCTTCCATATCCTTCCAATAATGTGGTGCCCACAACTGTACGCATTACTCCAAGTGTGGCTGCGCCAGAGTTTTGTACAGGCGGAGCATGACCTCGAGGCTCCGAAACACAATCCCTGTCCCAATAAAAGCTAACGCACCAAATGTCTTCTAAACAACCCCATCAGAGCTGAGAATGTGTTGCTGGAAAAGCGCAGCAGGTCAGGCAGAATCAAAGGAACAGGAAATTATACATTTTGGGCATATCCTCTTCATGCCCGAAACGTCGAATTTCCTGTTCCTTGGATGCTGCCTGACCTGCTGCGCTTTTCCAGCAACACATTTTCAGCTCTGATCACCAGCATCTGCAGACCTCACTTTCCCCCCTAACAACCCCATCAACCTGGGTGGCAACTTTCAGGGATCTATGTATGTGGACATCAAGATCTTTATGCTCACCACGAATCTTACCATGCTCCAAGTTCTCTTTATTACCATTGCTCATTCCAAAGTGATTTATCTCACACTTTTCCACATTCAACTCCATTTGCCACCTCCCAGCTCACCTCTGGAGATTAGCTCTGCACCTCTGTAACCTGCAACATCATTCGGCACTATCCACAACTCCACTAATCTTAATGTCATCCGCAAATTTACGAACCCTTTCCGCAACACATTCACCTCGGTCATTTATAAAAATGACAAAGCACACTGTCCCCAAAACAGATTATTGTGGTAAACCACGAGTAACTGTTCTCCAGATTGAAAATTTTCTATCAGCCACCACCCTCTTCCCTCTTTAATCCAGCTAATTTCTGTTCCAAACTCATTAAATTAACTTTAACCCCATGCCTCCGTATTTTGTATAATACCCGACCATTGGGAAACTTACCAAACGCCTTACTGAAATCCACATAAACCACATCAACCGCTTTACCATCATACACCTGTTTGGTCCCCATTTGAAAGAGCTCAATCAGGTTTGTGAGCAACGAACTACCCTTCACAAAACCATGTTGACTGTCATTAATCAACTTTATTCTCTTTTGTTGGTTAGATATCCTATCTCTCATAAACTTTCCAATATTTTAACTATTTTAGCCAGCATTAAGTAAAGTTATTCACTGTCTCTATTCGGGACATCCACATAATTTATTAGAACGTTTTCTTACACACGCTTGACAAATTCCTTTCCGTCTGAACCCTTAAAACCATGATAATTTTAGTTTATGTTTGCAAGGTTAAAATCCCCTACCATAACCATTGTATTATTCTTACAGATAACTACGATCCCCTTCCAAGATTGTTTATCAATTTCCAGTTGATTATTGTAGGGCATATAGTACAATCCCTATAAGGTAATCATTCCTTTCTCAGTTCCCGCTCCATATCCCTGCATGTGTTAACAAGTGCATCCTCCTTCGGTACATAGAACATCGAACGTTATGTTCTCTTTGTCCCTCGACTTTGCGCCGACCTGTGGAATCACCCTGAAGCCCATCTAACCTACAGTATTCTATTCTCCAGCATATGCCTGTTCCAATGTCATTTAAATGCCCTTAATATTGGCGAGTCTACCACTGTCGCAGACAGTGCTTTCCACACCGCTACAACTCTCTGAGTAAAAAAACTATCTCTGATGTTCATCCTGTATCTATAACCCCTCAAATTAAAGCTACACCCCCTCGTGCTAGCCATTACCATCAGAAGAAACAGGCTCTCACTGTCCAACCGATCTAAATGTGTGATTACATTATATGTATCAATTTATTCGCCTCTCAATCTTTTTCTCTGTAACGGAAACACCCTCAGATCTCTCAACCATTTCATGTAATATCTTCCCTCCAATACTGGCAAAATCCTGGCAAATCCCCCCGCCTCATTTCCAAAGCATCCACATCTTTCCTATAATGCAGTGACCAGGACTGTACGCAAAAATCCAAATGTGGTTGTATCATTGTTGCTTTTGATCTCGTGGACCGGAAACTCAATCCCTCGATCAATAACAGCTAATAAACTGTATGCCTTCTTACTGCCCTATCAAGCTTTCGGAAATTTTCAAGGATTTTAAGTACCTTTCACCAAGATCTCTCTTCTCATCTACATCACCAAGAATCTTACCATTAGCCCAGTACTCTGTATTCCTGTTACTTCTTCCAAACTGAATCACCTCACACTTTTCCACACTAAACTTCATTTGCCAATTGTCTGCCCAGCTGTGCAGCTTATCTTCATCTCTCTGTTAAATACAACATCCTTCAAAACGATCCACAATTCGACCAACCTTAATGTGCTCCGCAAATTTACTAACCCACACTTCGATTCTCTCATTCACGCCTTTTATAAGAATGAAGAACAGTGTCCCGAAAACAAATCCTTGCAGTACACCACTAATAACCAAAGTCCAGGATGAATATTTCCCATCAACCGTCACCTTCTGTCTGCTTTAAGCTAGCTAATTTCTCATCCAAACTGCTAAATCACCCTCAATCCCATGTCTCCGTATTTGTACAAGAGCCTACACTCGGAACCTTGTCAAATACTTTACCGAAATTCATATCTACGAGATGAAACGCTATACCACCATCCAACTGCTTGGCCACCTTCTCAAAGAACTCACTAAAGCTCGAGAGGCACGACCTAACCTTCACAAAACCGTGTTAACTATCCCTAATGAACTTATTCATCTCTCGATGATTATAAATCCGGTCTCGAACAACCCTTTTCAAAACTTTGCTGACAACCGAAGTAAGGCTCACAGGTCTATAATTTCCGAGGTTGTCTCTACTCCCCTTTTTGAACAAGGGAACATCATTTGCTGTCCTCCATGGTCTGACACGAATCCTGTAGACAATGAGGATATAAAAATCAAACCCAAAGGCTAGGCACTCTCCTCCTTGACTTCCCTGAGAATCCTAGGATAATTCCTATCCAGCCCAGGGGACTTATCTATTTTCATAGTTTCCAGAACTGCTCACACCTCCTCCTTATGCACCGCAATCCCATCTGGTCTAGTAGCTTGTATTTCAGTATTATCCTCGCACACATTGTCTTTTTCTAATGTGAATACTGACGAAACGTGTTCATTTAGAGCTTAATCTATCCCCCCTGACTCCACTCGCCACTTTGCACTACTATGCTACATTTGTCCTAATCTTACTATAGTCATTCTTTTATTCATGATGATGCTATCGAAATCCTTAGGGGTTTCCTAGATCCGCCAATGAATTCCCATGTCCCGTACTTGTTCGTTTTAGGTCTATGTTTGGATGGAATGCGATCCCTGATCAAAATGCCACTCCCTGTCCTCTTTTGCTCCATTTTCTTACCATGCCTTAGGGGTCACCTTTTTTTTTTAGCTCCCTGCTTTAGAGAACATCTCTGGGACATTCGCTCCAACCAAACACTCGCACAAACCAACCATCCCGCCCTATGGACCAACATTTCAACTCCCCCTCCTACTCAGTCAAGAACATGGAGGTCTTGGGTCACCTTCACCGCCGCTCCCTCACTACCCGACGCGTGGAGGAAGAACGCCTCAGAACACTTCAACCACAGGGCATCAACGTGGACATCACCAGTTTTCTTATTTCCCCATCCCCCACCTCACCCAAGTTCCCAACTTCCAGCTCAGCACCGTCCCTATGACCTCTGCGACTGGCCTATCTTCTTTTCCACCTGTCCACTCCACCCTCCTCCCTGAGCAATCACCTTCATCCCCACCCCCACTCACCTCTTGTACTCTTTGCTTATTTTCTCCACACTCCCAACCTCCTCTCATTTTTCTCTCGACCCTTCAGGCACTCTGTCTGTGTTACTGATGAAGGGCTTTTGCCCGAAACGTCAATTTCACTTCTCTTCCGATGCTACCTGAAGTGCTGTGCTTTTACAGCATCACGGTATTCCAGAATCTGGTTCCCAATGAAAATCTGCAGTCATTGTCTTTACCTTTGAGCACATTGTTCACCCTCTCCGAGATATTCTTGATCATTGCACTGGGGAGGTAACAAGCCTTTTGCGCGCTCCCCTGCAGAATGCTTGTACCTCCGAATTTAGAGGTTCCTATCACAACCAATCGCTTGGAACCTGACATTCTACGTTACATTAAAGCCTGTCTTGGTGACAGAAACTTTACTGCTAGTGCTGCATTCATCTGAGATCCATCTCGAGTACATCTCAAGCAGCATACTTGTTTGAGATGGGGATAGCCAACAGAAACTCCAGCACTACCTGCCTCTTCTTCCCAACTTTAATAGACGTAACCCAAATTCATGACTGTATCTGCGAATTTTCTCCCTTCCTATAACTGCTTTGCTCCTGTAAATTCTTCACTGCCTCTAACTGCCGTTCCAGCTGATCAAAATATACACATTGAATTCATAACCAAACACTCTTACTGCCAACATCCTCAACCATAGCATGGAAACTCTCCCTAACCCCTCACATTGTAGAGGAAGGGCACATCACTCTCCTAAAGGCAATCTTTACACCGGAACGATCTATAGTGACAAGAAATAGCACAGTCTTACTGCTCTAACAAAGCACTGCTCCAGGCAACTTCAGGATCAATATTTTGTATTTTTAAATTTAATCAAGAGGCAAAACTCAACAAACATATCATCACAAAGAATCCACTCTATTCACTATTGCAGACTTCCATAAAAAGGACAGTGATGTTCCACTTAGAATATTTTAAAAACAATGCATTTATCTGTTCCTGTACTGCGAGCTCTCTCTCGCACGTTCCTTCAAGTACATCTTGGAGTTTGACTGATGGTTAACTTTTTCGCAGACACACTTCGATGTCCAAAGATACTTCCCTGAAACAGCTGTGTCAAGCAGTTGTGTCGGTTTCTTTCTCCTTTAATCCCTTGAGCACAAGGTTCTTGCCTTTGTCTCTCTGCCTTTTTGAAGAGTGTCATTTCTATACGAATCTTTCTTTTCCCCAAAATTTCCAAACCAACGCAACAGCTTAGAAAACAGCATTTGCTGCTCCTGGAATTTGTGAAAATGATCTCTAATAGATAAATATCTAAAAAAAAGGATTAGATCATACAGCAACATTTTTTCCGGTCCTCTGATTCAGATTACATAAATCATGAGAAAAATAAACAAAGGAACGAACAGATATCTGGATCAAGCCGGGGGAACTGAATGGAAGCGAAGTAACCCTGGAAACACATTTATGATACATCATATTTTATACAGTATGCTATTTATTTTTCTTTAATTGGAAGACGCTCATGTCTTTGTAATTTGTCCAGCTGTGTGGATCCGAGAGTTCTTGGAGAAAGTGTTTCCCTCTCTGCCCTGCAGTGAATGATGATACATTCACCAGATAGTTTATTTTTGTGTCAGCTTCACTTGCTGTGCAGTGATTGCTTGGGAGATTTTTTTTTCTCTGAGGCATGAATCATTCCTCTTTTGGTTTGGGCTTTGTTGTTCAGCTTTCTGTATTCTGCTGCTCATTGCTATCAGCAGTTTACTTTGTTCCTCGAGTCTCTTCCGTGTTGCTTCTTGGATGGAGTCATTTCTTTCTCATTGGAAAAAACAACAAAATCCTTTTGCTCCTTCCTTTTTTCCATTTCGTTCATTCCTCACGTGGACACCTCGTTCCATTATCATCTGCATCTCTTGGCTCTCGGTCACTTCGATTTATTCATCAATTGAATTGTTTTTATAACTGGATATTTGACGGCATACTTTAACTGATCTCGAAAGTTTTTCTGTGTCACCACATAAATAAGTGCATTTGTGCAGCAACTGAGATTCCGCAGCATGTATGCAACTTGTTCAAAGAGATAATAATCATCTGCGTAATAAAAAACATTGAATATATATAAAAGATACACAAACCAGAGAAGGATAAAATTGGCGGATATGGCAAAGAGTAAAATCACAGATTTCTTTCTGCTGTCTATCTCTGGGTCAATCTCTGTTTTTCTCTCACCCCTCAGTCCTTTACGTGCCTTAACGGCCTCAAAGATGTGTCTGACGGTCAGAACGTTGAGAAAGACAATAAAAATGAATGGGAGACATAGTGTTAAAAATATTGCAATATATGCAAAACTCACCCAATGTACATTGTAATAATAACTGTATTTGATGGAACAAAACCATGGAATGTTTCTAACGTTCCTTCCGGATTCATATATGAAATAAATGGGACTATTCTTTAAAGAGAAGAAAATACAGATTGTTGCTAGAACTCTCATTGCTGTTTTCGCTGTGCAATACTGAGATTTCATCTGATGAATACAAATGACTACAAATCGATCAAATGTAAAAGCAACAGTGAACCAGACAGAACAATCCACAGTAAAGTAGCTCAGGACGTGGAGAACACTACAAACAGGAGTGATGTCCAGAAAAGACAGTGGATAATAATAGTCAACAAACTTAACCATTATGATATCACAAATGATGAACAGTAGATCAGACACTGCCATGGCTACGAGATAGCAAATGGTACATCTTGAAAGGCCACACTTGCTCCGAGATAAGAATGCAATTGCCACCAGACTAACTGTAAGATGAAAGAAAATAGATTTGAAATGATTAATTGAATTTTCTAGATTAATGTTGACTTTTAGAACTCAGGTTTCTTTTTGTTCAGTACAATGTCATGCGAACCACTACAGTAGCTTCTCTCAAGTGAAATAACTTGCACTTTCAAAAGACAAACACAACCACATGGGCAGAACATTAATCTCAGAAACACGACCAGGTACTCATTACGTCTTTTTGGGGGTGGTGGAGGGGTTGGTCGGAAGAAGGTATTTGTTTCCCTTTACAGTGTCGAACTGTAGTTTCCCATAACAAAACACTTACAAAAAACACCCGGATTCAGTAAAACAACGAATCGGAGACTTCTAATCGGCAACTGTTTCACACAGAAGGTGATTTAATTTTGTAATGAACTGCCGCAGGAATTTATATATACCGGTACAGATGTAATATTCAAAAGGCATGTGGGCAGGTGCATGAATAGAAGAAGTATAGAGGTCTTTGGATGCCACAATGATTCTGTGCTTTGCACTCATGTCTCACAGTTCAAGTGAGTCAGGTGAGATTCCAGACTCACTGAGACTGCCTATGTTGAGTTTGCACGTTTTCTACGTGGCTTACATCAGTTTCTGCCCGATGCACCAACTTTCTTCAAAAGTCCAAAAATGCACATTTCAGGTGGTATGACAATGCTAAATTTTCCCTGGTGTTTGAGGGATGTGTAGATTAGGTGCGTTAGCCATTGGAAACGCAGGGGATAACGGAGGGGGAACGGATGTAGACTTGTTGAACTGAGTTGCCTGTTTCCACACGATGTGGATTCTATGAAATGCAGAACTTATTCGGCATGGACAAGTTGGACTGAAAGTGTGCATTTCCATCGTACAACGCTAAGATGCTCATCGTGCATTCAGGGATGGTAATGGCATTGTAGGTCAATGGGTGTTTGGTAGATTCTAACTGCTTAAGATTATTATTGTCTGGTGTTTGGAGAGTGCGAATGCTATTTATCAATGACCATGCCAAGCTGTATGCAATCATGATGTTTTGGGACGCAAACGTCTTCATTATACAAGGAGTTACAAACAGTGCTGAACGTGGTGTAATTGTTTGCAAACATCTTCGCTTTGGACATGACAAGTGGAGGGAAGGCCATGAGTGAGGCAACTGCAGAGTTTGGAGACAAGGACACGGCCTTGCAGAGTTCATGCATCAATGTGTGACAGCTGAGATGAATGTCCTTTTAGTGCCAGAACCATCTTATCCGTAGGCAGTGTAATAATAAAGAGAGTTGTAATCTCACTGACTCCAGTTTCTTTAAGACTTCCTGTTGTCAGTATATGTTTATGATCTATACGTTAAGAACGCGGAGATTTTATTTCAGTTCATTAAGAAAAACGATAAAAATAGGAACATCTGATAAAGGAATAAATGGTTTGTAAGGCAAGTCAAACAATTCGGAGTTTGTCGCACTTTAGAGTATAACACATGGTTATGTCGAATGGTCAGAAGGTGTAGAACAAAAATTTGGGATTGTGTGATGAGGTTGGACATCTGGCAGAGTCAGAACGTTTATCATTATCACGCGAAAAGAAGACAAATGCTCTCTACTTGGAAAATTAGATCTCTGAGCTCTGCCAGTAACATGAATTATGTAGACGGCTAGCAGAATCTTATGAATTTTGCCGAAGTCAAAAATCTTCTTCAAGATTTTCTGTATTATTATACAACATTCTTTATTGTATTCTCTTTCTTTCCTGTAATCCTCTCTAATTCAATTATTTATCACAGCCATAATATTACAAGTGCTGATGCCCATTATTTATTGCATCAGAGTTTTGTCCTATTAAATTTATTTTGATTTTAATAATACTGCCTTAAATCTAACAGGTGCAAAGTCCTAAACAAAACCTCTTCCTCCCAAGGAGGGCACACATCACAAAGTAATGGACAGTGATCACTTTAAAAATCAACTACGCTTAGATTATGAATAACCGTTTCAAACATTGTTAATCAAAATCTTATCAGATACAGGTGCGGAATAGTGTCAACAGTTGTTAGTCTAGATCCTTCATTATTAACGTCTAGATAAAGGAATTTAGCAGCCATGATACAGGCTTGCCCTAACCATGCTGGAATATCAATTTGTCCAAAAGATTTTTTAAGTAACATCGGACAAATGAGTGAATTGACATTGCTATTCTGTTATTTTCACGGTATGCGAATGAGTCACATATATGCACCCCTTATGGAACATTTAACTTGGCAAACTGAGTTCCAAATATACACATCAACGATTTATTTAATTTGCATTCAATCATATTTATAATCTACAATGACAGTTTCATCAGTGAACAAATCAGAAATTAGAAATGTATTATGAAAGAAGCATTACACGTTTACAGTTAAATTATGGTCCTCATTATGAACGTAGTCAGGTATTCACTTGAATTCGATTCACCACAAACAGTTCAATTCTATATTCATAGATACTCCTACGTACAAAAACCCACTGGGGCAAACCGTTCCCCTCCAGTTACCATCCCGCACTCAGTGATGCTCCCAGTAAGACTTGGGCACTGGGGTTACTTGTTCCTCTTTGAATAGGAACCCACATTCTGAATAATGCTAATTGGAAGATGCAGACATATGTACAACATGATTGGTTCCAAGACTTACCGGGAACTCCAACAACAGCAATGATGGTGAAGTAAACTTTTTCGACCATTTGCTTTGGAAGCTGCATTTTATTGGTTTTGGCACTAACTCTCCCTTGCTGTAGCTGTTAATCTGTTGGAATTGGAGATAATACAGTTTCAGAGACTTTACTTTATATTGTGTTGTATATCCACTGGGAAATTATGATGACACTTTCCACCTTTTAACCATTTTCAACAACTGAATTATCCCAACAGGTATACTTTAATGATGTTTTTTCTCTAAGTCAATTTGAATAGCCCTAGTTCTGAATTAATTGGATCCTCTTGGGTCTCAAATGCGAATTGCGGGTTATCTTCAACAACAACACTTGCTTTATTTCCCTCACAATTAGTCCCAAAAATGTAACTTTTTTGCACTTCTTTTCACAGAGAAAACTTGTTGCTGAGGCTTTTCGGTCATTCAATGCCTTTCGTTGTGGAATTCGTTAAGAGGTGTTCTACTCAACATGGTTATATTGTTGCTTTCCTGTTAATTAACTTCTGCAACTTGTTTGGCAAAATCTACCTGTGTATGAATTCTCTAACTCAGAACCAGAAGTTCATAGTAACCATCACAACAGTTTGAACGTATACCAGTTAATATTTCTTCAAAACGAAGACAAAAATTAATTCGGTGCAACTTCGATGAATTGGCAATGCTAAATTGCCCGGAGTGTTAGCTGAAGGGGGAAATGTATTGGAATGGGTTTAGGTGGGTTGCTCTTCGGAGGGTCAGTGTGAACTCGTTGGGCTATAGGACCTGTTTTCACATCGTCTAATCGAATATAAAAACAGGAACAAATTCCGAATTTTAAGTGAAAAATCTTTGAATGATAACATCATTTGGGACAGACTTGAGTCATCGATCCATCGTGTTTGTAACTCGAAAATTATATTATAAACTACATGAGTCCCATTTCAAAACTTGCACCATTATCTTGATTGTCATTCAAGTCCTTTTTCAAGATTTTGAAGATTTGCAACTCAACCGACGGTCCTCTGGATGTCATTTTCCCTTTGAACCTCGAGCCTTTCAGCTACAATATGGGCCACATTGCTATTGGATCTTCAGAGAAGGGGTAAAATTGCTTTAGATTCCCCCAATCCATGCCCCCTGTAGTCTTATACTCTTATCTCTACTCGTAAGATCGCAACTCGACCTTATCCAGAATCTGTCTTCACAACTCAACTGCTACATTCCCAACAACATTGTCCCTAATGTCTTTGTGCACACTGTCTCATTCAATCACATCTCTTTTATCGTACAGTGACCAGAACTGCACACAAAACTCCAATTGTGACTGAACCAAAGTTCACCAGAGCACTGACAGGAAATCCCTGCTGGTAGAGATATCTTTTTCACTGAACCATTAACCACTTCTGACACATTGAGGGATCCCTATTTCCTCTGAGCTCCCTCGTATCACACCACTCATTGAGGACTGTCTTGTCTTGAGCCTCCTGGCAAGAAATATCATCTCACATTTATGAAAGTTAAATTTCATCTGCCACTGACAGGCCCAACTGACAAATCTGTCTGTTTCTATCTGTACCCTGAGATTATCTTCCTCACTACCATTCACCCTGTGAATATTTGTATCATCAAACTTACTTCTCATCCCTAAACTTCCCCTCTGTTTATCCCACCAACCAGCCTCACCACTAAGACACAGCACATCTATGCATTTGAATTTTAACTATGCTAACATGTTTCTACTTATTACCTTCCTTACTGTGGGTAAGTATTTCCCTCTGCTCTTTTACAGTTCCTTCAAACTCAGCAAATACACTAACCCACCTCAATGAGAAGCAAAGGAGATGTTCTCATAATTATTCACAAACAGTTCAAATAAACATAGATGACAGTTAGAAGTAAGTTTGGAGTGCACGTAGCAGGACGTAGTCGTAGAAATGGCCAATATACAATTAATGATGCCAGAAGTTAAGGATGTTCACGATATTGGATCGGGAATATAGCAAACGATATGCAAAAAAATTGGGGGATGTGGGAAGCAGAGGTGTTTACGCTGCTGACTAAAGCAAGACCACCTAAGTCTGAGTTGGACTACACAGTGATATTTGGTGAATGTCAGGATGAGGTGTTCGAAAGACAATAGCAGTTGAAAGACAGAGCTCCTCAAAATTTGAGAAGTGAAGCAATGGTATTAGGGAAGCAGGAAGTGATCCTGCAAATAGAGAGAACTCCATCCCTGCCAAACTAGTAGAGTGTACCACGCCTTGCACTGCATGTTAACAAGGGATATCAATCTGAAGATTTAGATCTTATGGCCAGTCATGTAGAAACAGTTAGGGATTGGTATATGCTCACGCCAGGGGTTTGGGAACCCAGGGATGGCAGCCATACCAAAACACAAGCGTGCTGCAGCTTGATAAGGAATCTATAGGAAGCCAAGGTAACAATCCAGCGGAGCATGCCAGTGACAGTGGAGGAAGATGATCAACATGGTAATGAACAATTGGATACAGTACCAGACAATTTGTGGTCGCAACATGATACAGATGTGGGAGAGTGAAATCAGCTGGACCAGTGGACATAAGGTTGAAAACAGGAGCTGGGACATTAGTGACATTTATAATGAATCAATATATCTCAAGGATTGGTATACCGTCGGAAATCAGCTCAGAGACTGACTCTATCTTCATTCAGAACGTAGTTAACTTGATGCTGACTTCTTTGAAAATCAAGCAGAGATTTGGAGGTGTATATCATCCCCAGTCTTAGGGTATGGTGGAAAGTATTCATGGGACATTGACAACTAAATTAAACAAGATCTGTGCAAGCACCAACCTTAATTGGATTGATGTGATGCCTTTGGCTTTACAATCTAACACTACATGAGATGCTCACACCGCTTGAGATGCTCACAGTTGCACTTATACAACCAAACCTTGAATGTGCTTGTCCATCGATACGTCTCAGTGAAACAGATCTTACCTGACCATCTCTGTAAGCTGGGGGCTCTGCTCAATCTGAGGTCAAGTCAGAGCCTGGTTGCCTGGAGCAGGCTGGTAATAAATGGTGAGGACACGGCAGGTATAGGAAGTGCTCTGTAGCTGTGGGAAATAAGTCTGAACCTATTAACCAGGACTTACATTACTCCCAGAGTAACGGACGTCCAGGGAAACTATTACCAGATTTCCCGGGGTCATATCTCTAACAGTGAAATCGATAGCAGCCGCTGTCCCCGTAATAAAGGAAACAGTGAAATACATCGGAGTGAGGTTTGAAGAGAAAGTCCAAATACCCCACACAGGCAACATTTTACTGTTTACTGAATCATCTCACTCACCTCTCAGTTTCCCTTTGTCTCCCTCTGCCTCCTTTGCTATTATTCCCATTTCCTGTCAGTCTGCAAGTCTTTTGTTCTGATTGTCTCTGGATGCCCGAAACATTTTATCCGGTTAACAATTCTTCCAGGATTTTCCCAACCTCCAGCTACCAATGATTGCATCTGTAGCTCTCATTCTCTCTCTCTCTCTCTCTTTCTCTCTCCCAGTCTCTATTTATTTTTAACCATCCCGTGTATCATTTGGCATCAAGTAGTGCATCAGTCAAAGTAACTCAAATTCAAGTGACAGCGAGTTATCAAGAAGGCTTGTGGCATTCTCTGATTCATTGCCGGAGGATTTGTACAAAAACAAGTAACATTGTTCTGCTCTCTGTCAATTACCCTGATTTTCTCGTTAAACCTCTCACTGATCCCAGAATTTACTACAACACTAGGGTAGGGATACGAAGTACATCAAAATTGACCTTCCCATGCATGAAGATGAAATGTGAATTGCAGGGTTTCATGTTTTCTTTAATATGATGGGCCTTGTTCCAATTACCTCATCTCAAACTGTGCCCACTGACACTGCAAAGAGACTGTTTTACACAAAGTCTGTTCCTTGACACACCCTAGCTTTACCTCTTTCATTTTCCGCAGAGCAGCTGGCACCAGGTGACCGATTATGGGAGAGAACACTTTGCCTTCCTGCTGGCTCTACCTGCTACCCAGTGCGGAAAGACCAACAGTGATGTAGACTTGAACCCCAGCAGATTAATACATCCTTTCATTACCGACGATATGAACATTTTCCTGAACTCCCTAGGTGGAAATTACCTCGCTGTCTTCCCGAACAGCGGCAGTGTTTGCCCAGAAAGGAAATTGCTGAATCCCGCCCAGATCAAAGGGAACCGCACCACGGCTCAGCTTTTCCAAACTCTGCTGAATAAGCACAATAACCAGCCAATGGGCTCTATCATTCTATGCACCACCTACAGGCAATATCTATATCACTGTTTCAGTAACACGGGGAATTGTGAGATCATTCCTGCCTTGCAAATTTCCCCATTTCGGGACATATGGACTGATCCAGACATTCACAAGTATTTTGTCTTCAGTAAAATATTTGCCAATGATGCAGATCAGAGCCGACACCAGGATATCCGTGAAAAGCTGGCTGCAGTGGAGAATACTGAGTTTAATATCAGAAGGTGTGATAGAGAATACCCATTAAGGTGTAGAGAATGTTCCGCAACGGAATACTGCATCGAGCAGACTTAAAATTGGCGAGTCCTCTCCTGAAGTTGGCAGGGCATTCCATGCCCTAACTACTCTCTGAATAAAGAATATATTTCTGATATCTGGCCTATATATATCACTTCTCAGTTTAAACTATGCCCCTTGTTCTTTAAATTACCATCCAAGGAAAAAGGCTCTAACTGTCTGACCCATCTATTCCTCTGATGATCGTGTGTGCCTCTGTCAAGTCACGTTTAAATCTTCTTCTCTCCAACGAAAACAGCATTAAGTCAATCAGCCGACTTCAGAAGACCTTCCCTCCGTACCAGGCAACATCCTGATAAATATCCTCTGCACCATTTCCAAAGCTTCCACATCCTTCCTATAATGCAGTGAGCAGAACTGTGCACAGTACTTCAAGTATGGCCACACCAGAGTTTTTTTCACCTGCAACATGACTTCATGGCTCCAAAACTCAATCCCTCTATTAATAAAAGCTAACACATGTATGCCATGTTAACAGCCCTTCAACCTGGATGAAAACTTTCAGGCCTCTGACATGGACACTGAGATCTCTCTGCTCATCCACACTACCAACAATCTTACCATGAGCTCAGTAAGCTGCATTTCTGTTACTCCTTCTAAAGTGAATCACCACTCACTTTTCCGCATTAACCTCCATGTCTCAGCCCAGCTCTGCAGCTTACCTATTTCTCACTGTCACCTACAACATCATTTGCCCCTATCTGCACATCCACCAACGTTTATGGCCTCCGCAAATATACTAACTCAGGCTTCTATACCCTCATCCACATCATTTATAAAACTGGTCAAAGCAGTGGCATCAAAACAGATCCTTGCAGTACACCACTCGTAACTGAACTCCGGGATGTAACAATTCCCATCAACCACCACCCTCTGTCTTCTTACAGCCAATTGATAATCCAAGCCGCTAGATCACCCTCAATCACATAGCTCCGTATTTTCTGTGATAGCCAACGGTGGAGAATCTTATCAAACGCCTTTCTGAAATTGAGATGTTTGACATCAATACTTGAAAGTGTTCGGAAAAGATTTCCAAGGATGCTGCCAGGGTTGGGGGGTTTGAGCTATGGGGAGAGACTGAACAGACTGCATTCAGTGTGATTTAACCTTGCTACACAGTCTATGGCTTAGTAACAGAGGAACCTTGTCGAACACTGTTGTGGAGAAAATATACAAAACCACCAGGAGATGCAGAGAGTTCTTCAAGAAGTAGGTATTTTATTTGCACCGTGACACCGAGAAAGCTGATTCCCGAAAGCCCACCGACCTCAGGGTCCGTGGATTTTTATATTATTTTAATCATGTTTCTGTTAGCTTACCAGCATGTCCAACTACATTAATCAAGTACCTCACTCTAGGTACACAATAAACCAGTGCTGATAGTTACCATTATCACCAGAGTTGTATATTCTACTGAATGTCATTATAATGTCGCCGTTAGATATTTATTGTTAACTCTGCTACAGTGATCTTCAATTTCAGACTAAGCTATCATGATAGATATTTATCTATTCCATCTGTTACAATAGTCTCCTGTCTCAAGCTCACTCTGATAACTATTAATTAGGTATTTTAATGTCATGTCCCAAATATTTATAGTCCCAATCCTGTCAAAAGAACACTTAACAGAAAAACAAACTTTATTACTTGTGTTATCTCATCTTGCCCTAGTGACCTTTCAGCCTTAACCTTACTCTCCTAATTGCTGTAAGAATGTTCCACTATGGCTAATCCATTCTGTCCCTGCCTTCCGCAGAATACAGATCCCAGTGGTCTTCATGCTTTAACCCTTCCAATGCTTTCATGTTCTTTGTTTTCCATATTCCCCCCTTTGAGACCGACTGGTCTCACCCATGGAAAGAAGCCAATAAGCTTAGCCTCTCTTGTGCCCAATACCAGAAATATAGATCCCAACATGGACAAAATAATTTTCGGAGTAGGAAACTTAAAGTGTTCTTTCTCCATTCCTGAGGTCCCTTGGGCCAAAAACCTGCCCTCTACTATCCAGAACAGGAAAAAAGACCCAAGATCCCTCACAATCTTGGACCCGCACCGTGATCTTCACAAGTATCGTCGACGTCTCCATGTGGACATATTCCTTGTACTGTGGCAGTTGTTAGATCATAACCATCGAAGAGTGGGGATCCACCAGAGGAGTAAGCTTTTCCTGGGGTATCTGAAATGACCACAATTTGCCGTGCAGTGACGCGAACTAAAAAGGACTTAATAAAATGTAGAGCACAACAAAAGATGAAGCAAAACTGCACCTACACTAAGACCAATTTTGACAAACCATGCTCCCCAAGACCCCAATATAGTATTCAGCCAATCAAAAGCCTGATGACCAAACCCCACAATGTTTTTATTTTTATCCTCTGGGTGTCATCTTTAATATGAACCTCGAGCCTTTCAACTAAGAAAAATGGGCCACATTGCAATTGGATCTTCAGAAAAGGGGAAAAACTGTTTTAGATTCCCACAATACATGCCCCCCATAGTCTTATCCTCTTATCTCTACTCGTTAGATAGCAACTCGACCTTATACAGAATCTACCTTCGCAACTTAACTGCTAATCTCCCAGCAACATTTTCACGAATGTCTTTGTGCACACTGTCTAAAGCAATCACATGCTTTTTATCGTAAAGTGACCAGAACTGCACACAAAACTCCAATTGTGACTGAACCAAAGTTCTCCAGAGCACCGACAGGAAATCCCTGCTGGTAA
The DNA here is from genome assembly GCF_020745735.1 of Hemiscyllium ocellatum. Lineage (NCBI taxonomy): Eukaryota > Metazoa > Chordata > Chondrichthyes > Orectolobiformes > Hemiscylliidae > Hemiscyllium > Hemiscyllium ocellatum. Next base: position 6,833,430 of record NC_083451.1, read on the forward strand.
AGATACCTTTTTCACTGAACCATTAACCACTTCTGCCACATTGATGGATCTTTATTTCCTCTGAGCTTCCTAGTATCCCACCACTCATTGAGTACTGTCTTGTCTGTTGTTTCCTGGCAAAAAGCATCATCTCACATTTATCAAAGTTAAATTTCATCTCCCACTCACACGCCCAACTGACAAATTTGTCTGTTTCTATCTATACCCTGAGATTACCTTCCTCAATGCCAATCACCCAGTGAATATTTGTATCATCAAACTTACTTCTCACCCCTAAACTTGCCCTCCGTTTTTCCAACCAACCAGCCTCACCACTAACACACAGCACATATACGCATTTGAATTTTAAGTATGCTAACACGTTTCTACTTATTACCTTCCTTACTGTGGGTAAGAATGTCCCACTGCTCTTTTACAGTTCCTTCAAACTCAGCAAATACACGAACCCACCTCAATGTGAAGCAAAGGAGATGGTCTCATAATTACTCACAAACAGTTCAAAGAAACATAGCTGACAGTTAGAAGTAAGTTTGGAGTGCACATCGCAGTACGTGGTCGTAGAAAAGGCCAATATATAATTAATGATGCCAGAAGTTAAAGGTGTTAGTGTTTATTGGATAGTGGATATAGCAAGTGATATTCAAGTCATTTGGGGGATGTGGAAAGCAGAGGTGTTAACGATGCTGACTAAAGCAAGACCACCTAAGTCTGAGTTGGACTACACAGTGATATTTGGTGAATGTCAGGATGAGGTGTTAGAAAGACAGTGGCAGTAGAAAGACAGAGCTCCTCAAAATTTGAGAAGCGAAGCAATGGTATTAGAGAAGCAGGAAGTGATCCTGCAAATGCAGAGAACTCCATTCCTGCCAAAATAGTAGAGTGTACCACGCCTTGCACTGCATGTTAACAAGGGATATCAATCTGAAGATTTAGACCTTATGGCCAGGCATGTAGAAACAATTAGGGAATGGTATATGCTCACGTCAGGGGTTTGGGAACACAGGGATTGCAGCCATATTAAAACACTAGCGTGCTGCAGCTTGATAAGGAATCTATAGGAAGCCAAGGTAACAATCCAGCGGAGCATGCCAGTGAGAGTGGAGGAAGATTATCAACATGGTAATGAACAATTGGATACAGTACCAGGCAATTTGTGGTCGCAATATGACACAGATGGGGGAGAGTGAAATCAGCTGGACCAGTGGAAATAAGGTTGAAAGCAGGAGCTGGGACATTCGTGACATTTATAATGAATCAAGATATCTCAAGGATTGGTATACCGTCGGAAATCAGCTCAGAGAGTGAGTCTATCTTCACTCAGAACGTAGTTAACTTGATGCTGCATTCTTGGAAAATCAAGCAGAGATTTGGAGGTGTATATCATCCCCAGTCTTAGGGTATAGTGGAAAGTATTCATGGGACATTGACAGCCAAATTAAACAAGATCTGTGCAAGCACCAACCTTAATTGGATTGATGTGATGCCGCAGGCTTTACAATCTATCACTACATGAGTTGCTCACACCGCTTGAGATGGTCACAGTTGTACTTATACAACCATGCCTTGACAGTGCTTGTCCATCGGTACGTCTCAGTGAAACAGATCTTACCTGACCATCTCTGTAAGCTGGGGGCTGTGCTCAATCTGAGGTCACGTCAGAGCCTGGTTGCCTGGAGCAGGCTGCGAATAAATGGCAAGAACACGGCAGGTTTAGGGAAAGCTCTGTAGCTGGGGGAAATACATCTGAACCCATTAACCAGCACTCTCATTACTCCCAAATGAAGAGACTTCCAGGGAAACTATTACCAGATTTCCCGCGGTCATATCTCTAACAGTGAAATCGATAGCACCCGCTGACCCTGAAATAAAGGAGAGAGTGAAGTACATCGGAGTGAGGTTTGAAGAGAAAGTCCAAATCCCCCACACAGGCAACATTTTACTGTTTACTGAATAATCTCACTCACCTCTCAGTTTCCCTTTGTCTCCCTCTGCCTCCTTTGCTATTATTCCCATGTCCTGTCAGTCTGCAAGTCTTTTGTTCTGTTTGTCTCTGTATGCCCCAAACATTTTTTACGGTTAACCATTCTTTCTGGATTTTTCCTCCCTCCAGCTCCCACTGATTGCACTGGTAGCTCTCATTCTCTCGCTCTCTATTTCTCTCTCCCCGTCTCTATTTATTTCTAACCATCCCGTGTATCATGCGGCATCAATTAGTGCATCAGTGAAAATAACTTAAAATGAAGTTACAGCGTGTTATCAAGAAGGCTTGTGGCATTCTCTGATTCATTGCAGGAGGATTTGTACATTACCCTGTCAATTACCCTGCTTCTCTCTTTAAACATCTCACTGATCCCAGAATTTATTACAACACTGGGATACTCATACAAAGTAATTCAACATTGACCTTCCCATGCAAGAACTTGAAATGTGAATTGCAGGATTTCACGTTTTTTTTTAATATAATGGGCTTTGCTCCAAGTAATCCAAACTGTACCAACTACACTGCAAAGTGACTCAAAGTCTGTTCCTTGATTGACAGCCTGGCATTAACCCTTTCAGTCTCTGCAAAGCAGCTGGGCACCAGGTGATCGATTATGGGAGACAGCACTTCGCCTTCCTGTGCGCTTTACCTGCTTCCCAGTGCAGAAAGACCAACAAGACATCCATGCATCTTTTCATTGCCTACAAAGTGAACTTTTTCCTCAACCACCCAGGTTGAAATTACCTTGCTGTGTCCCGAACAGCGGCAGTCTTTGACCAGAAAGTAAATTGCTGATCCCACCCAGATCAAGGGGAACCGCACCGTGGCTCAGCTTTTCCGAACTCTGCTGAATAACAGAATGCAGCACAGTAACCAGACAATGGGCTGTATCATTTGCTGCACCACCTACAGCCGATTTGTAGATCACTGTTTCAGTAACACGGGGAATTGTGAGATCATTCTTGCCTTGCAAAGTTACCCATTTAGGGACATATGGACTGAACCAGACATTAACAATTACTTTGCCTTCAATAACATATTTGCACATGATGCAGATCACAGCCGACACCAGGAAATCCGGGAAAAGCTGGCTGCAGTGGAGAATACCGGGTTTCATATGAGAAGGTGTGATATAGAATATCCATTCAGATGTAGAGAATGCTCCAAACCGGAATACTGCATCAAACAGACCCCAGAACTGATTTTGCATTCTAAGAGATTTGGGAATTTCTGTAAATGGTCGCCATGCCTATTCAAAAATATCTATCACATTTCACAGCAAGTTAAAAACCCAAATTTATCAACATACACTGTTATTCTTACTGCTTACCATTCAAAGAATCATACCAGAGGCCCTCAGAGAGAAAAAAATCAATTATCAACTCAATAAATTCAAGAATTCCTCACAGTCAAAATGAATTCCTTTCACAAACCCATTTTTCTGTCCATCAACCCATCTGCAAATGCAACCCGGTACTGGTCCCACATTCACAGTGTCAGTCTTATTCTCACCATTCTGGTCACTGCAGACAGAGATAGAACATGGATACAGAATGTTTGAGAGACTGAACAAGCTTACAGAACATCGAACATTACAGTGCAGGACAGGCTCGTCAGTGCTCGACGTTGTGCCGACCTGTGAAATCAACCTGAAGCCCTTGTAACCTACGCTATTCCATTATCATCCATATGTTTATCCAGTGACCATTTAAATGCCCTTAAAGTTGACGAGCCCTCGACTGATGCAGGCAAGGCATTCCATGCCTTTACGACTCTCTGATGAAGAATCTATCTCTGATATCTGTCCTATATGTATCACCCCTCAGTTGAAATTATGCCCCTTCGTGCTAGCAATCACCATCCGAGTATCACTGTCTGCCCTATCTATTCCCCTGAACATCTTGTGCATCTCTGTCAAGTCACCTTTTAATCTTCTTCTCTCTAAGGAAAACAGCATTAAGTTCCTTAGCCTTCTTCATAAGACCTTCTCTTTTGTACCACATCCTGGTACATATCATCTGCACCATTTCCAAAGCTTCCACATGCTTCCTATAATGCAGTAACCAGAACTGTGCGCAGTACTCCAAGTGCAGCCACACCAGAGTTTTTTTTACAGTTGCAACATGACCTCATGGCTCAAAAGCTCAATCCCTCCATTTAGAAAAGCTAACACACGTATGCCATGTTAATAACTCTTCAACCTGGGTGGAAAATTTCAGGGCTCTAACATGGACACTGAGATCTCTCTGCTCATCCACACTACCAAGAATTTTACCATTAGCTCAGTACTCTGCAGTTCTGTTACTCCTTCCAAAGTGGATCACCTCTTACTTTTCCGCATGAAGCTCCAATTGTCATCTCTCAGTCCAACTCTGCAGCTTATCTGCGTCTCATTGTAACGTACAACATCATTTGACACTATTTGCACCTCCACCAACATTAATAGCCTCCGTAAATGTACAAACCTCGGCTTCTATACCCTCATCCACATCATTTACAAAACTGATCAACAGCAGTGGCATAAAAGCAGATCCTTGCAGTACACCACTAGTAACTGAAGTCCAGGATGTAACAATTCCCATCAACCACCACATTCTGTCTACTTACAGTCAATTAGGGATCCAAACCGCGAGAACACCCTCAATCCCTTGCCTCCATATTATCTGTGATAGCCTGCTGTGGAGAATCTTATCAAACGCCTTTCTGAAATTGAGATGATTGACAACAATATTTGAAAGGGTTCAGAAAAGATTTCCAAGGATGCTGCCAGTTTTGGATGGTTTGAGCTATGGGGAGAGGCTGAATAGACTGTATTCGATGTGATCTAACCTTGCTCCACAGTCTATGGCTTAACAGGAGAGGAATCTTGTCGAACACTGTTGTGGAGAAAGTATAGAGAACCACAAAGACACGCAGAGAGTTCTTCAAGAAGTAGGCCTTTTATTTGCAATAAAAAAAAACCGTGACACCGAGAAAGCTGATTCTCGAAAGCCCACCGACCTCAGGCTCCGTGGATTTTTATATATTTTTAAATCATGTTTCTGTTCGCTTAATGGCATATCAAACTGCATTAATCAAGTACCTCAATCTAGGTACACAATAAACCAGTGGTGTTAGTTCCCATTATCACCCAAGTTGTACATTCTACTTAATGTTATTCTAATGTCACTGTTAGATATTTATTGGTAACTCTGCTACAGTGATCTTCAATTACAGAATAACCTATCATGATAGTCATTTAACTATTCCATCTGTTACAATAGTCTCCAGTCTGAAGCTCACTCTAGTAACCTTTAATTAGCTAGTTTAATGTCATGTCCCAAATATTTATAGTCCCAATCCTGTCATAATAACACTTAACAGAGAAACTGGCTTTATTACTTGTATTATCTCATCGTGCCTTAGTGAACTTTCAGCCTTAACTTTACTCTGCTAATTGCTGTAAGAATGCTCCACTATGGTTATCCCATCCTGCCTCTGCCTTCCACAGAATAAAGATGCAAGTGGTCTTCATGCTTTATCTCTTCCCATGCTTTCATGTTCATTATTTTCCATATTTCCCCCATTGAGACCTACTGGTCTCACCCATGGAAAGAAGACAATAAGCTTAGCGTCTCTTGTGCCCAATACCGGAAATATAGATTACAACATGGACAAAATAATTTTCGGAATCGGAAACATAAAGGTTTCTTCCTCCATTCCTGAGGTCCCTTGGGCCAAAGTCCTGCCCTCCAATAAGCAAAAAAGGAAAAAAGACCCAACATCCCTCACAATCTTGGACCCGCAGTGCCTTCTTCAGAAGTATCATCGCCGTCCCCACGTGGGCATATTCCTTGTACTGTGGCAGTTGTAAGATCATAACCATCTAGCAGTGGGGTTCCACCTGAGGAGCAAACTTTTGCTGGGGTATCTGAAATGATCACAAGTTGCCGTGCAGTGACGTGAACTAAAAAGGACTGAATAAAAGATAGAGCACAACAAAAGATGAAGGCAACATCAAGCAAAACTGCACGTACAGTAAGTCCAATCTTGACAGACCATGCTCACCAAGACCTTAATATAGTATTCAGCCAAGCTAAAGCCTGATTACCAAACCCTGCATTTTTTTAATTTTTATCTCCCTTCTTAGATTGTTTAATCTTTCCATTGCTTCAGTCAAAGAGCCCCCAGAGCAAGTGTTGTTCGATATAAAGGTACAGCAATGTTCCCCAAACATCACACAAACTCCGCCTTTTTCTTACTGCATCCAATCTAAGGCCTGTCTGTTTCGTCTTGTGATTTTAGTGGTAGCATCCAATTGTTCTCCGAAGGCCACAACGGCATCTTCAGTATAATTGATAATTCTTTGCTTTTTGTAACAAATGTAATTAATCCATTCAGCATTCTTACTCATCCCCATCATTCGGAGAAGAGCTTCCCAGCCCGCGACAATCTAATTGCGGACCTTAAACTCGTTAGGAAAACCTCTTGGCTGTCCTATGCTATCAATATGAAATGTCGGATCAGGGACATACCGTCGCTTAGTTCGGCGACTGTAATGTAGCCTCAAGCTGCGTGTAGTGGTATAACTACCTTGTGTCGGAGCATTACACGGTCAAAGCTGCCACTCCAGTCATTGGGCAGCGTCATGCACCACCCTTCTTTCTTACCTCAGCCAGTAAGTATCTGTCAGTGGGACACGTTGAGAATTTAAAACAGCTCCAAATGTCGTGTCCACCTCCATTTGAATCGTATTCCCACAAAGACCCACAAAGTAGTCAACTAGTGTGGAGCCGTTTCACTTAAAGCTTTCAAAACACAACCCTTCCGGTTTCCTGAAAGCAGACTCGGGAAACGTGTAATTACTCTTACCGGTGAACCACGGGGTACTATATGAACACCACCGTTGGAGTTGCTGCCAGCCCACGTCATCCTGTTGATAGAATGTAGTGATCTGAAGTAGCAGGCTCCAAATGGGAGCAAGGGGATACCTGTAAGTTGATGAATTATTCGGGTAAAGGGGTCGGCTGGAGTGCTGAAAACACCATTCAGTACAGATGCTCAGGTTAAAGGTCATATGGACAACATAGTATGAGGGAGTTAACTTAGTACACAAGAAGTCATCCCTTCTAGCCATGACTGGGACGGTGTAGTTGGCCGATTGATACCAGTCATTGTCACGGGTGCGTACCCATGCTGGGGCAGCAAAGTAACCCTGGCATTAACTGTCCAGGTCTGCCAAGTTAATAGTCTCTAAGTCTGATTATTCAGGCCTGGCATTAGAGAGGTGGTTATCAGGGTCACCTCCCCCACATGCCTCCGCATCCTTGCTGCCAGGAGGACTGTTCTCGACATCTCCATAAGTATCATTTCTGGAATGATCAGGATTCCCAAGAACTTCACCTGTACCTTGTTCAGAATTCTATGGAGGAGTACCAGCCTCCTGTGTGCCCTACCCGTGTCTCTGTTTTTCAGACTTAACTCCACTTACCTCAGTGTTAAAGTTAATTTGTGCCGGTGAGAGTGCTTTAGTACAATGATTAAGGTGGTAGCATATGTGTCGTCCTTCCACATGGATGTCGGTAGATGATGTCTTAATCACTAAGAAAGTTCTCTCTCCTTGACTCATTTCAGCATCTTCGAAACACAATCCGCGGGCTTGCTCGGTCCTTCCTCGTTGACAGCTGTCAGTTCCCTTTGTATTTCCAGCAGGTGGATAGTCTCATGTATCATAGGTTGCTACTGCAAAAATTGCTTAAGTTCTGAGTTTAACTGCTCCAAGCTAGGCCCTTTGTGTGGGCCTCTCCACCTGGGCACGGGCATAGGTCTACCTGTGAGCATCTCAAGCGGTGTGAGCATCTCATGTAGTGATAGATTGTAAAGCCAGCGGCAGCACATCAATCCAATTAAGGTTGGTGCTTGTGCAGATCTTGTTTAATTTGGCTGTCAATATCCAATGAATTCTTTCCATCATATCCTGTGACTGGGAATGATATACGCATCCAAACCTCTGCTTGATTTTCAAAGAATGCAGCATCAAATTAACTAGGTTCTGAATGAAGGCAGACTCATTCTCTGGGCTGATTTACGATGGTATACCAACCCTTGAGATATCTTCATTCGTCATAAATGTCACTACTGTCCCAGCTCCGGCTTTCAATCTTATTTCCACTGGTCCAGCAGATTTCACTCTCCTCCCCATCTGTATCATGTTGCGATCACAAATTGCCTGGTAATGTATCCAATTGCGCATTCCCATATTGATCATCTTCCTCCACTGTCACTGGCATGCTCCGCTGGGTTGTTATGTTGGCTTCCTTTGGATTCCCTGTCAAGTTGCAGCACGCTTGTGTTTTAATATTGCTGCCATCCCTGGATTCCCAAAGCCCTGTCGTGAGCATATAACATTCCCTAATTGCTTCCACATTCCTCGCCATAGGGTCTAAATCTTTCCATTGATGTCCCTTATTTACCAGTCAGGCTACATGCAGTGCAGAGCCTGGGACACTCTACCAGTTGTTGTGGTTCTGTTCGCCGAGCTGGGAATTTGTGTTGCAAACGTTTCGTTCCCTGTCTAGGTGACATCCTCAGTGCCTGGGAGCCTGCTGAGAAGCGCTTCTGTGATGTTTCCTCTGGCATTTGTAGTGGCTTGTCTCTGCCGCTTCCGGTTGTCAGTTCCAGCTGTCCGCTGCAGTGGCCGGTATATTGGGTCCAGTCGATGAGTTTGTTGATAGGATCTGTGGATGATTTCCATGCCTCTTGGAATTCCCTGGCTGTTCTCTGTTTGGCTTGCCCTATAAGAGTCGTGTTGTCCCAGTTGAATTCATGTTGCTTGTCATCTGCGTGTATGGCTACTAAGTGTAGCCAGTCGTGTCGTTTCGTGACCAAGTCCTGCTGTGTGCAGTGTAAACTTACTTCTAACAGTCAGCTATGTTTATTTGAACTGTTTGAGAGTAATTATGAGACCATCTCCTTTGCTTGTCATTTAGGGGGGTTAGTGTATTTGCTGAGTTTGAAGGAACTGTGAAAGAGCAGAGGGAAATACCCACAGGAAGTAAGGTATTATATAGAAACATGGTAGCATACTTTACATTCAAATGCATATATGTGCTGTGTGTTAGTGGTGAGGCTGGTTGGTGGGATAAACAGAGGGGAAGTGTAGGGATGATAAGTAATTTTGATTGGTAATGAGGAAGACAATCTCAGGGTACAGATAGAAACAGACACATTTGTCAGTTGGGCATGTCAGTGTTAGATGAAATTTAACTTTGATAAATGTGAGATGATGTTTCTTGCCAGGAGTCACAAGACAAGACAGTACACAATGAGTGGTGGGATACGAGGAAGCTCAGTGGAAATAAAGATCCCTCAAAGTGGCAGAGGTGGTGGATGGTTCAGTGAAAAAGGAGGACTTTGGTTAAGTCACGATTGGAGATTTGTGTGCAGTCCTGGTCACAGTACGATAAGAAGGATGTGATTGCATTAGACAGGGTGCACAAAGATGTTCGTGAAAGTGTTGCTGGAGATGAGCAGTTTGGTTGTGAAGACAGATTCTGGATAAGGTCGAGTTGCGATCTTACGAGTAGAGATAACAGGATAAGACGATGGGGGTGCATGGATTGGGGGAATCGAAAGACGTTTTTTCCCCTTCTCTGAAGATGCAATAGCAATGTGGCCCTTTATTTTAGCCGAAAGGCTCGAGGTTCAAAGGGAAGATGACACCCAGAGAACCGTCGGTTGAGTTGGCAATCGTCAAAATCTTTACAAAGTACTTGGATGACAAACAAGACAGTGGAATAAGTTTTGAAATGAGACTCGTGTACTTTATAATATAATTTTCGAGTTACAAATGGATCGATGAGTCAAGTGTGTCCCATATGATGTTATCATTCAATGAATTGTCTGTTAAAGTTCTGACTTAGTATCTGTTTTTTTAGATTAGATTAGACCATTTACAATGTGGAAACAGGCCCTTCGGCCCAGCTAGTCCACAACGATCCTCCGAAGGGCAATCCACCTAAACCTATTCCAATACATTTACCCCTTCATCTAACACTATGGGCAATTTACCATGCCCAATTCACCTAAGTGGTACCTAACTAATTATTGTCTTCGTTTTGAAGAAATATAAACTAGTATACGTTCACGCTGTTCTGATGGTTACTGCGAACTTCTGGTTCTGATTCAGAGAATTCATTCACAGATGCATTTTGCCAAACGAATTGCAAAAGTGAATTAAAAGGTAAGCAATAATATAATCATGTTGAGTAGAACACCTCTCAACGAACTCTACAACGAGAGGCATCGAATGACCGAATAGCCTCAGCAAGAACAAGCGTCCTGAGTGAAAAGTAGTGCAAAAATATATTTCTGGGACTAATTGTGAGAAAAATAAAGCAAGTCTTGTTGCTTGATGACAACCTGCAATTCACATTTGAGACCCAGAGGATCCAATTAAGTCAGAAATTGAGCTATTCAAATTGACTTAGTGAAAAACATCATTAAAGTATACCTGTTGGGATAAGTTGGTTGCTGAAAATGATTAAAACGTTGAAAGTGTCATCATAATTTCCCAGTGGATATCCCACACAATATAAAGTCAAGTATCTGAAACTATATTACTTTCAATTCGAAATAATTCTCCAATTCCAACAGATTAACAGCTGCAGCAAGGCAGAGTTAGTGCCAAAAACAATAAAATGCATCGAACAAGGGAAATGGTCAGAAAGGTTTACTGCACCATCATTGCTGTTGTTGGAGTTCCAGGTAAGTCTTGAAACCACTCATGTTGTACATATGTCTGCATCTTCCAATTAAAATTATTCGGAATGTGGGTTCCCATTCAAGTAGGAACAAGTTACCCCGTGCCCCAGTGTTACCGGGAGCATCATTCAAAGTAAAATGATACTGAGTGTGGGTTAGTAACTGGAGGGGGACACCTTGCCCCAGTGGCATTCGTGCATAAGAGTATCTATGAATATAGAATTGAACTGTTTGTGGCGAACCGAATTCAAGTGAATACCTGACTGTGTTCATAACGAGGACCATAATTTGATTGGAAACGTGGAATGCTTCTTTCATAATACATTTCTCATTTCTGATGTGTTCACTGATGAAATTGTCATTGTAGATTGTAAGCTGGAAATGTGTTGCTGGAAAAGCGCAGCGGGTCAGTCAGCATCCAAGGAAAAGGAGATTCGACGTTTCAGGCATAAGCCCTTCTTCAGGAATGAAGAAGGGCTCATTCCTGAAGAAGGGCTTACGCCCGAAACGTCGAATCTCGTGCTCCTTGGATGCTGTCTGACCTGCTGCGCTGTTCCAGCAACACATTTTCAGCTCTGATCTCCAACATCTGCAGTCCTCACTTTCTCCGCAGTGTAGATTGTAAATACGATTGAATGCAAATTAGATACATCGTTGATGTGTATATTTGATACTAAGTTTGCAAAGTTAAATGTTCCATTGGGGGTAGTTATATGTGACTCATTCGCATATCGTGAAAATAACAGAATAGCAATGTCAATTCACTCATTTGTCTGTTGGACATATCATGTTTACTAAAAAATCTTTTGGACTGATTGATATTCCAGCAAGGTTAGGGCAAGCCTGTATCATGTCTATTACATTTCTTCATCTAGATGTTAATAATGAAGGTTCTGGACTAACAAGTGTTGGCACTATTTGGCACCTGTATCTGATAAGATTTTGATTAACAATATTTGAACCGGTTATTCATAATCTATGCGTAGTTGATTTTTAAAGTGATCACTGTCCATTACTTTGTGTTGTGTGTCCTCCTTGGGAGGAAGAGGTTTTGTTAAGGACGTTGCACCAGTTAGTTTTTAGGCAATATTATTAGAAAGCAAAATAATTTTAATAGGAAAACATTCTGATGCAATAAATAATGGGCATCAGCACTTGTAATATTATGGCTGTGATAAATAGTTCATTTAGAGAGGATTACAGAAAAGAAAGAGAATACAATAAAGAATGTTGCATAATAATAAAGAAAATCGTCACCAAGATTTTTGACTTCAGGCATATTCGTGAGATTCTGCTGGCCGTCTACGTAATTCATGTTACCGGCAGAGTGCATTAATCTAAGTTTCCAAGTAGAGAGCATTTGTCTTATTTTCGTGTGATCCTGATAAACGTTCTGACTCTGCCGTATGTCCAACTTCATCACACAACCCCAATTTTTGTTCCACAGCTTCTGACCATTCAACATAACCATGTGGTAAACTCTAAAGTGCGACAATCTCTGGATTGTTTGACTTGCAATTACAAAATATTTATTCCTTAATCAGATGTTACTATTTTTATTTTTTTTTATGAACTGAAATAAAATCTCTGCGTTCTTAACGTATAAATTATAATCATTTGCAGACAACAGGAAGCCTTTAAGAAATTGGAGTCAAAGAGATTACAACTCTCTTTATTATTGCACTGCCTAGTAAGATGGTTCTGGCACTAAAAGGACAATCATCTCAGCTGTCACACATCGATGCACGAATTCTGCAAGGTCGTGTCCTTGGCCCCGAACTCTGCAGTTGCCTCACCAATGCCTTTCCCTCCACTTGTTATGTCTAAAACGAAGATGTTTGCAAACAATTACACCACGTTCAGCACAGTTTGTAACTCCTTGTATAATGAAGACACTTGCGTCACAAAGCTTCATGATAGCATCTAGCTTGGCATGGTCATTGAAAAATAGCATTCGCACTCACCAAAAATCAGACCATAATAATCTTAAGCAGTAAGAATCTACCAAACACCCATTGACCTACAATGCCATTAACATCCCTGAATGCACGATGAGCATCTTAGCGTTGCACGATGGAAACGCACACTTTCAGTCCAACTTGTCCATGCCGACTAAGTTCTGCATTTCATAGAATCCACATCGTGTGGAAACAGGCAACTCAATCCAACAATCTACATCCGATCCCCCTACGTTATTCCCTGCATTTCCAATGGCTAACGCACCTAACCTACACATCCCTGAACACCAGGGAAAATTTAGCATAGTCATACCACGTGAAATGTGCATTTGTGGACTTTTGTAGAAAGTTGGTGCATCGGGCAGAAACTGATGTAAAACACGGGGAAAACGTGTAAACTCAACATCGGCAGTCTCAGTGAGGCTGTAATCTCACCTGACTCCTTTGTACTGTGAGACATCAGTGCAAACCACAGAATCATTGTGGCATCCAAAGACCTCTATACTTCACCTATTCATGCACCTGCCCACATGCCTTTTGAATATTACATCTGTACCGGTATTTATAAATTCCTGTGGCAGTTCATGACAAAACTAAATCACCTTCTGTGTGAAACAGTTGCCCATCAAGACTCTCTGAATCGGTGTTTTACTGATTCCGGGTGTTGTTTTTTGTGAGTGTTTTTTTATGGGAAACTACAGTTCGATACTGTAAAGGAAAATAAATACCATCTCCCGACCAACCCCTCCACCGCCCCCAAAAGGACGCAATGAGTACCTGGTCGTGTTTATGAGATTAATTTTCTGTCCATGTGATTGTGTTTGTCTTTTGAAAGTGCAAGTTATTTCACTTGAGAGAATCTCCTGTAATGGTTCCCATGACACTGTACTGAACAAAAAGAAACCTGAGTTCTAAAATTCAACATTAATCTAGAAATTTCAATTAATCATTTGAAATCTATTTTCTTTCATCTTACAGTTAGTCTGGTGGCAATTGCATTCTTATCTCGGAGCAAGTGTGGCCTTTCAACAAGTTCCACTCGCTATCTCGTAGCCATGGCAGTGTCTGATCTACTGTTCATTATTTTTGATAGCATATTTATTGAGTTTGTTTCCTATTATTATCCACTGTCTTTTCTGGACATCACTCCTGTTTGTCGTGTTCTCCACGTCCTGAGGTACTTTACTGTTGATTGTTCTGTCTGGTTCACTGTTGCTTTTACATTTGATCGATTTGTAGCCATTTGTATTCATCAGATGAAATCTCAGTATTGCACAGCGAAAACAGCAATGAGAGTTCTAGCAACTATCTGCATTTTCTTCTCTTTAAAGAATATTCCCAATTATTTCATATATGAATCCGAATGGATCATTAATAACATTCCATGGTTTTGTTACATCAAAGACATTTTTTATGGCAATGTACATTGGGTGAGTTTTGCATATATTGAAATATTTTTAACACCATGTCTTCCATTCATTTTTATTGTCTTCCTCAACGTTCTGACCATCAGACACATCTTTGAGGCCGTTAAGGCACGTAAAGGACTGAGGGGTCAGAGAAAATCAGAAATTGACCCAGAGATAGAGAGCAGAAAAAAATCTGTGATTTTACTGTTTGCCATATCCGCCAATTTTATCCTTCTCTGGTTTGTGTATATTTTATATATATTCGAAGTTTTTTATTACGCGGATGATTTCTATCTCTTTGAACAAGTTGCACTAATGCTGCGGAACCTAAGTTGCTGCACAAATGCACTTATTTATGTGGTGATACAGAAAAACTTTAGAGATCAGTTAAAGTATGCCGTGAAATATCCAGTTATAAAAACAATTCAATTGATTAATAAATACAAGTGATTGAGAGCCAACATGAGATGCAGCAGAAAATGGAACGAGGTGTCCACGTGATGAATGAACGAAATGGAAAAAAAGGAGGAGCAACAGGATTTTGTTGTTTTTACCAATGAGAAAGAAATGACTCCATACAAGGAGCAACACGGAAGAGACTCGATGAACAAAGTAAACTGCTGATCGCAATGAGCAGCAGAATACAGAAAGCTCGCAACAAAGCCCAAACCAAAAGAGGAATGCTTCATGCCTCAGAGAAAAATAATCTCCCAAGCAATCACTGCACAGCAAGTTAAACTGACACAAAAATAAACTATCTGGTGAATGTATCATCGTTCTCTGCAGGTCAGAGTGGGAAACCCTTTCTAAAAGATCTCTCGGATCCACACAGCTGGACAAATTACAAAAACATGAGCATCTTCCAATTAAAGAAAAATAAATGGCATACTGTATAAAATATGTTTTTAAATCATAAATGTGTTTCCAGGGATACCTCGTTTCCATTCAGTTCCCCCGGCTTACTCCAGATATCTGTTCGTTCCTTTTTTTTATTTTTCTCATGATTTATGTAATCTGAATCAGAGGACCGGAAAAATGTTGCTGTATCATCTAATCCTTTTTTTTTTAAAGATATTTAGCTATAAAAGTTCATTTTGACAAATTCCAGGAGCAGCAATTGCTGTTTTCTAAGCTGTTGCGTTGGTTTGGAAATTTTGGGGAAAAGAAAGATTAGAATAAAAATGACACTTTTCAAAAAGGCAGAGAGACAAATGCAAGAACCTTGTGCTCAAGGTATTAAAGGAGAAAGAAACTGACACAACTGCTTGACACAGCTGTTTCAGGTTAGTATCTTTGGACATCGAAGTGTGTCGATGAAAAATTAAACAACAATCAAATTTCAAGGTGAACTTGAAGGAATCTGCGAGAGAGCTCGCATTGCAGGAACAGCTAAGTGCATTGTTTTTAAAATATGTTAAGTGGAACTTCACTGCCCTTTTTTTTGGAAGTCTGCAATAGTGAATTGAGTGGATTCTTTGTGGTGATATGTTTATTGAGTTCTGCCTCTTGATTAAATTTAAAAATGCAAAACATTGACACTGTAGTTGCCTGGAGCAGTGCTTTATTAGTGAAGTAAGACTATGCTATTTCTTGCACCTTTAGCTTGTTCAGGTTCATAGATTGCTTTTAGTAGAGTAATGTGCCCTTTCTCAGATTTCCGGGGGTAGAGAGAGTTTTCATGATACTGTTGAGTATGTCGGCAGTAAGAGTGTTTGGCTATGAATTCAATGTGTATATTTTGATCAGCTGGAACGGCAGTTAGAGGCAGTGAAGAATTTACAGGAGCATAGCATTTACAGGAAGGGAGAAAATCCGCAGATACAGTCATGCAGATGGGTTTCGTCTATTAAAGTCAGGAAGAAGAGGCAGGTAGTGCTGGAGGTTCTGGTGGCTATCCCCATCTCAAACAAGTATGCTGCTTGGGATGTACTCGAGAGGGTACACAGTTCAGGCAGCATCCGAGGAGCGGTCAAATCGATGTTTCCGTCAAGAGCCCTTCATCAGGAATACAGGCAAATTGCCTGAAGGATGGAGAGATAAATGAGAGGAGGGTGGGGGTGGGGAGAATATAGCATAGAGTACAATAGGTGAGTGGGGGTGGGGATGAAGGTGAAAGGTCAGGGAGGAGGCTGGAGTGGACAGGTGGAAAAGAAGATAGGCCAGTCGAACAGGTCATATTGACGGTGCTGAGCTGGAAGTTGGGATCTGGGGTGAGATGGGGGAAGGGGATATGAGAAAACTGGTGAAGTCCACATTGATGCCCTGGAGTTGAAGTGCTCCGAGGTGGAAGATGAGGCGTTCTTCCTCCAGGCGTCGGGGAGTGAGGGAGTGGCGTTGAAGGAGGCCCAAAACCTCCATGTCCTCGACTGAGTGGGAGGGGGAGTTGAAATTTTGAGACACAGGATGGTATGGTTGGTTCGTGCGGGTGTCCCAAAGATGTTTCCTAAAGCAGAAGCTAAAAATAGAAAGCAGGTGAACCCTAAGGCATAGTAATAAAATGGAACAAAAGAGGACAGAGGGTATCATTTTTGATAAGGGATAGCATTACATCCAAGTATAGATCGAAGAAGAACAGGTACGGGACATGAGAATTCATTGGCAGAGCAAGGAAACCCCCCAGGCTTTCAACAGCATCATCACGAATAAAAGAATGACTAGGGTTAGATTAGAGCTAATGTAGCATAGTAGTGCAAAGTGGTGCGTGGAGTCAGAGGAGATAGATTAAGCTCTAAATGAACATGTTTCGTAAGTATTCACACTAGTAAAAAACAATGTGCGCGTGGATAATATGAAATACAAGCTACTAGACCAGATGGGATTGCGGTGCATAAGGAGGAGGTGTTAGCAGTTCTGGAAACTATGAAAATAGACAAGTCCCCTGGGCTGGATAGGATTTATCCTAGGATTCTCAGGGAAGTCAAGGAGCAGATTGCCCAGCCTTTGGGTTTAATTTTTATATCGTCATTGTCTGCAAGATTCGTGCCAGAAGACTGGAGGATAGCAAATTTTGGCGCCTTGTTCAAAAGGGGAGTAGAGATAACCTTGGAAATTGTAGACTTGTGAGCCTCAATTCGGTTGTCAGCAAAGTTTGGAAAGGGTTGTGAGAGACAGGATTTCGTATCATTGAGAGATGAATAAGTTCATTAGGGATAGTTAACACGGTTTTGTGAAGGGTAGGTCGTGCCTCACGAGCGTTAGTGAGTTCTTTGAGAAGGTGACCAAGCAGATGGATGGTGGTAAAGCGGTTGATATCGTAGATATGGATTTCAGGAAAGTGTTTGATAAGTTTCCCACTGTAGGCTATTGCACAAATATGGAGACCTGGGATTGAGGATGATTTAGCAGTTTGGATGAGAAATTAGCTAGCTTAAAAAGGCAGAAGGTGACAGTTGATGGGAAATATTCATCCTGGACCTTGGTTATTCGTGACGCTCGGCAAGCATCAGTTTTCGGGCCACTGTTTTTCATTTTTATAAAAGACATAAATGAGAGAATCGAAGTGTGGGTTAGTAAATTTGCGGATGACACTAAGGTTGGTCGAGTTGTGGATCGTGGTGAAGGATGTTGTATTTTACAGAGAGATATAGATAAGTTGCATAGCTGGGCAGACAGTTGGCAAATGAATTTGAGTGTGGAAAAGTGTGAGGTGATTCCCTTTGGAAGAAGTAACAGGAATACAGAGTACTGGGCTAGTGGTAATGTGAGAAACAAAGCTCACTCACTTCAATAATTTAAGTCCGAGACAAGATCTGAATCAGTCGTGTCATTTATTTCACACTTGCAAGTGGGGGTGATGTCCACAAGGCAGGAACAAAACACACTGAATTCAACAAATACTCGATATTTATATCATTTGGTTCCTACATACTTTTCTTATTTCATTGTTACCCCCACTCCCCCGCCGGCGTTTACATACTCCACTTCCCTAAGACCGGTACCCATTACTCCTCTTAATCTCTTGTCTTATCCGGCCGTGTCTGTGAGTAAATGCTTATTTCTGGCCTCACAAGGCCATGTGACCTCATCCCATCCTCTGCTTACCATTATCTGCTCCCTCCATCTGTGCTGCCCCTCACAGCATTTTATCACTAAACCCTTTTAATTGATGTTTGGTCCTGTGTTTCTGTAAAAGTGTGAAACAGATGTTTATACCAACTGTTTATCCAGGCATATTTAGTTTAACAGCCTCTGTTCACAGCATTTTATCTCGTGGCTGTATTATCAACCATTGTTTTGCAGTCCCGTTCCTTTCTTGCATACATTTTTAGCTAATACAAAAAAAAATTTTTGCATTTCCTCCACATAGTTTCCATTCTCAGCTCCTGGCTGAAACAATTATACGCTGATGGGAGTTCATTTATTTTTATATAATCAATTATAATTGCAGAATTGCAGAAGTAACATTAATTTACCTATATCCCACAGTAAGATTCTTGGTAGTGTAGATGAGAAGAGAGATCTTAGTGAAAGGTACTTAAGATCCTTGAAAATTACCGCCAATGTTGAGAGGAGAGTAAGAAGGCATTCAGTTTGTTAGCTGTTATTGATCGAGGGATTGAGTTTCGGGTCCACGAGGTCAAAAACAACAATTGTAAAACCACATAGGGATTTTTACGTACAGTTCTGGTCACCGCATAACATGAAGAATGTGGTTGCTTTGGAAATGTTTCAGAGGGGATTTACCAGGATGTTGCCAGTTGTGGAGGGAAGGTAATATGTGAAATGGTTGAGAGATCTGAGGGTGTTTTCGTTACAGCGAAAAAGATTGAGAGGCGACCAAAATGATTCATATAAGGTAATCAGACATTTAGGTAGGTTGGACACTGAGAGCCTACTTCCTCTGATGGTTATGGCTAGCACGAGGGGATGTAGTTTAAATTTGATGGGGTATAGATATAGGACGAACATCAGAGCTAGTTTCTTTACTCTGACAGTAGTAGCGGTGTGGAACGCACTGCCTGCAACAGTGGTCGACTCGTCAACTTTAATGGCATTTAAATTGACATTAGAATAGGCATATGGACGAGAATGGAATACTGTAGGTTAGATGGGCTTCAGGGTGATTCCACAGGTCGGCGCAACATCGAGGGACAAAGAGAACGTAACGTTTGATGTTCTGTGTACCTAAGGAGGTTCCACATGGTAACACATCCAGAGATGCGGAGCGGGAACTGAGAAAGGAATGATTACCTTATCAGGATTGTACTTTACACCCTACAATAATCAACTGGAAATTGATAAACAATCTTGCAATGGGATCGTAGTTATCTGTAGGAAAAATACAATGGTAATGGTAGGGGATTTTAACCATGCAAACATAAACTAAAGTTGCCATAGTTTTAAGGGTTTAGACGGAAAGGAATTTGTCAAGTGTGTGTAAGAAAACGTTCTAATAAATTTTGTGGATGTCCAGACGAGAGACAGTCAATAAATGAACTTTCTCTTGGGAAACTGTGCAGAGCAGGTCATTGAGGTGTCAGGGGGGAACATGTTGGGCCAGAGGCCATAAAACTATTGTTTTAAAACAGTGATGGGAAAATATAGACCAGTTCTAAAACTTAATGCTCTAAAGGGGAGGAATGCCAATTTTGAAGATATTAGGAAATAAATTTTGGAAGCTGACTGGGGGTGAATATTCGCCAGTAAAGCAAAAGTTGGAAAATGAGAAGACTTCAAAAATGCGATAATGAGGATCCAGAGACAGTATGTTCCTGTTCGGGTGAAGGAAATTGCTAGACTGAAAAGGGAATACTGGGTCACGAGAGAAATTGAGGTTGTTAAGAAAAAGAGGGAAACATGTCAGGTATCGGCAGCAGAGATCGAGTCAATCATTTGCAGAGTATAAAGGTAGTAGGCATATACTTGAGAGGGGAATCAGAAGTGTGAAAAGGAGACATGAGATAACTTTGGCAAATAGGGTTAATGAGAATCCAAGTTCATGTTATAAATAAAAGAAGGACAAAAGGCTAGCTAGGGAGAGAGTAGCATCCCTTAACTGTCAGCAGTGCAGCCGATGAATGGAGCAGCAGGAGGTGGGATATTCTAAACGAGTATTTTGCGTCAGTGTTTACGATGAAGAAGAAAATGGAAGGTGGGGAAATCGATGGTGATATCTTGAAAAATGTCCATATTAGAAGGGAGCAGGTGCTGGATGTCTTAAAATGCATATCGGTGGATAAATCCCAGGACTTTATCAGGTGTACTCTCGGTCTCTGTGAGAAGCTGGAGAAATGACTTCTGAGCATTTTTCTGAGATCTTTGCTTCATCAATAGTCAGAGGTGACGTGCCACATGATTGGCTGTTCACCGAAGTGGTGCCACTATTTCAGAAAGGTAGGAAGGAACTGCAGACCAAAAATAAACCAATATCAGTGATGGGCTAGTTTTTGGAAGGAATCCTGAGGGAGAAGATATGCAAGCATTTCGAATGACAAATATTGATTCGGGATAGTCAACACTGCTTAATGCTTGAGGAGTCATGTCTCACTAACGTGATTGAAGTTTTTGAAGAAGTAACGGCAGAGGAATGATGAGGGCAGAATGGTGGACGTGATCTTTGGGGTCTTTCGTAATGCATTCGCAATATTTCATATGGGAGAGTCGTTAGCATGGTTAGACCACATGGAATATAGGGATAACTGTCTATTTCGATCCAGAACTGGTTCCAAGGTAAAAGAGAGGCGGTGGTGTTGGTTGTTTGTTTTCCAGGTTGGAGGCCTCTGAACAATGTTTTGCCATAAGGAAGCGGTTGTGGGTGCACTGCTTTTCATTATTTTTTAAAATGATTTGGAAGTGAGCACAGGAGTTATTGTTCGGAACTTTACAGCTGCCACCAAAACTGGAGATGCAGTGGAAAGCGAAGACCGTTATCTCAGAGTACAATGGGAACTTAATCAGTTGGACCAGTGGGCGGAGGAGTGGCAGATAAAGTTTAATTTTGATAAATGCGATGTGCTGCATTTTGGAAAGGCAAATCAGTACAGGATATATGCAGGTAATGGTTTTTTCACGGGGGTGTGTTGCTGAACAACGAGACCTTATAGTGTAGGTTCATAGTTCCTTGAAAGTGCATTTTCAGGTAGATAAGTTAGAGAAGAAGGCGTTTCGTTTGCTTGCTTTATTTTTCAGTGCATTGAGAATAAGAGTTGTGAGGTCCCATTGCGGCTGTACAGGATATTGGTTCGGCGAATTTATCAATATTACATGGAATTCTGGTCTCCCTCCTTTAAGAAGGAAGTCATGAAACTTGAAAGTGCTCAGACAAGATTCACAATAATGTCGTCATTTGAGGGTTTGAGGTATAATGAGGCACTGAACTGCCTGGGCCTGTTTTCCCTGTAACGATTGTTACAGAGGAGAGCATTTGTTTTGTTTATTTATAAAATCATGAGGTCTTTGGAGAGGGTCATTAAGATTGTACTTTCCACTGGATGGGGGAATTCAGGAACAGGGGCAATGGCTTTAGGATGAGGGGGAGGAATTCATAGGGACCTGAGGCATAATTTTTTTTTACCCAGTACATGATGTGAAGATGGAATGAGCTGCCAGAGGAAGTGACGAAGGCTGGCTCATTTCGAAAATTGATTAAAAGTCTGGATGTGTATTTCACCAGGAAGAGTTTCAAGCGAAATGGGCCAAATGGGACTTAAATGGACCTGGGATATCTGGTCAGCATGGATGCGTTGGACAATAGTGTCTGTTTCCCTGTTCGACAACACTACGAGACACCAAGAAGAGCATGGCTGAACTATGATCTAACCCCTCATTCCTTCCTTTGCCCCTTACCTACAACATCTTCGTCCTCAATTCGATTTCAAACAGTAACACACTTCCCCTCGTGTTATGGAATACACATGGTCGTTGTCCTCATCCCTTGTGGCATGTCCTGCTACAGAGCACAGCATCTGATTTCAGGTCAGTATGCAGTACAGAAGGCATTCAGTGCCGGGGGGAGGTGTGTCTTGAATACATTAAATCGTTGATATCATCGATGAAATTCCAGTCTCTAACAGCGTATTAATTAAACATGTGAATATTACATTGTGAGTTGGAATAGAGAAAGCTGAACTTTATTTTCTGTCACATTCTGTTCCTCAATCAACATTATTTTTTGAGTGTTTCTGTTCCGTGAGGCAGAACACTCCCACCTTCTCAAGGGCTGATAAGAATGGGTGAATAAATGCTGAACCCAGCTAATGATGCCCACATCCCATTACCGAATGAAAAAAAAACATTCCCTTTGCGTTCCTCATCACTCACTGCCTCTGCAGACATAGCAAAACATCTTCACTTCCCTCGTCCCACGGCTCGATGACATTGGCAAAACTTTCTAAAATTGGGTGTCACTATCCCATGAGGTCACTCTGATTTTTGAACAACAAAATGGAAAGTAATATTTAATACTTAATAAATTGTGTAGTGAAGGGGTACTAGCTCCAACAACGCAGGGTTCAGGTCTCTTACTCGATTTCTCACTCACACAGGACACACAGACACTCACACACACATACACACACACACAGACACGCGCACACACAGAAACACACACATTATATCTCTGTTAAACAATCCCTGAATGTCAGATTAACGCCGGACATCCACACAGGCTCAAGCCACATCTCCACCCACGCCCCCCCGGCACTGAGTGGCTTCTGTACTGCATACTGACCTGAAACCAGATGCTGTGCTTGCCCGCAGGACATGCCACAAGGGATGAGGGCGACGAACATGTGTATCTTCAGAACAGCAATCCAGCAGGGAACAGTGAGAAGCAAATAAAGAACTTGGTGTTGAATTTGTAGAGTAGTTCAGGTCTTGTGTGTGTGTGTGTACATGTCTGTGCGGCCTGCCATTGTGTTTGTCTGTGTCTGTGCATCTGAATATAAGATAATGTGAGTAGAGAGTGAATTTAACCCAGCACCTCTTGTCAGATTATGCATGCCTTTAAAAACATATATTGGGAGTTCAGCTGTATAAAACTCTACGCTTTACCTGTCTGGGGATTTGTTGATGGCTACAGTGTGGAGTGGTGTTTCATCTGCATCTGACCCTGTGCTGGCCATACCTTGGGGTTTGTTGGGGATACATTAAAGATAGCCTTACAGTATATCCAACTCTATCCTGTCCCTAACCAGAAAGTGTTTGATGGGGACAGTGTAGGGGGATATTACCTTTGGAACATGAGAACTATGCTAAGCCATTCCGCCCTGAAGCCTGATCTAACATTCGATGTGGTCATGGCTGATGTGTCCCCTCACTCCATGTCCCTTCCTTTGGCCCACACCCCTCAAGACCTTCACTGACTAAAAACATATCAGTCCGAGATTTAAACTGAACAGCAGACCCGGTATCTTCGCTGTTTATGGCAGAGGATTCCAAATCTCTCTCACGCCTTGCGTCTCAAATCACTTCTTAAATCTGAGGTCTCTGGGCATTCTGTCTCAGGCTCTGCTCCATCTCGTTCGACAATCTGTAACCAGGAGACATTCTTTCTCTTGATGAAACATGTCTCATCCAGTTGATATCTTGAAGGCTTTGATTGGATCTCCCCTGATTCTTTTCAATTTGAGTAGAAACATTTGTACAATCTCTCATCAGAATTTATCTTCTCAGGTCGAGGTTCATTCTTCCTTCTAACAATTACTTCCCGTTTTCCAGATCTCTCAATATATCTGAGTAATTTGGAGGGACCATCTACAGTGTTTGCAATGCTGCTTAACTTTAATCCTATCCCAGTGCTCTGCATATATTGGGAGCGTATTCTTGACACAGTGTAGAAAGCGCTTTACTCTGCATTGAACACTGCGCTGCACCTGTCCAGGCAGTGCTTAATAGGGGTAGTATAGAGGGTTCTTTACTTTGCATCTGACTTCATTCGCCACATGTTTCGGTGAGGTCCAGATTAAAATGTGAGGCGACACATACTCTGATTTAACCCAGTGATGTTGCTGCTCTGAGTGTATTTGATGGGCTCAGGATGGGGGAAGTCAGTGATTTTATCAATATCTAACCCACGCTGAAAGTGTCTGGCCTGGGAATTTCAGCAGCTGCAGAATAGAGAGAATTCTATTCTCTATGTAATCCCATTCTCTACTTGCACTGGTTTAAATATGGCGAGTCTGGTGAATTGCTAGGAGAATTGAAACAATGTGACATGTGAATTGATGCTTTGTGGATGTTAGAACGAAGACAAGATAAATTAAACGATCAGATGTTAATTTGGTAACAGAAACACAGAAAGCTTCTGTTCTGTTACTTATCTCCAAATTTCAGTCATAATGTGCAATGAATCAAAAGCTGATTTCTGTCCCATATTAATTTATCATCACAATATGAATTTTCATGACAGAGGTATTAAATGGAGGAGGTTTTTGAAGGTGATTAAAATGCAAATTCCAGAGACTGCTTGCAATGAATCCCTGAGACAATGTCACATTTCCCCCGTTTGTATCTTCCTTTCCAAGCACCAAATATATGCGCTACACAAATATGCCAAACCATATGTGGTTCACCCACTGAATTGCACGTGTACAGACTTGTTCAGCTCCTGATGATGGGCGTTTGCCCGAAACATCGATATTCTTGCTCCACGGATGCTGCCTGCCCTGCTGTGCTTTTCCAGCACCACTCATTCAGACTTGTTCAGTATCTGTCGCAAAGTTTGAATTCTGTAGAGCTAGGCCCCATCCTAAGTCTTCCTCAAATGCCATAAAAACCAGCTTATGTAAAGATGAGAAGTGAAGGCTCAGCTAGGGCGCTTGAGAGTAACAAGGCAGGCAGGAAGGACATATAGAGAGAGCTGAGATGATCCAGGAGGGGACATAAGAAGTCTTTGGCAGGTAAGATCAAGGAAACCCGAAAGCATTCTAAATGATGCCAGGAACAAAATACTGACTTTATTAAGATCTGGGTCATTCAAGGGCAGAGCATGGAACAGTAGAACAGTGAGTGCAGTGCAGGGCATTCGGCCTACGATGTTTTGCTGACCTGTGGAACTAATCTAAAGCTTTCCATCCTCAACTATTTCATTTTCATCCGTATGTGTATCCAATGACCATTTCAAGATGACGAGCCTACACCTATTACCGGCAGTGTGTTCCACGCACCTACTATTCTCGGAGTAAAGAAACTACATCTGTCACCTGTCTTATCCCTATCATTCCTCAGTTTAAAGGGATGTCCCCTCTTTCGAGCCATCAGCATCTGAGGAACAAATGCTGTCACTATCCACACTATCTAAACCTCTGAATTATCTTATATGTTACAATTAAGTCACCTCTCAAACTTCTTCTCTCTAACTAAGACAGCTTCAATTCCCTCAGTCTTTCATCATTAGACGTTGCCTCTATATCAGACAGCACTTTCATAAATCTCCTCTTAAACCTTCCAAAACTTCCATATTCTTCCAATAATATGTTGCCCACAACTGTACACACTACTCCAAGTGTGGCTGCTCCAGAGTTTTGTACAGGTGGAGCATGACCTCGAGGCTCCGAAACTCAATCCCTGTTCCAATAAAAGCTAACACACCGAATGCCGTCTTAACAACCCGATCAACCTGGATGTCAACTTTCAGGGATCCTTGTATGTGGACAACAAGATCTCTATGTTCATTTATGCTCACCAAGAATCTTACCATGCTCCCAGTTCTCTTTATTAGCATTGCTCCTTCCAAAGTGAATGATCTCACACATTTCCACATTCAACTCCATTTACCATCTCTCAGCTCAGCTCTGGCGATTAGCTATGTCCCTCTGTAACCTGCAACATCATTCGGTACAGTCTACATCTCCACTGACCTTAGTGTCATCCGCAAATTTACGAACCCTTTCTGCTACACACTCACTGCGGTCATTTATAAAAGTGACAAAGCACAGTGTCTCCAAAAATTTATTATTCTGGTACACCACGATTAACTGTACTCCAGAATGAAAATTTTCTATCATCCACCAGCCTCTGCCCTCTTTGAGCCAGCTAATTTCTGATCCAAACCCATTAAATTAACTTTATCCCATGCCTCCGATTTTTGTATAATATCCTACCATTGGGAAACTTACCAAACGCCTTACTGAAATCCATATACACCACACCAACCGCTTTACCGTCATCCACCTGTTTGGTTCCCATTTGAAAGAGCTCAATAAGGTTGGTGAGGTACGCACTACCCTTCATAAAACCATGTTGACTATCATTAATGAGCTTTATTCTCTCATGATGGTCAGATATCCTATCTCTCATAACCTTTCGAATATTCTAACTGTTTTAGCCAAAGTAAGGCTCACTGGTCTATGATTACCAGGGTTGCCCCTACTCCCCTTCTTGAATAATGGGACCATATTTGCTATCCTCCAACCTTCTTGCACTAGTCCTGTAGATAATAATGACATTAAGATCAAAACAAAAGGCTCTGCAATCTCCTCCCTAACTTCCCAGAGAATCTTATGAGGGGAAGACAGCAAGACTTCAGACAGCAACAGTTGGTCAAGGATAGTACTACAATGACAGAAAGAACGTTTGAGAACTCTTCTATTGAGGTAGTATGGACTGAGGTTAGAAGCAGGAAATGAGAAGGTACCCGATTGGCTGTTTTCTACAGGCTTCCAAATAATTCCAGAAATGTAGAGGAAAAGAGAGTAAAGATAATTTTGGATAGGAGCCAAAGTAACAGGGTAGTTGTTATAGGGGAGTTCAACTTTCGAAATATAGTTTGAAAATTACCTAGATGGAGTACGGGTGGGTCAGATTTTGTCCAGTGTGTTCCGGTTGGTCTCCTGATACAGTATGTAGAAAAGATAACAAGGGCAGAGGCTGCATTGGATTTGGTACTAGGTAACAGACCACGCCAGGTGCCAGATTTGCCGGTAAGTCAGTACTTTGAGGATAATGATCACAATGTGGTTACGTTTACTTGAGCGATGGAAAGAGGTACATATATAAACCCGGGCAAGAGTTATTGCTGGGGGAAAGACAATTATGATGTGATTGGGTTAGATTTAGGATGCAGAGGATAGGGAAGGAAGCTGCAGGGGTTTGGCACAGTTGAAATATGGAGCTCATTCAAGGAACAGCTATTCTGTGACCTTGATAAATGTGCACCTGTCAGGTAGGGCAGTGGGGGCTAAACAAGTCGTTGGCAGATATGATCAAGGAAAATCCAAAATCTTTCTATACGTTTATCGGGAATAAAGGTATGACGAGAGAAACATGAGGGACAATCATGTGTAGTTGGAGGAAGTTGTGAGTGGGGTCACAGGAACGCGCCAAATGAATAATTTTCGTCAGCATTCCCACTGGGAAAAGACAATGTTGTCGAGGAGAATACTCAGATACAAGATATTAGCCTAGGCGAGAATGCCGTTCACAAGGAGGAGGTGTAAGCATTTATGGAAAGTGTGAAGATAGAACACAATGCTGATTAACTTTAATCCTATCTCAGTGCTCTGCCTATATTAGGAGCGTATTATCAACAAAGTGTAGAAAGCGTTAGAAGGAAGAATGATCCTGGACTTGAGGGGATACATTCTGAGGAGAGATTGTACAAATGTTTCCGCTCAAATTGAAAAGACTGAGGGGAGATCTAATCAAAGCCTTCAAGGTATCACCTGGATGAGACATGTTCCACAAAGATGAAGAATGCCTACTGGTTGCAGATTGTAGAACGAGATGGAACATAGCCTGAGACTGAATGTTCAGAGACCTCACAGAGAGATCTAAGAAGTGTTTTGAGTCCCAAGGCGTGAGAGAGATTTGGAATCCTCTGCCATAAACAGCGAAGATGCCGGGTCTGCTGTTCAGTTTAAATCTCGGACAGATATGTTTTTAGTCAGTGAAGGTCTTGAGGGGTGTGGGCCAAAGGAAGGAACATAGAGTGAGGGGACACATCAGCCATGACCACGTCGAATGACAGATCAGGCTTAAGGGTGGAATGGCTTATCATAGTTTTTATGTTCTAAAGTTAATATCCCCCTACACTGTCCCCATCAAACACTTTCTGGTTCGGGACAGGATAGAGTTGGTTATACTGTAAGGCTATCTTTAATGTATCCCCAACAACCCCCACGGTATGGCCAGCACAGGGTTAGATGCAGAGGAAACACCACTCCACACTGTAGCCATCAACAAATCCCCAGACAGGTAAAGCATGGAGTTTTATACAGCTGAAATCCCATGTTTTTAAAGGCATGTATAATCTGACAAGCGGTACTGAGTTAAATTCACTCTCTACTCTCTTGATTTTATATTCAGATGCACAGACACAGACAAACACAATGGCTGGCCGCACAGAAAGGGACACACACATAGCAAGACCTGAACTACTCTACAAATTCAACACCAAGTTCTTCATTTGCTTCTCACTGCTCTGTTCTGATTGCCTGTTAGATTGCTGTTCTGAAGATGCACATGGTCATCGTCCTCATCCCTTGTGACATGTACTGCTACCGAGCACAGCGTCTTATTTCAGGTCAGGATGCAGGACAGTCGCCACTCAGTGCCGGGGGGTAGATGTGTCTTGAGCCTGACACAGGTGTGTGGATGTCCAGCTTTAATCTGACATTCAGGGATTGTTTAACAGAGATATAGTGTGTGTGTCTCTCTGTGTGTATGTGTGTGTGCGTGTCTGTGTGTGCCTGTGTGAGTGAGAAATCGAGTAAGAGACCCCACCGCTGCGGTATAGGAGCTAGTGCCCCTTTCCGACACAATTTATTAAGTATTAAATATTACTTTCCATTTTGTTGTGCAGAAATCAGAGAGAGCTCATGGGATAGTGACACCAAATATTAGAATGTTTTGCCAATGTCATCGAGCCGTGGGATTAGGAAAGTGAGGATGTTTTGCTTTGTCTGCAGAGGCAGTGAGTGATGAGGAACACAAAGGGAATGTTTTTTTCATTCGTTAATGGGATGTGAGCATCATCGGCTGGGTTCTGCATTTATTCCACCATTCTTATCAGGCCTTGAGAAGGTGGGAGTGCTCTGCCTCACGGAACAGAAACACTCCAAAAATAATGTTGATTGAGGAACAGAATGCGACAGAAAATAAAATTCAGCTTTATCTCTTCCAACTCTCAATGTCATATTCACATGTTTAATTAATATGATGTTAGAGACTGGAATTTTGTCGATGATATCAACGATTTAATGTATTCAAGACACACCTCCCCTCGGCACTGAGTGGCTTCTGTACTGCATACTGACCTGAAATCAGATGCTGTGTGAGGTGGCAGGACATGCCACAAGGGATGAGGACGACAACCATGTGTATTCCATAACACAACGGGACGTCTGTTACTATTTAATCGAATTGAAGACGAAGATGTTGCAGGTAAGGGACAAAGGAAGAAATGAGGGGTTAGATCACAGTTCAGCCATGCTCTTATTGGTGTCTCATCGTGTTGTCCAACATGGAAACAGACACTCGTTTCCAACTCATCCATGCTGACCAGATATCCTCGGTCCATTTAAGTCCCATTTGGCCCATTTCCCTCGAACCTCTTCCTGGTTATATACGCATCCAGACGTTCAATAAATATTCGAAATGTGCCAGCCTTCGCCACTTCCTCTGGCAGCTCATTCCATATACGCATCATGTTCTGCGTAAAAATCATAACCCCTTAGGTCCCTATGAATTCCTCCCCCCACCCTAAAGCCATTGCCTCTATTTCTGGATTCCACCAGCCCATGTAAAACACAATCTTAATTACCCTCTCCAAGGCCCTCATGATTTTATAAATAAAAATAAAATGTTATCTCCTCTGTGACAATCGTTACAGGGAAAACAGCCCCAGGCAGTTCACTGTCTCACTATACCTCAACCCCTCAAATGACGACATTATTGTGAATCTTTTCTGAACGCTTTCTAGTTTCATTACATCCTTCTTAAAGGAGGGAGACCAGAATTTCATGTAATATTCATAAATTGGCCGACACAATATCCTGTACAGTCGCAACGGGACCTCACAACTCTTATTCTCAATGCACTGAAAAGTATAGGCAAGCTAACGAAACGCTTTTTTCTCTGTCCTATCTCCCTGAAAATACACTTTCAAGGAACTATGAACCTACACTTCAAGGTCTCGTTGTTCAGCAACACACACTCATGAACACACCATTACCTGCATATATCCTGTACTGATTTGCTTTTCCAAAATACAGCACATCACATTTATCCAAATTAAAGTTTATCGGGAATTCTCATATCCCATACTGGTTCGTCTTAAGTCTATATTTGGATGTAATTCTATCCCTTATCAAAAATGACATTCCGTGTTCTCTTTTGCTCCATTTTCTTACTATGCCTTAGGTTTCACCTGCTTATTTTTAGCCCTCTGCTTTGGGGAACATCGCTGGGACACCCGCACGAACCAACCATACCAGACTGTGGCCCAACATTTCAACTCCCCCTCCCACTCAGTCGTGAACATGGAGGTTCTGGGCCTCCTTCACCGCCGCTCCCTCGATACCCAACGCCTGGAGGAATGATGCCTCATCTTCCACCTCGGAACACTTCAACCCCAGGGCATCAATGTGGATTTCACCAGTTTTCTCGTTTCTCCTTCCCCCACCTCATCCCAGTTCCCAACTTTCAGCTCAGCACCGTCCCTGTTCCCTGTGCGACAGGCCTATCTTCTTTTCCACCAGTCCACTCCACTCTCCTCCCTGACCTATCACCTTCATCCCCACCCCCACTACCTATTGTACTCTGTGCTGCTTTCTTCAAACCCTCACCCTCCTCTCATGTATCTCTCCACCCTTCAGGCACTTTGCCTGTATTACTGATATGCTATGCTCCTGTAAATTCTTCACTGCCTCTAACTGCCGTTCCAGCTGATCAAAATAATCTAACTGAATTCATAACCAAATATTCTTGCGGCCAACATACTCAACAATAGCATGAAAACTCTCCCTCACCCTCACATCGTAGGGGAAGGGCACATCACTCTCCGAAAGGCAATCTTTGCATCTGAACAATCTATAGGGACAAGAAATAGCACAGACTTACTGCTCTAATAAAGCATTGCTCCAGGCAACTTCAGTATCATTATTTTATATTTTTAGATTTAATCAAGAGGCAGAACTCAATAAACATATCATCACAAAGAACCCACTCTGTTCAGTATTCAAAAAAAATGGGCAGTGAGGTTCCACTTAAAATATTTTAAAACATATGCACTTAGCTGCTCCTGGAATGCGAGCTCTCTTTCGCATGTTCCTTCAAATACATCTTGGAATTTGTCTGATGGTTAATTTTTCATAGACACACTTCTATGTCCAAAGATACTTCCCTGAAACAGCTGTGTCAAGCAGTTGTGTCGGTTTCTTTCTCCTTTAATCCCTTGAGCACACATTTCTTGCCTTTGTCTCTCTGTCTTTTTGAAGAGTGTCATTTCTATTATAATCTTTCTTTTCCCCAAAATTTCCAAACCAACGCAACAGCTTAGAAAACAGCAATTGCTGCTCCTGGAATTTGTGAAAATGACCTCTAATAGCTAAATATCTAAACAAAAAAAAGGATTAGATCATACAGCAACATTTTTCCGGTCCTCTGATTCAGATTACATAAATCATGAGAAAATAAACAAATGAAGGAACAGATATCTGGATCAATCCGGGGGAGTGAATGGAAACGAAGTATCCCTGGAAACACATTTATGATTTAAAAACATACTTTATACAGTCTGCCATTTAATTTTTTTTAATTGGAAGACGCTCATGTTTTTGTAAATTGTCCAGATGTGTGGATCTGAGAGTTCTTTGAGAAAGGGTTTCCCACTCTGCCCTGCAGCGAATGATGTTACATTCACCAGACAGTTTATTTTTGAGACTGCTCCACTTGCTGTGCAGTGATTGCTTGGGAGATTTTTTCTTTCTGAGGCATGAATCATTCCTCTTTCCGTTTGGGTTTTGTTGTTAGCTTTCTCTATTCTGCTGCTCATTCCTAACAGCAGTTTACTTTGACTTTGTTCCTCTGGTCTCTTCCGTGTTGCTCCTTGGATGGAGTCATTTTTTCTCATTGGAAAAAACAACAAAATCCTGTTGCTTCTCCTCTTTTTCCATTTCTTTCATTCTTCACGTGGACACCTCGTTCCATTATCTGCTGCATCTCATGTTGGCTCTCAGTCACTTGGATTTATTAATCAATTGAATTGTTTTTATAACTGTATATATAACGGTATACTTTAACTGATCTCGAAAGTTTTTCTGAGTCACCACATAAATAACTGCATTTGTGCAGCAACTTAGATTCCGCAGCATGTATGCAACTTGTCCAAAGAGATAAAAATCATCCGCGTAATAAAAAACATTGAACATATATAAAATATACACAAACCAGAGAAGAATAAAATTGGCGGACATGGCAAAGAGTAAAATCACAGATTTCTTTCTGCTGTCTATCTCTGGGTCAATCTCTGTTTGTCTCTGACCCCTCAGTCCTTTACGTGCCTTAACGGCCTCAAAGATGTGTCTGACGGTCAGAATGTTGAGGAAGACAATAAAAATGAATGGGAGAAATGGTGTTAAAAATATTTCAATATATGTAAAACTCACCCAATGTACATTGTTATAATAACTGTCTTTGATGTAACAAAACCATGGAATGTTATTAATGATCCTTCCGGATTCATATATGAAATAATTGGGAATATTCTTTAAAGAGAAGAAAGTGCAGATTGTTGCTAGAACTCTCATTGCTGTTTTCGCTGTGCAATACTGAGATTTCATCTGATGAATACAAATGGCTACAAATCGATCAAATGTAAAAGCAACGGTGAACCAGACAGAACAATCAACAGTAAAGTAGCTCAGGACGTGGATAACACTACAAACAGGAGTGATGTCCAGAGAACAAACTGGATAATAATAGTAAACAAACTTAACAAATATGATATCAAAAATAATGAACAGTAGATCAGACACTGCCATGGCTACGAGATAGCGCGTGGAACATGTTGACAGGCCGCACTTGCTCCGAGATAAGAATGCAATTGCCACCAGACTAACTGTAAAATGAAAGAAAATAGATTTGTAATGATTAATTGAATTTTCTAGATTAATGTTGAATTTAAGATCTCAGGTTTCTTTTTGTTCAGTACAATGTCATGGGAACCATTACAGTAGCTTCTCTCAAGTGAAATAATTTGCACTCTCAACAGACAAACAGAATCACATGGGCAGAAAATTAATCTCAGAAACACGACCAGGTACTCAATACGTCTTTTTGGAGGCGGTGGAGGGGTGGGTCGGGAGAAGGTATTTATTTTGCTTTACAGTTTACTCAGTCTAGCTGTAGTTTCCCATAACAAAACACTCACAAGAAAACGCCTGGCATCAGTAAAACACCGATTCGGAGACTCTTGATGGGCAACTGTTTCACATAGAAGGTGATTTAGTTTTGTCATGACCTGCCGCAGGAATTTATAAATACCGGTACACAAGTAATAATCCAAAGTCATTTGGACAGATACATGAATAGGAAAAGTATAGAGGGCTTGGGATGGCACAGTGCTTCAGTGGTTTGCACTGCTGTGTCACAGTGCAAGGGAGTCACGTTCACTGCAACTGTCTATGTGGAGTTTGCACGTTTTCCCCGTGTTTTACTTCAGTTTCTATCCGACGCACCAACTTCCTGCAAAAGTCCAAAATTGCACATGTCAAGTGGATTGACGATGCTAAACTTTCCCTGGTGTTCAGGGATGTGTAGGTTAGGTGCGTTTACATTGGAAATGCAGGGGATAACGGAGGGGGGTCGGATGCAGACTTGTTGGACGGTATTGCCTGTTTCCACACGATGTGGATTCCATGAAATGCAGAACTTAGTCGGCATGGACAAGTTGGACAGAAAGTGTGCGTTTCCATCATACAACTCTATGATGCTCATCGTGCATTCAGGGATGGTAATGGCATTGCAGGTCAATGGGTGTTTGGTAGATTCTTACAGCTTAAGATTCTTATTGTCTGGTGTTTGCGGAGTGCGATAGTTATTTATCAATGACCATACCAAGCTGGAGACTATCATGAAGTTTTGGGACACAAATGTCTTCATTATACAAGGAGGTGCAAACTGTGCTGAACGTGGTGTAATTATGTGGAAACTTCGTTGCTTTGGACATGACAAGTGCAGGGAAGCCCATTGGTGAGGCAAGTGCAGACTTTGGGGCTAAGGACATGACCTTGCATAATTCGGGCATCGATGTGTGACAGCTGAGATGTTTGTCCTTTTAGTGCCAGAACCATCTTACCTGTAGGCAGTACAATAATAAAGAGTTGTAATCTCATTGACTCCAGTTTCTTTAAGGCTTCCTGTTGTCAGTATATGTTTATAAGTTATACGTTAAGAACCGGAGATTTTATTTCATTACAAAAAACTATAAAAATAGGAACATCTGATTAAGGAATAAATATTTTGTAATTGCAATTCAAACAATCCGGATATTGTAGCACTTTAGAGTTTAACGCATGGTTATGTTGAATAAACAGAAACTGTGGAACAAAAATTGGGGTTGAGTAATGAGGTTGGACATCTGGCAGAGTCAGAACGTTTATCATTATCACATGAAAAGAAGACAAATGCTCTCAACTTGGAAAATTAGATTTATGAGCTCTGCCTGTAACATGAATTATGTAGAAGGCCAGCTAAATCTCACGAATATGCCTGAAGTCAAAAATCTCGTTAACTCTTTTCTTGTTCACGATTTTCTACATTATTATACAACATGCTTTTTTGTATTC
Organism: Hemiscyllium ocellatum; assembly: GCF_020745735.1. Taxonomy (NCBI): domain Eukaryota; kingdom Metazoa; phylum Chordata; class Chondrichthyes; order Orectolobiformes; family Hemiscylliidae; genus Hemiscyllium; species Hemiscyllium ocellatum. The sequence continues at coordinate 6,868,246 of NC_083451.1, forward strand.
TCTTTCTTTTCTGTAATCCTCTCTAATTCAATTATTTATCACAGCCATAATATTGCAAGTGCTGATGCCCATTATTTATTGCATCAGAATTTTTCCTATTAAATTTATTTTGCTTTTTAATAATATTGCCTTAAAACTAACTGGTGCAATGTCCTTAACAAAACCTCTTCCTCCCAAGGAGGACACACATCATAAAGTAATGGACAGTGATCACTTTAAAAATCAACTCCGCTTAGATTATGAACAACCTTTTCAAATATTGTTAATCAAAATCTTATCAGATACAGGTGCGAAATAGTGTCAACACTTGTTAATCCAGATCCTTCATTATTAACGTCTAGATAAAGAAATTCAGCAGCCATGATACAGGCTTGCCCTAACCATGCTGGAATATCAATTAGTCCAAAAGATTTTTTAAGTAAACATGATATGTCCATCGGACAAGTGAGTGAATTGACATTGCTCTTCTGTTATTTTCACGATCTGCGAATGAGTCACATATATGCACCCCAAATGGAACATTTAACTTTGCAAACTGAGTTCCAAATATACACATCAACGATTTATTTAATTTGCATTCAATCATATTTATAATCTACAAAGACAGTTTCATCAGTGAAAACATCAGAAATTAGAAATATATTATGAAAGAAGCAGTACACGTTTACAGTCAAATTATGGTCCTCGTTATGAACGGAGGGTAAAAAATCAGGTCTGCAGATGCTGGAGACCACAGCTGAAAATTTGTTGCTGGCTAAAGCACAGCAGGTTAGGCGGCACGGTGGCACAGTGGTTAGCACTGCTACCTCACAGCGCCAGGGACCTGGGTTCAATTCCCACCTCACGCGACTGACTGTGTGGAGTTTGCACGTTCTCCCCGTGTATGCGTGGGTTTCCTCCGGGTGCTCCGGTTTCCTCCCACAGTCCAAAGATGTGCGGGTCAGGTGATTTGGCCATGGTAAATGTAGGGGTATGGGTGGGTTGCGCTTCGGCGGGTCGTTGTGGACTTGTTGGGCCGAAGGGCCTGTTTCAACACTGTAAGTAATCTAATCCAAGGAATAGGAAATTCGACGTTTCGGGCATAAGCCCTTCATCAGGAATGTTATGAACGTAGTCAGGTATTCACTTGAATTCGGTTCACCTCAAACAATTCACTCCTATATTCAAAGATACTCCTACGTAAAAAAAGCCACTGGGGCAAACTGTTCCCCTCCAGTTAGTAACCCGCACTCAGTATAATTTTACTTTGAGTGATGCTCCCAGTAACACTTGGGCACTGGGGTTACTTGTTCCTCTTTGAATAGGAACCCACATACCGAATAAATCTAATTGGAAGATGCTGACATATGTACAACATGAGTGGTTCCAAGACTTACCAGGAACTCCAACAACAGCAATGATGGTGTAGTAAACTTTGTTGACCATTTGCCTTGTAAGATACATTTTATTGTATTTGGCACTAACTCTCCCCGCTGGAGATGTTAATCTGTTGGAATTAGAGGTAATACAGTTTCAGAGACTTGACTTTATATTATGTGGTATATCCACTGGGAAATTACGATGACACTTTCAACGTTTTAATCATTTTCAACAAACAAATTATCCCAACAGGTATACTTTAACGATGTTTTTCACTAAGTCAATTTGAATAGCCCAATTTCTGATTTAACTGAATCCTCTTGGGTCTCAAATGCGAATTGCAGGAAGTCTTCAAACAACAAGACTTGCTTTATTTCTCTCACAATTCATCCTAAAAATATAATTTTTTGCACTTCTTTTCACTGAGGACACGTGTTGTTGCTGAGGCTATTCGGTCATTCAATGCCTCTCGTTGTAGAGTTCGTTGAGAGGTGTTCTCCTCAACATGGTTATATTGTTGCTTTCCTTTTAACTGACTTTTGCAACACGTTTGGCAAAATCTATCTGTGAATGAATTCTCTGAATCAGAACCAGAAGATCGTAGTAACCATCACAAAAGCTTGAACGTACACTCGTCAATATTTCTTGAAAACCAAGACAAAAATTAGTTTGGTGCAACATAGATGAATTGGCCATGCTAAATTGCCCGTAGTGTTTGGTGAAGGTGTAAATGTATTGGAATGGGGTTAGGTGGGTTGCTCTTCGGAGGGTCGTTTTGTACTTGTTGGGCCCTTGGGCCTGTTTCCAAACATAAATCGTCTAATCTAATCTAAAAACAGATACTAATTCAGAAAGTTATCATTGAATGATAACATCATATGGGACAGACTTGACTCATCGATCTGTCGCGTTTGTAACTCGAAAATTATATTATAAACTACACGAGTCCCATTTCAAAACTTACTCCATTGTCTTGATTGTCATTCAAGTACTTTTTAAAGATTTTGAAAATTCACAACTCAACCGACCGTACTCTGGATGTCATCTTCCCTTTGAACATCGAGCCTTTCAGCTAAAAAATGGACCACATTGCTATTGGATCATTAGAGAAGGGGAAAAACTTCTTTAGATTCCCCCAATCCATGCCCCCATAGTCTTATCCTCTTATCTCTACTCGTAAGGTCGCAACTCGACCTTATCCAGAATCTGTCTTCACAACTAAACTGCTACTCTCCCAGCAACATTTTCACTAATGTCCTTGTGCACCCTGTCTAATGCAATCACATCCTTCTTATCGTACAGTGACCAGAACTGCACACAAAACGCCAATTGTGACTGAACCAAAGTCCTCCAGAGCACCGACAGGAAATCCCTGCTGGTAAAGATATCTTTTTCACTGAACAATTAACCACTTCTGCCACATTGATGGATTTTTATTTCCTCTGAGCTTCCTCGTATCCCACCACTCATTGAGTACTGCCGTGTCTTGTGCCTCCTGGCAAGAAGCATCATCTCACGTTTATCAAAGTTAAATTTCATCTACCACTCACATGCTCAACTGACTAATTACCTTCCTCACTCCCATTCACCCTTTGAATATTTGTGTCATCAAACTTACTTATCATCCCTAAACCTCCCCTCTGTTTATCCCACCAACCAGCCTCACCACTAACTCACAGCACATATACACATTCGAATGTAAAGTACGCTGACATGTTTCTACCTATTACCTTCCTTACTGTGGGTATTTCCCTCTGCTCTTTTACAGTTCCTTCAAACTCAGCAAATACACTAACCCACCTCAATGAGAAGCAAAGGAGATGTCTCATAATTACTCACAAACAGTTCAAATAAAGGTAGTTGACAGTTAGAAGTAAGTTTGGAGTGCACATAGCAGGACTTGGTCGTAGAAAATGCCAAAATACAATTAATGATACCAGAAGTCAAAGATATTAATGTTTATTGGATAGTGGATATAGCAAGTGATATTCAAGACACTTGGGGGATGTGGGAAGCAGAGGTGTTTACGATGTTGACTAAAACAAGACCACCTAAATCTGAGCTGGACGACACAGTGATATTTGATAGATCTCAGGATAATGTGTTAGAAACGCAGTGGCATAGAAAGACAGTGCTCCATAAAATGTGAGAAGTGAAGCAATGTTATTAGGGATGCAGGAAGTGATCCTGCAAATAGAGAGAAATCCTTTCCTGCCAAACTGATGTAGTGACCCAGGCTCTGCACTGCATGTAGCCTTACTGGTAAATAAGGGATATCAATCTCAAGATTTAGGCAGTATGGGCAGGCATGTAGAAACAATTAGGGAATGGAATATGCTCACGACAGGGCTTTGGGAACGCAGGGATGGCAACTATATAAAAACACTAGTGTGCTGCAACTTGAAAGGAAGCCAAGGTAACAATCCAGCGGAGCATGCCAGTGACAGTGGAGGAAGGTGATCAATATGGTAATGAGCAATTGGATACATTACCAGGCAATTTGAGGTCGAAACATGATGAAGATGGTGTGTGTGTGTTGGGGGGGGGGGGTGTGGGGGGGGTGGGCTGGGGAGTGAAATCAGCTGGACCAGTTGAAATAAGATTGAAAGCAGGAGCTGCGACAGTAGTAACATTTCTGACGAATGAAGATATCTCAAGGGTTGGTATATCATCGGACATCAGACCAGAGAATGAATCTGCCTTCATTCAGAACCTAGTTAACTTGATGCTGCATTCTTTGAAAATGAAGCAGAGGTTTGGAGGTGTATATCATCCCTAGTCACAGGGTATGGTGTAAAGAATTCATGGGACATTGACAGACAAATTAAACAAGATCTGTGAAGCACCAACCTTAATTGGATTGATGTGCTGCCGCTGGCTTTACAATCTCGCTTGGAGCAGTTAAACTCAGAACTTAAGCAATATATGCAGCAGCAACCTATGATACATGAGACGAACCACCTGCTGGAAATACAAAGGGAACTGACAGCTGTCAAAGAGGAAGGACCTAGTAAGCCCGGGGATTGGGTATACATGCGGGTACTTCGAAGATGCTGAAATGAGTCGAGGAGAGAGAACTGTCTCAGTGATGAAGGCATCACCTACCGTCATCCAAGTGGAAGGACGACACATATGGTACCAGCTTAATCATTGTACTAAAGCTCTCTCACTGGCACAAATTAACTCTAACACTGAGGTAAGTGGAGTTAAGGCTGAAAAACATGGACACAGGTAGGGCACACAGGAGGCTAGTACGCCTCCACAGTGTTTTGAACAAATTACATGTGAAGTTCTTGGGAATCCTGGTCATTCCAGAAATGATACTTATGGAGATGTCGAGGGCAGTCCTCCTGGCAGCAAGGATGGGGAAGACATCGGGGGGATGCCCCTGATAACCACCTTTCTGATGCCAGGCCTGCACAATCAGACTTGGAGACCATTAACTTTGCAGACCTGGACTGGTAATGCCAGGGTTATTTTGCTGCCCTAGCATGGGTACGCGCCCGTGACAATCACTGGTATCAATGCACAAACTACACGGTCGTAGTAATGGCTAGATAGGGCTGCTTCTTGTGCACTAAGTTAATCCCCTCATACTATGTTGTCCATATGCCCTTTAACTTGAGCATCTGTACTGAATGGTGTTTGCAGCACTCTAGCCGACCTCTTTACACGAATGATTCATCAACTTACAGGCCACCCCCTTGCCCCCATTTGGTGTCTGCTACTTCAGGTCACTACATTCTATCAGCAGGATGACGTGGGCTGGCAGCAACACCAACGGTGGTGTTGATATCGTACCCGGTGATTCACCGGTAAGACTCATGACACGTTTCCCGAGACTGCTTTCAGGGATCGGGAAAAGTTGAGTTTTGAAAGCTTTAAGTGAAATAGCTCCACGCAAGTAGGCTACTTTATGGGTCTTTGTGGGAATACAATTCAAATGGAGGTGAAGACCACATTTGGGGCAGTTTAAAATTCTCAACGTGTCCCACTGACAGATACTTACTGCCTGAGGCAAGGAAGTAGGGTTGGGCATGACGCTGCTCACTGACTGGAGTGACAGCTTTGTCAGTGTATTGCTCCCACACATGGTAGTTATACAACCACACGCAGCTGGACGCTACGTTACTGTCGCCGAACTAAGCGACGGTATGTCCCTGATCCGACAATTCAGATTGATAGTATCGGACAGCCAAGAGCTATTCCTAACGATTTAAGGCCCGCAATGAGATTGCCACGGGCTGGGAAGCTCTTCTCCCAATGATGGGGATTAGCAAGAATGCTGAATGGATTAATTACATTTATTACAAAAAGCAGAGATTTATCAATTATACTGATGATGCCGTTGTGGCCTTCGGAGAACAATTAGATGCTACCACTAAAATGACATGACAAAACAGACAGGCCTTAGATTGGATACAGTAAGAAAAAGGCATAGTTTGTGTGATGTTTGGGGAACATTGCTGTGCCTTTATATCTAACAACACTTGCTCTGGGGGCTCTTTGACTGAAGCAATGGAAAAACTAAACAATCTAAGAAGGGAGATAAAAATAAAAACAATGCAGGGTTTGGTAATCAGGCTTTTGATTGGCTGAATACTATATTAGTGTCTTGGGGAGCATGGTTTGTCAAGATTGCTCTGACTGTAGGTGCAGTTTTGCTTGTTGTTGCCTTCATCTTTTGTTGTGCTCTACCTTTCATAAAGTCCTTTTTAGTTCGTGTCACTGCACCGCAACTTGTGATCATTTCAGATACCCCAGCAAAAGTTTACTCCTCAGGTGGAACCCCACTGTTAGATGGTTATGATCTTACAACTGCCACAGTACAAGGAATATGTCCACGTGGGGACGTCGACGATACTTCTGAAGAACGTGGTGCGGGTCCAAGATTGTGCGGGATCTTGGGTCATTTTTCCTGTTCTGGATATTGGAGGGCAGGTTTTTGGCCCAAGGGACCTCTGGAATGGAGGTAGAACACTTTAAGTTTCCGACTCGGAAAATTATTTTGTCCATGTTGGGATCTATACTTCTGGTATTGGGCACAAGAGAGGCTAAGCTTATTGTCTTCTTTCCGTGGGTGAAAACAGTAGGTCTCAAAGGGGGGAATATGGAAAATAAAGAACATGAAAGCATGGGAAGGGTTAAAGCATGAGGACTACTGGCAACTGTATTCTTTGGAAGGCAGGGGCAGGATGGGATAACTATAGTGGAACATTCTTCCACCAATTAGCAGAGTAATGTTAAGGCTGAAAGGTCGTTATGGCAAGATGAGATAACACAATTAATAAAGCAAGTTTCTCTGTTAAATGTTATTATGACAGGATTGGGGCTATAAATATGTGGGACATGACATTAAAATAGCTAATTAATAGTTACTGGAGTGAGCTTGAGACAGGAGACTATTGTAACAGATGGAATAGTTAAATATCTATCATGATAGATTAGTCTGCAATTGAAGATCACTGTAGCAGAGTTACCAATAAATATCTAACGGTGACATTAGAACAACACGAAGTAGAATGTACAAATTAAGTGACAATGGTTACTAACACTACTGATTTATTTTGTACCTAGAGTGAGGTACTTGATTCATGCAGTTGGACATCTTAATAAGCTAACAGAAACATGATTAAAAAATATAAAAATCCACGGAGCATGAGGTCGGTGGGCTTTCGAGAATCAGCTTTCTCGTTGTGACGGTTTTTTGTTTGCAAATAAAATGCTTACTTCTTGAAGAACTCTCTGCGTTTCTTGGTGGTTCTCTATATTTTTTCCACAACAGTGTTCGACAAGATTCCTCTACTGCTAAGCCATAGATTAGATCGCAGTGAATAAAGTCTATTCAGCCTCTCCCCACAGCTCAAACCCTTCAACCCTGGCAGCATCCTTGGAAATATTTTCTGTACCCTTTCAAGTATTGTTGTCAAACATCTCAATTTCCGGAAGGCGTTTGACAAGATTCTCCACAGTAAGTTATCACAGAAGATACGGAGGCATGGTATTGATGGTGATCTAGTGGTTTGGATTATTAATTGGCTGTAAGAAGACAGAGGGTGGTGGTTGATGGGAATTGTGACATCCTGGAGTTCAGTTACTAGTGGTGTACTGCAAGGATCTGTTTTGATGCCATTGCTGTTGATCAGTTTTATAAATGATGTGGATGAGGGTATCGAAGCCTAGGTTAGTATATTTGCGGAGGCCATTAATGAAGGTGGAGGTGCAGATAGTGCCAAATGATGTTGTAGGTGACAGTGAGGCAAAGATAAGCTGCAGAGCTGGGCTGAGAGGTGATAAATGGTGGGTAATGCATAAAAGTGAGTGGTGATCCACTTTAGAAGGAATAACAGAAATACAGAGTACTGAGCTAATGGTAAGATTCTTGTTAGTGTGGATGAGCAGAGAGATCTCAGTGTCCATGTTAGAGCCCTGAAAGTTTCCACTCAGGTTCAAGGGTTGTTGACATGGCATACGTGTGTTAGCTTTTATTAATAAAGGCTATTTTGGAGTTTTGGAGCCATGAGGTAATGTTGCTTCTGTACAAAACTCTGGTGTGGCCACACTTGGAGTACTGCGCATAATTCTGCTCACTGAATTATAGGAAGGATGTGGAAGCTTTAGAAATGGTGCAGAGGATATTTATCAGGATGTTGCCTGGTACGGAGGGAAGGTCTCATGAAGAAGGCTAAGGGACTTAATGCAGTTTTCATTAGAGAGAAGAAGGGTAAAAGGAGACCTGACAGAGGCACTCAAGATGATCAGAGGAATAGAAAGGGCAGAAAGTGAGAGCCTTTTTCCTCGGATGGTAATTGCGAGCACAAGGGGGCATAGTTTAAACTGAGGGGTGATACATATAGGCCAGATATCAGAGATAGATTCTTTATTCAGAGAGTAGTTAGGACATGGAATGCCCTGCCTGCATCAGTCGAGGACTCGACAATTTTAAATCTGTTCTATGCAGTATTGCGGTGCAGCACATTCTCTACACTTGAATAGGTATTCTCCACCACACCTTCTGATATTTAACTCGGTATTCTCCACTGCAGCCAGCTTTTCCCGGATTTCCTGGTGTCGCCTCTGATCTGCATCACTGAAGGCAAAATACTTGTGAATGTCTGGTTCAGTCCATATGTCCCTAAACGGGGAAACTTGCAAGGCTGGGATGATCTGACAATTCCCCGTGTTACCGAAACAGTGATCTAGACATGGGCTGTAGATGATGTAGAGAATGATACAGCCCACTGGCTGGTTATTGCGCTGTGTTCTGTTATTCAGCAGAGTTTGGAAAAGCTGAGCCGCGATGCGGTTCCCGTTGATCTGGGCGGTGTTCAGCAATTTACTTTCTGGGCAACGGCTGACGCTGTTCTGGAAGACTGCGAGGCAATTTCCAACTAGGAATTTCAGGAAAATGTTCATATCATAGGTAATGAAAGGATGCAATAATATCCTGTCGTTCATGTCTACATGTCTGTTGGTCTCTCTGCACTGGGAAGCAGGTAAAGCCACCAGGAAAGCGAAGGGTTTTCTCCCATAATTGGTCACCTGGTGCCCAGATACTCTGCGGAAACTGAAAGAGACAAAGTCAGGGTGTGTGTCAAGGAACAGACTTTGTGTAAAACATTCTCTTTGCAGTGTCAAGAGGCACAGTTTGAGATGAGTTACTTGGAACAACGCCCATCATATTAAAGAAAACATGAAACCCTGCAATTCACATTTCAAGTTATTGCATGGGAAGGTCAATGTTGAATTACTTTGTATCTCTATCCGAGTGTTGTAGTAAATTCTGGGATCAGTGATAGGTTTAAAGAGAGAATCTGGGTAATTGACAGAGAGCAGCAGTCTGTTACTTATTTTTGTACAAATCCTCCTGCAATGAATCAGAGAATGCCTCAAGCCTTCTTGATAACTCGCTGTAACTACATTTTAAATTACTTTGACTGATGCACAACTTGATGCCGCATGATACACGGGATGGTTAGAAATAAATAGAGACGGGGAGAGAGAAAGAGAGTGCAAGAGAATGAGAGCTACTGGTGCAATCAGTGGGAGCTGGAGGGAGGGAAAATCCAGAAAGAATGGTTAACCGTAAAAAATGTTTGGGGCATACACAGACAAACAGAACAAAATGCTTGCAGACTGACAGGAAATGGGAATAATAGCAAAGGAGGCAGAGGGAGAGAAAGGGAAACTGAGAGGTGAGTGAGATGATTCAGTGAACAGTAAAATGTTGCCTGTGTGGGGGATTTGGACTTCCTCTTTAAACCTCACTCCGATGTACTTCACTCTCTCCTTTATTTCAGGGTCAGCGGGTGCTATCGATTTCACTGTTAGAGATATGACCCCAGGAAATCTGGTAATAGTTTCCCTGGAAGTCTCTTCATCTGGGAGTAATGAGAGTCCTGGTTAATGGGTTCAGATGTATTTCCCCCTGCTACAGAGCTTTCCCTAACCCTGCCGTGTTCTTGCCATTTATTCGCAGCCGGCTCCAGGCAACCAGGCTCTGACTTGACCTCAGATTGAGCACAGCCCCCAGCTTACAGAGATGGTCAGGTAAGATCTGTTTCACTGAGACGTACCGATGGACAAGCACTATCAAGGCATGGTTGTATCAGTATAACTGTGAGCATCTCAAGCGGTGTGAGCATCTCATGTAGTGATAGATTGCAAAGCCTGCGGCATCACATCAATCCAGTTAAGGTTGGTGCTTGCACAGATCTTGTTTAATTTGGCTGTCAATGTCCCATGAATACTTTCCACCATACCCTAAGACTGGGGATGATATACACCTCCAAATCTCTGCTTGATTTTCAAAGAATGCAGCATCAAGTTAACGACGTTCTGAATGAAGATAGACTCATTCTCTGAGCTGGTTTCCAACGGTATACCAATCCTTGAGATATATTGATACATCATAAATGTCACGAATGTCCCAACTCCTGCTTTCAACCTTATGTCCACTGGTCCAGCTGATTTTACTCTCCCCCATCTGTATCATGTTGCGACCACAAATTGTCTGGTACTGTATCCAATTGTTCATTACCATATTGATCATCTTCCTCCACTGTGTATGCTCCGCTTGGTTGTTAGCTTGGCTTCCTATAGATTCCTTATCAACCTGCAGCACGCTAGTGTTTTAATATGGCTGCCATCCCTGGGTTCCCAAGACCCTGGCGTGAGCATATACCATTCCCTAATTGTTTGTACATGCCTGGCCATAAGGTCTAAATCTTTAGATTGATATCCCTTGTAAACATGCAGTGCAAGGCGTGGTACACTCTACTATTTTTGCAGGAATGGAGTTCTCTCTATTTGCAGGGTCATTTCCTGCTTCTCTAATAACATTCCTTCGCTTCTCAAATTTTGAGGAGCACTGTCTTTCTACTGGCACTGTCTTTCTAACACCTCATCCTGACATTCACCAAATATCACTGTGTAGTCCAACTCAGACTTAGGTGGTCTTGCTTTAGTCAGCATCGTAAACACCTCTGCTTCCCACATCCCCCAAATGTCTTGAATATCACTTGCTATATCCACTATCCAATAACACTAACATCTTTAACTTCTGGCATCATTAATTATATATTGGCATTTTCTACGACCACGTACTGCGATGTGCACTCCAAACTTACTTCTAACTGTCAGCTATGTTTATTTGAACTGTTTGTGAATAATTATGAGACCATCTCCTTTGCTTCTCATTGAGGTGGGTTCGTGTATTTGCTGAGTTTGAAGGAACTGTAAAAGAGCAGAGGGAAATTCTTACTCACAGTAAGTAAGGTGATAAGTAGGAACATGTTAGCATACATAAAATTCAAATGCGTATATGTGCTGTGTGTTAGTGGTGAGCCTGGTTGGTGGGATAAACGGAGTGGAAGTTTAGGGATGAGAAGTAAGTTTGATGATACCAATATTCACAGGGTGATTGGTAGTGAGGAAGATAATCTCAGGTTATCGATAGATACAGACAAATTTGTCAGTTGGGCATGTGAGTGGAAGATGAAATTTAACTTTGATAAATGTGAGATGATGCTTCTTGCCAGGAGGCTCAAGACAAGACAGTACTCAATGAGTGGTGGGATACGAGGAAGTTCAGAGGAAATAAAGATCCATCAATGTGGCAGAAGTGGTTAATGGTTCAGTGGAAACAGTATCTTTAACAGCAGGGATTTCCTTTGGGGCTCTGGATTACTTTGGTTCAGTCACAATTGGGGTTTTGTGTGCAGTTCTGGTCACTTTACGATAAAAAGCATGTGATTGCTTTAGACAGGGTGCACAAAGACATTCGTGAAAATGTCGCTGGGAGATTAGCAGTTTAGTTGTGAAGGTAGATTCTGTATAATGTCCAGTTGCTATCTAACGAGTAGAGATAAGAGGATAAGACTATGGGGGCATGTATTGTTAGAATCTAAAACAGTTTTTCCCCTACTCTGAAGATCCAATAGCAATGTGGCCCATTTTTTTTAGTTGAAAGGCTCGAGGTTCAAAGGAAAGATGACACCCAGAGGACGGTCGGTTGAGTTGGCAACCTTAAAATATTTTAAAAGTAATTGAGTGACAATCAAGACAATGGAGTAAGTTTTCAAATGGGAATCGTGTAGTTTATGATCTAATTTTCGAGTTACAAACACGACAGATCGATGAGTCAAGTCTATCCCATATAATGTTATCATTCAATGATTTGTCAGTTAACTTTCTGAATTAGGTTCTGTTTTTAGATTAGATTAGACGATTTAGTGTGGAAAAAGGTCCTACACCCCAACAGGTCCACACCGACCCACCGGAGGACAGCACACGTAAACCAATTCCAATACATTTACCCCATTCACCTAACAATACGGGCTATTTAGCATGGCCAATTCACCTAAGTTGCGCCGAACTAATTTTTGTCTTCGTTTTGAAGGACTATTAAATCGCGCACGTCCAAGCTGTTGGGATAGTTATTAGGAACTTCTGGTTCTGATTCAGAGAATTCACTCACAGATAAATTTTGCCAAACGAGTTGCAAAAGTGAAGTAAAAGGAAAGCAACAATATAACCATGTGGAGGAGAACACCTCTCAACGAATTCTACAACGAGAGGCATTGAATGATCGAATAGCCTCAGCAATAACAAGTGTCCTCAGTGAAAATATGTGCAAAAAAATTATATTTTTGGGACTAATTGTGAGAGAAATAAAGCAAGTCTTGTTGTTTGAGGACAACCTGCAATTCGCATTTGAGACCCAAGAGGATCCCATTAATTCAGAACTTGGGGTATTCAAATTGACTTCGTGAAAAACATCATTACAGTATATCTGTTGGGATAATTTAGTTGTTGAAAATGATTAAAACGTTGAAAGTGTCATCATAATTTCCCAGTGGATATACCACACAATATAAAGTCTCTGAAACTGTATTACCTCCAATTCCAACAGATTAACAGCTGCAGCAAGGGAGAGTTAGTGCCAAAAACAGTAAAATGTTGCTTCCAAGGCAAATGGTCGAAAAAGTTTACTACACCATCATTGCTGTTGTTGGAGTTCCTGGTAAGTCGTGAAACCACTCATGTTGTACATATCTCTGCATCTTCCAATTAGAATTATTCAGAATGTGGGTCTATATTCAAAGAGGAACAAGTAACCCCAGTGTCCAAGTGTTACTGGGAGCATCACTCAAAGTAAAATTATACTGAGCGTGGGTTACTAACTGGAGGGGAACAACTTGCCCCAGTGGCTTTGTGTACGTAGGGGTATCTATGAATATAGAATTGAACTGTTTGTGGTGAACCGAATTCAAGTGAATACCTGACTGCCTTCATAACGAGGACCATAATTTGACTGTAAATGTGGAATGCTTCTTTCATAATATATTTCTAATTTCTGATGTGTTCAGTGATGAATTTGTCATTGTAGTTTGTAAATACGATTGAATGCAAGTTCTGCCACTAAAAGGACAATCGTCTCAGCTGTCACACTTCGATGCACGAATTCTGCAAGGTCGTGTCCTTGGCACCAAACTCTGCAGTTGTCTCACCAATGCCCTTCCGTGCACTTCTCATGCCCAAAGCAAAGATGTTTCCACACAATTACAACATGTTCAGCACAGTTTGCACCTCCTTGTATAATGAAGACATTTGTGTCCCAAAACTTCAGGATAGCATCCAGCTTGGTATGGTCATTGATAAATAACTATCGCACTCCGCAAACACCAGACAATAATAACCTTAAGCAGTAAGAATCGATCAAACGCCCATTGACCTGCAATGCCATTACCATCCCTGAATGCACGATGAGCATCATAGAGTTGTAAGATGGAAACGAACACTTCAGTCCAACTTGTCCATGCCGACTAAGTTCTGCATTTCAAAGAATCCACATCGTGTGGAAACAGGCAGCTCAGTCCTACAAGTCCACATCTGATCCCCCTACGTTACCCCCTACATTTCCAACGGCTAATGCACCGAACCTACACATCCCTGAACACCAGGGAAAGTTCAGCACAGTCATTCCACCTGACATGTGCATTTTTGGACTTTTGTAGGAGGTTGGTGCATCCGGGAGAAACTGAAGTAAAACACTTGGAAAACTAGTAAACTCCACAAAGACAGTTGCAGTGAGGCTGGAATCGAACCTGACTCCCATGTACTGTGTGACAACAGTGCAAGCCACTGAAGTTCTGTGCCATCCCAAGCCCTCTATACATTTCCTATTCATGTACCTGTCCAAACGCCTTTTGAATATTGCATCTGTAATGGTATTTATGAATTCCTGCGGCAGTTCATTACAAAACTAAATCACCTTCTGTGTAAAACAGATGCCCATCAAGAGTCTCCGAATCAGCGTTTTACTGATTCCGGGTGCTTTATTTTTGTGAGTGTTTTGTTATGGGAAACTACAGCTAGACAGAGTAAACTGTAAAGCAAAATAAATACCTTCTCCCGACCCACCTCTCCACCGCCCCCAAAAAGACGTATTGAGGACCTGGTCGTGTTTCTGAGATTAATTTTCTGCCCATGTGATTCTGTTTGTCTTTTGAAAGTGCAAGTTATTTCACTTGAGAGAAGCTACTGTTATGGTTCCCATGACATTGTACTGAACAAAAAGAAACCTGCGTTCTAAAATTCAACATTAATCTAGAAAATTCAATTAATCATTTCAAATCTATTTTCTTTCATTTTACAGTTAGTCTGGTGGCAATTACATTCTTATCTCGGAACAAGTGTGGCCTGTCAACATGTTCCACTCGCTATCTCGTAGCCATGGCAGTGTCTGATCTACTGTTCATTATTTTTTATATCATATTTTTTGCGTTTGTTAACTATTACTATCCACTGTCTTTTCTGTACATCACTCCTGTTTGTAGTGTTATCCAAGTCCTGGGCTTCTTAACTGTTGATTGTTCTGTCTGGTTCACTGTTGCTTTTACATTTGATCGATTTGTAGCCATTTGTATTCATCAGATGAAATCTCAGTATTGCACAGCGAAAACGGCAATGAGAGTTCTAGCAACAATCTGCATTTTCTTCTCTTTAAAGAATATTCCCATGTATTTCATATATGAATCCGGAAGGATCGTCAGAAACATTCCATGGTTTTGTTACATCAAAGACAGTTTTTATGACAATGTACATTGGGTGAGTTTTAAATATTTTGCAACATTTTTAACACCATTTCTCCCATTCATTTTTATTGTTTTCCTCAACATTCTGACCGTCAGACACATCTTTGAGTCAGTTAAAGCACGTAAACGACTGAGGGGTCAGAGACAAACAGAGATTGACCCAGAGATAGACAGCAGAAAGAAATCTGTGATTTTACTCTTTGCCATGTCCGCCAATTTTATCCTTCTCTGGTTTGTGTATATTTTATATATGTTCAATGTTGGTTATTACGCGGATGATTTTTATCTCTTTAAACAAGTTGCATACATGCTGCGGGACCTAAGTTGCTGCACAAATGCACTTATTTATGTGGTGACACAGAAAAACTTTAGAGATCAGTTAAAGTATGCCGTGAAATATCCAGTTATAAAAACAATTCAATTGATGAATAAATCCAATTGACTGAGAGCCAACATGAGATGCAGCAGATAATGGAACGAGGTGTCCACGTGAGGAATGAACGAAAGGAAAGAAAAGGATTAGCAACACAATTTTGTTGTTTTTTCCAATGAGAAAGAAATGACTCCGTCCAAGGAGCAACACGGAAGAGACGAGAGGAACAAAGTCAAAGTAAACTGCTGATAGCAATGAGCAGCAGAATACAGAAAGCTAAACAACAAAGCCCAGACCAAACACGAATGATTCATGCCTCAGAAAGAAAAAAAAAATCTCCCAAACAATCACTGCACAGCAAGTGAAGCTGACACAAAAATAAACTATCTGGTGAATGTATCATCGTTCTCTGCAGGGAAGAGTGGGAAACTCTTTCTCACAGAAGTCTCGGATCCACACAGCTGGACAAATTACAAAAACATGAGCATCTTCCAATTAAAGAAAAATAAATGGCATACTGTATAAAATATGTTTTTAAATTAAAAATGTGTTTCCAGGGATACCTCGTTTCCATTCAGTTCCCCCGGCTTGATCCAGATATCTGTTCGTTCCTTTGTTTATTTTTCTCATGATTTATGTAATCTGAATCAGATTACCGGAAAAATGTTGCTGTATGATCTAATCCTTTTCTTGGAGATATTTAGCTATTATAGGTCATTTTCACAAATTCCAGGAGCAGCAATTACTATTTTCTAAGCTGTGGCAAATCAGTACAGGATATATGCAGGGAATGGTATGTTCATGGTGGGGCGGTGTTGCTGAACAACAATAGAGTAGTGTAGGTTCATAGTTCCTTGAAAGTGTATTTTCAGGTAGATAGGACAGAGAAGAAGGCGTTTCGTTTGCTTGCCTTTACTTTTCAGTGCATTGAGTATAAGAGTTGTGAGGTCCTGTTGCGGCTGTACAGGGTATTGGTTCGGCCATTTTATGAATATTACATGGAATTCTGGTCTCCCTCCTTTAAGTAGGATGTAATGAAATTTGAAAGCGTTCAGAAAGGATTCACAATAATGTCATCATTTGAGGGTTTGAGTGATAGTGAGACACTGAACTGCCTGGGGCTGTTTTCCCTGTAACAATTGTCTCAGAGGAGGGCATTTGTTTTTTTATTTATAATATCATGAGAGCCTTGGAGAGGGTAATTAAGATTGTATTTTCCATGGGCTGGGGAATCCAGAAATAGAGGCGACGGCTTTAGGTTGAAGGGGAGGAATTCATAGGGGCCTAAGGGGTAATTTTTTTTTCGCAGTAGATGATGTGTATATGGAATGAGCTGCCAGAGGAAGTGACAAAGGCTGGTACATTTCGAACATTTATTAAACGTCTGGATGTGTATATAACCAGGAAGAGTTTCGAGGGAAACGGGCCAAATGAGACTAAATGGATCTGGGATATTTGGTCAGCATGGATGAGTTGGAAAAGACTGTCTGTTTCTATGTTGGACAACACTACGAGACACGAATAAGAGCATGGCTGAACTGTGATCTAACCCCTCATTTCTTTCTTTGTCCCTTACCTACAACATCTTCGTCCTCAATTCGATTTCAAACCGTAACACACTTCCCGTTGTGTTATGGAATATGCATGGTCATCGTCCTCATCCCTTGTGGTATGTCCTGCTCCCGAGGAAAGCATCTGATTCTACTTATTACCTGACTTACTGTAGGTAAGTATTTCCCTCTGCTCCTTCACAGTTCCTTCAAACTCAGCACATACACTAACCTGCCTAAATGACAAGAAAAGTAGATGGTCTCATAATTACTCAAAAACAGTTCAAATAAACATAGCTGACAGAAGTAAGTTTAGAGTGTACACAGCAGGAGTTGGTCACAAAACGACACGACCAGCTATCCTTAGTAGCCACACACGCAGATGACAAGCAACATGAATTCGACGGGGACAACACTCTTATTATAGGGCAAACCCCAAACAGAGAACAGCCAGTGAATTCCTAGAGGCATGGCACTCATCCACAGATTCTATCAACAAACACATCGACTGGACCCAGTATCCCGGCCACTGTAGTGGACAACTGGAACTGACAACTGGAAGTGGCACAGACAAACCACAATAAATGCCGGAGGAAGCACCATAGAAGCGCTTCAGTGGAGGCTCCCAAGCACTGAGGATGTCACCTAGACAAGGGACGAAACTTTTGCAACACAAATTCCCAGCTCGGCGAACAGTACCACAACAACCGGTGGAGTGTACCAGGCTCGGCACTCCATGTAGCCTTACTGGTAAATAAGGGATATCAAACTAAAGATTTAGGCCCTATGGCCAGGCATGTAGAAACAATTAGGGAATGGAATATGCTCACGACAGGGGTTTGGGAATCCAGGGATGGCAGCTATATTGAAACAGGAGCTGGGACAGTAGTAACATTTATGACGAATGAAGATATCTCAAGAATTGGCATACCTTCGGAAATCAGCTCAGAGAATGAGTCTGCCTTCACTCAGAACCCAGTTAATTTGATGCTGCATTCTTTGAAAATGAAGCAGAGGTTTGGATGTGTGTATCATCCCCAGTCACAGGGCATGGGGGAAAGAATTCATGGGACATTGACAGACAAATTAAACAAGATCTGCGCAAGCACCAACCTTAATTGGATTGATGTGCTGCCGCTGGCTTTACAATCTAACAATACATGAGATGCTCACACCGCTTGAGATGCTCACAGGTAGACCGATGCCAGTGTTCAGGTGGAGAGGCCCATACAAAGGGCCTAGCTTGGAGCAGTAAACTCAGAACTTAAGCAATATATGCAGCAGCAACCTATGATACATGAGACTAACCACCTGCTGGAAACACAAAGGGAACTGACAGCTGTCAACGAGGAAGGACCGACCAAGCCCGGGGATTGTGTGTACGTGCGGGTATTTCGAAGATGCTGAAATGAGTCAAGGAGAGAGAACTTTCTTAGTGATTAAGACATCATCTACCGACATCCAAGTGGAAGGACGACACATATGGTACCACCTTAATCATTGTGCTAAAGCTCTCTCACCGGCACAAATAAACTCTAACACTGAGGTAAATGAAGTTAGGGCAGATAAAAATGGACACGGGTCGGGCACACAGGAGGCAATAGGCCTCCACAGGGTTCTGAACAAGGTACAGGTGAAGTTCTTGGGAATCCTGATCATTCCAGAAATGATCCTTAACGAGATGTCGAGAACAGGTTTCCTAGCAGCAAGGATGGGGAAGACATGGGGCGGATGCCGCTGATTACCACCTCTCTGATGCCAGGCCTGCAGACTATTAACCTGGTAGACCTAGACAGGTAATGCCAGGGTTAATTTGCGCCCCAGCATGGGTACGCGCCCGTGACAATCACTGGTATCAATGGGCAAACTGCACTGTCGTCGTAGTGGTTGGACAGGACTGCTTCTTGTGTACTAAGTTAATCCCCTCATACTATGTTGCCCATGTGCCCTTTAACCTGATCATCTGTACTGAATGGTGTTTGCCGCACTCTATCCGACCTCTTTACCCGAATGATTCATCAACTTACAGACAATTCCATTGCCCACATTTGCTGCCTGCTACTTCAGGTCACTACATTCTGTCAGAAGGATGACGTGGGCTGGCAGCATCTCCAACGGTGGTGTTGATATCGTACGCCGTGGTTCACCGGTAAGACTAATTCCACTTTTCCCAAGGCTGCTTTCAGGAAACGGGACGGGTTGTGTTTTGAAAGCTTTAAGTGAAATGGCTCCACACTAGTAGGCTACTTTATGGGTCTTTGTGGGAATACGATTCAAATGTAGGTGGACACCACATTTGGGGCTGTTTTAAATTCTCAACGTGTCCCACTGACAGATACTTACTGGTTGATGTTAGAAATTAGGGTTGTGCATGACCCTGCCCACTGACTGGAGTGGCAGCTTTGCCCGTGTAATGCTCCGACACAAGGTCGTTATATCACCACACGCAGCTTGACGCTACGTCACAGTCGCCGAATTAAGCGACAGTGTCTCCCTGATCTGACAATTCAGATTGATAGTATAGGACAGCCAAGAGCTATTCCTAACGAGTTTAAGGCCGGCAATGCGATTGTCGCGGGCAGGGAAGCTCTTCTCCCAATGATGGGGTTTAGCAAGAATGCTGAATGGATTAATTACATTTATTACAAAAAAGCAGAGATTTATCAATTATACTGATGATGCCGTTGTGGCCTTCGGAGAACAATTGGATGCTACCACTAAAATGACATGAAAAAACAGACAGGCCTTAGATTGCATACAGGAAGAAAAAGGCAGAGTTTGTGTGATGTTTGGGGAACATTGCTGTTCCATTATATCTAACAACACTTGCTCTGGGGGATCTTTGACTGAAGCAATGGAAAAACTAAACAATCTAAGAAGGGAGATAAAAATAAAAACATTGCGGTGTTTGGTCATCAGGCTTTTGATTGGCTGAATACTGTATTAGGGTCTTGGGGAGCATGGTTTGTCAAAATTGGTCTTACTGTAGGTGCAGTTTTGCTTGTTGTTGCCTTCATCTTTTGTTGTGCTCTACCTTTTATGAAGTCCTTTTTAGTTCGTGTCACTGCACGGCAACTTGTGGTCATTTCAGATACCCCAGGAAAAGCTTACTCCTCTGTTGGAACCCCGCTGTTCGATGGTTATGATCTAACAACTGCCACAGTACAATTTCCACGTGGCGACGTCGATGATACTTCTGAAGAACGTGGTGCGGTTGAAGATTGTAAGGGATCTTGGGTCTTTTTTCCTGTTCTGGTTATTAGAGGGCAGGTCTTTGGCCCAAGGGACCTCAGGAATGGAGGAATAATCCTTTAAGTTTCCGACTCCAAAAATTATTTTGTCCATGTTGGGATTTTTATTTCTGGTATTGGGCACAAGAGAGGCTAAGCTCATTGTCTCCTTTCCTTGGGTGACACCAGTAGGTCTCAATGGCGGGGGGGAGTGGGGGGTAATATGGAAAATAAAGAACATGAAAGCCTGGGAAGGGATAAAGCATGAAGACCAATGGGATCTGTATTCTATCGATGGCAGGGACATGATGGGATAACTATAGTGGAACATTCTTCCACCAATTAGAAGAGTAAGGTTAAGGCTGAGATATGGTAAGATGAGATAACACAAGTAATAAAGCAAGTTTCTTTGTTAAATGTAATTATGACCGGTATGGGACGATAAATATTTAGGGCATGACATTAACATAGCTAATTAAAAGTTAGTAGAGTGAGCTTGAGACAGGAGACTATTGTAACAGATGGAAATGTTAAATATTTATCATGATAGGTCAGTCTGCAATTGAAGATCACTGTAGCAGATTTACCAATAAATATCTAACAGTGACATTAGAATAACATTAAGTAGAATGTACAACTTAGGTGATAATGGGAATTAACAGCACTGGTTTATTGTGCAGCTAGAGTGAGGCACTTGATAAATGCAGTTGGACATGCTGGTAAGCTAACAGAAACATGATTTAAAAATATATAAAAATCCACGGAGCCTGAGCTCGGAGGGCTTTTGAGAATCAGCTTTCTCGCTGTGACGGTTTTTTGCATGCAAATAAAAGGCCTACTGCTTGAAGAACTCTCTGCGTGTCCTGGTGGTTCTCTATATTTTCTCCACAACAGTGTTCGACAAGGTTCCCCTATTGCTAAGCCATTATCTGTGCAGCAAGGTTAGATCACAGTGAATACAGTCTATTCAGCCTCTCCAGTCGAAGGACTTGTCTAAGTCCCCTAACCTCCTCCGACAACAAACCAGACTGGGCCCCTTCCGTCATCTCTGTCCTCGATGATGCAATTAAATCCTACCTCCCCCGCCCCCCACCCCCCCACCAAGGACAACACACTGGCCTTCCTGAATGGAGCATGGATTTGGGAGTGGGAGATCATGCTTCACAAATTTGTTACAGTTCTTTGCTGAAGCGACCCGTAAGGCTGAGGAGGGCAGGGCAGAAGATGTAATCTATATGGATTTCAGTAAGGTTTTTGATACGGTTCAACATGCTAGGCTGCTCTGGAACATTAGATCGCAAGAAATCAAGGCTGGCTGGCAAATTGGAAAACAAATTGGCTTGATGGTAGGAAGCAGAGTGTAATAGTGGAAGGATGCTTGCCAGACTAGAGGCTTGTGACTAATGGAGTGCCTCAGCTTGCTGCTGCATCCATTATCATTTGTTATCTATCGCAATGATTTGGATAAGAATGTGCAAGGCATGATGAGGAAGATTGCTGAAGACACTAAAATAGCCAGTACCGTGGACGTTGAGGAAGGTTGTCAGAAGTTGCTCCTGGTCCTTGATCAGCTGAGGAAATGAAAAATGGCAGATGGAATTTAAAAGACATGAATGTGAAGCATTGCACTTTAGAGAGTCAAATCAAGATAGGAGTTTCATAGTGAATGGTAGGCTTTAAGAAGAATAGTGGAACAGTGGGGTCTTGGAGTTCAGGTTGACAGTTCTCTGAAAGTGGAGTCACAGGTAGGCAGGTCAGTGAAGGAGGTTTTTGGCATACTGGCCTTCATCGCTCAGGGCATTGGGTATAGAAGTTGGGGAGTTATGTTACAGTTCTACAGGGCATTTGGTGAAGACACACTTGGGGTATTGTCTCAGTATTGATCACCTTGGTACAGCAAAGATGTTGTTAAACTGGATAGAAAACAGAAAGAAATTCGCAAGGTTGTTGCCTGGACTCAATGGTCTGCATTATAGTGAGAGATTGAGCAAGAGTGGATATTGTTTCTTTATAGTATAGGAGAATGATGGCGTATCTTATAGATGTGTAAATGATCGTGAGAGGCATGGATAGGTTGAATGCACTCAGTCTTTTTCCCATAGTTGGGGAATCGAGGACTGGAGGGCATCAGTTTACGGTTAGAGAGGAATGAATAGAAGGAAACCCGAGTGTCAACACAGAAGGTGATACACATATGAAATGAGCTGCCAGCGGAAATGGTTGAGGCGGATACATTAAAAATCTTGTAAAGACATTTGGTTACATACATGGGTAGGAAAACTTTAGGACGATATGGTTCGAGTGCAGGGAAATGTGGTTCGCGTGGATGGACATTTTGGTCTGCATGAACCATTTTTGGGCCAAAGAGCCTGTTTCAGTGTTGTAGGACCCTATGACCGGTAGTTGGTCTGCTGACTGGGCAGAATATAAACTAAATAATTATAAATCTTTGCTTAAGTGTGAAGAAAGAGCATTAAAAGGACGGTTAGACAACATATCACTCCTACCTTGTATGTTTTTATTAACCAGAGGAAATCACATTCTCCTGTATGTTGCTGCAGAGGTGATGACTGACCATGGTAACTGCCCCCATGACAATTTCCTTGACTCCCAAGTCTGGAAAAAACGTAGTATACATTGGTGGTGAGTAGCATTGACAAAGTTCAGTCAGTTTGCCTACATGCTGAGGAAGTGCATTTTCATTTCAATACATCTTCATCCATTTTTCATCACTTTCTGTGAAAATACCAAACAGCCCAAGGCAGTTTACAATATAAAGGGACATGGATAGGTTAAATTGACGAGGTATTTTCTTTGGTTGGGGGAGTTCAAAACTAGAGGGCATCGGTTTAGGATGAGAGGTGGAAGTGTAAAAGGGACGTAGGTGACAATTCTTTCATGCAGAGGTCTGTGAGTATGGAATGTGCTGCCAGAGGAAGAAATGGAGGCTGGTATAATTGCAATAGTTAAAAGGCATCTGGATGAGTATATGAATAGGAAGGGTTCAGAGCGATATGGGCCAAGTGCTGGCAAATGGCACTAGATTTGGTTTGGATATCTGGTCGGCATAGACAAGTTGGACCGAAGTAAATTTAGATTACTTACAGTGTGGAAACAGGCCCTTCGGCCCAACAAGTCCACACCGACCCGCCGAAGCGCAACCCACCCATACCCCTACATATACCCCTTACCTAACACTACGGGCAATTTAGCATGGCCAATTCACCTGACCCGCACATCTTTGGACTGTGGGAGGAAACCGGAGAACCCGGAGGAAACCCACGCAGACACGGGGAGAACGTGCAAACTCCACACAGTCAGTCGCCTGAGGCGGGAATTGAACCCAGGTCCCTGGCGCTGTGAGGCAGCAGTGCTAACCACTGTGCCACCGTGCCGCCCGCTTCTGTGCTATACATCTCTATGACGCTAAATTGTCTGGTACGTTTAGATCAGTTTTTTTTAGATTACTTACAGTGTCGAAACAGGCCCATCGGCCCAACCAGTCCACACCGACGCACACCCACCCAGACACGTCCCCCTACATTTACCCCTGCAACTAACACTACGGGCGATTTAGCCATTGCCAATTCACCTAATTTTGGGAGGAAACCTGAGCAAATCCACAAAGACACGGGGAGGATGTGCAAACTCCACACAGTCAATCGCCTGAGGTGGGAATTGAACCCAGGTCTCTGGCGCTGTGAGGCAGAAGTGCAAACCACGGTGCCACCGTGCCGCATAAATTTGCATTTACAAAAGATAGAACACGAGGTTATAGTCCAACAGGTTGAGAAAGAGACTAACTAAAGTAAATGATGACCAAATGGAAAACACTCCTGGAAAACAGCACCAAGTCCTGAAAAAGACACAATGTCACATTTGGTAGAACGGCTCGTGTAGCTGGTTGCCTGGAGACAAAAAATACTTTGGAATTAAGGTCCCCAAAATACCAAATTCCAATCAAGTTTGAAACTTTGTCAACAGTAAAACCCAATGACGCAGTCCGACATTTTCTGGTTATAAGAACAGGAAAATGTGAACAGTTCTAGGAGAAGTACCAAGCCAACAACAAATGCAGATAGCCGTCAGGATAGGTATCTGAAAGGTACATTTATCTATCATCCACCTGTGAAACAGAAATCCTCAGGAGAAGAAAACTTCCAGAGGAAGGTACAAAGTGAAGATTTGACTGCTGTCTGGTTTTGAAATTCGCATTTTGGTAAATCCTAGTTGAGTTTTATCGGATTAGTATAATGGAAAAGGAAGTAAATATAGGAGATGTAGTTCATAGTTAATTATTCTCCATTGTACATTAAGAAATAAATTTGTTACTTTTTACTTTAACTAATTGTTGGCCTCTCCAATTTCACAGATTACTGTATGGGATAAATCTGGTCTGTGTTGATGGTTCAAATTAACGGGGGAGGGGGGTGTACCCGGTGTCGTATCAATAATTAGATATTAGATCAGAAATAGAAAGGGAGAGAGGAAGTCAAGATAGTTATCATTACCAGTTGAGTAATACTCAGCAAATGTTGAATTTACACTTTCCAAGGCCCTGATGTGTTTCATCGTCAGAGATTAAAATAAGGAGTTAGTGCAATGATTGATGTGTTGGCTTTGACTTTGCGGAACTCTTTATATTCCAGGAATGTTCCTTCAGATGGGAAATAGCAGGCATCAGGCAGCAAGAAACACAAAATAATTGACATGATATCTGGCAAAGGCAACATCGCAAGCTATGATTAAAGATGTTATAATGGGCATTTGGATATGATGTGTAAATCATTTATCGGAAATAATAAATTTTGAATAATAATGGGCAGGGTGGTTCAGTGATTAGTGGTTAGCACTGATGCCTCACAGCTCCAGAGACTTTGGTTTAAGTCCCAGTTCAGGCAACTGTCTGTGGGGAGTTTGCACATTCTCCCCGTGTCTGTGTGGGTTTCCTCCAGGTGCTCCGGTTTCCTCCCACAATTCAAAAATGTGCAGGTTAGGTGAATTGGCCATGCTAAATTGCCCGTAGTGTTAGGTGAAGGGGTAAATGTAGCGGAATATGTCTGGGTGAGTTGCTCTTTGGAGGGTCGGTGTGGTCTTGTTGAGCCAAAAGGCCTGCTTCCACACTGTAAGTAATCTAAAAAAAAATTGTCCTGTCGGTACAGAAAATGCAAACCAGTATTATACTCAGATCTCCAGAAGATAAGATGCCACTTAAAAAGTTATTGCAGGAAGTAAATGTGCATAATGTAGAAAGGCAACATATTAGCATGGAAAGTAGATTGGATTGATAGCAAGAGGAACGCTGGCAGAGTATGTGAGTGTGGGTTTTTTTTGAAAGCTGGGAGGAAGGCATGATGACACACCACATAAGGAGCTGGAGGAGGGCGGTGTTCAACTATGTTCAATTTATCCACACGATTTGGATGCAGGGACTGAAGATATTGTAGCTACCCTTGCTGATAACACAAAGATGTCAGAAAGTGAATTGATAACAGGTCAAACGAATTGTATAAATGGATACAGAGACGTGAGATTAATGGTCAAAGATATGGAAAATGGAGTATCATGTGGTAAAGTGTGAAAATGTCTGTGCTTCTGGGGGCAATAAACATACTATCCAAATGGTGAGAGATTGCTATGCTGTACAGAGAGATCCGGGTGTGCTGATGGATGAATCTCAAAGATACGATGCAGCAGCTACAGCAAGTAAACAGCAATATATGTTGAATGTTTCATTGTGAGGGAAGTTGTTTCAGTTACACATGACATTATTTTATATTTGCTTCCTCATGGGATAAGGGCGCTGCAGCCCGAGCAACCTACAGTCCCGGTTGCATTTGAGAAATTACTGGTGAGCTGCCTTCATGAATCATTGTTGTCCGTGTGCTCTTGTTAGATCCACAATGTTCTGTGGGAAGGAATTGACCAAGCAACAGTGAAGGGAAGGCTTTCAGTTTCCAAGGCAAAATGCTGCGTGAATGGGAAAGGTACTTGCAGTTGGTGGTGTTCCCATGTAGGTGCTGTCCTTCAAGATGGAAGGTGCTTCCTCAGGGTCTTTTTTGAATTTCTCCAATGCATGTTGTAGATAATATACAGTACTGTGACTGAGCGTCACTGGTGGATGGAGCAAATGCTTATGGAATATGATGCCAAGCAAGCTGATTGCTTTGCTCTGGATGACGTATAACGCCATGAGTGATGTGGAGCTGCGCTCATTCAGGGAAGTGGGGAGGACAGTATAACATTCACATTCATGACTTTTGCCTTGTAGATAGAGTCATAAAGCTAGACAGGATGGAAACGGACCCTTCAGTCCAACCAGTCAATGCTGACCAATCTTTCTAAACTAATCTAGTCCCATTTGCCTGCATTTAGACCATATCTCTCTTAAGCCTTCCTATTCATATCCCCATCCACATGCGTCTTAATTGTTGCAAGTGTACCCACCTCCACCTCTTTCTCTGGCAGCCCTTTCCATACACGCACCACCCACTGCGTGCATAAGTTACACCTCATGTCCCTTTTCAACCTTTATACACTCACCTTAAAGCTGTGCCATCTAGTTTTGGATTCCACTCCATTTGGAAAAAGATAATGGCTATTCCCTACATCCATGCCTCTCATGATCTTCTAAACCTCGAAAAGTCACCCCTCAGCCCGCAATGCTTCAGGGACGAAAGGCCCAGCCTTTTCACTCACTCACTATGGCTCAAACCCCCAGACCTGGCAACATTCTTATAAAACTTTTCTGTACCCTTTAAAGTTTAACAATGCCTTTCCCATAGCAGGAAGACGAGAATTGATAACAGTATTCTCACAGTGACCTCACCAATGTCCTGTACAAGGTGATGTTCCAATTCCTATACTTAATGCACTGACCAATAAAGGAAGGTGTACCAAATGCCTTTTTCACCACCCTGTTGATATGTGACTCCACTATCAAGGGACTATGCTGTTGTGCCTCGGGTCTCTTTGATCAGAAACACTGCCGAAGGCCCTACCGTTAACTGTATAAGTCGTACCCTGGTCTGCCTAACCCGAATGCAACATCTCACATTTATCTCAATTAAATGCTCTCTTCCACTCCTCAGCCTATTGTCCTGTCGTACTGTCAGACAACCTTCTTCACTGTTCAATACACCACCAGTTTCACTGTTATCTGGAAAATTAGTAACCATATCTCCTATATTCACAGCAAAACCATTTTTATTAATGACAAAAAACAGTGGAACCTGCACTGATACTGGTCACAGGTCTCCAGTCTGGAAAGCAATCCTCTTCCACCACCCTCTATCTCCTACCTTGAAGGCAATTCTGTAACTAATGTCTAGTTCTCCCCGTATCACATGTGATCTAAACTTGCTAACCACGTGGAACCTTGCCAAACGCCTTCCTGAATTCCATATAGACAGCATTGACCGCTCTGCTTTCAACAATTTGCTATGTCACATCTTCCAAAATCTCAAGTTAGTGGACATGATTCCCGTTATATGAAACCATGGTGACTGTGCATAAGCAGTCCTTCTCTTTCCAAATGCATGTAACTCCTATCCCTCAGAATCCTCTCCAATAACTTTCCA
This sequence comes from Hemiscyllium ocellatum, assembly GCF_020745735.1. Taxonomy (NCBI): domain Eukaryota; kingdom Metazoa; phylum Chordata; class Chondrichthyes; order Orectolobiformes; family Hemiscylliidae; genus Hemiscyllium; species Hemiscyllium ocellatum. The sequence goes on from NC_083451.1 coordinate 6,895,936, forward strand.
CCCACTGACATCACACTCACCAGCCTGTATTTCCCTGGCTTTTCCTTACCATCTTTCTTGAATAATGATCACAGGAAGATGCCCAGCAATCTCTTCCCTTGCTTCTCAAAAAGTTCTGGAATTACCTGATCAGGTCCTGAGGGTATATCTACCTTTAATGATGTTAAGATCTCCAGCAACACCTCCTCTGTAATATGGACAGCTTTCAAAACATCACTAATTATTTCACCAAGTTCCCCAGCTTCCGAGTCATGTTGAGTTTCTGGTGAATTGGAACCCGAGGATATTGAGAGTGAGGATGTTAGTGACGGTAACACCATTGAATATCAAGGGACAATGGTTAAATTGCTTCATAATGGAGACGTTTTTTGCCTGATATTTATTTGGTGTAAATATTAAAAATGGCTTTTAAATCTAAGTCAGGATATTGTCCAGATTTTTTGCAAACGAACATGGGCAGCTTCAGGATTTGAGGAATCCAGAATGATGCTGGGCACTTTAATATCGTCATTGGACATTCCTGTTTTTGAGGGAGGTTCATTCATGAAGCAGCTGAAGGTGGCTGGGTCTAGAAAAACTTGCGGAACTCCGCAGACATGTCAGTCTTCTTGCTCATGATATGGTTTGAAGTTACATGGACAATGGATTTCAGCCCCTCAAAAGTCGTAGCAACATAATAGCCGACCCCATAAATTTAATCTTAAAAACTAGTCAAAAATGTTCAACTATTGCTCAAATGTATATGGTATATGATGTCCGCAAAATGTTGTTTAGTTTTTGCTTGTTTTTTTGAACCCACCATGTGAAATGTTAACGACCCCCTGATGCAGAAGCTCTCACACCCCAACTTGAAATTTCTTTCTCCGTGTGTATGCAAATGTTTAACCAGGGACATCTATTGCACTTTCTCTGGCTTTGTGTAGCCTTACACTGTTAAATGTTGAAGTCAAATCTCTTGGGTACCTTTTCAAGCCTGAAGCATCTTATTTAGAGAGTAGAATCATATCCTGCTTTGACTTCAAAACTTAATTTTATGGGTACTTGTGGAAAACAAACTTGCAGGGCCATAGAGAATGCGATTTATTGGAAATTCGCTTTCAATGTCGAAACCGCAGAAGACCCTCATGAACTAAATTGGTGGAATGATTCCCAATAAGCGCAATGACGTAGGAATTTAAATGAGTACTCATTCTTAGAGACTAATCCATGGAAACATTGCTTCAAGAACAAATTTCCAATTTGACCAAATCGCTGCTTCCACATTTTTGTTGAGTTATGTATTTCTTCAATATTTGAATCTTAGTTTTCAATTCATACTATTCTGTGAAAGCTCGCTACTCATGTTTATATTTGTATTACAATGGCATACAATGACTGTGTCTGCGTTAATCAGGTGTTAATGAAATAAACATTCAGTAAAATCAATAAGACACAAAATGACGTTCACCCTTTCCTAGTATTTGCCCCACTTTTAATCATATCGTATTCTACAATACAGGGCTGTCCATGCCGGATGCATTGATGGAAAAGGCACAACAAGAATCTTTTACTTGAAGTGAGACGCAACGTGTTCACCTAATGATGAGCTGTGGGGATAATCTTGCTGGATAACTGCACTGACACTGAAAAGGTAGGAATTAGAAGCAGCAGTAGATTATTCACTGCGGCCTTCATCCACCCCCGCCCCCCCACCATGAATGAGATCTTCACTGAAACACCACAACACTAGTTTCTGGCACTACACTGTAATATCTTTGCTGGTTTGCATTTTCACACTTTTATTCCTCCACACTTAGCTTGTATTAATCATTTATTGGCTTTTTTGCTCACCTCGAAACTTGCATTCTCACTTGACAGCATCAGCCAACTTGTTAATCGTACATTCGGTCACAAAATTCAAACCATGCATGCGGATTGGGGATGGTTGGTGTGAAAAGGCTGGTCCTTTTGGAAGCATTCTGGTCACAACAAGCTAACCCGAGAATGGCCTATGCATGCCTATTGTTTGTTTGCTTGCCATTAAACTCTGCTGAATGCTAAGCAGTTTGTTATCTACAGTTACACACTCTATCAGACGGGATACCAAACCCTCACTATTTACATTGTATGCATTCTGCCATTTAATTCTACCAAAGACGGAGCTCTATCGAGTTTGTGAAACAATGTTTGTCTTGATAAACACGTGTTGACTCCATCCAATTAGGCCATTTTATTTATAAGCGTCCACTTACATCATCGTTTTCAATACATTCTGATATTTCACTGGGGCTGATGCCATGCCGACATCATACAATCTGTAGAAATGATTCCAAAGTCTCCAGAATTTGGAAACAAACCAGCAACATATGTCCGATTATGCACCATCACTACAATCAATAATCTGCAGATTCCCAAATGCTGATCTCCTGAATTCCAGAATTATTTTATTTTCTCCCGTACTACAAGGCATTTGATATGGTTCCCCATGGTAGTCGAATTCATAAAGTCAGGAGCTATGGGATACATGGAGATTGGGCTCACTGGATTCAGATTTGGTTGGCTGACAGAAGGCAGAGAGTTTTTGTGGATGGAAGGTATGCTTCCTGGAGATCAGTGGTGAGTGGGGTCCCCCAGGGCTCGGTTCTTGGCCTCTCCTCTTTGTAGTTTTTGTAAATGACCTGGATGAGGAGGTTGAGGGGTGGGTTAGTACATTTGCCAACGACACAATGTTTGGAGGTGCCGTTGATAGTATCGACTAGGCTGCAGCACGACATTGATGGGATGCAGAGCTGGGCTAAGAAATGGAAGCTTTGTTTTCAACCTGGATCAATGCTTAGTGATGCATATTGAAAGGTCTAACTTTATGCTGAACATAAGACTAAAGACAGGATTTTTGGCAGTGTGCAGGAACAGAGGGATCTGGCTGTTCAAGTGGGTAATTCCCTCAAAGTTGACACCAAATTGGATAGGGTTGTTAAGAAAAAATAATGTGATTTGGTTTTCATAAATGGGAATCGACTTTAAAAGCCGCAAGGTTTTGCTGCAGCTCTACAAAGCCCTGGTGAGACCACACTTGTAATATTGTGTCCAGTTCTGGTCAGCCGATTATAGTAAAGATGTGGAGGCTTTGGCGATGGTACAAAGAAGGTTTACCAGGATGGTACCTGGACTGGAGGGCTTGTCTTCTGAAGAGAGATTGACTCAGCTCGGATTTTTCTCTCTAGAGAGGAGGAGGAAGAGTGGTGAAGTAATTGAGGTATACAAGATAAGGAGAGGCATGGATAGAGTTGCTAGCCAGAGATTATTCCCTAGGCAGGATTGGCTGGCACGAGAGGTCGTCGTTTTAAGTTGATGAGAGGAAAGTATAAAGGAGATATCCGAGGTAGGTTCTCTGCGCAGAGAGCTGTGAATGTATGGAATGCGTTGCCAGCGGTGGTGATGAAAGCAGAGTCATTAGGGACATCTAAGTTACTGCTGGACATGCACATGGACAGCAGTGAATTGAGGGGTGCGGAGGTCAGGTTATGTTGTTTTAGTTTAGGATTAATACTCAGCACAACATCGTGGGCTAAAGGGCCTGTTCTGTGCTGTACCTTTCTATGTTCTATGTTCGACTTCTGCTTATGAATGACCAGTTCGTCTGTCTCCTCATTTTGACGAGAGTATCATGTCTGTCGCATTGTTGAGAAACTTCGGGAAATTTTGTCTCTGAGAGAAAGACCAAAAACATCATCTTTATTTCTCTGTTGTTTACTTTGTCCCAATTGCAGCTTTTCTTCTGCTGCCAATCGAGGGCACATATTTGACTTTCCTGATCTCATTTTGCTTTACCTGCTGAAAGCTGTTGCAAACACATTTGTATCTCTCAGGAGTTTAATTTCATGGTGTTTTCTCTCACAATACATTATTTTGTTAGTCCCTCCCTTTACTGAATTAGAAACTGGTCTGAGTCTCCAGGCCCAGGATTTAACGTCGGCTTTCTATATATATTTTACATTTAGTACATTACCACTGCACCAGAAAACGCTCCCCACCACCCACCATCAGCTTTGTACACCTCTTCCTTTTATTGACAACACTCTTCACCTTCCCCTGGATTCCACTATTAGATCTTTTTAGGCCTTTGTTCATGTTTGCAACTCAAATTTGTTACAAATGATGAAATCATTAAAATGTTTGATTTAAATGGCGGCTAACCATACTACTGAGTATACAGACTGTCGCATTATCAGGAGCAGTGGGGAGGCATTGCTTCACTGTCAGGTTGTCTAGTTGCCTGATGTCAGCTGGCTTGTGCCTTTGAGTAAAGTGTACAGTATCGCTGATCAGATGAGGAAATGTTATGCTCTAGTGGAGAGATTAGCATAGAGCTCTTTCATCAGGTGAAGTACTTGCCTTCTGACATAGACATGATTAATTCCATTGAATGTTTGGACGATGAATAAACGTATTTCATTCGGGGGAGTCTGGAACCAGGGACCAGGTTATAGAAATCGAGTGTTTCAGAAGGAAAGGAATATACAACTGCAATCGAAATTATCTTCTGCATCTTGTGTTCAATCCCTGTTGACGCAAGAGGTGTCTGCATGTTTGTTGATCGTCTGGCCGAGATGGATGTTTTCCAATATGTAAGTGTCTGGCCAAATCAAAAGAAGGAGTGGGCCAACAGGGGCAGTGACTTCAATAGAGGGCTCAAGGGAAGAGTCGATAATCAGTTCAGAGAAGATGTGGTTCAGGTTGGTGGAGTTTCTCTCTCTCTCTCTCTCTCTCTGCCTGTCTCCATTTGATAGAATCTCCCTCATCCCTTGTCTCTCTTCTCTGTGATGCTCAGTCATCTCACTATCTCGCGCTCTCACACGCTGACTCTAAATCTTGTTCTTTCACTGTTTATATCACTCAGTCTGTCTATCTGTCTCTGTCATTATCACTCTGTCTATCCATCTGCCTTGTTCTCTGTGTTTTTTTCTCACATTTTTTCTCTCTCTGTGTCTCTTTCTCTGTCTTGCTGTCTTTCACTGTCTTTCTTTACTAGTTTTGTCTCTAATGCTCTCTATCTTTCTTAACTATCTTTCTCTCTCTCACTGACTCTCAGATATTCCCACTGCCTCTGCCAGTCTGTCTGTCTCCTTCCTACTCTTTTTTAACTTCTCTGACTCTGTCTCTATCCGGGTCTCTCTCACTCACTGTCACCCTCTCTGCACATCTTTCTCTCTGTCTATGTCTCTTTCCTTCTCTCTTTTGCTATCTCTTTCTGTCTGTCTACCTCTATCTACATCTCACTATCTGTATCTCTTTCCCTTTCTCCCCGCCAGCTTTCTCTCTTTCACTGTCGCTCCCTGTACCCCACAGTTTCTCCCTCTATGACTGTCTTCCGCCAGGTCCCGGTCTCTGCCATTCTCTATCTCTGTGTCTTCCTCTGTCTCACTTTCTCTCTCACTCACTCATTCATTCATTCTCTCTCTCTATATCTATTTCTTTCACTACTCTCTCTGGCTCACTCACCCTATCTGTTCTTCTCTCCTGCTGTGTCTCTCTCATTCTCATTCAATCTCTCTCTCTCTCTCTCTCTCTCTCTGTCTATCTCTCTCTCTCTCCGTGTCTCTGTTTCTCTCTGGCTGTCTCTCTTTCTTTCACTCCCATGAGATGTCCCACTCACCTTCTATTGCTGTCCCTTCCTCTCTTTCTAACTGTCCGTCCCTCTCTGTCTCGCTTTCCATCTCTTTTTCTACCTTGCTGTCTTGCACTTGCTCTGTCTTCCGCTGTCTCTCCTTCTATATGCCCTTTCCACTGTTTCTCTATCTGTACCTCCCCCAACCTCTCTCTCTTACACTGTCTTCCCTGTCTTGCTGTCTTCCCCTTCCTCTCGCTGTCTCCCCCTCTCTCTTGCTGTCTCCCCCTCTCTCTTGTCCCGTCTCTCTCTGTCACGCTCTCTCTCTCTCACTGACCCCTTCTCTCTCACTTGCTGTCTCACCGTCTCTCTCGCTCATCTTCCCGGGCGTTCACTCCCGCTGTTCCGTGCTCATTCTCGCTTCCTGTCCTGCACTCTCCCTTGCTTGCTGTCCCATGTGCTCTCTTGCTCGGTGTCCTGCACTCTTTCTAGCTGTCCCACGTTCTCTCTTTTACACTGTCCCACGCTCTCTCTCGCTCACTATCCAGCGCTGTCCCTCTCTCTCACTGTCCCGCGCTGTCCCTCTCTCTCACTGCCCAGCGCTCTCCCTCTCGCTCATTGTCCAGCGCTGTCCTTCTCTATCTCTGTCGAGCGCCGTCCCTCTCGCTCATTGTCCCCCGCTCCCGCTCTCTCACTGTCCAGTGCTATCCCTCTCTCTCACTATCCAGCACTGTCCCACTCTCTCACTGTCCAACGCTGTCCCTCTCTCTCACTGTCCAGCGCTGTCCCTGTCTCTCACTATCCAGCGCTATCCCTCTCTCTCACTATCCAGCGCTGTCCCCCTCTCACTGTCCAGCACGCTCCCTCTCTCTCACTGTCCAGCTCTGTCCCTCTCTCTGACTGTCCCGTGCAGTCCCTCCCTCTCACTGTTCAGCTCTGTCCCTCTCTCTGACTGTCCTGCGCTGTCCCTCTCGCTCACTGTCCAGCGCTGTCCTTCTCTCACTTTCCATCGCACTCCCTCTCTCTCTCACTGTCCAGGGCTGTCCCTCTCTCTCACTGTACAGTGCTGTCCCTCTCACTCATTGTCCAGCGCTGTCCCCCCACATCTCCTCCACCAGCCCCCTCTTCCAAGACTTATCGGGAATGCGTTAGCTATACCCTATAACTCGCGAAAGAAACTCCAATCTTCACCTGCAAATCGTACCCATTGGAGATAACCAGAACTTCTGGTCAATTACTGGGCAAGCACCACCGAGGAGATAGACAGACACTTTCTGTTTGCCGACATGTGTGTCCGTGCGTATCTTCCCATTGTAGTATAAATTAAACAAGTTGTTTTTTCATCCTTTTCAGATTTTTTACTGTTTACTGAATCATCTCACTCACCTCTCAGTTTCCCTTTGTCTCCCTCTGCCTGCTTTGCTATTATTCCCATTTCCTGTCAGTCTGCAAGGCTTTTGGTCAGTTAGTCTCTGTATGCCCCAAACATTTCTTACGGTTAACAATTCTTCCTGGATTTTCCCTCCCTCCAGCTCCCACTGATTGCACCTGAAGGTCTAATTCTCTCTCTCTCTCTCTCTCTCTCTTTCTCTCTCTCCGTCGCTATTTATTTCAGACCATCCCGTGTATCATGCGGCATCAAGTAGTGCATCAGTCAAAGTAACGTAAGTTGAAGTTACAGCGAGTTATCAAGAAGGCTTGTGGCATTCTCTGATTCATTGCAGGAGGATTTGTACAAAAATAAGTAACATTGTTCTGCTCTCTGTCAATTACCCTGATTCTCTCTTTAAACCTCTCACTGATCCCAGAATTTACTACAACACTGGGATGGAGATATAAAGTAATTCAACATTGACCTTCCCATGCAATAACTTGAAATGTGAATTGAAGGATTTCACTTTTTTTTAATATGATGGGCGTTGTTCCAAGTAACTCATCTCAAACTGTGCCTACTGACACTGCAAAGAGAATGTTTTACCCAAACTCTGTTCCTTGACTCACACCCTGACTTTACCACTTCCAGTTTCCGCAGAGCAGCTGGGCACCAGGTGACCGATTATGGGAGAGAACACTTCGCCTTCCTAGTGGCTTTACCTGCTTTCCAGTGCGGAAAGACCAACAGAGATGTAGACTTGAACGCCAGCAGATCAATGCGACCTTTCATTACCTACGATGTGAACATTTTCCTGAACTCCCTAAATGGAAATGACCTCGCTGTCTTCCCGAACAGCGGCAGTAGTTGCCCAGAAATTACATTGCTGAACCCCACCCAGATCAACGGGAACCGCATCGCGGCTCAGCTTTTCCAAACTCTGCTGAGTAATGGAATCCAGCACAATAACCAGCCAGTGGGCTGTATCATTCTCTACACCACCTACAGCCCATGTCTAGATGACTGTTTCAGTAACACGGGGAATTGTGAGATCATCCCTGCCTTGCAAAGTTCCCCATTTAGGGACATATGGACTGAACCAGACATTCACAAGTATTTTGTCTTCAGTAAAATATTTGCACATGATGCAGATCAGGGCCGACACCAGGAAATCCGGGAAAAGCTGGCTGCAGTGGAGAATACAGAGTTTAATATCAGAAGGTGAGATGTAGAATACCCATTAAGGTGCAGAGAATGTTCCGCACCGGAATACTGCATCGAGCAGATTTAAAATTGGCGAGTCCTCTACTGATGCATTCAGGGCATTCCATGCACTGACTACTCTCTGAATAAAGAATCTATCTTTGATATCTGGCCTTTGTGTATCACCCCTCAGTTTAAACTATGCCCCCTTGTTCAAGCAATTACCATCCAGGGAAAAAGGCTCTCACTGTCTGCCCTATCTATTCCTCTCATCATCTTATGTGCCTCTGTCAAGTCACCTTTTAACCGTCTTCTCTCCAAGGAAAACTGTATTAAGTTCCTCAGCCTACTTCATAAGACCTTCCCTCCGTACCAGGCAACATCCTGATAAATATCCTCTGCACCATTTCCAAAGCTTCCTCATCCTTCCTATAATGCAGTGAGCAGAACTGCGCGCAGTACTCCAAGTGTGGACACACCAGAGTTTTGTACAGCTGCAACATGACCTCATGGCCCCAAAACTCAATCCCTCCATTAATAAAAGCTAACACACGTATGCCATGTCAACAACCCTTCAACCTGGTTGGAAACTTTCAGGGCTCTAACATGGACACGGAGATATCTCTGCTCATTCACACTACCACGAAACTTACCATGAGCTCAGTACTCTGTATTTCTGTTTCTCATTCTAAAGTGGACCAACTCTCACTTTTCGAAATTAAACTGCATTTATCACCTCTCAGCCCAGCTCTGCAGCTTATCTGCGTCTCACTGTAACCTACAATATCATTTGGCACTGTCTGCACCTCCACCGTCATTAATGGCCTCCGCAAATGTACTAACCCTCTTCTATACCCTCATCCACATCATTTATAAAACTGATCAACAGCAGTGGCATCAAAACAGATCCTTGCAGTACACCACTAGCAACTGAACTCCAGGATGTAACAATTCCCATCAACCACCGCCCTCTGTCTTCTTACAGCCAATTAATGATCCAAACTGCTAGATCACCCTCAATCCCATGCCTCCGTATTTTCTGTGATAGTCTACTGTGGAGAATCTTATCAAAATCCTTAATGAAATTGAGATATTTGACAACAATATTTGAAAGGGTTCAGAAAAGATTTCCAAGGATGCTGCCAGGGTTGGAGGGTTTGAGCTGTGGGGAGAGTCTGAATAGACTGTATTCAGTGTGATCTAAACTTGCTACACAGACTATGGCTTAGCAATAGAGGAACCTTGTCGAACACTGTTGTGGAGAAAATATAGAGAACCACCAGGAGATGCAGAGAATTCTTCAAGACGTAGGCCTTTTATTTGCAAACAAAAAACCGTGAAGTCGAGAAAGCTGATTCTAGAAAGCCAATCGAACTCATGCTCCGTGGATTAATATATATTTTTTAGCATGTTTCTGTTAACTTACCAGCATGTCCAACTGCTTTAATCAAGTACCTCACTCTAGGTACACAATACTCCAGTGGTGTTAGTTCCCATTATCACCTAACTTGTACATTCTACTGAATGCTATTCTAATGTCACCGTTAGATATTTATTGGTAACTCTACTACAGTGATCTTCAAGTGCAGACTAACCTATTATGATAAATATTTAACTGTTCCATCTGTTACAATCCTGTCTCAAGCTCACTCTAGTAAGTATTAATTAGCTATTTTAATGTAATGTCACAAATATTTATCGTCCCAATCCTGTCATAATTACAATTAACAGAGAAACTTGCTTTATTACTTGTGTTATCTCATCTTGCCACAGTGATCTTTCAGTCTTAACCTTACTCTGCTAATTGTTGTAAGAATGTTCCACTAATGGGTTATCCCATCCTGCCCCTGCCTTCCACAGAATACAGATCCCAATGGTCTTCATGCTTGAACCCTTTCCATGCTTTCATGTTCTTTATATTCCATATTCCCCCCTTTGACACCTATTGGTCCCACCCATGGAAAGAAGACAATAAGCTTAGCCTCTCTTGTGCCCAATGCCAGAAATATAGATCCCAACATGGACAAAATAATTTCCGGAGTCTGAAACTTAAAGGATTCTTCCTCCATTCCTGAGTTCCCTTGGGCCAAAATCCTGCTCTCCAATAACCAGAACAGGTAAAAAGACCCAAGATCCCTCACAAGCTTGGACACGCGCCATGTTCTTCAGAAGTATCATCGATGTCCCCACGTGGACATATTCCTTGCACTGTGGCAGTTGTTAGATCATAACCATCTAACAGTGGGGTTCCACCAGAGGAGTCAGCTTTTCCTGGAGTAGCTGAAATGACCACACGTTGCCGTGCAGTGACGCGAACTAAAAAGGACTTCATAAAAGGTAGAGCACAACATAAGATGAAGGCAACAACAAGCAAAACCGCACCTACAATAAGTCCAATCTTGACAAACCATGCTCCCCAAGACCCTAATATAGTATTCAGCCAATCAAAAGCCTGATGACCAAACCCTGCATTGTTTTTATTTTTATCTCCCTTCTTAGATTGTTTAGTTTTTCCATTGCTTCAGTCAAAGATCCCCCAGAGCAAGTGTTGTTAGATATAAAGGAACAGCAATGTTCCCCAAACATCATACAAACTCCGCCTTTTTCTTACTGTATCCAATCTAAGGCCTGTCTGTTTTGTCATGTCATTTTAGTGGTAGCATCCAATTGTTCTCCGAAGGCCACAACGGCATCATCAGTATAATTGATAACTCTCGGCTTTTTGTAATAAATGTAATTAATCCATGCAGCATTCTTGCTAATCCCCATCATTGGGATAAGAGCTTCCCAGCCCGTGGCAATCTCATTGCGGGCCTTAAATCGTTAGGAATACCTCTTGGCTGTCCTATACTACCAATCTGAAATGTCGGATCAGGGACATACCGTCGCTTAGTTCGGCGACAGTAACGTAGCGTCCAGCTGCGTGTGGTGGTATAACTACCTTGTGTCGGAGCATTACACTGACAAAGCTGTCACTCCAGTCTGTGGGCAGCGTCATGCCCAACCCTACTTCCTTGCCTCAGCCAGTAAGTATCTGTCAGTGGGACACGTTGAGAATTTTAAACTGCCCCAAATGTGGTGTTCACCTCCATTTGAATTGTATTCCCACAAAGACCCATCAAGTCGCCTACTAGTGTGGAGCTATTTCACTTAAAGCTTTCAAAACTCAACCCTTCCCGTTTCCTGAAAGCAGCCTCGGGAAACGTGTAATTAGTCTTACCGGTGAACCACGGGGTACTATATCAACACCAAAGTTGGTGTTGCTGCCAGCCCACGTCATCCTGCTGATAGAATGTCGTGACCTGAAGTCGCAGACACCAAATGGGGGCAAGGGGGTGGCCTGTAAGTTGATGAATCATTCGGGTAAAGAGGTCGGCTAGAGAGCTGCAAACACCATTCAGTACAGATGCTCAAGTTAAACGGCATATGGACAACATAGTATGAGGGGATTAACTTAGTACCCATGAAGCAGTCCTGTCTAGCCACGACGACGACCGTGTAGTTTGCCCACAGATACCAGTGATTGTCACAGGCGCGTACCCATGCTAGGTCAGCAAAATAACCCTGGCATTTCCTGTCCAGGTCTGCAAAGTTAATGGGCTCCAAGTCTTTTTATACAGGCCTGGCATCAGAGAGGTGGTTATCAGGGGCATCCCACATGTCTTCCCCGTCCATGCTTCCAGGAGGACTGCCCTCTACATCTACATAAGTATAATTTCTGGAATGACCAGGATTCCCAAGAACTTCACATGTCATTTGTTCAGAACCCTGTGGAGGCGTACTAGCCTCCTGTGTACCCTACCTGTGTCCATGTTTTTCAGCCTTAACTCCACTTACCTCAGTGCTGGAGTTAATTTGTGCCAGTGAGAGAGCTTTAGTACAATGATTAAGCTGGTACCATATGTGTCGTCCTTCCACTTCGATGGCGGGAGATGATGCCTTCATCACTGAAAAAGTTGTCTCTCCTCGACTCATTTCAGCATCTTCGAAATACCCACACATATACACAATCCCCGGGATTACTAGGTCCTTCCTCGTTGACAGCTGTCAGTTCCCTTTGTATTTCCAGCAGGTGGTTAGTCTCATGTATCATAGGTTGCTGCTGCATATATTGCTTAAGTTCTGAGTTGAACTGCTCCAAGCTAGATTGTAAAGCCAGCGGCAGCACATCAATCCAATTAAGGTTGGTGCTTCACAGATCTTGTTTAATTTGTCTGTCAATGTCCCATGAATTCTTTACACCATACCCTGTGACTAGGGATGATATACACCTCCAAACCTCTGCTTCATTTTCAAAGAATGCAGCATCAAGTTAACTCGGTGCTGAATGAAGGCAAACTAATTTTCTGGGCTGATTTCCGACGATATACCAACCCTTGAGATATCTTCATTCGTCATAATTGTACCAGCTCCTGCTTTCAACCTTATTTCCACTGGTCCAGCTGATTTCCCTCCCCCGCACCCCCATCATTTTTATCATGGTGCGACCACAAATTGCCTGGTAATGTGTCCAATTGCTCATTACCATATTGATCATCTTCCTCCACTGACACTGGCGTGCTCCGCTGGATTGTTACCTTGGCTTCCTTTCAAGTTGCTGCACACTAGTGTTTTTACATAGCTGCCATCCCTGCGTTCCCAAAGCCCTGTCGTGAGCTTATACCATTCCCTAATTGTTTCTACATGCCTGTCCATACTGCCGAAATCTTGAGATTGATATCCCTTATTTACCAGTCAAACTACATGCAGTGCAGAGCCTGGGACACTCTACCATTGTGGCAGGAAAGGATTTCTCTCTATATGCAGGATCACTTCCTGCTTCCCTAACAACATTGCTTCACTTCTCACATTTTATGGAGAACTGTCTTTCTCCTGCCACTGTCTTTCTCACACCTCATCCTGAGATTCATCAAATATCACTGTATCGTCCACCTCAGACTTAGGTGGTCTTGCTTTAGTCAACATTTTAAACACCTCTGCTTCCCACATCCTCCAAATGTCTTGAATATCACTTGCTATATCCACTATCCGATAAACATTAACAGCTTTAACTTCTGGCATCATTAATTGTATATTGGCCTTTTCTAGGACTGAGTCCTGCTATGTGCACTCCAAACTTACTTCTAACTGTCAGCTATGTTTATTTGAATTGTTTGTGAGTACTTATGAGGCCATCTCCTTTGATTCTCATGGAGGGGGGTTATTGTGTTTGCTGAGTTTGAAGGAACTGTAAAACAGCAGAGGGAAATACTTACCTACAGTTAAGGAAGGTAATAAGTAGAAACATGTCAGCGTACTTTACATTTGAATGCGTACATGTGCTGTGTGTTAGCGGTGAGGCTGGTTGGTGGGATATACAGAGAGGAAGTTTAGGGATGATAAGTAAGTTTGATGATACAAATATTCACAGGGTGAATGGTAGTGAGGAAGATAATCTCAGGGTACAGATAGAAACAGACAAATTTGTCAGTTGGGCATGTGAGTGGTAGATGAAATTTAACTTTGATAAACGTGATGCTTTGATGCTTCTTGCCAGGAGGCATAAGACAAGACAGTACTCAATGGGTGGTGGGATACGAGGAAGCTCAGAGGAAATAAATATCCCTCAATGTGGCAGAAGTGGTTAATGATTCAGTGAAAAAGGTATCTTTACCGGCAGAGATTTCCTGTCGGTAATCTGGAGGACTTTGGTTCAGTCACAATTGGAGTTTTGTGCGCAGTTCTCGTCAGTTTACGATAAGAAGGATGTGATTGCATTCGACAGTGTGCGCAAAGACATTCATGAAAATGTTGCTGGGAGAGTAGCAGTTTAGTTGTGAAGGCAGGTTCTGGATAAGGTCGAGTTGCCATCTTACGAGTAGAGATAAGTGGATAAGACTATGAGGGGCATGTACTGGGGGAATCTAAAGCAGTTTTTCCCCCCTTCTCTGGAGATCCAAGAGCAATGTGGTCCATACTATAGCTGAAAGTCTCGAGGTTCAAAGGGAAGATGACACCCAGAGGACGGTCGGTTGAGTTAGCAATCTTCAACATCTTGAAAAAGGACTTGAATGACAATCAAGATAATGGTGTAAGTTTTGAAACGGGACTCATGTAATTTATAATATAATTTTCGATTTACTAAACATGAGGGATCGATGAGTCAAGTCTGTCCCAAATGATGTTATCATTCAAGGATTTGTAACTTAAATTTCGGAATTTGTTTCTGTTTCTGGATTAGATTAGACGATTTACAGTGTGCAAACAGGCCATACAGCCCAACAAGTCCAAAACGACCCACCGTAGCGCAACCACCTAAACCTATTCCAATACATTTACCCCTTCATGTAACACTACGGGCAATTTAGCATGCCCAATTCACCTAAGTTGCACCTAACTAATTTTTGTCTTTGGTTTGAAGAAATATTAACTAGTGTACCTTCAAGCTGTTGTGATGGTTACTACGAAATTCTGGTTCTGATTCAGAGAATTCCTTCACAGATAAATTTTGCCAAACGAGTTGCAAATGTGAATTAAAAGGAAAGCAACAATATCAACTTGTTGAGTAGAACACCTCTCAACGAGCTCTACAACGAGAGGCGTTCAATGACCGAATAGCCTCAGCAACAACAAGTGTCCTCAGTGAAAAGAAGTGCAAAAAAGTTATATTTTTGGGACTAATTATGAGAGAAATAAAGCAAGTCTTGTTGTTTGAAGACATCCTGCAATTCGCATTTGAGACCCAAGAGGATCCAATTAATTCCGAAATTGGGCTATTCAAATTGACTTAGTGAAACACATCATTAAAGTGTACCTGTTGGGATAATCTGGTTGTTGAAAATAATTAAAACGTTGAAAATGTCATCATAATTTCCCAGTGGACATACCACACTATATAAAGTAAAGTTTCTGAAACTGTATCAATTCCAATTCCAACAGATTAACAGCTGAGGCAAGGGAGAGTTAGTGCCAAAAACAATAAAATGCAGCTTCTCAGGCAAATGGTCGCAAAAGTTTACTAGACCATCATTGCTGTTGTTGGAGTTCCTGGTAAGTTTTGGAATCACTCATGTTGTACATATGTCTGCATCTTCCAATTAGAATTATTCGGAATGTGTGTTGCTATTCAAAGAGAAACAAGTAGCCCCAGTGACCAACAGTTACTGGGAGCAACACTCAAAGAAAAATTATACTGAGTGTGGATTACTAACTGGAGGGGAACAACTTACCCCCGTGGCTTCGTGTACATAGGAGTATCTATGAATATGGAATTTAACTGTTTTTGGTGAACCGAATTCAAGTGAATACCTGACTACGTTCATAACGAGGACCATAATTTGACTGTAAATGTGGAATGCTTCTTTCATAATACATTTCTAATTTCTGATGTGTTCACTGATGAAATTGTCATTGTAGATTGTAAATGCGATTGAATGCAAATTAGATAAATCGTTGATGTGTATATTTGGTACTAAGTTTGCAAAGTTAAATGTTCCATTGGGAGTGCATTTATGTGACTCATTCGCATATCGTGAAAATAATAGAATAGCAATGTCAATTCAGTCATTTTTCCGATGGACATGTGACGTTTACTTAAAAAATCTCTTGATATTCCAGCATGGTGAGGGCAAGCCTGGATCATGGCTACTACATTTCTTTATCTAGACGTTAATAATGTAGGATCAGGACTAACAACTGTTGACACTATTTCGTACCTGTATCTGATAAGATTTTGATTAACAATATTTGAATCAGTTATTCATAATCTAAGTGTAGTTGATTTTTAAAGTGATCACTGTCCATTACTTTGTGATGTGTGTCCTCCTTGGGAGGAAGAGGTTTTGTTCAGGACGTTGCGCCAGTTAGTTTTAAGGCAATATTATTAAAAAGTAAAATAAATTTAATCAGAGTAAATTATGATGCAATAAATAATGGCCATCAGCACTTGCAATATTATGGCTGTGATAAATAAGTGAATTATAGAGGATTACAGAAAAGAAAGAGAATACAATAAATAATGTTGTATTATAATACAGAAAATCATGAACAAGATTTTTGACTCCGGGCATATTCGTGAGATTCTGCTGGCCGTCTACATAATTCATGTTACTGGCAGAGCTCATAGATCTAATTTTCCAAGTAAAGAGCATTTATCTTCTTTTCGTGTGATAATGATAAACGTTCTGACTCTGCCAGATGTCCAACCTCATCACACAACCACAATTTTTGTTCCACAGCTTCTGTTTATTCAACATGACCGTGTGTTAAACTCTAAGTGCGACAATCACTGGATTGTTTGAATTGCAATTACAAAATATTTATTCCTTCATCAGATGTTCCTATTTATAAATTCTTGCGGCAGTTCATTCCAAAATTAAATCACGTTCTGTGTGAAACAGTTGCCCATCAAGAGTCACCGTTTCATTGTTTCACTGATTCCGCGTGTGTTTTTTTTGTGTGAGTGTTTTGTTATGAGAAATTACAGCTCGACACTGTAAAGTAAAATAAATACCTTCTCCCGACCATCCCCTCCACTGCCCCCAAAAAGACGTATAGAGGACCTGGTCGTGTTTCTGAGATTAATTTTCTGCTCATGTGATTCTGTTTGTCTTTTGAAAGGGCAAGTTATTTCACTTGAGTGAAGCTACTGTAATGGTTCTCATGACAATGTACTGAACAAAAAGAAACCTGAGTTCTAAAATTCAACATGTATCAAGAAAATTTAATTAATCATTTCAAACCTATTTTCTTTCATCTTACAGTTAGTCTGGTGGCAATTACATTCTTATCTCGGAGCAAGTGTGGCCTGTCAACATGTTCCACTCGCTATCTCGTAGCCATGGCAGTGTCTGATCTACTGTTCATTATTTTTGATATCATATTTGTTCAGTTTGTTTACTATTATTATCCACCGTCTTTTCTGGACATCACTCCTGTTTGTAGTGTTATCAACGTCCTGAGCTACTTTACTGTTGATTGTTCTGTCTGGTTCACTGTTGCTTTTACATTTGATCGATTTGTAGCCATTTGTATTCATCAGATGAAATCTCAGTATTGCACAGCGAAAACAGCAATGAGAGTTCTAGCAGCAATCTGCATTTTCTTCTCTTTAAAGAATATTCCCATTTATTTCATATATGAATCCGGAAGGATCGTCAGAAACATTCCATGGTTTTGTTACGTCAAAGGCAGTTTTTATGACAATGTACATTGGGTGAGTTTTAAATATTTTGCAACATTTTTAACACCATTTCTCCCATTCATTTTTATTGTTTTCCTCAACATTCTGACCGTCAGACACATCTTTGAGGCCGTTAAGGCACGTAAAGGACTGAGGGGTCAGAGACAAACAGAGAATGACCCAGAGATAGACAGCAGAAAGAAATCTGTGATTTTACTCTTTGCCATATCTGCCAATTTTATCCTTCTCTGGTTTGTATATATTTTATATATGTTCGATGCTGGTTATTATGTGGATGATTTTTATCTCTTTAAACAAGTTGCATACATGCTGCGGAATCTCAGTTGCTGCACAAATGCACTTATTTATGTGGTGACACAGAAAAACTTTAGAGATCAGTTAAAGTATGCCGTGAAATATCCAGTTATAAAAACAATTCAATTGATGAATAAATCCAATTGACTGAGAGCCAACATGAGATGCAGCAGATAATGGAACGAGGTGTCCACGTGAGGAATGAACGAAAGGAAAAAAAAGGAGTAGCAACAGTATTTTGTGGTTTTTTCCAATGAGAAAGAAATGACTCCATCCAAGGAACAACACGGAAGAGACGAGAGGAACAAAGTAAACTGCTGATTGCAATGAGCAGCAGTACATAGAAAGCTAAAGAACAAAGCCCAAATCGAAAGAGGAATGATTCAAGCCTCAGTAAAAAAATCTCCCAAGCAATCACTGCACAGAAAGTGAAACAGACACAAAAATAAACTACCTGGTGAATGTCTCATCGTTCTCTGCAGGCCAGAGTTGGAAACTCTTTCTCGCAGAACTCTCGGATCCACACAGCTGGACAAATTTCAGAAACATGAGCATCTTCCAATTAAAGAAAAATAAATGGCATACTGTGTAAAATATGTTTTTAAATCATAAATGTGTTTCCAGGGATACCTCATTTCCATTCAGTTCCCCCGGCTTGATCCAGATATCTGTTCGTTCCTTTGTTTATTTTTCTCATCATTTATGTAATCTGAAACAGAGGACCAGAAAAATGTTGCTGTATGATCTTATCCTTTTTTTTTAGAGATATTTAGCTATTAGAGGTCATTTTCACAAATTCCAGGAGCAGCAATTACTGTTTTCTAAGCTGTTGCGTTGGTTTGGAAATTTTGGGGAAAATAAATATTGGAATAAAAATAACACTTTAAGAAAAGACAGAGAGACAAAGGCAAGAACCGCGTACTCAACTTATTAAAGGAGAAAGAAACCGACACAACTGTTTGACACAGCTGTTTCCGGGAAGTACCTTTGGAAATCGAAGTGTGTCTATGAAAAATTAACCAACAGTCAAATTCCAAGATGAACTTGAAGGAACCTGCGAGAAAGCGCTCGCCGTACAGGAACAGCTAAGTGCATAGTTTTTAATATATTTGAAGTGGAATCTTACTGCCCTTTCTTTGGAAGTCTGCAATAGTGAATAGAGTGGGTTCTTTGTGATGATATGTTTATTCAGTTCTGCCTCTTCATTAAATTGAAAAATACAAAATATTGATACTGAAGTTGCCTGGAGCAGTGCTTTATTACAGCATGATTTGGAGATGCTGGTGTGGGACTCGGCTGCACAATGTTAAAAATCACACAACATCGGGTTATGATCCAACAGATTTAATTGGAAGCACACTAGCTTTCGGAGCGACGTTCCTTCATCAGGTGATAGTGGAGGGCTCGACCGTAACACAGAATTTATAGCAAAAATTTGCAGCGTGATGTCATTGAAATTATACATTGAAAAATTGATTGTCTGTTAAGCCTTTCATCTGTTAGAATAGAGTGATAGTTTCACTTCTTCCATGTGTGAATCACAAAACAATTTTTTTTGAAGTTGCATTCTCGGTTTAGCGGTTAACAATGGTGATAGCTAGACAATATGTTGAAGGTGTAAGCCCGCTGTGTTCTCTGTCTATGACCTGACGTTTAGATTGATTCTAATCTAAAAAGTGAGATAACAGAGATTTACATAAATTCATGCAGTTTTTGAGCTCAGAGTTCTACATGAAGGAATGCAGTTTTTCAGCAAAGAGCAATGTAACTCTGCAAGTACAAATTCACCCGACAAAATATATGTGTGCATGTGGGTCTTTATCTGTGTGTGTATCTATTTGGGGTGGCGCTTGTGAGTGTAAGAAAGAGAGTGTGTGTGTGTGTGTGTAGTTAGTGCAGAGTGTCTTTAGTCTGTGAGGGGGTGCATGCATGAGTGTAGGAGTGCGTGTGTCTATACGGGTGTGTGTGGGTGTCTGTGTGTACCTGTGTCCATGTGTATGTGAGAGTGTGTATGTGTGTAGGAATATCTGTGTGAGTGTGTCGTGCAATGGTGGTCACCTGTAATGTGACATGAACCCAAGGTCCCGGTTGAGGCCCTCCCTCTGGGGACCGAACTTAGCTGTGGAACGCCAATTTTGAAGGTATTAGCAAATAATTTTCCGAAGCTGACTGGGGGCGAATATTCGCCAGTAGAGCAATAGTTGGAAAATGAGAAGCCTTCAAAAATGCGATAATGATAACCCAGAGACAGTATGTTCCTGTTCGGGTGAAGGACATTGTTAGTCTGAAAAGGGAATACTGGATCACTAGAGAAATTGAGGTTGTGGTTAACAAACAGAAGGAAGCATATGTCAGGTACCGACAGCAGAGATCGAATGAATCATTATCAGAGTATAAAGGTAGTCGGAATATGCTTGAGAGGGGAATCAGGAGAGTGAAATGGGGACATGAGATAACTTTGGCAAATAGGATTAATGAGAATCCAAGTGCATGTTGCAAACAAAAGAATGAAAAAAGGCTAAATGGGGTAGAGTAGGATCCCTTAAATGTCAGCAATGCAGCCGATGAATGGAGCAGCAGGAGGTGGGGATATTCTTAACGAGTACTTTCCATTCGTGTTTCCGATGAAGAAGAAAATAGGAGGTGCGGAAATCGATGGTGGTGTCTTGAAAAATGTCCACATTCGAAGGGAGCGAGTGCTGGATGTCTTAAAATGCATATCGTTGGGTAAATCCCAGGACTTCATCAGGTATACTCCCGATCTCTGTGGGAAGCTGGAAAAATGATTGCTGTGCACTTTGCTGAGATCTTGCTTCATCAATAGTCAGAGCTGACGTGCCACATGATTGGCTGTTCGCTGAAGTGATGTCACTATTTGAGAAAGGTAGGAAGGAAATGCAAACCCAAAAAAAGCTAATATTAGTGATGGGCTAGTTTTTGGAACAAATCCTGAGGGAGAAGATTATGCAAGTATTTTGAATGAAAAAGATTGATTCGGGATTGTCAACACTGCTTAATGCTTGACAAGTCATGTCTCACTAACTTGATTGAATTTTTTGAAGAAGTAACGGAAGATGAATGATGAGGGCAGAATGGTGGGCGTGATTTTTTGGGTTTTTTTGTAATGCATTTGCAGATTTCATATGGTAGAATGGTTAGCATGGTTAGATCACATGGAGTACAGGGATAACTGGCTATTTCGATCCCGAACTGACTCCAAGGTAAAAGAGAGGCGGTGGTGTTAGTTGTTTGTTTTCCAGGCTGGAGGCCCCTGACCAATGTTTTGCCATAAGGAATCGGTGGTGGGTCCACTGCTTTAAGTTATTTTTTAAATGATTTGGAAGTGAGCATAGGAGTTATTGTGAGGAAGTTTACAGCTGTCACCAAAACTGGAGATGCAGTGGACAGCGAAGAACGATATCTCACAGTACAATGGGAACTTGATCAGTTGGACCAGTTGGCGGAGGAGTGGCAGTTAGAGTTTAATTTGGATGTGCTGCATTTTGGAAAGGCAAAACAGTACAGGATATATGCAGTAGATGTATGTTCATGGGTGGGGGGTGGTGTTGCGGAACAACAAGACGTTGGAGTGTAGGTTCGTAGTTCCTTGAATGTGTATTTTCAGGGACATAGGAAGAGAAGAAGGTGTTTTGTTTGATTGCTTTACTTTTCAGTGCGTTGAGAATAAGAGTTGTGAGGTCCCGTTGCGGCTGTACAGGATATTGGTTCGGCCAATTTATGAAGCTTCCATGGAATTCTGGTCTCCCTCCTTAAAGAAGGATGTAATGAAACTTGAGAGCGTACAGAAAATATTCACAATAATGTCGTCATTTGAGGGTTTGCGGTATAGTGAGACAGTGAACTGCCTGGGGCTGTTTTCCTTGTAACGATTGTCACAGAGGAGGGAACATTTTATTTTTATTTATAAAATCATGAGGGCCTTGGAGAGGGTTATTAAGATTGTATTTTCCATGGGCTGGGGGAATCCAGAAATAGAGGTTGTGGCTTTAGGCTGAGGGGGAGGAATTCATAGGGACCTAAGGGATAATGATTTTTACCCAGGACATGATGTGTATATGGAATGAGCTGCCAGAGGAAGGGATGAAGGCTGGCACATTTCGAACATTTATTGAACGTCTGGATGGGTATATCAACAGGAATAGTTTCGAGGGAAATGGGCCAAATGGGACTTAAATGGACCTGGGATGTCTGGTCCGCAAGGATGAGTTGGAAAAGAGTGTCTATTTCCATGTTGGACAACACGACGAGACACCAATAAGAGCATGGCTGAACTGTGATCTAACCCCTCATTCCTTCCTTTGTCCCTTACCTGCAACATCTTCTACCTCAATTCGATTTCAAACAGTAACACACTTCCCGTTGTGTCATGGAATACACATGGTCGTCGTCCTCATCCCTTGTGGCATGTCCTGCTACCGAGCACAGCATCTGATTTCAGGTCAGTATGAAGTACAGACGCAACTCAGTGCCGGGGGAGGTGTGTCTTGAATACATAAAATCGTTGATATCATCAATGAAATTCCAATCTCTAACACTGTATTCATAAAAGATGTGATTATTACATTGTGTGTTGGAATAGAGAAAGCTGAATTTTACTTTCTGTTGCATTCTGTTCCTCAATCAACATTATGTTTGGAGTGTTGCTGTTCCGTGAGGCAGAACACTCCCACCTTCTCAAGGGATGATCAGAATGGGGGAATAACTGCTGAACCCAGCCAATGATGTCCACATCCCATTAGAGAATGAAAAAACATTCCCTTTGTGTTCCTCATCACTCACTGCCTCTGCAGACAAAGCAAACCATCCTCATTTCGCCAGTCCCACGGCTCGATGACATTGGCAAAACATTCTAAACTTTAGTGTCACTATCCCATGAGGTCACACTGATTTGTGTACAGCAAAATTGAAAATAATATTGAATAGTTAATAAATTGTGTAGTAAAGGGATAGTAACTCCAACAACGCAGGGCTCGGTTCTCTTACTCGATTTCTCACTCACACAGGCACACACAGACACGCACACACACATACACACACACACACACAGAGACACACACATTGTATCTCTGTTAAACAATCCCTGAATGTCAGAATAACGCCGGACGTCCACACACCGAGGTCAGGCTCAAGACACACCTCCCCCCCCGGCACTGAGTGGCTTCTGTACTGCATACTGACCTGAAATCAGATGCTGTATTCGGTAGCAGGGCATGCCACAAGGGATGAGGACGAGGACCATGTGTATCTTCAGAATCTAACATGGAATCAGAACAGAACAGGTGATTAAAATGCAAACTCTGAGACAATGTCACATTTCTCCAGTTTCTGTCTTACTTTCCAAGCACCAAATATATGCGCGACACGATTATGCCAACTGCACGCACCTGCTATTCTCCATGTAAAGAAACTACATCTGACACCTGTCTTTTGCCTATCATCCCTCAGTTTAAAGTTATGTCCCCTCGTGCGAGCCATCAGCATCTGAGGAAACATTCTCCCACTGTCCACACTATCTAAGCTTCTGATGATCTTATATGTTTGAATCAAGTCACCTCTCAAACTTCTTCTCTCTAGTTAAGACAGCTTCAATTCCCTCAGCCTTTCATCATTAGACGTTGCCTCCACACCAGCAGCACCCTCATAAATCTCCTCTTAAACCTTTCCAACGCTTCCATATTCTTCCAATAATGTGGTGCCCACAACTGTACGCACTACTCCAAGTGTGGCTGCGCCAAAGTTTTGTACAGGCGGAGCATGACCTCGAGGCTCCGAAACACAATCCCTGTCCCAATAAAAGCTAACGCACCGAATGTCTTCTAAACAACCCCATCAGAGCTGAGAATGTGTTGCTGGAAAAGTGCAGCAGGTCAGGCAGAATCAAAGGAACAGGAAATTATACATTTCGGGCATATCCTCTTCATGCCCGAAACGTCGAATTTCCTGTTCCTTGGATGCTGCCTGACCTGCTGCGCTTTTCCAGCAACACATTTTCAGCTCTGATCTCCAGCATCTGTAGACCTCACTTTCCCCCCAACCAACCCCATCAACCTGGGTGGCAACTTTCAGGGATCTATGTATGTGGACATCAAGATCTTTATGCTCATTTATGCTCACCACGAATCTTACCATGCTCCAAGTTCTCTTTATTACCTTTGCTCATTCAAAAGTGATTTATCTCACACTTTTCCACATTCAACTCCATTTGCCACCTCCCAGCTCACCTCTGGAGATTAGCTGTGCACCTCTGTAACCTGCAACATCATTCGGCACTATCCACAACTCCACTAATCTTAATGTCATCCGCAAATTTACGAACCCTTTCCTCAACACATTCACCTCGGTCATTTATAAAAATGACAAAGCACACTGTCCCCAAAACAGATTATTGTGGTACACCACGAGTAACTGTTCTCCAGATTGAAAATTTTCTATCAGCCACCACCCTCTGCCGTCTTTAATCCAGCTAATTTCTGTTCCAAACTCATTAAATTAACTTTAACCCCATGCCTCCGTATTTTGTATAATACCCGACCATTGGGAAACTTACCAAACGCCTTACTGAAATCCACATAAACCATATCAACCGCTTTACCGTCATCCACCTGTTTGGTCCCCATTTGAAAGAGCTCAATCAGGTTTGTGAGCAACGAACTACCCTTCAAAAAACCATGTTGACTGTCATTAATCAACTTTATTCTCTTTTGATGGTTAGATATCCTATCTCTCATAAACTTTCCAATATTTTAACTATTTTAGCCAACATTAAGTAAAGTTATTCAGTGTCTCTATTCGGGACATCCACATAATTTATTAGAACGTTTTCTTACACACGCTTGACAAATTCCTTTCCGTCTGAACCCTTAAAACCATGATAATTTTAGTTTATGTTTGCAAGGTTAAAATCCCCTACCATAACCATTGTATTATTCTTACAGATAACTACGATCCCCTTCCAAGTTTGTTTATCAATTGCCAGTTGATTATTGTAGGGCATAGAGTACAATCCCTATAAGGTAATCATACCTTTCTCAGTTCCCGCTCCATATCCCTGCATGTGTTAACAAGTGCATCCTCCTTCGGTACATAGAACATCGAACGTTATGTTCTCTTTGTCCCTCGACTTTGCGCCGACCTGTGGAATCACCCTGAAGCCCATCTAACCTACAGTATTCTATTCTCCACCATATGCCTGTTCCAATGTCATTTAAATGCCCTTAATATTGGCGAGTCTACCACTGTTGCAGTCAGTGCTTTCCACACCGCTACAACTCTCTGAGTAAAAAAACTATCTCTGATGTTCGTCCTATATCTATAACCCCTCAAATTAAAGCTACACCCCCTCGTGCTAGCCATTACCATCAGAAGAAACAGGCTCTCACTGTCCAACCGATCTAAATGTGTGATTACATTATATGTATCAATTTATTCGCCTCTCAATCTTTTTCTCTGTAACGGAAACACCCTCAGATCTCTCAACCATTTCATGTAATATCTTCCCTCCAATACTGGCAAAATCCTGGCAAATCCCCCCTGCCTCATTTCCAAAGCATCCACATCTTTCCTATAATGCAGTGACCAGGACTGTACGCAAAAATCCAAATGTGGTTGTATCATTGTTGCTTTTGATCTCGTGGACCGGAAACTCAATCCCTCGATCAATAACAGCTAATAAACTGTATGCTTTCTTACTGCCCTATCAAGCTTTCGGAAATTTTCAAGGATTTTAAGTACCTTTCACCAAGATCTCTCTTCTCATCTACATCACCAAGAATCTTACCATTAGCCCAGTACTCTGTATTCCTGTTACTTCTTCCAAACTGAGTCACCTCACACTTTTCCACACTAAACTTCATTTGCCAATTGTCTGCCCAGCTGTGCAGCTTATCTTCATCTCTCTGTTAAATACAACATCCTTCAAAACGATCCACAATTCGACCAACCTTAATGTGCTCCGCAAATTTACTAACCCACACTTCGATTCTCTCATTCACGCCTTTTATAAGAATGAAGAACAGTGGCCCGAAAACAAATCCTTGCAGTACACCACTAATAACCAAAGTCCAGGATGAATATTTCCCATCAACCGTCACCTTCTGTCTGCTTTCAGCCAACTAATTTCTCATCCAAACTGCTAAATCACCCTCAATCCCATGTCTCCGTATTTGTCCAAGAGCCTACAGTCGGAACCTTGTCAAATACTTTACCGAAATTCATATCTACGAGATGAAACGCTTTACCACCATCCAACTGCTTGGTCACCTTCTCAAAGAACTCACTAAAGCTCGTGAGGCACGACCGCCCCTTCACAAAACCGTGTTAACTATCCCTAATGAACTTATTCATCTCTCGATGATTATAAATCCGGTCTCGAACAACCCTTTTCAAAACTTTGCTGACAACCGAAGTAAGGCTCACAGGTCTATAATTTCCGAGGTTGTCTCTACTCCCCTTTTTGAACAAGGGAACATCATCTGCGATCCTCCATGGTCTGACACGAATCCTGTAGACAATGAGGATATAAAAATCAAACCCAAAGGCTAGGCACTCTCCTCCTTGACTTCCCTGAGAATCCTAGGATAATTCCTATCCAGCCCAGGGGACTTATCTATTTTCCTAGTTTCCAGAACTGCTCACACCTCCTCCTTATGCACCGCAATCCCATCTGGTCTAGTAGCTTGTATTTCAGTATTATCCTCGCACACATTGTCTTTTTCTCGTGTGAATACTGATGAAACGTGTTCATTTAGAGCTTAATCTATCCCCCCTGACTCCACTCGCCACTTTGCACTACTATGCTACATTTGTCCTAATCTTACTATAGTCATTCTTTTATTCATGATGATGCTATCGAAATCCTTAGGGGTTTCCTAGATCCGCCAATGAATTCCCATGTCCCGTACTTGTTCGTTTTAGGTCTATGTTTGGATGGAATGCGATCCCTGATCAAAATGCCATTCCCTGTCCTCTTTTGCTCCATTTTCTTACCATGCCTTAGGGGTCACCTTTTTTTTTTAGCTCCCTGCTTTAGAGAACATCTCTGGGACATTCGCTCCAACCAAACACTCGCACAAACCAACCATCCCGCCCTATGGACCAACATTTCAACTCCCCCTCCTACTCAGTCAAGAACATGGAGGTCTTGGGTCACCTTCACCGCCGCTCCCTCACTACCCGACGCGTGGAGGAAGAACGCCTCAGAACACTTCAACCACAGGGCATCAACGTGGACATCACCAGTTTTCTTATTTCCCCTTCCCCCACCTCACCCAAGTTCCCAACTTCCAGCTCAGCACCGTCCCTATGACCTCTGCGACTGGCCTATCTTCTTTTCCACCTGTCCACTCCACCCTCCTCCCTGAGCAATCACCTTCATCCCCACCCCCACTCACCTCTTGTACTCTTTGCTTATTTTCTCCACACTCCCACCCTCCTCTCATTTTTCTCTCGACCCTTCAGGTACTCTGTCTGTGTTACTGATGAAGGGCTTTTGCCCGAAACGTCAATTTCACTTCTCTTCCGATGCTACCTGAAGTGCTGTGCTTTTACAGCATCACGGTATTCCAGAATCTGGTTCCCAATGACAATCTGCAGTCATTGTCTTTACCTTTGAGCACATTGTTCACCCTCTCCGAGATATTCTTGATGATTGCACTGGGGAGGTAACAAGCCATTCGCGCGCTCCCCTGCAGAATGCTTGTACCTCTGAATTTAGAGGTTCCTATCACAACCAATCGCTTGGAACCTGACATTCTACGTTACATTAAAGCCTGTCTTGGTGACAGAAACTTTACTGCTAGTGCTGCATTCATCTGAGATCCATCTCGAGTACATCTCAAGCAGCATACTTGTTTGAGATGGGGATAGCCAACAGAAACTCCAGCACTACCTGCCTCTTCTTCCCAACTTTAATAGACGTAACCCAAATTCATGACTGTATCTGCGAATTTTCTCCCTTCCTATAACTGCTTTGCTCCTGTAAATTCTTCACTGCCTCTAACTGCCGTTCCAGCTGATCAAAATAATCCGATTGAATTCATAACCAAACACTCTTACTGCCAACATCCTCAACCATAGCATGGAAACTCTCCCTAACCCCTCACATTGTAGTGGAAAGGGCACATCACTCTCCTAAAGGCAATCTTTACACCTGAACGATCTATAGTGACAAGTAATAGCACAGTCGTACTGCTCTAAATAAGCACTTCTCCAGGCAACTTCAGGATTAGTATTTTGTATTTTCAAATTTAATCAAGAGGCAAAACTCAATAAACGTATCATCACAAAGAAACCACACTCTTCACTATTGCAGACTTCCAAAAACAGAGCAGTGAGGTTCCACTTAAAATATTTTAAAAACTATGCACTTATCTGCTCCTGTACTGCTCTCTCTCTCTCGCAGGTTCCATCAAGTACATCTTGGAGTTTGACTGATGATTAATTTTTTTCGCAGACACACTTCGATGTCCAAAGATACTTCCCTGAAATAACTGTGTCAAACAATTGCGTCGGTTTCTTTCTGCTTCAATACTTTGAGCACGAGGTTTTTGCCTTTGTATCTCTGACTTTTTGAAAAGTGTCATTTTTATTCTAATCTTTCTTTTCCCCAAAATTCCCAAAACAGCGCAACAGCTTAGAAAACAGTATTTGCTGCTGCTGGAATTTGTGAAAATGACCTCTAATAGCTAAGTATCTAAAAATAAAAGGGGCGGCACGGTGGCACAGTGGTTAGCACTGCTGCCTCACTGCGCCAGGGACCTGGGTTCAATTCCCGACTCAGGCGACTGACTGTGTGGAGTTTGCACGTTCTCCCCGTGTCTGCGTGGGTTTCCTCCGGGTGCTCCGGTTTCCTCCCACCGTCCAAAGATGTGCGGGTCAGGTGAATTGGCCATGCTAAATTGCCCGTAGTGTTAGGTAAGGGGTATATGTAGGTGGGGGTATGGGTGGGTTGCGCTTCGGCGGGTCGGTGTGGACTTGTTGGGCCGAAGGGCCTGTTTCCACACTGTAAATCTAATCTAATCTAAAAAAAGGATGAGATCATACAGCAACATTTTTCCGGTCCTCTGTTTCAGATTACATAAATCATGAGAAAAATGAACAAAGGAATGAACAGATATCTGGATCAAGCCGGGGGAATTGAATGGAAACAAAGTATCCCTGGAAACACATTTATGATTTTAAAATATATTTTATACAGTATGCCATTTATTTTTCTTTAATTGGAAGATGCTCATGTTTTTGTAATTTATCCAGCTGTGTGGATCCGAGAGTTCTGTGAGAAAGGGTTTCCCACTCTGACCTGCAGAGAACGATGATACATTCACCAGATAGTTTAGTTTTGTGTGTGCTTCACTTGCTGTGCAGTGATTGCTTGGGAGATTTTTTTCTCTGAGGCATGAATCATTCCTCTTTTGGTTTGGGCTTTGTTGTTAGCTTTCTATATTCTGCTGCTCATTGCTATCTGCAGTTTACTTTGACTTTGTTCCTCTCGTCTCTTCCGTGTTGCTCCTTGGATGGATTCATTTCTTTCTGATTCGAAAATACAACAAAATCCTGTTGCTACTCCTTTTTTTCCATTTCGTTCATTCCTCACGTGGACACCTCGTTCCATTTTCTGCTGCATCTCATGTTGGCTCTCAGTCATTTGGATTTATTCATCAATTGAATTGTTTTTATAACTGGATATTTCACGGCATACTTTAACTGATCTCTAAACTTTTTCTGTGTCACCACATAAATAAGTGCATTTGTGCAGCAACTTAGGTCCCGCAGCATGTATGCAACTTGTTCAAAGAGATCAAAATCATCCGCGTAGTAACCAGCATCAAACATATATAAAATATACACAAACCAGAGAAGGATAAAATTGGCGGATATGGCAAAGAGTAATATCACAGATTTCTTTCTGCTGTCTATCTCTGGGTCAATGTCTGGTTTTCTCTGACCCTTCAGTCCTTTACGCGCCTTAACCGCCTCAAAGATGTGTCTGACGGTCAGAATGTTGAGGAAGACAATAAAAATGAATGGGAGACATGGTGTTAAAAATATTTTAATATATGCAAAACTCACCCAATGTACATTGTTATAATAACTGTCTTTGATGTAACAAAACCATGGAATGTTTCTAACGTTCCTTCCGGATTCATATATGAAATATTTGGGAATATTCTTTAAAGAGAAGAAAATGCAGATTGTTGCTAGAACTCTCATTGCTGTTTTCACTGTGCAATACTGAGATTTCATCTGATGAATACAAATGGCTACAAATCGATCAAATGTAAAAGCAACAGTGAACCAGACAGAACAATCCACAGTAAAGTCGCTCAGGACGTTGAGAACACTACAAACAGGAGTGATGTCCAGAAAAGACACCGGATAATAATAGTAAGAAAACCGATAAAATATGATGTCAAAAATAATGAACAGTAGATCAGACACTGCCATGGCTACGAGATAGCGAGCGGAACATGTTGACAGGCCACACTCGCTCCGAGATAAGAATGCAATTGCCATCAGACTAACTGTAAGATGAAAGAAAATAGATTTGAAATGATTAATTGAATTTTCTAGATTCATGTTGAATTTTAGGACTCAGGTTTCTTTTTGTTCAGTACAATGTCATGCGAAGCACTACATGAGCTCGACTCAACTGAAATAACTTGCACTTTCAAAAGACAAACAGAATCACATGGGCAGAACATTAATCTCAGAAACACGACCAGGTACGAATTACGTCTTTTTGGGGGCGGTGGAGGGGTTGGTCGGGAGAAGGTATTTATTTTCCTTTACATTGTCGAACTGTAGTTTCCCAAAACAAAACACTCACAAAAAACACCCGGAATCAGTAAAACAACGAATCGGAGACTCTTGATGGGCAATTGTTTCACACAGAAGGTGATTTAATTTTGTTATGAACTGCCGCAGAATTTATAAGTACCGGTGCAGATGTAATGATCAAAACGCATGTGGACAGGTGCATGAATAGGAGAAGGATAGAGGTCTTTGGATGGCACAATGATTCTGTGGTTTGCACTGATGTCTCACAGTACAAGGGAGTCAGGTGAGATTACAGCCTCACTGAGACTGCCTATGTTGAGTTTACACGTTTTCCCCGTGTTTTACATCAGTTTCTGCCGGATGCACCAACTTTCTACAAAAGTCCAAAAATGCACATTTCAGGTGGTATGACAATGCTAAATTTTCCCTGGTGTTCAGGGATGTGTAGGTTAGGTGCGTTAGCCATTGGAAATGCAGGGGATAACGGAGGGGGATCGGATGTAGACTTGTTGGACTGAGTTGCCTGTTTCCACACGATGTGGATTCTATGAAATGCAGAACTTATTCGGCATGGACAAGTTGGACTGAAAGTGTGCGTTTCCAACGTGCAACGCTAAGATGCTCATCATGCAGACAGGGATGGTAATGGCATTGTAGGTCAATGGGTGTTTGGTAGATTCTAACTGCTTAAGATTATTATTGTCTGGTTTTTGGAGAGTGCGAATGTTATTTATCGATGACCATGCCAAGCTAGATGATATTATGAAGTTTTGGGACGCAAATGTCTTCATTATATAAGGAGTTACAAACTGTGGTGAACGTGGTGTAATCGTTTGCAAACATCTTCGCTTTGGACATGACAAGTGGAGGGAAGGGCATTGGTGAGGCAACTGCAGAGTTTGGGGCTAAGGACACGACCTTGCAGAATTCATGCATCGATGTGTGACAGCTGAGATGCATGTCCTTTTAGTGCCAGAACCATCTTATCCGTAGGCAGTGTAATACTAAAGAGAGTTGTAATCTCACTGACTCCAGTTTCTTTAAGACTTCCTGTTGTCAGTATATGTTTATGATCTATACGTTAAGAACGCAGAGATTTTATTTCAGTTCATTTTAAAAAAACGATAAAAATAGGAACATCTGATAAAGGAATAAATGTTTTGTAAGGCAAGTCAAACAATTCGGAGTTTGTCGCACTTTAAAGTATAACACATGGTTATGTTGAATGGTCAGAAGCTGTATAACAAAAATTTGGGATTGTGTGATGCGGTTGGACATCTGTCAGAGTCAGAACGATTATCATTATCACAAGAAAGGAAGACAAATGCTCTCGACTTGGAAAATTAGATTTATGAGCTCTGCCAGTAACATGAATTAGGTAGACTGCCAGCAGAATCTCACGAAGATGCCTGAATTCAAAAATTTTCTTCAAGATTTTCTGTATGATTATACAACATTCTTTATTGTATTCTCTCTCTTTTCTGTAATCCTCTCTAATTCAATTATTTATCAGAGCCATAATATTACAAGTGCTGATGCCCATTATTTATTGCATCACAATATTTTCCTATTAAATTTATTTTGCTTTTTAATAATATTGCCTTAAAACTAACTGGTGAAACGTCCTTATCAAAACATCTTCCTCCCAAGGAGGACACACATCACCAAGTAATGGAAAGTGATCACTTTACAAATCAACTGCGTTTAGATTCAAACTCCTATGCGCAAAGCCACTGGGGCAAGCTGTCCCCCTCCAGTTAGTAAACCACACTCAGTATCATTTTACTTTGAATGATGCTCCCGGTAACACTGGGGCACTGGGGTTTCTTGTGCCTCTTTTAAAAGGAACCCACATTCTGAATAATTCTAATTAGAAGATGCAGACATATGTACAACCTGAGTGGTTCCAAGACTTACCAGGAACTCCAACAACAGCAATGATGGTGTAGTAAACTTCTTTAACCATTTGCCTTGGAAGCTGCATTTTACTGTTTTTGGCACTAACGTTCCCTTGCTGCAGCTGTTAATCTGTTGGAATTGGAGGTAATACACTTTCAGAGACTTTACTTTATATTGTGTGGTATATCCACTGGGAAATTATGATGACACTTTCCACCTTTTCATCATTTTCAACAACCAATGTATCCCAACAGGTACACTTTAATGATGTTTTTCACTAAGTCAATTTGAATAGCCCAAGTTCTGAATTAATCGGATCCTCTTGGGTCTCAAATGCGAATTGCAGGTTGCCTTCAGAGAACAAGACTTGCTTTATTTCTATCACAATTAGTCCCAAAAATATTTTTTGCACTTCTTTTCACTGAGGACAATTGTTGTTCCCAAGGGTATTCGGTCATTCAATGCCTCTCATTGTAGAATTCGTTAAGAGGCGTTCTACTCAACATGGTTATATTGTTGCTTTCCTTTTAATTCACTTCTGCAACTTGTTTGGCAAAATCTATCTGTGAATGAATTCTCTCACTCAGAACCAAAAGTTCATAGTAAACATCACAGTAGTTTGAATGTACACTAGTTAATATTCCTCCAAACGAAGACAAAAACAAATTAGGTGCAACTTCGATGAATTGGCAATGCGAAATTGCCCGTAGTGTTAGGTGAAGGGGGAAATGTATTGGAATGGGTTTAGGTGGGTTGGTCTTCGGTGGGTCAGTGTGGACTTGTGGGCTATAGGACCTGTTTTCACATTGGTAATCGACTAATCGAATCTAAAAACCGAAACAAATTCCGAAATTTAAGTTACAAATCCTTAAATGATAACATCATTTGGGACAGACTTGACTCATCGATCCCTCGTGTTTGTAACTCGAAAATTATATTATAAACTACACGAGGACCATTTCAAAACTTACACCATTATCTTGATTGTCATTCAAGTCCTTTTTCAAGATTTTGAAGATTGCCAACTCAACCGACCGTTCTCTGGATGTCATCTTCCCTTTGAACCTCGAACCTTTCAGCTACAATATGGGCACATTGCTATTGGATGTTCAGAGAAGGGGAAAAAAAACTGCTTTAGATTCACCCAATACACTCCCCTCATTGTCTTATCCCCTTATCTCTACTCATAAGATCTCAACTCGACCTTTTCCAGAATCTGTCTTCACAACTAAACTGCTACTCTCCCAGCAACATTTTCACGAATGTCTTTGTGCACCCTGTCTAATGCAATCACATCCTTCTTATCGTACAGTGACTAGAACTGCACACAAAACTCCAGTTGTGATTGAACCAAAGTCCACCAGAGCACTGACAGGAAATCCCTGCTGGTAAAGATACGTTTATCAATGAACCATGAACCACTTCTGCCACACTGAGAGACACTTATTTACTCTGACCTTCCTAGTATCCCACCACTCACTGAGTACTGTCTTCTCTTGAGCCTCCTGGCAAGAAGCATCATCTCACATTTTTCAAATTTAAATTTCATCTACCACTCACATGCCCAACTGACAAATTTGTCTGCTTCTATCTGTACCCTGAGATTAGCTTCCTCACTACCAATCACCCTGTGAATATTTGTATCATCAAACTTACTCATCATCCCTAAACCTCCCCTCTGTTTATCCCACCAACAAGTCTCACCACTAACACACAGCACGTATACACATTTGAATGTAAAGTACGCTAACATGTATCTACTTATTACCTTCCTAACTGTGGGTAAGTATTTCCCACTGCTCTTTTACAGTTCCTACAAACTCAGCAAACACAATAACTCGCCTCAATGAGAATCAAAGGAGATGTCTCATAATTACTCACAAAGAGTTCAAATAAACATAACCGACAGTTAGAAGTAATTTTGGAGTGCACATAGCAGGACTCGGTCGTAGAAAAGGCCAATATACAATTAATGATGCCAGAAGTTAAAGAGGTTAATGTTTATTCGAGAGTGGATAGAGCAAGAGATTTGGGGGATGTTGGAAGCAGAGGTGTTTACGATGTTAATCAAAGCAAGACGACCTAAGTCTGAGCTGAGTGATATTTGATGAATCTCAGGATGAGGTGGTAGAAAGACAGTGGCAGTAGAAAGAGAGTGGTCCAAAAAATGTGAGAAATGAAGCAATGTTATTAGGGAAGCAGGAAGTGATTCTTCAAATAGAGAGAAATCCATTCCTGCTGAACTGGTAGAGTGTACCAAGCTCTGCACTGCATGTAGCCTTACTGGTAAATAAGGGATATCTATCTAAAGATTCAGGCCTTATGGCTAGGCATATAGAAACAATTAGGGAATGGTATATGCTCACGACAGGGGTTTGGGAACCCAGGGATGGCAGCTCAATGAAAATACTAGCGTGCTGCAACATGATAGGGAATCAAAGGAAGCCAAGATAACAATCCACCGGAGCATGTCAGTGACAGTGGAGGAAGATGATCAATATTGGAATGAGCAATTGGGTACAGTAACAGTCAATGTGCGGTCGCAACAAGATACAGATGGGGGGAGAGTGAAATCAGCTGGACCAGGGGAAATAAGGTTGAACGCAGGAGCTGCGACATTAGTGACGTTTATAACGAATGAAGATATCTCAAGCGTTGGTATACCATCGGAAATCAGCTCAGAGAATGCGTCTGCCTTCATTCAGAACCTAGTTAATTTGATGCTGCATTCTTGGAAAGTCAAACAGAGGTTTGGATGAGTATACCATCCCCAGTCACAGGGTATGATGGAAAGAATTCATGGGACATTGACAGCCAAATTAAACAAGACCTGCACAAGCACCAACCTTAAATGGATTGATGTGCTGCCGCTGGCTTTACAATCTATCACTCTGCTTGAGATGCTCACAGGTAGACCGATGCCAGTGCTCAGGTGGAGAGGCCCACATAAAGGGCCTAGCTTGGAGCAGTTAAACTCAGAACTTAAGCAATGTATGCAGCAGCAACCTATGATACATGAGACTATCCACTTGCTGGAAATACAAATGGAACTGACAGCTGTCAATGAGGAAGTACCTAGTCAGCCCGGGGATTGTGTGTACGTGCGGGTATTTCGAAGATACTGAAATGAGTCAAGGAGAGAGAACTTTCTTCGTGATTAAGACATGATCTACCGACATCCATGTGGAAGGACGACACATATGGTACCAACTTAATCATTGTACGAAAGCTCTCTCACCGGCACAAATTAACTTTAACATTG
The DNA here is from genome assembly GCF_020745735.1 of Hemiscyllium ocellatum. Lineage (NCBI taxonomy): Eukaryota > Metazoa > Chordata > Chondrichthyes > Orectolobiformes > Hemiscylliidae > Hemiscyllium > Hemiscyllium ocellatum. Next base: position 6,931,529 of record NC_083451.1, read on the forward strand.
AGGTAAGTGGAGTTAAGTCTGAAAAACATGGACACGGGTAGGACACACAGGAGGCTCGTACTCCTCCATAGAATTCTGAACAAGGTACAGGTGAAGTTCTTGGGAATCCTGATCATTCCAGAAATGGTACGTATGGTGATGTCGAGAACAGTCCTCCTGGCAGCAAGGATGCGGAGACATGGTGGGGGGGTTGGGGGGTGGGGAATGACCCTGATAACCACCTCTCTAATGCCAGGCCTGAATAATCAGACTTGAAGACTATTAACTTGGCAGACCTGGACAGTTAATGCCAGGGTTACTTTGCTGCCCCAGCATGGGTACGCACCCGTGACAATGACTGGTATCAATGGGCAAACTACACCGTCCCAGTCATGGCTAGAAAGGATGACTTCTTGTGTACTAAGTTAACCCCCTCATACTATGTTGTCCATATGCCTTTTAACTTGAGCATCTGTACTGAATGGTGTTTGCAGCACTCCAGACGACTCATTTACCTGAATGATTCATCAACTTACAGGCAATCCCTTTGCCCCCTTTTGGTGCCTGCTACTTCAGGTCACTACATTCTATCAGCAGGATGACGTGGGCTGGCAGCAACTCCAACGGTGGTGTTCATATAGTACCCCGTGGTTCACCAGTAAGACTAATGACACTTTTCCCGAGGCTGCATTCAGGAAACGGGAAGGGTTGTGTTTTGAAAGCTTTAAGTGAAACGGCTCCACACGAGCAGGCTACTTTATGGGTCTTTGTGGGAATACGATTCAAATGGAGGTGGACACCACATTCGGAGCTGTTTTAAATTCTCAACGTGTCCCACTGACAGTTACTTACTGGCTGAGGTAAGAAAGTAGGGTTGTGCATGACGTTGCCCACAGACTGGAGTGGCAGCCTTGCCCGTGTAATGCTCCGACTCAAGGTAGTTATACCACCACACGCAGCTTGACGCTACGTCACAGTCGCAGAACTAAGTGACGCTATGTCACTGACCTGACAATTCAGATTGATAGTATAGGACAGCCAAGAGGTATTCCTAACGAGTTTAAGGCCCGCAATGAGCTTGCCAGGGACTGGGAAGCTCTTATCCTAATGATGGAAATTAGCAAGAATGCTGAATGGATTAATTACATTTGTTACAAAAAGCAGAGATTTATCAATTATACTGATGATGCCGTTGTGGCCTTCGGAGAACAATTGGATGCTACCACTAAAATGACATGACAAAACACACAGGCCTTAGATTGGACACAGGAAGCAAAAAGCGGGGTTTGTGTGATGGTTGTGGACCATTGCTGTACCTTTATATCTAACAACACTAGCCCTGGGGGATCTTTGACTGAAGCAATGGAAAGACTAAACAATCTAAGAAGGGAGATAAAAATACAAACATTGCGGGGTTTGGTCATCAGGCTATTGATTGGCTGAATACTATATTAGGGTCTTGGGGAGCATGGTTTGTCAAAATGGGTCTTACTGTAGGTGCAGATTTGCTTGTTGTTGCCTTCATCTTTTGTTGTGCTCTACCTTTTATTAAGTCCTTATTAGTTCGTGACACTGCACGGCAACTTGTGGTCATTTCAGATACCCCAGGAAAAGCTTACTCCTCTGTTGGAACCCCACTATTCGATGGTTATGATCTAACAACTGCCACAGTGCGAGGAATATGTCCACGTGGGGATGTCGATGATACTTCTGAAGAACGTGGTGCGGGTCCAAGATTGTGAGGGATCTTGGGTATTTTTTCCTGTTCCGGTTATTGGAGGGCTGGACTTTGGCCCAAGGGACCTCAGGAATGGAGGAATAATCCTTTAAGTTTCCGACTCCAAAAATTATTTTGTCCATGTTGGGATCTATATTTCTGGTATTGGGCACAAGAGAGGCTAAGCTTATTGTCTTCTTTCATGGATGGGACCAATAGGTCTCAAAGGGGGCAATATGGAAAATAAAGAACATGAAAGTATGGGAAGGGTTAAAGCATGAAGACCACTGGGATATGTATTCTGGTGAAGGCAGGGCCCAGATGGGATAACCATAGTGGAACATTCTTACAGCAATTAGCAGAGTAAGATTAAGAATGAAAGGTCACTGTGGCAAGATGAGATTACAAAAGTAATAAATCAAGTTTCTCTGTTTAGTATTATTATGACAGGATTGGGTCTATAAATATTTGGGACATGACATTAAAATAGCTAATGAATTGTTTCTAGAATGAGGTTGAGACAGGAGACGATTGTAACAGATGGAATAGTTAAATCATTATCATGATAGTTCAGTCTACAATTGAAGATCACTGTAGCAGAGTTAACAATAAATATCTAACGGTGACATGAGAATAACATTAGGTGATAATGCTTTATTTTGTACCTAGAGTGAGGTACTTGATTCATGCAGTTGGACATGATGATAAGCTAACAAAAACATGATTACAATGGTATAAGAGTCCACGGAGCCTGAGGTCGGGGTGCTTTCGAGAATCAGCTTTCTCGGTGTCACGGTTTTTATTTCGCAAATAAAAGCCTACGTCTTGAAGAACTCTCTGCGTCTCCTGGTGGTTCTCTATATTTTCTCCACAACAGTTTTCGACAAGGTTCCTCTATTGCTAAGCCATAGACTGTGTAGCAAGGTTAGATCACAGTGAATACATTCTATTCAGCCTATCCCCGTAGCTCAAACCCTCCAACACTGGCATCATCCTTGGAAATCTTTTTCTGAACCCTTTCAAATATTGTTGTCAAACATCTCATTTTCAGAAAGGCGTTTGATAAGATTCTCCACAGTTGGCTATCACAGAAAATACGGAGGCATGGGATTGAGGGTGATCTCGAGGTTTGGATCATTAATTGGCTCTAAGAATACAAAGGGTGGTGGTTGATGGGAATTGTTACATCCTGGAATTCAGTTACTTCTGGTATACTGCAAGGATATGTTTTGATGCCACTGCTGTTGGTCAGTTTTATAAATGATGTGGATGAGAGTATAGAAGCCGAGGTTAGTACATTTGCGAAGGCCATTAATGTTGGTGGAGGTGCAGATCGAGACAAATGATGTTGTGGGTTACATTGAGAAATAGAAAGCTGCAGTGCTGGGCAGAGAGGTGACAAATGGAGGTTAATGCGGCAAAGTGAGAGGTGATCCACTTTAGAAGGCATAACATAGATGCAGAGTACTCAGCTAATGGTAAGATTCTTGGTCGTGTGCATGAGCAGAGAGATCTCAGTGTCCATGTTAGAGCCCTGAAAGTTTCCACCCAGGTTGAAGGGTTGTTAACATGACATACGTATGTTAGGTTTTATTAATAGTGGGATAGAGTTTTGGAGCCATGAGGTCATGTTGCAGCTGTACAAAACTCTGGTGTGGCCACACTTGGAGTACTGTGCACAGTTCTGCTCACTGCATTATAGTAAGGATGTGGAAGCTTTGGAAATGGTGCAGAGGATATTTTTCAGGATGTTGCCTGGTACGGAGGGAAGGTCCTATGAAGAAGGCTGAGGTACTTATTGCATTTTTGCTTAGAGAGAAGAAGGTTAAAAGAAGATCTCACAATTCCCCGTGTTACTGAAACAGTGATCGAGACTTGGGCTGTAGGTGGTGTAGAGAATTATACAGCCCACTGGCTGGTTATTGTGCTGGATTCTGTTATTCAGCAGAGTTTGGAAAAGCTGAGCCGCGGTGCGGATCCCGTTGATCTGGGCGAGGTTCAGCAATTTACTTTCTGGGCAACGAATGCCGCTGTTCGGGAAGATGCTGAGGTAATTTCCATTTTTCGGAAGTTCAGGAAAATGTTCACATCGTAGGTAATTAATGGATGCATTGATCTGCTGGCGTTCAAGTCTTCATCACTGTTGGTCTTTCTGCACTGGGAAGCAGTTAAAGCCACCAGGAAGGGGAAGTGTCCTCTCCCATAATCGGTCACCTGGTGCCCAGCTGCTCTGCCGAAACTGAAAGAGGTAAAGTCAGGGTGTGAGTCAAGGAACAGAGTTTGGTTAAAACATTCTCTTTGCAGTGTCAGTAGGAACAGTTTGAGATGAGTTACTTGGAACAATGCCCATCATATTTAAAAAAAGTGAAAACCTTCAATTCACATTTCAAATTCTTGCATGGGAAGGTCAATATCTCCATCCGAATGTTGTAGTAAATTCTGGGATCAGTGAGAGGTTTAAAGAGAGAATCAGGGTAATGTGACAGAGAGCAGAACAATGTTACTTATTTTTGTACAAATCCTCCTGCAATGAATCAGAGAATGCCACAAGCCTTCTTGACAACTCTCTGTAACGTCATTTTAAGTTATTTTCACTGATGCACTAATTGATGCCGCATGATACACGGGATGGTTAAAAATAAATAGAGACGGGTAGAGAGAAAGAGAGAGAGAGCGAGAGAATGACAGTTACCAGCAATCAGTGGGAGCTGGTGGGAGGGAAAATCACGGAAGAATTGTTAACAGTAAAAAATGTTTGGGGCATACAGAGACAAACAGAACAAAAGACTTGCAGACTGACAGGAAATCGGAATAATAGCAAAGGAGGCAGAGGGAGACAAAGTGAAATTGAGAGGTGAGTGAGATGATTCAGTAAACAGTAAAACGTTGCCTGTGTGGGGGATTTGGACTTTCTCTTCAAAGCTCACTTCGATGTATTTCACTCTCTCCTTTAGTTCGGGGTCAGCGGCTGCTATCCATTTCAGTGTTAGAGATACGACCCCGGCAAATCTGGTAATAGTTTCCCTGGAAGTCCCTTCCTCTTGGAGTAATGTAAGTCCTGGTTAATAGGTTCAGACTTATTTCCCACAGCTACAGAGCACACCCTGTACCTGCCGTGTCCTCGCCATTTATTACCAACCTGCTCCAGGCAACCAGGCTCTGATTTGACCTCAGATTGAGCACAGCACACAGCTTACAGAGATGGTCAGGTAAGATCTGTTTCACTGAGACGTACCGATGGACAAGCACAGTCAAGGCATGGTTGTATAAGTGCAACTGTCAGCATCTCAAGCGGTGTGAGCATCTCATGTAGTGTTAGATTGTAAAGCCAACGGCATCACATCAATCCAATTAAGGTTGGTGCTTGCACAGATCTTGTTTAATTTGGCTGTCAATGTCCCATGAATACTTTCCACCATACCCTAAGACTGGGGATGATATACACCTCCAAATCTCTGCTTGATTTTCAAAGAATGCAGCATCAAGTTAACTACGTTCTGGATGAAGATGGACTCAGTCTCTGAGCTGATTTCCGATGGTATACCAACCCTTGAGATATATTGATTCATCGTAAATGTGACTGCTGTCCCAACTCCTGCTTTCAACCTTATTTCCACTTGTCCAGCTGATTTCACTCTCCCCCCATCTGTATCATGTTGCGACCACAAATTGTCTGGTACTATATCCAATTGTTCATTCCCATGTTGATCATCTTCTTCCACTGTCACTGGCATGTTCCGCTGGATTGTTACCTTGGCTTCCAAAAGATTCCTTATCAAGCTGAAGCACGCTAGTGTTTTAAAATGGCTGCCACCCATTGATTCCTAAACCGCAGTCGTGAGCATATACCATTCCCTAATTGTTTCTACATGCCTGGCCAAAAGGCCTAAATCTTTAGATTGATATCCCTTGTTAACATGCAGTGCAAGGTGTGGTGCACTCTACTAGTTTGGCAGGGATGGAGTTCTCTCTCTTTGTAGGATCACTTCCTGCTTCCCTAATACCATTGCTTCGCATCTCAAATTTTGAGGAGCTCTGTCTTTCTACTGCCACTGTATTTCTAACATCTCACCCTGACATTCACCAAATATCACCGTGTTGTCCAACTCAGACTTAGGTGGTCTTGCTTCAGTCAGCATCGTTCCCACAGCCCCTGAATTTTTTGAATATCACTTGCTATATCCCGTACCCAACAATATTAACATCTTTAACTTCTGGCATCATTAATTGTATATTGGCCTTTTCTAGGACCGAGTCCTGCTATGTGCACTCCAAACTTACTTCTTACTGTCAGCTATGTTTATTTGAACTGTTTGTGAGGAATTATGAGACCATCTCCTTTGCTTCTCATTGAGGTGGGTTATTGTATTTGCTGAGTTTGAAGGAACTGTAAAAGAGCAGAGGGAAATACTTACCCACAGTAAGGAAGGTAATAAGTAGAAACATGTTAGCATACTTAAAATTCAAATGTGTATGTGTGCTGTGTGTTTGTGGTGAGGCTGGTTGGTGGGATAAACAGAGGGGAAGTTTAGGGATGATAACTAAGTTTGATGATACAAATATTCACAGGGTGAATGGTAGAGAGGAAGATAATTTCAGGTTACAGATAGAAACAGAAAAAATTTTCATTTGGGCATGTCAGTGGTAGATGAAATTTAACTTTGATAAACGTGAGATGATGCTACTTGTCAGTAGACATAAGACAAGACAGTACTCAATGAGTGATGGGTTACTAGGAAGCTCAGAGGAAATAAAGATCCCTCAGTGTGGCAGAAGTGGTTAATGGTTCAGTGAAAAAGATATCTCTCCCAGCAGGGATTTCCTGTCAGTGCTCTGGTGAACTTTGGTTCAGTCACAATTGGAGTTTTGTGTGCAGTTCTGGTCACTGTACGATAAAAAGGATGTGATTGAATGAGACAGTGTGCACAAAGACATTAGGCAAAATGTTGCTGGGAATGTAGCAGTTTAGTTGTGAAGACAGATTCTGGATAAGGTCGAGTTGCGATCTTACGAGTAGAGATAAGAGTATAAGACTATAGGGGGCATGGATTGGGGGAATCTAAAGCAATTTTACCCCTTCTCTGAAGATCCAATAGCAATGTGGCCCATATTGTAGCTGAAAGGCTCGAGGTTCAAAGGGAAAATGACATCCAGAGGACCGTCGATTGAGTTGCAAATCTTCAAAATCTTGAAAAAGGACTTGAATGACAATCAAGATAATGGTGTAAGTTTTGAAATGGGACTCATGTAGTTTATAATATAATTTTCGAGTAACAAACACGATGGATCGATGACTCAAGTCTGTCCCAAATGATGTTATCATTCAAAGATTTTTAACTTAAAATTCGGAATTTGTTTCTGTTTTTATATTCGATTAGACGATGTGAAAACAGGTCCTATAGCCCAACGAGTCCACACTGACCCTCCGAAGAGCAACCCACCTAAACCCATTCCAATACATTTCCCCCTTCAGCTAACACTCCGGGCAATTTAGCATTGCCAATTCATCGAAGTTGCACCGAATTAATTTTTGTCTTCGTTTTGAAGAAATATTAACTGGTATACGTTCAAACTGTTGTGATGGTTACTATGAACTTCTGGTTCTGAGTTAGAGAATTCATACACAGGTAGATTTTGCCAAACAAGTTGCAGAAGTTAATTAACAGGAAAGCAACAATATAACCATGTTGAGTAGAACACCTCTTAACGAATTCCACAACGAAAGGCATTGAATGACCGAAAAGCCTCAGCAACAAGTTTTCTCAGTGAAAAGAAGTGCAAAAAAGTTATATTTTTGGGACTAATTGTGAGGGAAATAAAGCAAGTGTTGTTGTTGAAGATAACCCGCAATTCGCATTTGAGACCCAAGAGGATCCAATTAATTCAGAACTAGGGCTATTCAAATTGACTTAGAGAAAAAACATCATTAAAGTATACCTGTTGGGATAATTCAGTTGTTGAAAATGGTTAAAAGGTGGAAAGTGTCATCATAATTTCCCAGTGGATATACAACACAATATAAAGTAAAGTCTCTGAAACTGTATTATCTCCAATTCCAACAGATTAACAGCTACAGCAAGGGAGAGTTAGTGCCAAAACCAATAAAATGCAGCTTCCAAAGCAAATGGTCGAAAAAGTTTACTACACCATCATTGCTGTTGTTGGAGTTCCCGGTAAGTCTTGGAACCAATCATGTTGTACATATGTCTGCATCTTCCAATTAGCATTATTCAGAATGTGGGTTCCTATTCTAAGAGGAACAAGTAACCCCAGTGCCCAAGTCATACTGGGGGCATCACTGAGTGCGGGATAGTAACTGGAGGGGAACAGTTTGCCCCAGTGGGTTTTTGTACGTAGGAGTATCTATGAATATAGAATTGAACTGCTTGCGGTGAATCGAATTCAAGTGAATACCTGACTACGTTCATAATGAGGACCATAATTTGACTGTAAACGTGTAATGCTTCTTTCATAATACATTTCTAATTTCTGATGTGTTCACTGATGAAATTGTCATTGTAGATTATAAATATGATTGAATGCAAATGAAATAAATCGTTGATGTGTATATTTGGAACTCAGTTTGCCAAGTTAAATGTTCCATTGGGGGTGCATATATGTGACTCATTCGCATACCGTGAAAATAACAGAATAGCAATGTCAATTCACTCATTTGTCCGATGTTACTTAAAAAATCTTTTGGACAAATTGATATTCCAGCATGGTTAGGGCAAGCCTGTATCATGGCTGCTAAATTCCTTTATCTAGACGTTAATAATGAAGGATCTGGACTAACAAGTGCTGACACTATTCCGCACCTGTATCTGATAAGATTTTGATAAACAATGTTTGAATCGGTTATTCATAATCTAAGCGTAGTTGATTTGTAAAGTGATCACTGTCCATTACTTTGTCATGTGTGTCCTCCTTGGGAGGAAGAGGTTTTATTTAGGACGTTGCACCTGTTAGTTTTAAGGCAGTATTATTAAAATCAAACTAAATTTAATAGGAAAGCATTCTGATGCAATAAATAATGGGCATCAGCACTTGTAATATTATGGCTGTGATAAATAATTGAATTAGAGAGGATTACAGGAAAGAAAGAGAATACAATAAAGAATGTTATATAATAATACAGAAAATCTTGAAGAAGATTTTTGACTTCGGCAAAATTCATAAGATTCTGCTAGCCGTCTACATAATTCATGTTACTGGCAGAGCTCAGAGATCTAATTTTCCAAGTAGAGAGCATTTGTCTTCTTTTCGCGTGATAATGATAAACGTTCTGACTCTGCCAGATGTCCAACCTCATCACACAATCCCAAATTTTTGTTCTACAGCTTCTGACCATTCAACATAACCATGTGTTATACTTTGAAGTGCGACAAACTCCGAATTGTTTGACTTGCCTTACAAACGATTAATTCCTTTATCAGATGTTCCTATTTTTATCGTTTTCTTAATGAACTGAAATAAAATCTCCGCGTTCTTAACGTATAGATCATAAACATATACTGACAACAGGAAGTCTTAAAGAAACTGGAGTCAGTGAGATTACAACTCTCTTTATTATTACACTGCCTACGGATAAGATGGTTCAGGCACTAAAAGGACATTCATCTCAGCTGTCACACATTGATGCATGAATTCTGCAAGGCCGTGTCCTTGGCCCCAAACTCTGCAGTTGCCTCACTAATGGCCTTCCCTCCACTTGTCATGTCCAAAGCGAAGATGTTTGCAAACAATTACACCACGTTCAGCACTGTTTGTAACTCCTTTTATAATGAAGACGTTTGCGTCCCAAAACATCATGATTGCATACAGCTTGGCATGGTCATTGATAAATAGCATTCGCACTCTCCAAACACCAGACAATAATAATCTTAAGCAGTTAGAATCTACCAAACACCCATTGACCTACAATGCCATTACCATCCCTGAATGCACGATGAGCATCTTAGCGTTGTACGATGGAAATGCACACTTTCAGTCCAACTTGTCCATGCCGACTAAGTTCTGCATTTCATAGAATCCACATCGTGTGGAAACAGGCAACTCAGTCCAACAAGTCTACATCCGATTCCCCTCCGTTATCCCCTGCGTTTCCAATGGCTAACGCACCTAATCTCCACATCCCTGAACACCAGGGAAAATTTAGCATTGTCATACCACCTGAAATGTGCATTTTTGGACTTTTGAAGAAAGTTGGTGCATTGAGCAGAAACTGATGTAAACCACGTGGAAAACGTGCAAACTCAACATAGGCAGTCTCAGTGAGGCTGGAATCTCACCTGACTCCCTTGAACTGTGAGACATCAGTGCAAAGCACAGAATCATTGTGGCAGCCAAAGACCTCTATACTTCTCCTATTCATGCACCTGTCCACATGCATTTTGAATATTACATCTGTACCGGTATTTATAAATTCCTGCAGAAGTTCATGACAAAACTAAATCACCTTCTGTGTGAAACAGTTGTCCACCAAGACTCTCTGAATCGGTGTTTTACTGACTCCGGGTGTTTTTTGTGAGTGTTTTGTTATGGGAAAATACAGTTCGAACCTGTAAAGGAAAATAAATACCTTCTCCCGACCAACCCCTTCATCGCCCCCTCAAAAAGACGTAATGAGCACCTGGTAGTGTTTCTGAGATTATTTTTCTGCCCATGTGGTTGTGTTTGTCTTTTGAAAGTGCAAGTTATTTCACTTGAGAAAAGCTACTGTAATGGTTCTCATGACATTGTACTGAACAAAAAGAAACCTGAGTTGTAAAATTCAACATTAAACTAGAAAATTCAATTAATCATTTCAAATCTATTTTCTTTCATCTTACAGTTAGTCTGGTGGCAATTGCATTCTTATCTCGGAGCAAGTGTGGCCTGTCAACATGTTCCACTCGCTATCTCGTAGCCATGGCAGTGTCTGATCTACTGTTCATTATTTTTGATATCATATTTTTAAGGTTTGTTCACTATTATTATCCACTGTCTTTTCTGGACATCACTCCTGTTTGTAGTGTTCTCCGCGTCCTGAGCTACTTTACTGTTGATTGTTCTGTCTGGTTCACTGTTGCTTTTACATTTGATCGATTTGTAGCCATTTGTATTCATCAGATGAAATCTCAGTATTGCACAGCCAAAACAGCAATGAGAGTTCTAGCAGCAATCTGCATTTTCTTCTCTTTCAAGAATAGTCCCATTTATTTCATATATGAATCCGGAAGGAACGTTAGAAACATTCCATGGTTTTGTTACATCAAAGGCAGTTATTATTACAATGTACAATGGGTGAGTTTTACATATATTGCAACATTTTTAACACCATGTCTCCCGTTCATTTTTATTGTCTTCCTCAACATTCTGACAGTCAGACACATCTTTGAGGCCGTTCAGGCACGTAAAGGACTGAGGGGTCAGAGAAAAACAGAGATTGACCCAGAGATAGACAGCAGAAAGAAATCTGTGATTTTACTCTTTGCCGTGTCCGCCAATTTTATCCTTCTCTGGTTTGTGTATATTTTATATATGTTCAATGTTTTTTATTATGCGGATGATTATTATCTCTCTCAAAAAGTTGCATACATGCTGCGGAATCTAAGTTGCTGCACAAATGCACTTATTTATGTGGTGACACAGAAAAACCTTAGAGATCAGTTAAAGTATGCCGTGAAATATCCAGTTATAAAAACAATTCAATTGATGAATAAATCGAAGTGACCGAGAGCCAAGAGATGCAGATGATAATGGAACGAGGTGTCCACGTGAGGAATGAACGAAATGGAAAAAATGAAGGAGCAAAAGGATTTTGTTGTTTTTTCCAATGAGAAAGAAATGACTGCATCCAAGAAGCAACACGGAAGAGACTCGAGGAACAAAGTAAACTGCTGATAGCAATGAGCAGCAGAATACAGAAAGCTGAACAACAAAGCCCAAACCAAAAGAGGAATGATTCATGCCTCAGAGAAAAAAAAATCTCCCAAGCAATCACTGCACAGCAAGTGAAGCTGACACAAAAATAAACTATCTGGTGAATGTATCATCATTCACTGCAGGGCAGAGAGGGAAACACTTTCTCCAAGAACTCTCTGATCCACACAGCTGGACAAATTACAAAGACATGAGCGTCTTCCAATTAAAGAAAAATAAATAGCATACTGTATAAAATATGATGTATCATAAATGTGTTTCCAGGGTTACTTCGCTTCCATTCAGTTCCCCCGGCTTGATCCAGATATCTGTTCGTTCCTTTGTTTATTTTTCTCATGATTTATGTAATCTGAATCAGAGGACCGGAAAAAATGTTGCTGTATGATCTAATCCTTTTTTTTAAGATATTTATCTATTAGAGATCATTTTCACAAATTCCAGGAGCAGCAAATGCTGTTTTCTAAGCTGTTGCGTTGGTTTGGAAATTTTGGGGAAAAGAAAGATTCGTATAGAAATGACACTCTTCAAAAAGGCAGAGAGACAAAGGCAAGAACCTTGTGCTCAAGGGATTAAAGGAGAAAGAAACCGACACAACTGCTTGACACAGCTGTTTCAGGGAAGTATCTTTGGACATCGAAGTGTGTCTGCGAAAAAGTTAACCATCAGTCAAACTCCAAGATGTCCTTGAAGGAACGTGCGAGAGAGAGCTCGCAGTACAGGAACAGATAAATGCATTGTTTTTAAAATATTCTAAGTGGAACATCACTGTCCTTTTGATGGAAGTCTGCAATAGTGAATGGAGTGGATTCTTTGTGATGATATGTTTATTGAGTTTTGCCTTTTGATTAAATTTAAAAATACAAAATATTGATATTGAAGTTGCCTGGAGCAGTGCTTTATTAGAGCAGTAAGACTGTGCTATTTCTTGTCCCTATAGATTGTTCAGATGTAAAGATTCTTTTTAGGAGAGTAATGTGACCTTCCTCTACGATGTGAGGGGTTAGGGAGAATTTCCATGCTACTGTTGAGTATGCTGGCAGTAAGAGTGTTTGGTTATGAATTCAATCAGATTATTTTGATCAGCTGGAACGGCAGTTAGAGGCAGTGAAGAATTTACAGGAGCATAGCAGTTTAGGAAGGGAGAAAATCCGCAGATACAGTCATGTAGATGGGTTACGTCTATTAAAGTTGGGAAGAAGAGGCAGGTAGTGCAGGGGTTTCTGGTGGCTATCCCCATCTTAAACAAGTATGCTGCTTGGAATGTACTCGAGATGTATCTCAGATGCATGTAGCACCAGCAGTCAAGTTTCTGTCACCAAGCCAGGCTTTAATGTAACGTAAAATGTCAGGTTCCAAGCGATTGGTTGTGATAGGTATCTCTAAATTCAGCGGTACAAACATTCTGCAGAGGACCGCGTGAATGGCTTGTTGCCTCTTCAGTGCCCTGATCAAGAATATCTCGGACAGGGTGTACAATGCGCTCAAAGGTAAAAACAATGACTGCAGATGCTGGAAGCCAGAATACCGTGGTGCTGTAAAAGCACAGCAGTTCAGGCAGCATCCGAGGAGCAGTCAAATCGACGTTTCGGGCAAAAGCCCTTCATCAGGAAGACGGGCAGTGTGCCTGAAGGGTGGAGAGATAAATGAGAGGACAGTGGGAGGGGGGAGAATATAGCATAGAGGAAAATATATGAGTGGGGGTGTGGATGAAGGTGATAGGTAAGGGAGGAGGGTGGATTGGACAGGTGGAAAAGAAGATAGGCCAGTCGCACAGGTCATAGGGACTGTGCTGAGCTGGACGTTGGGAACTGGGGTGAGGTGGGGGAAGGGGAAATGAGAAAAGTGGTGAAGTCCACATTGATGGCCTGGGGTTGAAATGTTCCGAGGTGGAAGATGAGGCGTTCTTCCTCCAGGTGTCGGGTAGTGAGGAAGCGGCGGTGAAGATGGCCCAGGACCTGCATGTCCTCGACTGAGTGGGAGGGGGGGAGTTGAAATTTTGGGCCACAGGGCAGTCTGGTTGGTTCGTGCGGGTGTCCCAGAGATGTTCCCTAAAACAGAGTGCTAAAAATAGAAAGCAGGTAAACCCTAAGGCAGAGTAAGAAAATGGATCAAATGAGGACGGGGGCATCATTTTTGATAAGGGATAGCATTACATCCAAATCTCGACCGAAGACAAACCAGTATGGGACATGAAAATTCATTGGCGGATCATGGAAATCCCTAAGGCTTTCTACAGCATCATCACGAATTAAACAATGAGTAGAGTAAGATTAGGGCGAATGGAGCATAGTAGTACAAAGAGGTGCGTAGAATCAGATGAGATAGATTAAGCTCTAAATGAACACATTTCGTCAGTATTCACATTTAAAAAAGACAATGTGTGCGAGGATAATACTGAAATACAAACTACTAGCCCAGAGGGGATTGTGGTGCATAAGGAAGAGGTGTGAGCAGTTCTGGAAGCTGTGTAAAATGTTGGTTGAGCTAAAGTGAGAGCATTGCGTGTAGTTTAGGAGTCCAAATTATATGGCGGATATGACAACATTGTCGAAGGTGCACAGGACATATACCAGTGTATGAATGGAAGAGAGAGTTTCAGTTGTGAAGTGAAATTGGACAGATTAAGCTGTCGAAGGATAAGGGAAGCTGTAAGGAACAATGTTTGCCATCGAGTGGATGATGGATATCTGGAGCTCAGAGTCTGTGAGGATGAGGGAGTTGAGAAATTGCACAATATTTAAGAAGGATTTCCATGTGCACGTGCAATGATAAGGCAGACAAGGCTGAGGAAATGGGATTAAACTGGTTTATTGAATGCCTATTATTGGCGCCTTTTAAAGGAGCTGCAGCTCTCTCTGATCCCCTGACTCGCTGCCATTATCATGGAAGCTTAAATCAACAAATCTGGAAATAAGGCTGGAAGTATTCGGTAGACTAAGGAGTGAAAAACAGTTATCATTAAAGTGCGATGTTTTATCTTCAGAATTCTCGTCAACTAATTTGCCCATGAATAGTTTCTGCGTAATATGTTCTGAACCAGTGAAATTATTCCATTTTTGTCCTGTCGAATTTCTCTAAAAGAAACGCTATTCGTAGCGAGGAATTCTGTGCACTTTCTGGTTAATGGTGATGTCTGTCGGGAATCTTTACATTTTGATTAACTATGAGTGGAGTTCCGACCCCCTGTCAGATTTCTGATTCCTCCGTCCATCACCACTTACAAAATACCGGGCAGCATTCCGGGAAACCTTTACCTTAATCATGATTGGATTAGATAACTTACAGTGTGGAAACAGACCCCAACAAGTCCACACCGATCCGTCAACCACCCAGACCAATTCCCCTACATTTGTCTCTTCAACTAACACTACGGAAGATTTAGCATGGCCAATTCACCTCACATGCATATTTTTGGAGGTTGGGAGGAAACCGGAGTACCTGGACAAAATCTACGAAGATATGGGGAGACTGTGCAAACTCCACACAGTCAGTCCCTGAGGCGGGAATTGAACACGGGTCTCTGATGCTATGAGGCGGCAGTGGTAACCACTGTGCCACCGTGATGCACAACCTCAGCCGACCAATATACTTCCTGTCCATGTCATTATTCTGAGAATTTCTAAATAACTGCATCGACCACCATTCTTCTCCATCATTAATTGTCCTTTAATTGAATTGCTAGCTGCAGCGTTCAGACGACCAGGGAGAGTCAACACGATTTTGTGAAGCGTAGGTGGTTAACCACACATATTATTGCGTTCTTTGAGAAGGTGACTAAACAGGTGGGTGGGAGTAAAATGGTTGTCATTTTGTATATGGATATCTGTAAATGTTTGATAAGGTCCCCATGGTAGGCTATTGCACAAAATACGGAGGCATGGGATTGATTTATCGGTTTGGATAAGAATTTGGTCAGCTGGAAAAGACAGAGGGTGGTGCTTGACGGGAAATGTTCATCCTGGAGTTCAGTTATTGTTATGTACCACAACGATCTGTTTCCGGGCCAAGGCGATTTGTCATTTTTATATATATCCTGGATGCAGGCGTAGAAGGATGGGTTAGTTACTTTGCGTATGGGACTAATGGCAGTGGGGTTGTGGATAGTGCTAAAGGATGTTGCAAGTCACAGTCGTGCATAGATAAGCTGACGAGCTAGTCTGAGAGGTGGAAAATTGAGTTTAATGAGAGAAAGTGTAAGGTGACTCACTTTTGTAGGAACAACAGGAATAAAGAGTACTGGGCTAATGTCAATGAGCAGAGAGATCTTGGAGTCAATCCCTGAAAGTGGCCATCCAATTTGATAGGATCGTTGAGAAGGCAGACGGTGTGTTTGGTTTTATTGGTAGAGTGACTACGTTTTGAAGCTACGAAGTCATGTTGCGGGTGTACAAAAGTCTGGTGCAGCTGTACTTGGAATATTGCATATATTTCTGGTCACTGCATTATAGGAAGGATATAAAAGCTTAGGAAATGACACAGACGAAATTTATTAGGATGCTGCCTGGTATGGAGGGAAGGTCGTATGGGGAAAGTCTGATGACATTGCTACTGTTTTCGTTAGAGAGAATAAGGTTGAGAGATGATTTAATTAAGACATATAAGACAATCAGAGGGTGAGATAGGGCGGATAGGGAGAGTCTTTTTCCTCGGATGGTGGTGGCTAGCATGATGGGACGTAGCTTTTGAATTGAGGGGGATAGATGTCGGATAGATGTCAGAGGTAGTTTCTTTACTCAGAGAGTATTACGGGCATGGAACGCCCTACCTTCAACAGAAGAAGACTCACCTTCTTGAAGGGCATTTAATAATTCATTGCATAAACATATGGATGAAAGTGGAATAGCATAGGTTAGATAGCCTTCAGATTGATTCCACAGTTTGGTGCAATCTCGAAGTTTGAAAGCCCTGTGCTAACTTGTAATGTTCTATGTTCTATGTATGACTTTTGGACGTCAACACACTATTAAAATCTTGTTGCCTGGTATGGAGGGAAGGTCTTATGCGGAAAGGCTGATATTGCTGCTGTTTACGTTAAAGAGAACAAGGTTCAGTGTTGAATTAATTCAGACATATAAGAGAATTAGAGGGTGAGATAGGGTCGATAGGGAGAGTGTTTTTCGTTCTGAAGTTCTGAACGTTCTGACTTTGCATGGATGCTATAACAGTTAAGCAAGGTAGATTACCTTTCCTAAAAGTTGTTGTTTTGTTTTTAATTTACGAAAATCCAACATGTGAACAGTGTTCCCATATTTGTTTTCAGTAGAAAGTGAAATGGAAATCGAAGTACATCCTGCTGTGCTGTTCTGCAATTTCTGGCCTATGCTTTGCATGTCATATATTCTCTTGCAAAGCATCAGAGTTGAAACGTCAGGCGCTCGAAAAGGCAAAACAGGTCAGGCAGTCTCCGATTTGCAAGAGAATCCACGTTTCGAGCAGGAAAGTTCCTCATGACTTCCAAAACTTTTCAGTTTTGACAGTGCCCTATGTTTGAAATAAATAATTCGTGTCTATCAAATCCTGCACAATTCCTGGTTGTTGGAGATCAACAAGTAAGCCACTGCTGCTCACGAATCATACATGCAAGAAAACAATTTGATGGAGTTTCAGCTCAAATTTATCAGTGTCCTCATCAAAATTACTTCTGGCATATCTCAGACGTTCGTTGGATGAACAATCTTTTATGAAACATGCTTAACTTCACACTGCATCAGAGAATTTTGAGGTGAAAATGTGCTGAGAGCAACCGATTAAACCATCTGAGAATGTTTGGAGATATCCTTTCAGGAAATGTTTGCGGAAGTTCTGCATTGTTTTTATCACCTCCCATCCATATTGCAATCAGAATGATACGTTCCTGGAATGACTGGAAATATAATAGTTCGAGTACTTTAGATGGGTCAGTTTTTGTCCAATGCATGCAAGATCGTTTCCTGACACAGTATATAGAAAAACCAACAAGGGCCGAGGCAATATTGGCTTTGCTACTGGGTAATGAACCAGACTAGATGTTAGATTTAGCGGTAGGTAAGCACTTTGTTGATATTGACCACAGTTTGGCTATGTTTGGTTTAGCAATGGAAAGGGATAGGTTTATAACGCACCGCAAGAGTAATTGCTGGGTAAAAGGCAATGATGATGCAATTAGGCAAGATTTAGGATGAATATGATGGAAAAGGAATCTGTTGAGGATGGTCACAATTGAAATGTTTAGCTTATTCAAGGAACAGCTGCTGCGTGCCCTTGATAAGTATGCACCTCTCAGACAGGGAAGAAGAGGTTGAGCGAGGGATCTGTGGATTATAAGAGAAGTTGAATCTGTTTTCTAGGGGAAGGACAAGGCTTATGTTCGGATGAGATATGATGGCTTAGTTGGGGCACTTCAGGAATTAGCCCAAAATGAACTGAAGAGAGAGCTAAGAAGAGACAGGAAGGAACAAGAGAATTGTTTGACCGCTCGGATCAAAGAAAACCTTCAGGATTTCTATAGGTATATCAGGAATAAAAGAATGACGAGAGAAAGATTCGGGGAAATCAAGGATGGTAGTAGGAAGTTGTGCGTGAAGTCCGAGGAGATAACGGAACTGCTAAATGAATATGTTTTGTCAGTAATCACATTGGAAAAAGACAATGGTGTGGAGGTGAATACTGAGTCGAGACTAGACAGGATTGAGGTTCACAAGGAGGATGCGTTTGCAATTCTGGGGTATGTGAAAAGTCTGGGCCGGCTGTGATTTATCCGAGGATTCTCTGCGAAGCCGGGGAGGAGACTGCCGAGTCTTTGGCTTTGATCTTTATGTCGTCATAGCCTACAGAAATAGTTTCAGAAGACTGCAGAATGGCAAATGTTGCTCCCTTGTTCTTCAAGATGGGGTGTTGAGGCAACCCTGGTAATTGAAGACCAGTGAGCTTCACGTCGTTTGTGAGTAAAAGTTGGAGAAGAGTTAGGATTGATAATAATTGACAGAGAAATACGTTGTTTAGGGATAGTCAACACCATATTGTGAAGGGTAGTCATGCCTCACAAATCTTATTGAGTTCTTTGAGATGGTGACCAGGCAGGTGGATGAGGGTAAAGTGTTTAATGTGGTGTATATGGATTTCAGTAAGGCGTTTAATAAGGTTCTCTACGGTAGGCTATTGCACAAAATACTGAGGCATGGGATTGAGGGTGGTTTAATGGATAGGATCAGAAATTGGCATGCTGAAAGAAGATGGTGGTTGAGGGGAAATCTTCATCCTTGAGTTGAAATACTAGTGGGGTTCTGCAAGGATCCGTTTTGGGGCCACTGTTGTTTGTCATTTTTATAAATCCCCTTGATGAGCGCGTAGATTGGGTTAGTAAATTTGCCGGTGAGACTGAGGTTATTGGAGTTGTGGACACTCCTGAAGGAACTTACTGGTTACGGAGAGACATAGATAAGCTGCAGAACTGGGCTGAGAGGTAGGAAATGGGGTTTAATGGGACACGTGTGAAGGGATTCACTATGGACGGAGGAATAGAAATAAAGAGAACTGGGTTAAAGGTGAGATTCTTGGTAGCGTAGAAGAGCAGAGAGATCTCGGTCTCCATGAACATAGACCCCTGAAAGTTTCCACACAGCAGTAGGGCTGTGAAGGTGACAAATGTGATGTTCGCTTTTATTGCTAGAGGGATCGAGTTTCAGAGCCACAAGGTCATGCTGCAGCTGTACGAAACTCTGGTGCGGCTGCATTTGGGAGTATTGTGGACAGATCTGGTCACTGCATTATAGGAAGGATATGGAAGTTTTGTAAAGTTTGCATGAATTTACTGGCATGTTGCCAGGTACGGAGGGCAGGCCTTATTGGGAAAGGGTAATGGAATTGAGGTTGTTTTTGGTAGAGTGAAGAATATTGAGAAGTGACTTAATTGAGGCATATACGATAATCAGAAGGTTAGATAGGATGGACAGGGAGAGCCTTTCTCCTGAGAAGGTGATGGCCAGCACAAGTGGATGTCGCTCTCAACTGAGGAATGATAGATATAGGACAGATGTCAGAGGTAGTTTCTTTACTCAGGGAGTAGCATGGGCGTGGAGTGCACTGCCTGCAACAGTAGTAGACTTGCCAATTTTAAGGGCAGTTAACTGGTCATTGCATAAACATATGGGTGAAAATAACATAATGTAGGATAGATGGGCTCCGGACTAGTTTCACAGTTCAGTGCAACATCGAGGGATATTTGGCCTGAACTGCGGGAGAATATTCTGTGAATTTTCGCTCTTCCTGTCTTTGATGGGACATTCCTTACTCTGAAGGTGTGCACCCTGGTTCTGGATTCTCCCACTGGGGAAACAGCCTCTCAGCATCACCACTTTCTCATCCTCACTGAATCCTAGGACGTTCAATCAGGGCACCTGCTCTTCTGCAACTCTCCAGTGAAAACATAGTCTGAATGTGCTGGACTCATCCCCACAAGGGAGCGCTCAACAGTCTGACACTGAGCGTGACCTCATTGACACACTTCCCAGAAAGTATGACATTCCTGTAAGCAGTCTCACAGTGAGTCTGGCCTCAACTACACATTCTCAGTTACTGTACGGTTAATGTAAACGGTCTGTCAGTGACCGTGGCCTCATCAACACACTCGCCAGTTAATATACCGCGATTGTAAACAGCCTCACAGTGACACTGACCTGATATACAGACCATCCAGCAACTACGTGGTAACAGCAAACAATCTCACACTGACTCTGCTTTCAACTCCCAGTAACCAAGCAGTCACAGCAAATAGTCTCATAGAGAGCCTGCCCGTATCTGTATACCTCCCAGTGACCATACAGTCACTGCAAACAGTCTCATACAGAGACTGCCATAAGTCATAAAGATGTACAACATGTCAAAAGACCCTTTGATCCAAACTGCCCATGCCAACCAGATATTCCAACCCAATCTCGTCCAACCTGCCAGCACCCGGTTCACCTGTCTCAAAACCACTCCTATTCATATAACCATCCAAATTCCTTTTAAAAGTTGCAATTGTATCAAACTTTATCACTTCCAGACACGTACCACCCTCTGCGTGGAAAAGGGTGCCGCTTAGGTCTCTTTTATAAGTTTCCACTCTCATGCTAAACCAATGCCCTCCCGTTCTGGATTCCCCGACCCCAGGGAAAAGACTTTGCCTATTTAACTTATCCATGTCACTCGTAATTTTGTAAACCTCTATATGGTCATCTCTCAGCCTCCGACGCTTCAAGGAAACCAACCTCTTCCTATTCAGCCTCTCCCTATAGCTCAAATCCTCTAACCCTGGCAGCATCCTTGTAAATTCTTTTGAACCCTTTCAAGTTACACGACATCTACCCAATAGGAAGGTGACCAGAATTTCATGCAATATTCCAGCAAGTGGCCCAACCAATGTCCTGTACAGCCGCAACATGACCGCCCTACCCCTGTACTCAACACTCTGACCAATAAGAGAAAGCATACCAAACGCCTTCTTCACTATCCTATCTACCTGCGACTCCTCTTTCAAGGAGCTATCCAAGGTCTCTTTGCTCAGCAACACTCCATAGGGCGCGAACATTAAGTGTATAAGTCCTGCTAAGGTTTCCTTTCCCAAAATGCAGCACTGCACATTGATCGGAATTAAACTCCATCTGCCACGTCTCATCTCATTGCCTAAATCTGATCAAGATCCTATTGTAATTTGAGGTAACCCTCTTCGCTGTCCACTGCACCTCCAATGTTGGTGTCACCTGCAAACTTACCTACTGTACCTCGAGGATGATGACGGGATGCCCCGGGACGCGGGCGCGGTCACGTGGTCTCGTTGTTTCGCGCTCCGGGAGGTCACGTGATCGGACGTTTCGCGCACCGGAAGCGGGCGAGACTGCCGTTTTGCGCTCGAAAGGAGGCCGCATGGTGGTCCTGAAAAAGGGAAGGTCACGTGAGATCGGACAGCCGGAAATGCGAGGAGGCGGGGAATGGAATCGGAGCAACAGCCAATGAGAAGACAGTTTCACTTGAGTGATGGTATGATATTTTGCATAGTATAAAAGACTGGATCAGGGACAGAGAGGAGTCTTTGTTCTTTGTGAACTGACTGGCTTAGTAGTTTGTCAGGGACAGAAAGGTTTAGACCCAGAGCTCTGTATACTTTATCCACTTCTTGTTAGAATAAAACTGAAAGTGCAAGATTAAATGTTTTTTCTTATTGCTTTATTTTAAAGAGCACGCAGGACTTGGCTCACACATACAAGATAATAAGTTTGTAGATTGAGCCTTAAAGTCCTTCAGGACCCAGCACTGATCCTTGTAGCACTCCACTGGTCGCAGGGCTCCAGTCTGAAAAACAACCCTCCACCACCAACCGCCAATTCTGTAACCAAATGTCTCGTTCTCCCTGCATTCCATGAGATCTAACCTTGCTAATCAATCTCCCATGGGGAACCTTGTCCAATGCCTAACTGAAGACCACATAAGTAACAGCTCTGCCCTCATCAATCCTCTTTGCTAGTTCCTCAAAAACTCAATCAAATTTGTGAGACATGATTTCCCACACACAAAGCCATATTGACTACCCCTAAGCATTCCTTGCCTTTCCATATATAAGTATATCCTTTCACTCAGGATTCTTTCCAACATCTTGCCCAACACCAACGTCTGGCTTACTCATCGATAGTTCCTTGGCTTGTCCTTACAACTCTTCTTAAACAGTGGCACCACATTAGCCAATCTCCAGCCTCCCGGCACCTCATGTGAGGCTATCGATGATAGAAATATCTCAGCAAGAGGCCAAGCAATCACTTCCCTCGCTTCCCACAGAGTTCTAAGGTACACCTCATCAGGTCCTGGAGATTGATCCACGTTTACCCATTTAAAGACATCCAGCACATCCTCCTGTTGAATATGGACATTCTGCAAGATGTCACCATTTACTTCCCTCCAGTCACAATCTTCGATATCCTTTTCCACAATAAATACTGAGGCAAAATATTCATGCAGTATCTCCTCCATTTTCTGTGGCTGCACACAAAGGCCGCTTTACTGATCTTTTAGGGGCCCTATTCTCTCTGTGGTTATCCTTTTGTCCTCAACTACATACCTCCCAGTAACCATACAGTCACAGCAAACAGTCTCATAGAGAGCCTGTACTCATCTCACATCCCACAGTGATCATAGAATCACTGCAAAAAGCCTCATAGAGGGCCTGTCCTCATCTACAAGCCTCCCAGTATCCATACAGTCGCTGCAAACTGTCCTCATCTACAAAGACCCAAATAAATATGAGCACACTGTCCCCACAATGAGGTGTAGTTTTGAAGGGATAGTGGACTTGAAATGTTAATTCAGATTATTCTTCAAAGATGCTGCCAGACATGCTGAGGTTTTCCAGCAATTTCTGTTTTTGTCTCACACTGAGGCTCGCGTGATCTGCACACCTCCCAATAACTATACACTGAGTGTAATAAGTCTCACAGTAGTTCTGCTCTGACATGCACAGCTCCCAGTAACTATATACTGACTGTAAAGAGTCTGGCCTGATGTGCACATCCCCCAGTACCTGTACACTGACTGTGAAGAGTCTCACAGTGAATCTGGCCTGGTCTACACACGTCCCAGTATCTATCCGTTGACTTTAAAGAATCTCACGGCGATTCTAACCTGAACTGCACACCTCCCAGCATCTGCACGGTGTCTGTAAACAATCTCACACTGAGTATGACCTCATTTAACACGTCTCTGTCACTATACAGTGTCTGTAGACAGTCACAGAATGATTGTGGCCTCATATACACACCTCCCAGTCAATATAATATCAGTGTAAAATAGTCTCTCAGTGAAACTAGCCGCATTAATGCACCACCCAGTAACAATATGTTGACCGTAAACCGTCTCATTAAGAGTCTGGACTCATCTGCACACCACCCAGTTCCTACGTGGTGATTGTGAACAGTCTAACACTGAGCATGGCTTTTCTTTAAATTTCAACATTATATTTTATTCATCAGAAATATGTTTCTGTATACATATAGTCACAAATGCAGTTTGGCCCTTTACAGTTGCATGTCATGTGACAATAAAGTATATTGCAATAAAGAATATTCTGTTCACGTAAACAAACAAAATATTGGAAATGACTTGAACCAAAAATCAAAAACGCTCTCTTATATGCACATAATTAAACCTACGGGAATCACTGGGACGGTCCGATAACTGAGCGAACCCCCGTTTCCCTTCACCAGGAAGACCTGAGATAGTAGTCTTCCCCACTGCACCGTGGCAGCAGCTGCCCCAAGCTCTACTCCATCCCTCAGCACGTCCGCCTGGACCTTGAGATGTGTCAGTCTACAACACGCAGTCAGGGTCAACTCCTAGCTCTGGAAGACCAACACGTTTCAGGCAGACCAAAGAGCATTGTTCATTAAGGTGACGGTCCTCCAGGTTTAGTTGATGTTTGGCCCAGTAACTATATGGTGACTGGCAACGGGTTCACAGTGACCCTGTATTTTTCACCCTCCTATCAGTGTCTGTTGCCTGTTCCACAGTCAGCCTAGCCTGATCCTTACTTCCTGAGAGTCAATACTTTGTGGCCTTTTCTACTTAGCCCCTGCCTTTGACAATGGAGCCAGAATTCCCTCCAGGCCGCATGTCATTCTCCTCACTGCCTTGGTGCTACAATGTACACCACGTGTCTCTCCTTTTCCATCTTGAATAGTTCTTGTGAACCCCAACCCCCTCCCTGACCCCATCTTCCAACTACAATGTTGGAGAATCCTCACTCAGGGCACTACCACTACGTCTCCAGCTCATTCATATTTCTTCACAAAACAGAAATCATACATTTGCAAACATATTGCTGTTCAATGGTGGAATTAACTTTATTTTATATGCAGAAATCAAAAGCAGAAAAATCACATCTGGTTATACATGCGAATCATTTCACTGAATACAGCTGTGCAAAGAAATGATATCTCTGCTGTTCAAACGATTCCAACACTACAATATTGGAGAGACAACATTTGGAAATGATGCAGAAACTGCAGATTGATTAAGGGGAACCTGACGACATGCTGCACCCAAACTCTGAAATGATTTGGTAAATGGACAGCTTCATTCAGGCGATTAAATCTGTTTTACTCATTCTTTACTGATCTCCTTCCCATCCGATTTTTTCCACTCTCTGAGTCACCCCAAATGTGTAGCTTCCTTTCCTTCCCCAGCATGGCCTTACCCCTTCCTTTACCGTGGTTATGTAACTGTTTCTCTTTAGTGTCTGCTTTATTTCCAGGGGACATATTGCAGTCGTTGAGACCATACAGCTAACTGGATCTCATAGAATATGAGTTCCCTGATTGGGGCTGTTAATCTGGCTGACAGCTAAGAAAGGTCAGTGTCAGAGATGTGGTCTCTGAATGAGACAGTGATAAAGGGAAGGGCTGCTCATGTGTAAATAAAGGGAGACTTGAAGAAGGACACCAGCCTCAGTGCAAGTATTTCACATCCAGCTCCAGCACTGGATTTGAATGTTACTGTATAACCTTCGTATTAGAGTCACAGTCAGAGAGTTAGAGAGATATTCAGCAATGAAACAGCCTACCAGGTATCCTAAATAAATCTATCCCTATTTCCAGCATTTGGCCAATATTCGGTAAAACCCTTCCTATTCATATACCCATTCAAATGGATGGATGGATGGGAACCAGATGCATTTCAGTGAGGGGTTCGACAGGGTTCCTCATGGTAGACTGGCTCGCAAGGTTAGATTACATGGAGTACAGTTTATTCAACCTCTCCCTATCGATCAAACCCCGTAAACCTGGCGACATCATTGGAAATGGTTTCTGAACACTATCAAATATTGTTATGAAACATCTCTAACTGCAGTGATCAGCAGGATTTCAATAAGGTGAAAATGAGGACTGCAGATGCTGGAGATTCGAGTCAAGACTAGAGTGGTGCTGGAAAAGCACAGCAGGTCAGGCAGCATCCAAGCCGCAAGAAAGTGGACGTTTCGGGTAGCAACCCTTCATCAGGAATAAGACTGGTTAGAATAAGACTGACACTGAGAATGTGGGACCACTATTGGGTTGCATTTACAGATGTGTTGCTGGACAGGAAAAAGACGTTGTGAATGCAATTGATTTTGACTGTGAGGGTTTCTTGAATTTATTGCGTGGATAACTAACACTTTATCTCTGATCACATCCAATATGATTCGTTGAATGACAAGCAGAAATGATATCAGTGTAAGTTAGTAAATTCAGATTATTATAATGATTTGAAATGTGATAGATGTATTTGAACAGGCACGGCACCCATTTACAGAAATTCCCAGATCCCTTATTATGTTAAATCAATTCTTGGAGCCAATTCGATGCAGTATTCTGGTGCGGAGCATTCTCTACACAGGAATAGGCCTTTTCCATCACACCTTCTGATATGAAACCCGGTATTCTCCACTGCAGCCAGCATTTCCCGGATTTCCTGGTGTCGGCTCTGATCTGCATCATGTGCAAATATTTCACTGAAAACAAAATACTTGTGAATGTCTGGATCAGTCCATATGTCCCGAAATGGGGAACTATGCAAGGCTGGGATGATCTCACAATTCCCCGTGTTACTGAAACAGTGATCTAGACATGGGCTGTAGGTGGTGTAGAGAATGGTACAGCCCACTGGCTGGTTATTGTGCTGGGTTCTGTTATTCAGCAGAGTTTGGAAAAGCTGAGCCGTGGTGCGGTTCCCGTTGATCTGGGCGGGATTCAGCAATTTACTTTCTGGGCAACGACTGCCGCTGTTCGGGAAGACAGCGAGGTAATTTTCACCTGGATAGTTAAGGAAATTGTTCACATCGTAGGTAATGAATGGCCGTCCTGGTCTGCTGGCGTTCAAGTCTACATGTCTGTTGGTCCTTCCGCACTGAGAAACAAGTAAAGCCACCAGGAAGGCGAAGTGTTGTCTCCCATAATCGGTCACCTGGTGCCCTGATGCTCTGCGGAAACTGAAAGAGGTAAAATCAGGCTGTCAGTCAAGGAACAAAGTTTGGGTAAAACATTCTCTTTGCAGAGTCAGTGTGCACAGTTTGAGATGTATGGCTTGGAACAATGCCCATCATATTAAAGAAAACGTGAAACCCTGCAATTCACATTTCAAGTTCTTGCATGAGATGGTCAATGTTGATTTCCTTTGTATCCCTATCCCATTGTTGTAGCAAATTCAGTGAGATTAGTGAGATGTTTAAAGAGAGAATCAAGTTAATTGACAGAGAGCAGAACAATGTTACTTGTTTTTGGACAAATCCTCCTGCAATGAATCAGAGAATGCCACAAGCCTTCTTGATAACTCGCTGTAACTTCATTTTAAGTTACTTTGACTGATGCACAGCTTGATGCCGCATGATACACGGGATGGTTAGAAATAAATAGAGACGGGAGAGAGAGAGAGGGAGATAGAGAATGAGAGCTATAGGTGCAATCAGTGGGAGCTGGATGTAGGGAGAATCCTGGAAGAATTGTCAACCGGAAAATTGTTTGGGGCATACAGTGTCAAACAGAACAAAAGGCTTGCAGACTGACAGGAAATGGGAATAATAGCAAAGGAGGCAGAGAGAGACAAAGGGAAACTGAGAGGTGAGTGAGATGATTCAGTAAGCAGTAAAATGTTGCCTGTGTGGGGAATTTGGACTTTCTCTTCAAAGCTCACTGCGATGTATTTCACTCTCTCCTTCATTTCGGGGTCAGCGGGTGCTATCGATTTCACTGTTAGAGATATGACACCGGGAAATCTGGTAATAGTTTCCCTGGAATTCCCTTCCTCTGGGAGCACTGAGAGTCCTGGCTAATAGGTTTAGTCTTATTTCCAACAGCTACAGAGAACTCCCTATACCTGCCGTGTCCTCGCCATTTATTGCCAGCCTGCTCCAGGCAACCAGGCTCTGGCTTGACCTCAGATTGAGCACAACCCCCAGCTTACAGAGATGGTCAGGTAAGATCTGTTTCACTGACACTTACCGATGGACAATGCCAGTCAAGGCAAGGGTTTCGAGTACAGCCGCATCTGACATGGCGATTGAGAGCAGCAGCAACAGGAACAGGCAGAGTGCCCGCATTTTGAAATTTGTCAGCACCCTTTAACCGTACTGCAGGAAAATCACAGACAAAATCTGAAAAGGATGAAAAAAACAACTTGTTCAATTTATACTACATTGGCAAGAGTGTGAAAGATATGCAGGGACACACATGTCGGCAAACAGAAAATGTCTGTCTATCTCCTAGGTGGTGCTTGCCCAGCAATTAAGCAGATGTTCCAGTTATCTCCCTTGGGTACGATTTGCAGGTGACGATTGGAGTTTCTTACACTAGTCATAGGACACTGCTAAAGCATTCCCGATAACTCCTGGAAGAGGGGATGTGTGGAGGATATGTAGAGGGACAGCGCTGGACAGTGAGCGAGAGGGACCTCGGGACAGTGAGAAAGCGGGAGCGCGGGACTCTGAGAGAGAGGGACAGCGCGGGACAGTGAGCGAGAGGGAGCACGGGACAGTGAGCGAGAGGGAGCGCGGAACAGTGAGAGAGAGGGTCAGAGCTGGACAGTGAGAGAGAGGGAGCGCAGGACAGTGAGAGAAAGGGACAGCGCTGGTCAGTGACAGAGAGAGACAGTGCGGAACAGTGAGAGAGAGGGAGCACGGGACAGTGAGAGAGAGGGAGTGCTGGACAGTGAGCGAGAGGGAGCACTGGACAGTGAGCAAGACGGAGCACGGGACAGCGAGAGAGAGGGACAGCACTGGTCAGTGACAGAGAGAGACTGTGCAGGACAGTGAGCGAGAAGGATCGCGGGACAGAGATAAAGAGAGAGGAGCAGCACGAGAAAGAGAGAGAGGTGGACAGCACTGGTAGTGAGAGAGAGGGAGCGTTGAACAGTAAGCGAGAGGGACAGCCCGGGACAGTGAGCGAGAGGGACAGCCCGGGACAGTGAGCTAGAGGGACAGCGTGGGACAGTGAGCTGGAGGGAGAGCGTGGGACAGTGAGAAGTAGGGACAGCGCGGGACAGTGACTGGTAGGGACAGCGCTGGACAGTGAGCGAGAGGGACAGTGCAGGACAGTGAGAGAGAGGGACTGCACTGGACCATGAGAGAGAGGAACAGCGCGGAACAGAGAGAGAGGGGGACAGCGCTGCACAGTGTGAGAGAGAGACAGCGCTGGACAGTAAGCGAGAGAGACAGTGCTGGAAAATAAGCGAGACGGAGAGAGCTGGACAGTGAGCGAGAGGAATAGTGTGGGATAGTGAGCGAGAGGGACAGCGCTGGACAGTGAGGGAGAGGGAGCGCGGGACAGAGAGAGAGAGACGGAGCACAGGACAGTGAGAGAGAGGGACAGCGCTGGACAGTAAGGGAGAGGGAGCGCGCGACAGTGAGAGAGAGGGAGCACAGAACAGTGAGAGAGAGGCACTGCGCTGGACAGTGAGCAAGAGGGAGCGCGGGACAGTGGAAACTAGAGATCTCTGGAAAGCGAGAGAGAGAGAACGTGGGACAGAGAGAGAGAGTGCAGGACCCCGAGCAAGATAGCACATGGGACAGCAATCAAAGAAGAGTGCAGTACAGCGAGCGAGAGAGAGCACGGAACAGTGAGAGTGAAAGCACGGGAAGATGAGAGAGAGAGCGTTCGACAGCAAGTGTGAGAGAGTAGGACAGAGAGAGAGCATGACAGAGAGTGACGGGAGAAGCGAGAGGGGGAGACAGCAAGAGAGATGGGGAGAGAGCGAGAGAGGGGGACACTGTGTGTGAGAGAGAGAGGGATAAAGAGGGAGGAGGATTGAGGGAGGCACAGATCGAGAAACAGTGAATACGACATATATAAAGAGACACAGCGACAGACAGAGTAAGTGCAAGATAGAAAGAGAGAAAACGAAATGAAAAGCAAGAGAGAGGGACGGACAGCAAGAAAGAGAGGAAGGGGCAGCAATAAAGAAAGGGTGGGACATCCAGTTGGAGAGAGCTAAATAGAGACACTACACATATATATATATATATATATATAGAGAGAGAGAGAGAGAGAGCCAGAGAGACGAAGAGGGAGAGAGAGAAGCGCGAGAGAGAGTGAAAGCGGGAGAGAAGAAGAGACAGTGTGAGTGAAAGAAAGGAGGGAATAGAGTTCGGGAAGAGAGTAGTGAAAGAAAGAGATAGAGAGAATGAGTGACAGAGAACGTGAGATAGAGAATGGCAGAGACCGGGAGCTGGAGAAATACAGTGATAGAGGGAGATACAGTGGGAGAGGGGGAGACAGTGAAAGAGGGAAAGGTGGGGGAGAAAGGGAAAGAGATACAGATAGTGAGAGATAGATAGCGGAAGTCAGAGAGAAAGAGACAGAAACAGAGATGCACAGAGAGATAGGCAGAAAGGGAGACAGACAGACAGGAAGGTAGCGACAGAGTGATAGCAGGTAAAGAAAAAGCAGGATGGAGAGAGAAAAAGTGAGACAGAGAGAGACTGGCAGAGGCTGTGCGAAAGTCTGAGAATCAGTGAGAGAGAGAAAGATAGTGTAAGAGAGAGAGACAGCAGTTGAGACGAACCGAGGAAAGAAAGACAGTGAGAGACAGCAAGATACAGAAAGAGACACAGACAGAGAGAAATGAGAGGGAAAAAACACATAGAACAAGGCAGACGGAGAGACAGAGTGATAATGACAGAGACAGATAGACAGACTGAGTCATAGAAAGAGTGAAAGAACAAGACAGAGAGTCAGCGTGTGAGAGCACGAGATAGTGAGAATGACCGAGCAAGACAGAGAACAGAGAGAAGGGGTGAGGGAGATTGTATCAAATGGAGACAGGCAGAGAGAGAGAGGGAGAGACAGAAAAGATTCATCAACCTGAACCACCTCTTCTCTGAACTGATTACCGACTCTGCCCTTGAATCCTCAATTGAAGTCACTGTCCCTGTTGGCCCACTCCTTCTTTTAATTTGGCCAACAATTATAT
This sequence comes from Hemiscyllium ocellatum, assembly GCF_020745735.1. Classification (NCBI taxonomy): domain Eukaryota; kingdom Metazoa; phylum Chordata; class Chondrichthyes; order Orectolobiformes; family Hemiscylliidae; genus Hemiscyllium; species Hemiscyllium ocellatum. Next base: position 6,962,091 of record NC_083451.1, read on the forward strand.
TTTGGAAAACATCCATCTCGGCCAGACGAACAACAAATATCCAGCCACCTCTTGCGTCAACAGGGATTGAACGCAAAATGCAGAAGATAATTTCGATTGCAGTTGTATATTCCTTTCCTTCTAAAAAACTCGATTTCTATAACGTGGTACCTAGTCCCAGACTCCCCCGAACGAAATACGTTTATTCATCATCCAAACATTCAATGGAATGAATCATTTCTATGTCAGAAGGCAAGTACTTCATCTGAAGAAATACTTTTACGTTGATCTCTCCACTGGAAGCATAACCTTCCCTCATAAGGTCAGCGATACTGTACACTTTACTCAAAGGCTCAAGCCAGCTGACATCTGGCAAGTGGACAACCTGACAGTGAAGCAATGCCTCCCCACTGCTCCTGATAATGCGACAGTCTGTATACTATGTAGTCTGGTTAGCCTCCATTTAAGTCAAAGATTTTAATGATTTCATCATTTGTTCCAACTTTGAGTTGCAAACATGAGCAAAAGCCTAATAAACATCTAATCGTGGAATCCAGGGGAAGGTAAAGAGTGTTGTCAATAAAAGGACGAGGTGTACAAAGCTGATGCTGGGTGGTGGGGAGCGTTTTCTGGTGCAGTGGTAATGTAGTAAATGTATAAAATATAATTAAAGCTGAAGTTAAACCCCGGGCCTGGAGACTCAGAACAGGTTCTAATTCAGTAAAGGGAGGGACTAACAAAATATTGCATTGTGAGAGAAAACACCATGAAATTAAACTAGTTAGAGATACAAATGTGTTTGCAACAGCTTTCTGCAGGTAAAGCAAAATGTGATCAGGAAAGTCAAATATGTGTCCTCGATTGGCAGCAGATGAAATGCTGAAATTGGGACAAAGTAAACAACAGAGAATTAAAGATGATATTTTTGGTCTTTTTCTCAGAGACAAAATTTCACTAAGTTTCTCAATAATACGACAGACACGATACCCTTGTCAAAGTGTGGAGACAGACGAACTGGTCATTCATGAACTGAAGTAAAAAATAGAACATAGAAAAGTACAGCACAGAACAGGCCCTTCAGCCCACTTTGTTGTGCTGAGTATTAATCCTAATCTAAAATAAAATAACTTAACTACGCAGCCCTCAATTCACTGCTGACCATATGCATGTCCAGCAGTCACTTAAATTTCCCTAATGACTCTGCTTTCACCACCACCGCTAGCACCGCATTCAATGCATTCACAGCTCTCTGCATAAAGAACCTACCTCTGACATCTCCTTTATACTTTCCTCCTAACACCTTATAAACTATGACCCCTCGTGCCAGTCAATCCCATTAGCACAACATTCTCAATATAGTTCCTCTCCATTCCAGCAGTAGATTTGTTTTTAGCTATCCACCATGCATTTCACAAGCGTTGTTAAATCAATATTGTTCCCTCTCTGCAGATAATTTTCAAACAGTGAGCTGCCTGCACATTGAGGAAAATATGTACTGATTGCAACTGCTGACCTTGAACCGGGTAAAGTACAAACTATATTTAACTTGCACTATGGAGATTGAATTTGTTCCAGACATGATTGATTCAGTGGGACGCATTACATCTTGTTTGAACCCTATTTCAAAAACAAGGGCAAAAGTAACAGGTTTGGTGAAAACTGTGCACAGCCCATTCATCTTTAAAGAGATAGGCCAATGAGCAAATGGAAAGGAGAGGGTGCGAAGCCAAACTAAGCTGCACGGCAACGGAATAGAAATAAAAATATAAAGGATATATGCAGGTAATGGTATGTTCCTTGGGGTGTGTTGCTGAACAACGAGACCTTGTAGTGTGGGCTCATAGTTCCTTGAAAGTGTATTTTCAGGTAGATAGGATAGAGAGGAAGGCATTTCGTTTGCTTGACTTTTCTTTTCAGTGCATTGTGAGGTCCCGTTGCGGCTGTACAGGATATTGTTTCGGGTTAAAAATGAGGTCTGCAGATGCTGGAGATCACAGCTGAAAATGTATTGCTGGTTAAAGCACAGCAGGTTAGGCAGCAACCAAGGAACAGGAAATTCGACGTTTTAGGCATAAGCCTGTTTCGGCCAATTTATGAATATTACATGGAATTCTGGCCTCTCTCCTTTAAGAAGGATATAATGAAACTTCAAAGCGTTCAGAAAAGATTCACAATAATGTCACCATTTGAGGGTTTGAGGTAGAGTGAGACACTGAAATGCCTGGGGCTGTATTCCCTGTAACGATTGTCACAGAGGAGGGAACATTTGCTTTTTATTTATAAAATCATGAGGGCCTTGGAGAGGGTAATTAAGATTGTATTTTCCATGGGCTGGGTGAATCCAGAAATAGAGGCAATGGCTTTCGGGTGAAGGGAGGAATTCATAAGGACCTAAGGGGTAATGTGTTTTCTTCCGCAGTCCATGATGTGTATATGGAATGAGCTGCCAGAGGAAGTGACGAAGGCTGACACATTTCAAACATTTATTGAACGTCTGGATGAGCATATAACCAGGAAGAGTTTCGAGGAAAATGGGACAAATGGAACTAAATGAAACTGGGATATCTGGTCAGCATGGACGACTTGGAAAAGAGTGTCTGTTTCCATGTTGGACAACACTATGAGACACCAATAAGAGCATGAATGAACTGTGATCTAACCCTTCATTCCTTCCTTTGTCCCTTATCTACAACATCTTCGTCCTCAATTCGATTTCAAACAGGAACACACTTCCCGTTGTGTTATGGAATACACATGGTCGTCGTCCTCATCCCTTGTGGCATGTCCTGCTACCGAGCACAGCATCTGATTTCAGGTCAGTATGCAGTACAGATGGCAGTCAGTGCCGGGGGGAGGTGTGTCTTGAATACATAAAATCGTTGATATCATCGATGAAATTCCAGACTCTAACACCGTATTAATTAAACATGCGAATATTACATTGTGAGTTGGAATAGAGAAAGCTGAATTTTATTTTCTGTCGCATTCTATTCCTCAATCAACATTACATTTGGAGTGTTTCTGTTACGTGAGACAGAACACTTCTCCCTTCTCAAGGGCCGAAAAGAATGAGGGAATAAATGCTGAACCCAGCCAATGATGCCCACATCCCATTACCGAATGAAAAAAAAACATTCCCTTTGTCTTCCTCATCACTCACTGCCTCTGAAGACAAAACAAACCATCCTCACTTCCCTCGTCCCACGCCTCGATGACATTGGCAAAACATTCGAAAATTTGAAGTCACCATCCCATGAGCTCACACTAGTTTGTGTACAACAAAATGGTAAATAATATTTCATACTTACCAAATTGTAGTAAAGGGGTATAAGCTCCAACAATGCATGGCTCGGGTCTGTTCCTCGATTTCACTCACACAGGCAGACACAGACACGCACACGCATATACACACACACAGACACACACATATTACATCTCTTGTTAAACAATCCCTGAATGTCAGATTAACGCCGAACATCCACACACTGGGTCAGGCTCAAGACACACCTCCCCCCGGCATTGAGTGACTTCTGTACTGCATACAGACCTGAAATCAGATGCTGTGCTCGGTAGCAGGACATGTCACAAGGGATGAGGACGACGACCATGTGTATCTTCAGAACAGCAATCTAACAGGGAATCAGAACAGAACAGTGAGAAGCAAATAAAGAATTTGGTGTTGAATTTGTAGAGTAGTTCAGGTCTTGCTATGTGTGTGTACATGTCTGTGCGGCTTGCCATTGCGATTGCCTGTATCTGTGAATCTGAATGTAAGAAAATGAAAGCAGAGAGTGAATTTAACTCAGCACCTCTTCTCAGATTATGCATGCCTTTAAAAACATGTATTGTGATTTCAGCTGTATAAAACTCCATGTTTTACCTGTCTGGGGAATTTCTTGATGACTTCAGAGTGGAGTGGCGTTTCCTCTGCATCCAATCCTGTACTGGCCGTACCATGGGGGTTGTTGTGGACACATTAAAAATAGCCTGACACTATATCCAACTCTATCCTGTCCCTAACCAGAAAGTGTTTGATGGGGACAGAGTAGGGGGATATTAACTTTGGAACATAAGAACTATGCTAAGATATTCCGCCCTTTAGCCTGATCTATCATTCGATGTGGTCATGGCTGATGTGCCCCCTCACTCCAAGTCCCTTCCTTTGGCCCACACCCCTCAAGACCTTCACTGACTAAAACCATATCTGTCCGAGATTTGAACTGAACAGCAGACCTGGCATCTTTGCTGTTTATGGCAAAGGATTCCAAATCTGTCTCACGCCTTGTGTCTCAAAGCACTTCTTAAATCTCTCCTGAGGTCTCTGGGCTTTCAGTCTCAGGCTCTGCTCCATCTCGTTTTACAATCTGCAAACTCTAAGAATTCTTTATTTTGAGGAAAAATGCCTCATCCAGTTGATATCTAGTTACTCTCAAGTGCCCTAGCTGAGCCTTCACGTCTCATCTTTACATAAGCTGGTTTGTGTGGCATTTCAGGAAGACTTAGGATGCGGCCTAGCTCTACAGAATTCAAACTTTGCGACAGATACTGAACTAGTCTAAATTATTGGTGCTGGAAAAGCACAGCAGGGCAGGCAGCATCCGTGGACCAGGAATATTGACGTTTCGGGCAAAAGCCAATATCATCAGGATCTGAACAAGTCTGTACACGTGCAATTCAGTGGGTGAACTATATCAGTTTTGGCATATATGTGTCGTGCAGATATTTAGTGCTTGGAAAGTAAGACAAACACTTGGGAAACGTGACATTGTCTCAGGGATTCACTGCAAACAGTCTCTGGAATTTGCATTTAATCACCTTCAAAAAACTCTTCCATTTACTACCTCTGTAACGAATATTCATATTGCGATGATACATTCACATGGGACAGAAATCAGCTTTTGATTCATTGCACGTTTCGACAGTAATTTGGAGATAAGTAACAGAACAGAAGCTTTCTGTGAATTTCTGCTACCAAATTAACATATGATCGTTTAATTTATCTTGTCTTCGTTATAACATCCACAAAGCATCAATTCACATGTCACATTGTTTCAGTTCTCCTAACAATTCACCAGACTCGCCATATTTAAACCAGGTCAAGTAGAGAATGGGATTACATCGAGAATAGAGTTCTCTCTACTCTGCAGCTTTTGAAATTCCCAGGCCACCCACTTTCAGCGTGGGTGAGATATTGATAAAATCACCGACTTTCCCCATCCTTAGCGCATCAAATATATTCAGGGCAGCAACATCACTGGGTTAAATCAGAGTATATGCCCCTGCCATTTTCAATCTGGACCTCACCGAAACATGTGGAGAATGAAGTCAGATGCAAAGTAAAGAGCCCTCTATACTAACCCAATTAAGCACTCCCTGGACAGGTGCAACACAGTATTCAATGCAGAGTAAAGCGCTTTCTACACTGTTTTGATAATACGCTCCCAATATAGGCAGAGCACTGGGATAGGATTAAAGTTAAGCAGCATTGCAAACAGTGCAGATGCTCCCTCCAAATTACGCCGAGATATTGACAGATCAGGAGAACGGGAAGAAACTGTTTGAAGGAGGAATGATCCTGGACACGTGGGGATAAAGTGTGAGGAGAGATTGTATAAATGTTTCCGCTCAAATTGAAAAGACTCGGTGGAGATCGAATCAAAGCCTTCAAGATACCAGCTGGATGCGGGATGTTCCACCAAGGTAAAGCATGCCTACTGGTTACAGATTGTAGAACGAGATGGAGCAGAGTCTGAGACTGAATACCCAGAGATCTCAGGAGCGATTTAAGAAATGCTTTGAGACACAAGGCGTGAGAGAGATTGGGAATCCTCTGCCATAAACATCGAAGATGCCGTGTCTGCTGTTCAGTTTAATTCTCGGACAGATATGTTTTTAGTCAGTGAATTTGTTGAGGGGTGTGGGACAAAGGAAGGGACATGGAGTGAGGGGACACATCAGCCATGACCACATCGAATGATAGATCAGGCTTAAGGGCGGAATGGCTTAGCATAGTTCTTATGTTCCAAAGTTAATATCCCCCTACACTGTCCCCATCAATCACTTTGTGGTGAGGGACAGGATAGAGTTGGATATACTGTAAGGCTATCTTTAATGTATTCCCAACGCTTACTATATGGCCAGCACAGGGTTAGATGCAGAGGAAACACCACTCCACACTGTAGCCATTTTTAAATCCCCAAACAGGTAAAGCCTGGAGTTTTATACAGCTGAAATCCCAATACATGTTTTTAAAGGTATGGATAACCTGACAAGTTGAATTAATACGGTGTTAGAGACTGGAATTTCATCGATGGTATCAACGATTTTATGTATTCAAGACACACCTGCCACCGGCACTGAGTGGCTTCTGTACTGCATACTGACCTGAAATCAGATGCTGTGCTCGGTAGCAGGACATGCCACAAGGAATGAGGACGACCATGTGTATTCCATAACACAACGGGAAGTGTGTTACTGTTTGAAATCGAATTGAGGACGAAGATGTTGTAGATAAGGGACAACGGAAGGAATGAGGGGTGAGATAACAGTTCAGCTCTTTTTGGTGTCTCGTAGTGTTGTCCAATATGGAAACAGACACTCTTTTCCAACTCATCCATGCAGACCAGATATCCCACGTACATTTAGTCCCTGGTTCTATACCCATTCAGACGTTCAATTAATGTTCAAAATGTACCAGCCTTCGCCACTTCCACTGGCAGCTCATTCCATATACACATCATGTACTGCGTAAAAAAAAATTACCCCTTAGGTGCCTATGAATTCCTCCCCCTCACTCTAAAGCCATTGCCTCTATTACTGGATTCCCCAGCCCATGGAAAATACAATCTTAATTACCGTCTCCAAGGCACTCATGATATTATAAATAAAAAACAAATGCCCTCCTCTGTGATGATCGTTACAGGGAAAACAGCCCCAGGCAGTTCAGTGTCTCACTATCCCTCAAACCCTCTAATGATGACATTATTGTGAATCTTTTCTGAACGCTTTCAAGTTTCATTACATCCTTCTTAAAGGAGGGAGACCAGAATTCCATGTAATATTCATAAAATGGCCGAACCAATATCCTGTACAGCCGCAACGGGACCTCACAACTCTTATTCTAAATACACTGAAAAGGAAAGGCAAGCAAACAAAACGCCTTCTTCTCTATCCTATCTAGCTGAAAATACACTTTTAAGAAACTATCAACCTACACTATAAGGTCTCGTTGTTCAGCAACACCACCCCCCCCCCCCCCCCACCCCCAGGAACATACCATTACCTGCATGTATCCTGTACTGATTTGCCTTTCCAAAATGCAGCACATCACATTTATCCAAATTAAACATTATCTGCCACTCCTCCGCCCACTGGTCGAACTGATCAAGTTCCCATTGTACTCTGAGATAACGTTCTTCGCTGTCCACTGCATCTCCAGTTTTGGTGACAGCTGTACACTTCCTAACAATAACTCCTATGCTCACTTCCAAATCATTTTAAAAATAATGAAAAGCAGTGGACCACTGCAGATTCCGTATGACAAAGCATTGTTTAGAGGCCTGCAGCCTGGAAAACAAACAACCAACACCACCGCCTCTCTTTTACTTTGGACCCAGTTCTGGATCGAAATAGCCAGGTTTCCCTACATTCCATGTGATCTAACCATGCTAATCAGTCTACCATATGAAATATTACAAATGCATTACGAAATACCCCAAACATCACGCCCACCATTCTGCCCTCATCATTCATCTTCCTTCACTTCTTCAAAAAATTGAGTCAAGTAAATGAGACATGACTCTCTTGCATTAAGCAGTGTTGACTATCCCGAATCAATCTTTGTCATTCCACATACTCGCATATCCTCTCTCTCAGGATTCGTTCCAAAAACTGGCCCATCACTGATATTAGCTTTTTTTTTGGTCTGCAGTTCCTTCCGTCCTTTCTCAAATAGTGACACCACTTCGGTGAACAGCCAGTCATGTGGCACGGCACCTTTGACTATTGATGAAGGAAAGATCTCAGCAAAGTGCACAGTAATCATTTCTCCAGCTTCCCACAGAGATCGAGAGTAATCCTGATAAAGTCCTGGGATTTATCCACCGATATGCATTTTAAGACATCCAGCACCTGATCCCTTCTAATATGGACATTTTTCAAGATATCACCATCAATTTCCACACCTTCCATTTTCTTCTTCATAATCAACACTCATGTAAAATACTCCTTTAGAATATCCCCACCTCCTGCTTCTCCATTCATCGGCTGCATTGCTGACATTTCAGGGATCCTACTCTCTCCCAAGTTAGCCTTTTGCCCTTCTTTTATTTATAACATGCACTTGGATTCTCATTAACCCGACTTGCCAAAGTTATCTCATGTCCCCTTTTCACACTCCTGATTCCCCTCTCAAGTCTCTTCCAACTACCTTTATACTCTGCTAATAATTCACTCGAACTCTGCTGCCGATACCTGACATATGCTTCCTTCTTTTTCTTAACCACGACCTCAATTTCTCTAGTGATCCAGTCTTCCCTTTTCAGACTAGCAATGTCCTTCAACCGAACAGGAACATATAGTCTCTGGATTCTCATTATCGCATTTTTGAATGCTTCTAATTTTCCAACTGTTGCTTCCTGGCAAATATTCGCCGCCACTCAGCTTCGGAAAATTCTTTCCTAATGCCTTCAACATTGGCGTTACTGCCCTTTAGAACATTAAGTTTTAGAACTGGTCTATATTTTCCCATCCCTGTTTTAAAACAATAGAGTTATGGTCTCTGGCCCTACGTGCTTCCTCACTGCCACCTCAGTGACTTGCTCTGCATACCTTCCCAACAGTAAATTAAGTTATTCATTGTTTCTTGTCCGAACATCCACATGATTTATTAGAACGGTTTCTTACACACACTTGACGAATTCCTTTCCGTCTAAACCCTTAAAACTATGGGAATTTTAGTTTTTGTTTGCAAGGTTAACCATTGTATTACCATTGTATTATTCTTACATATTACTACGGTCGCCTTGCGAGATTGTTTATCAATTTCCAGTCGATTATTCTAGGGTGTATAGTACAATCCCGATAAGGTAATCATCCCTAAGTTCCCACTCCACATCCCTGGTTTTGTAACCAAGTGCATTCTCCTTCGATACACAGAACATCAAACGTTACAATCTCTTTGTCTCTCGATGTTGCGCCGACCTGTGGGATCACCCTGGAGCCCATCTAAACAACAGTATTCCATTCTCGTGCATATGCGTATTCCAATGTCAATTTATATGCCCTAAAAGTTAGCGAGTCTACCACTGTTGCAGGCAGTGCGCTCCATACCACTACTACTCTCTGGGTAAAGAAACTACCTCTGATGTTCTTCCTATATCGATAACCCATCAAATTGAAGCTACATCCCCTCGTGCTAGCCATTACCAACAGAGGAAAGAGGCTCTCACTGTCCAAACTACATAAATGTCTGATTAATTTCTATGTATCAATTTGGTCGCTTCTCAATCTTTTTCTCTGTAACGAAAACACTCTCAGATCTCTCAACCATTTCACGTAATACCTTCCCTCCACAACTGGCAAAATCCTGGCAAATCCCCTCTGCTACATTTCCAAAGCATCCACATCTTTCCTATAATGCGGTGACAAGAACTGTCCACAAAAATCCAAATGTGGTTGTGTCATTGTTGCTTTTGATCTCGTGGACCTGAAACTCAATCCCACCATCAATAACAGCTAACAAACTCTATGCCTTCTTACTCTCCTCTCAACCTTGGTGGTAATTTCCAAGTATCTGAACTACCTTTCACCAAGGTCTCTCTTCTCATCTACACTGCCGAGAATCTTGCAATCAGCACAGTACTCTGTACTCCTGTTACTTCTTCCAAAGTGAATCACCTCACACTTTTCCACACTAAGCTTCATTTGCAAACTGTCTGCCCAGCTATGCAGCTTATCGATGTCTCTCTGTAAAATACAACATCCTTCACCACTCTCCACAACTCGACTAACCTTTGTGTCATCAAATTTACTAACCCACATTCGATGCTCTCATTCACGCCTTTTATAAAAATGAAAAACACTGGCCCAAAATCAGATCCTTGCAGAACGCCACTAATAACCAAACTCCAGGATGATTATTTCCCATCAACCGTCACCTTCTGTCTACTTTAAGCTCGCTAATTTCTCATCCTAACTGCTAAATCACCCTCAATCCCATGTCTCCATATTTGTACAAGAGCCTACAGTGGGAACCTTGTCAAATACTTTACCGAAATTCATATCTACGAGATCAATCCCTTTACCACCATCCACCTGCTTGGTCACCTTCTCAAAGAACTCACTAAAGCTCGTGAGGCACGACCTACCCTTCACAAAACCGTGTTCACTATCCCTAATGAACTTATTCATCTCTCGATGATTATAAATCCTGTCTCGAACAACCCTTTTCAAAACTTTGCTGACAACCGAAGTAAGGCTCACAGGTCTATAATTTCCAAGGTGGTCGCTACTCCCCTTTTTAAACAAGGGAACAACATTTGATATCCTCCAGTCTTCTGGCACGAATCCTGTAGACAATGACGATATAAAAATCAAACCCAAAGGCTGGGCAATCTCCTCCTTGACTTCCCTGAGAATCCTAGGATAAATCCTATCCAGCCCAGGGGACTTACCTATTTTCATAGTTTCCAGAACTGTGAACACACCCTCCTTATGCACCGCAATCCCATCAGGTCTAGTAGCTTGTATTTCACATTATCCACGCGCACATTGTATTTTTCTCGTGTGAATACTGATGAAACGTGTTTATTTAGAGCTTAATCTCTCTCCTCTGACTCCACGCACCACTTTGCACTACTCTGCTATATTAGCCTTAATCTTACTCTAGTCATTCTTTATTCGTGATGATGCTATAGAAAGCCTTAGGCGTTTCCTTGATCCGGCAATGAATTCTCATGTCCTGTACTGGTTCGTCTTAGGTCTATATTTGGATGTAATGCTATCCCTTATCAAAAATGATACCCCCGTCCTCTTTTCTTCCATTTTCTTACCATGCCTTACGGTTCACCTGCTTTCTTTTTTTAGCGCTCTGCTTTAGGGAACATCTCTGGGACACCCACACGAGCCAACCATACCGCCCTGTGGTCGAACATTTCAACCCACCCTCCCACTCAATCGAGGACATGGAGGTCCTGGGCCTCCTTCACCGCCGCTCCCTCACTACCCGACGTCGAGAGGAAGAACGCCTCGGAACATTTCAACCCCAGGGCATCAATGTGGACTTCACCATTTTTCTTATTTCCCCTTCCCCCACCTCACCCCAGTTCCCAACTTACAGCTCAGCACTTTCCCTTTGACCTGTGCGACTGGCCTATCTTCTCTTCCGCCTGTACATTCCACCCTCCTCCCTGACCTATCACGTTCATCCCCACCCCAACTCACCTATTGTACTCTATGCTATTTTCTCCCCATTCCCACCCTCCTCTCATTTATCTCTCCACCCTTCAGGCACTCTGCCTGTATTCCTGATGAAGGGCTTTTGCCCGAAACCTCGATTTCACTGCTCCTCGGATGCTGCCTGAAATGCTGTGCTTTTACAGCACCACAGCATTCAAGAATCTGGTTTCCAGCATCTGCAGTCATTATTTTTACCTTTGAGCACATTATACACCCTTTCCGAGATATTCTTGATCCTGGCACCGGGGAGGCAACAAGCCTTTCGCGCAGTCCCCTGCAGAATGCTTGTACGTCTGAATTACGACTTTCCTATCACAACCAATCGCTTGGAACCTGACATTTTAGGTTACATTAAAGCCTGGCTCGGTGACAGAAACTTGACTGCTGGTGCTACATGCATCTGAGATACATCTCGAGTACATCCCAAGCAGCATACTTGTTTAAGATGGGGATTGCCAACAGAAACTCCAGCACTACCTGCCTCTTCTTCCTGACTTTCGTAGATGTAACCCATCTACATGACTGTATCTGCGGATTTTCTCCCTTCCTAAACTGCTATGCTCCTGTAAATTCTTCACTGCCTCTAACTGCCGTTCCAGCTGATCAAAATAATCTTACTGAATTCATAACCAAACACTCTTACTGCCAACATACTCAACAGTAGCATGGAAACTCTCCCAACCCGCTCACATCGTAGAGGAAGGGCACATCACTCTCCTAAAGGCAATCTTTACACCTGAACAATCTATAGGGACAAGAAATAGCACAGACTTACTGCTCTAATAAAGCACTGCTCCAGGCAACTTCAATATCAATATTTTGTATTTTTAAATTTAATCAAAAGGCAAAACTCAATAAACATATCATCACAAAGAATCCATTCTATTCACTATTGCAGACTTCCATAAAAAGGACAGTGATGTTCCACTTAGAATATTTTAAAAACAATGCATTTATCTGTTCCTGTACTGCGAGCTCTCTCTCTCGCACGTTCCTTCAAGTACATCTTGGAGTTTGACTGATGGTTAACTTTTTCGCAGACACACTTCGATGTCCAAAGATACTTCCCTGAAACAGCTGTGTCAAGCAGTTGTGTCGGTTTCTTTCTCCTTTAATCCCTTGAGCGCAAGGTTCTTGCCTTTGTCTCTCTGCCTTTTTGAAGAGTGTCATTTCTATACGAATCTTTCTTTTCCCCAAAATTTCCAAACCAACGCAACAGCTTAGAAAACAGCATTTGCTGCTCCTGGAATTTGTGAAAATGATCTCTAATAGATAAATATCTAAAAAAAAGGATTAGATCATACAGCAACATTTTTTCCGGTCCTCTGATTCAGATTACATAAATCATGAGAAAAATAAACAAAGGAACGAACAGATATCTGGATCAAGCCGGGGGAACTGAATGGAAGCGAAGTAACCCTGGAAACACATTTATGATACATCATATTTTATACAGTATGCTATTTATTTTTCTTTAATTGGAAGACGCTCATGTCTTTGTAATTTGTCCAGCTGTGTGGATCCGAGAGTACTTGGAGAAAGTGTTTCCCTCTCTGCCCTGCAGTGAATGATGATACATTCACCAGATAGTTTATTTTTGTGTCAGCTTCACTTGCTGTGCAGTGATTGCTTGGGAGATTTTTTTTTCTCTGAGGCATGAATCATTCCTCTTTTGGTTTGGGCTTTGTTGTTCAGCTTTCTGTATTCTGCTGCTCATTGCTATCAGCAGTTTACTTTGTTCCTCGAGTCTCTTCCGTGTTGCTTCTTGGATGGAGTCATTTCTTTCTCATTGGAAAAAACAACAAAATCCTTTTGCTCCTTCATTTTTTCCATTTCGTTCATTCCTCACGTGGACACCTCGTTCCATTATCATCTGCATCTCTTGGCTCTCGGTCACTTCGATTTATTCATCAATTGAATTGTTTTTATAACTGGATATTTCACGGCATACTTTAACTGATCTCTAAAGTGTTTCTGTGTCACCACATAAATAAGTGCATTTGTGCAGCAACTTAGATTCCGCAGCATGTATGCAACTTTTTGAGAGAGATAATAATCATCCGCATAATAAAAAACATTGAACATATATAAAATATACACAAACCAGAGAAGGATAAAATTGGCGGACACGGCAAAGAGTAAAATCACAGATTTCTTTCTGCTGTCTATCTCTGGGTCAATCTCTGTTTTTCTCTGACCCCTCAGTCCTTTACGTGCCTGAACGGCCTCAAAGATGTGTCTGACTGTCAGAATGTTGAGGAAGACAATAAAAATGAACGGGAGACATGGTGTTAAAAATGTTGCAATATATGTAAAACTCACCCAATGTACATTGTAATAATAACTGCCTTTGATGTAACAAAACCATGGAATGTTTCTAACGTTCCTTCCGGATTCATATATGAAATAAATGGGACTATTCTTTAAAGAGAAGAAAATACAGATTGTTGCTAGAACTCTCATTGCTGTTTTGGCTGTGCAATACTGAGATTTCATCTGATGAATACAAATGGCTACGAATCGATCAAATGTAAAAGCAACAGTGAACCAGACAGAACAATCAACAGTAAAGTAGCTCAGGACGCGGAGAACACTACAAACAGGAGTGATGTCCAGAAAAGACAGTGGATAATAATAGTAAACAAACCTTAAAAATATGATATCAAAAATAATGAACAGTAGATCAGACACTGCCATGGCTACGAGATAGCGAGTGGAACATGTTGACAGGCCACACTTGCTCCGAGATAAGAATGCAATTGCCACCAGACTAACTGTAAGATGAAAGAAAATAGATTTGAAATGATTAATTGAATTTTCTAGTTTAATGTTGAATTTTACAACTCAGGTTTCTTTTTGTTCAGTACAATGTCATGAGAACCATTACAGTAGCTTTTCTCAAGTGAAATAACTTGCACTTTCAAAAGACAAACACAACCACATGGGCAGAAAAATAATCTCAGAAACACTACCAGGTGCTCATTACGTCTTTTTGAGGGGGCGATGAAGGGGTTGGTCGGGAGAAGGTATTTATTTTCCTTTACAGTGTCGAACTGTATTTTCCCATAACAAAACACTCACAAAAAACACCCGGAGTCAGTAAAACACCGATTCAGAGAGTCTTGGTGGACAACTGTTTCACACAGAAGGTGATTTAGTTTTGTCATGAACTTCTGCAGGAATTTATAAATACCGGTACAGATGTAATATTCAAAAGGCATGTGGACAGGTGCATGAATAGGAGAAGTATAGAGGTCTTTGGCTGCCACAATGATTCTGTGCTTTGCACTGATGTCTCACAGTTCAAGGGAGTCAGGTGAGATTCCAGCCTCACTGAGACTGCCTATGTTGAGTTTGCACGTTTTCCACGTGGTTTACATCAGTTTCTGCTCAATGCACCAACTTTCTTCAAAAGTCCAAAAATGCACATTTCAGGTGGTATGACAATGCTAAATTTTCCCTGGTGTTCAGGGATGTGGAGATTAGGTGCGTTAGCCATTGGAAACGCAGGGGATAACGGAGGGGAATCGGATGTAGACTTGTTGGACTGAGTTGCCTGTTTCCACACGATGTGGATTCTATGAAATGCAGAACTTAGTCGGCATGGACAAGTTGGACTGAAAGTGTGCATTTCCATCGTACAACGCTAAGATGCTCATCGTGCATTCAGGGATGGTAATGGCATTGTAGGTCAATGGGTGTTTGGTAGATTCTAACTGCTTAAGATTATTATTGTCTGGTGTTTGGAGAGTGCGAATGCTATTTATCAATGACCATGCCAAGCTGTATGCAATCATGATGTTTTGGGACGCAAACGTCTTCATTATAAAAGGAGTTACAAACAGTGCTGAACGTGGTGTAATTGTTTGCAAACATCTTCGCTTTGGACATGACAAGTGGAGGGAAGGCCATTAGTGAGGCAACTGCAGAGTTTGGGGCCAAGGACACGGCCTTGCAGAGTTCATGCATCAATGTGTGACAGCTGAGATGAATGTCCTTTTAGTGCCTGAACCATCTTATCCGTAGGCAGTGTAATAATAAAGAGAGTTGTAATCTCACTGACTCCAGTTTCTTTAAGACTTCCTGTTGTCAGTATATGTTTATGATCTATACGTTAAGAACGCGGAGATTTTATTTCAGTTCATTAAAAAAACGATAAAAATAGGAACATCTGATAAAGGAATTAATCGTTTGTAAGGCAAGTCAAACAATTCGGAGTTTGTCGCACTTCAAAGTATAACACATGGTTATGTCGAATGGTCAGAAGCTGTAGAACAAAAATTTGGGATTGTGTGATGAGGTTGGACATCTGGCAGAGTCAGAACGTTTATCATTATCACGCGAAAAGAAGACAAATGCTCTCTACTTGGAAAATTAGATCTCTGAGCTCTGCCAGTAACATGAATTATGTAGACGGCTAGCAGAATCTTATGAATTTTGCCGAAGTCAAAAATCTTCTTCAAGATTTTCTGTATTATTATATAACATTCTTTATTGTATTCTCTTTCTTTCCTGTAATCCTCTCTAATTCAATTATTTATCACAGCCATAATATTACAAGTGCTGATGCCCATTATTTATTGCATCAGAATGCTTTCCTATTAAATTTAGTTTGATTTTAATAATACTGCCTTAAAACTAACAGGTGCAACGTCCTAAATAAAACCTCTTCCTCCCAAGGAGGACACACATCACAAAGTAATGGACAGTGATCACTTTACAAATCAACTACGCTTAGATTATGAATAACCGATTCAAACATTGTTTATCAAAATCTTATCAGATACAGGTGCGGAATAGTGTCAGCACTTGTTAGTCCAGATCCTTCATTATTAACGTCTAGATAAAGGAATTTAGCAGCCATGATACAGGCTTGCCCTAACCATGCTGGAATATCAATTTGTCCAAAAGATTTTTTAAGTAACATCGGACAAATGAGTGAATTGACATTGCTATTCTGTTATTTTCACGGTATGCGAATGAGTCACATATATGCACCCCCAATGGAACATTTAACTTGGCAAACTGAGTTCCAAATATACACATCAACGATTTATTTCATTTGCATTCAATCATATTTATAATCTACAATGACAGTTTCATCAGTGAACAAATCAGAAATTAGAAATGTATTATGAAAGAAGCATTACACGTTTACAGTCAAATTATGGTCCTCATTATGAACGTAGTCAGGTATTCACTTGAATTCGATTCACCGCAAGCAGTTCAATTCTATATTCATAGATACTCCTACGTACAAAAACCCACTGGGGCAAACTGTTCCCCTCCAGTTACTATCCCGCACTCAGTGATGCCCCCAGTATGACTTGGGCACTGGGGTTACTTGTTCCTCTTAGAATAGGAACCCACATTCTGAATAATGCTAATTGGAAGATGCAGACATATGTACAACATGATTGGTTCCAAGACTTACCGGGAACTCCAACAACAGCAATCATGGTGTAGTAAACTTTTTCGACCATTTGCTTTGGAAGCTGCATTTTATTGGTTTTGGCACTAACTCTCCCTTGCTGCGGCTGTTAATCTGTTGGAATTGGAGATAATACAGCTTCAGAGACTTTACTTTATATTGTGTGTTATATCCACTGGGAAATTATGATGACACTTTCCACCTTTTAATCATTTTCAACAACTGAATTATCCCAACAGGTACACTTTAATGATGTTTTTCTCTAAGTCAATTTGAATAGCCCAAGTTCTGAATTAATTGGATCCTCTTGGGTCTCAAATGCGAATTGCGGGATATCTTCAACAACAACACTTGCTTTATTTCCCTCACAATTAGTCCCAAAAATATAACTTTTTTGCACTTCTTTTCACTGAGGAAACTTGTTGCTGAGGCTATTCGGTCATACAATGCCTCTCGTTGTGGAATTCGTTAAGAGGTGTTCTACTCAACATGGTTATGTTGTTGCTTTCCTGTTAATTGAATTCTGCAACTTGTTTGGCAAAATCTATCTGTGGATGAATTCTCTAACTCAGAACCAGAAGTTCATAGTCACCATCACAACAGTTTGAACGTATACCAGTTAATATTTCTTCAAAACGAAGACAAAAATTAATTCGGTGCAACTTAGATGAATTGGCCATGCTAAATTGCCCGTAGTGTTAGCTGAAGGGGGAAATGTATTGGAATGAGTTTAGGTGGGTTGCTCTTCGGAGGGTCAGTGTGGTCTTGTTGGGCTATAGGACCTGTTTCCACGTTGGTAATCGTCTCATCGAATCTAACAACAGAAACAAATTCCGAAATTTAAGTTAAAAATCCTTGAATGATAACATCATTTGGGACAGACTTGACTCATCGATCCCTCGTGTTTGTAACTCGAAAATTATATTATAAACTACACGAGTCCCATTTCAAAACTTACACCATTATCTTGATTGTCATTCAAGTCCTTTCTCAAGACTTTGAAGATTGCCAACTCAACCGACCGTTCTCTGGATGTCATCTTCCCTTTGAACCTCGAGCCTTTCAGCTACAATATGGGCCACATTGCTATTGGATCTTCAGAGAAGGGGGAAAACTGCTTTAGATTCCCCCGATCCATGCACCCTATAGTCTTATTCTCTTATCTCTACTCGTAAGATCGCAACTCGACCTTATCCAGAATCTGTCTACACAACTAAACTGCTACATTCCCAGCAACATTTTCCCTAATGTCTTTGTGCACACTGTCTCATTCAATCACATCCTTTTTTATCGTACAGTGACCAGAACTGCACACAAAACTCCAATTGCGACTGAACCAAAGTTCACCAGAGCACTGACAGGAAATCCCTGCTGGTAGAGATATCTTTTTCACTGAACCATTAACCACTTCTGACACATTGAGGGATCTCTATTTCCTCTGAGCTCCCTCGTATCCCACCACTCATTGAGGACTGTAATGTCTTGAGCCTCCTGGCAAGAAATATCATCTCACATTTATGAAAGTTAAATTTCATCTGCCACTGACAGGCCCAACTGACAAATCTGTCTGTTTCTATCTGTAACCTGAGATTATCTTCATCACTACCAATCACCCTGTGAATAATTGTATCATCAAACTTACTTCTCATCCCTAAACTTCCCCTCTGTTTATCCCACCAAACAGCCTCACCACTAACACACAGCACATATACGGACTTGAATTTTAACTATGCTAACATGTTTCTACTTATTACCTTACTTACTGTGGGTAAGAATTTCCCTCTGCTCTTTTACAGTTCCTTCAAACTCAGCAAATACACGAACCCACCTCAATGAGAAGCAAAGGAGATGTTCTCATAATTATTCACAAACAGTTCAAACAAACATAGATGACAGTTAGAAGTAAGTGTGGAGTGCACATAGCAGGACGTAGTCGTAGAAACGGCCAATATGCAATTAATGATGCCAGAAGTTTAAGATGTTCACGATATTGGATCGGGAATATAGCAAACGATATTCAAAAAAATTGGGTGATGTGGGAAGCAGAGGTGTTTACGATGCTGACTAAAGTAAGACCACCTAAGTCTGAGTTGGACTACACAGTGATATTTGGTGAATGTCAGGATGAGGTATTAGAAAGACAATGGCAGTAGAAAGACAGAGCTCCTCAAAATTTGAGAAGCGAAGCAATGGTATTAGAGAAGCAGGAAGTGATCCTGCAAATAGAGAGAACTCCATCACTGCCAAAATAGTAGAGTGTACCACGCCTTGCACTGCATGTTAACAAGGGATATCAATCTAAAGATTTAGGCCTTATGGCCAGGCATGTAGAAACAGTTAGGGATTGGTATATGCTCACGCCAGGGGTTTGGGAACCCAGGGATGGCAGCAATATTAAAACACTAGCGTGCTGCAGCTTGATAAGGAATCTATAGGAAGCCAAGGTAACAACCCAGCGGAGCATGCCTGTGACAGTGGAGGAAGATGATCAATATGGTAAAGAACAATTGGATACAGTACCAGACAATTTGTGGTCGCAACATGATACAGAGGGGGGAGAGTGAAATCAGCTGGTCCAGTGGAAATAAGGTTGAAAGCAGGTGCTGGGACATTAGCGACATTTATGATGAATCAAGATATCTCAAGGGTTGGTATACCATCGGAAATCAGCTCAGAGACAGAGTCTATCTTCATGCAGGACGTAGTTAATTTGATGCTGCATTCTTTGAAAATCAAGCAGAGATTTGGAGGTGTATATCATCCCCAGTGTTAGGGTATGGTGGAAAGTATTCATGGGACATTGACAGCCAAATTAAACAAGATCTGTGCAAGGTCCAATCTTAACTGGATTGATGTGATGCCGCTGGCTTTACAATCTATCACTACATGAGATGCTCACAACGCTTGAGATGCTCATAGTTATACTTATACAACCATGCCTTGACTGTGCTTGTCCATCGGTACATGTCAGTGAAACAGATCTTACCTGACCATCTCTGTAAGCTGGGGGCTGTGCTCAATCTGAGGTCAAGTCAGAGCCTGGTTGCCTGGAGCCGGCTGCGAATAAATGGCAAGAACATGGCAGGGTTAGGGAAAGCTCTGTAGCTGGGGGAAATACATCTGAACCCATTAACCAGGACTCTCATTACTCCCAAATGAAGAGACTTCCAGGGAAACTATTACCAGATTTCCCGGGGTCATATCTCTAACACTGAAGTCGATAGCACCCGCTGACCCCGAAATAAAGGAGAGGGTGAAATACATCGCAGTGAGCTTTGAAGAGAACGTCTAAATCACCCACACAGGCAACATTTTATTCTTTACTGAATCATCTCACTCACCTCTCAGTTTCCCTTTGTCTCCCTCTGCCTCCTTTGCTATTATTCCCATGTCCTGTCAGTCTGCAAGTCTTTTGTTCTGTTTGCCTCTGTATGCCCCAAACATTTTTTACGGTTAACAATTCTTCCCTGATTTTCCCTCCCTCCAGCTCCCACTGATTGGTGATAGCTCTCATTCTCTCGCTCTCTCTCTCTTTCTCTCTCCCCGTCTCTATTTATTTCTAACCATCCCATGTATCATGCGGCATCAATCAGCGCATCAGTGACAATAACTTAAAATGACGTTACAGCGAGTTATCAAGAAGGCTTGTGGCATTCTCTGATTCATTGCAGGAGGATTTGTACAAAAATAAGTAACATTGTTCTGCTGTCTGTCACATTACCCTGATTCTCTCTTTAAATCTCTCACTGATCCCAGAATTTACTACAAAACTCGGATAGAGATACAAAGTAAATCAACATTGACCTTCCCATGCAAGAATTTGAAATGTGAATTGAAGGGTTTCACTTTTTTTAAATATGTTGGGCATTGTTCCAAGGAACTCATCTCAAACTGTGCCTACTGACACTGCAAAGAGAATGTTTTACACAAACTCTGTTCCTTGACTCACACCCTGACTTTGCCTCTTTCAGTTTGCGCAGAGCAGCTGGTGACCTATTATGGGAGAGGACACTTCGCCTTCCTGGTGGCTTTACCTGCTTCCCAGTGCGGAAAGACCAACAGTGATGTAGACTTGAACGCCAGCAGATCAATGCATCCTTTAATTACCTACGATGTGAACATTTTCCTGAACTCCCGAAATGGAAATTACCTCAGTGTCTTCCCGAATAGCGGCAGTCGTTGCCCAGAAAGTAAATTGCTGAACCTCGCCCAGATCAACAGGATCCGCACCGTGGATCAGCTTTTCCAAACTCTGCTGAATAACAGAATCCAGCACAATAACCAGCCAGTGTGCTGTATCATTCTCTACACTACCTACAGCCCATGTCAAGATCACTGATTCAGTAACACGGGGAATTGTGAGATCTTCTTTTACCCTTCTTCTCTCTAAGCAAAAATGCAATAAGTACCTCAGCCTTCTTCATAAGACCTTCCCTCCGTAACAAGCAACACTCTGATAAATATCCTCTGCACCATTTCCAAAGCTTTCACATCCTTCCTATAATGCAGTGAGCAGAACTGTGCGTAGTACTCCAAATGTGGCCACACCAGAGTTTTGTACAGCTGCAACATGACCTCATGGCTCCAAATCTCTATCCAACTATTAATAAAAGCTAACACACGTATGCCATGTTAACAACCCTTCAACCTGGGTGGAAACTTTCAGGGCTCTAACATGGAGACTGAGATCTCTCTGCTCATCCACACGATCAAGATTCTTACCATTAGCTGAGTACTCTGCATTTCTGTTATGCCTTCTAAAGTGGATCACCTCTCACTTTGCCGCATTAATCTCCAATTGTCACCCACTGCCCAGCACTGCAGCTTTCTATTTCTCGATGTAACCCACAACATCATTTGGCACTATCTGCACCTCCACCAACATGAATGGCCTCCCCAAATGTACTAACCTAGGCTTCTGTACCCTCATCCACATCATTTATAAAACTGACCAACAGCAGTGGCATCAAAACATATCCTTGCAGTATACCAGTAGTAACCGAACTCCAGGATGTAACAATTCCCATCAACCACCACCCTCTGTATTCTTAGAGCCAATTAATGACCCAAACCACGAGATCACCCTCAATCCCATGCCTCCGTATTTTCTGTGATAGCCAACTGTGGACAATCTTATCAAACGCCTTTCTGAAAATGAGATGTTTGACAACAATATTTGAAAGGTTTCAGAAAAAGATTTCCAAGGATGCTGCCAGGGTTGGAGGGTTTGAGTTATGGGGAGAGGCTGAATAGAATGTATTCACTGTGATCTAACATTGCTACACAGTTTATGGCTTAGCAATAGAGGAACCTTGTCGAACACTGTTGTGGAGAAAATATAGAGAACCACCAGGAGACGCAGAGAGTTCTTCAAGACGTAGGCTTTTATTTGCGAAATAAAAACCGTGACACCGAGAAAGCTTATTCTCGAAAGCACCCCGACCTCAGGCTCCGTGGACTCTTTTCCCATTGTAATCATGTTTCTGTTAGCTTATCAGCATGTCCAACTGCATGAATCAAGTACCTCACTCTAGGTACACAATAAACCAATGCTGTTAGTTCCCATTATCACCTAAGTTGCACATTCTACTTAATGTTATTCTCATGTCACCGTTAGATATTTATTGTTAACTCTGCTACAGTGATCTTCAATTGTAGACTGAACTATCATGATAATGATTTAACTATTCCATCTGTTACAATAGTCTCCTGTCTCAAACTCATTCTAGAAACTATTCATTAGCTATTTTAATGTCATGTCCCAAATATTTATACACCCAATCCTGTCATAATAACACTAAACAGAGAAACTTGATTTATTACTTTTGTAATCTCATCTTGCCACAGTGGCCTTTCAGCCTTAATCATACTCTGCTAATTGGTGTAATAATGTTCCACTACGGTTATCCCATCCGGCTCCTGCCTTCACCAGAATACATATCCCAGTGGTCTTCATGCTTTAACCCTTCCCATACTTTCATGTTCTTTATTTTCCATATTTCCCCCTTTGAGACCTATTAGTCCCAACCATGGAAAGAAGACAATGAACTTAGCATCTCTTGTGCCCAATACCAGAAATATAGATCCCAACATGGACAAAATAATTTTGGTAGTCGGAAACTTAAAGGATTATTCCTCCATTCCTGAGGTCCCTTGGGCCAAAGACCTGCCCTCCAATAACCAGAACAGGTAAAAAGACCCAAGATCGCTCACAATCTCGAACCCGCACCACGTTCTTCAGAAGTATCATCGACGTCCCCACGTGGACATATTCCTTGTACTGTGGCAGTTGTTAGATCATAACCATCGAATAGTGGGGTTCCAACAGAGGAGTAAAATTTTCCTGGGGTATCTGAAATGACCACAAGTTCCCGTGCAGTGACACGAACTAAAAAGGACTTAATAAAAGGTAGAGCACAACAAAAGATGAAGGCAACAACAAGCAAAACTGCATCTACAGTAAGACCAATTTTGACAAACCATGCTCCCCAAGACCCTAATATAGTATTCAGTCAATCAAAAGCCTGATGACCAAACCCCGCAATTTTTTTTATTTTTATCTCCCTACTTAGATTGTTTAGTTTATCCATTGCTTCAGTCAAAGATCCCCCAGGGCTAGTGTTGTTAGGTATAAAGGTACAGCAATGTTCCCCAAATATCACACAAACTTCGTCTTTTTATTACTGTATCCAATCTAAGGCATGTCTGTTTTGTCATGCTATTTTATTGGTAGCATCCAATTGTTCTCTGAAGGCCACAACGGCCTCATCAGTATAATTGATAAACATCTGCTTTTTGTAATAAATATAATTAATCCATTCAGCCTTCATGCTCATCCTTATCATTGGGATAAGAGCTTCCCAGCCCGTGGCAATCTCATTGCGGGCCTTAAACTCGTTAGGAATACCTCTTGGCTGTCCTATACTATCAATCTGAAGTGTCGGAGAAGCGACATACCTTCGCTTTGTTCGGCGGCTATGACGTAGCATCAAGCTGCGTGTGGTGATATAACTACCTTGTGTCGGAGCATTACACGGGCAAAGCTGTCACTCCAGTCAGTGGGCAGCGTCATGCGCAACCCGACTTTCTTACCTCCCAGCCAGGAAGTATCTGTCAGGAGGACATGTTGAGAATTTAAAACTGCCCCAAATGTGGTTTCTACCTCCATTTGAATAGCATTCCCACAAAGACCCATTAGGTAGCCTGCTAGTGGAGCCATTTCACTTAAAGCTTTGAAAACTCAACCCATACACCAGATCCAATAACATGAACATATTCAACTTCTGGCATCATTGATCGTATATTGAACTTTTCTACGACCAAGTCCTGCTGTGTGCACTCCAAACTTACTTCGAACTGTCAGCTATATTTATTTGAACTGTTTGTGAGTAATTATGAGTGGGTTAGTGTATTTACTGAGTTTGAAGGGACTGTGAAAGAGCAGCGGGAAATACTTGCCCTCAGTAAGGAAGGTAATAAGTAGAGACATGTTAGCGTACTTTACATTCAAATGCATATATGTGCTGTGTGTAGGTGTGAGGCTGGTTGGTGGGATAAACAGAGGGGAAGGTTAGGGATGAGAAGTAAGTTTGATGGTACAAATATTCACAGGGTGATTGGCAGTGAGGCAGATAATCTCAGGTTCCAGACAGAAGCAGATAAATTTGTCAGTTGGGCACGTCAGTGGTAGATGAAATATAACTTTGATAAATGTGAGATGATGCTTCTTGCCAGGAGGCACAAGACAAAACAGTACTCAATGAGTGGTGGGATACGAGGAAGCTCAGAGGAAATAAACATCCCTCAGTGTGGCAGAAGTGGTTAGTGGTTCAGTGAAAATGATAAATTTACTAGCAGGCATTTCCTGTCGGTAATCTGGAGGACTTTGGTTCAGTCACAATTGGAGATTTGTGTGCAGTTCTGGTCACTGTACGATAAGAAGGATGTGATTGCATTAGACTGGGTGCACAAAGACATTCGTGAAAATGTTGCTGGCAGAGTAGCAGTTTAATTGTGAAGACAGACTCTGGATAAGATCGAGTTGAGATCTTACGAGTAGAGATAAGAGGATAAGACTATGAGGGGCATGGATTGGGGGAATCTAAAGCAGTTTTCCCCTTCTCTGAAGATACAACAGCAATGTGGCCCATTTTTTAGCTGAAAGGCTCGAGGTTCAAAGGGAAGATGACACCCAGAGGACGGTTGGTTGAGTTGGCATTGTAAAAAATCTTCAAAAAGTACTTGAATGACTATCAAGACATAGGAGTAAGTTTTGAAATTGGACTCGTGTAGTTTATAATATAATTTTCGAGTTACAAACGCGATGGATGGATGAGTGAAGTCTATCCCATATGATGTTATCATTCAATGATTTGGAAGTTAACTTTCTGAATTAGTTTCTGTTTTTAGATTAGATTAGACGATTTACAGTGTGGAAACAGGCCCTACGGCCCAACAAGTCCAAAACGACCCTCCGAAGAGCAACCCACCTAAACCTAATTAATTTTTGTCTTCGTTTTCAAGAAATATTAACTAGTGTACGTTCAAGCTGTTGCGATGGTTACTACGAACTTCTGGTTCTGATTCAGCGAATTCATTCACTGATAGATTTTGCCAAACGATTTGCAAAAGTGAATTTAAAGGAAAGCAACAATATAACCATGTTGAGGAGAACACCTCTCAACGAACTCTACAACGAGAAGCATTGAATGACCGAATAGCCTCAGCAACAACAAGTGTCCTGAGTGAAAAGATGTGCAAAAAAATTATATTTTTGGGACTAATTGTGAGAGAAATAAAGCAAGTCTTGTTGTTTGAGGACAACCTGCAATTCGCATTTGAGACCCAAGAGGATGCCATTAATTCAGAACTTGGGGTATTCAAATTGACTTCGTGAAAAACATCATTAACGTATATCTGTTGGGATAATTTAGTTGTTGAAAATTATTAAAACGTTGAAAGTGTCATCATAATTTCCCAGTGGATATACCACACAATATAAAGTCTCTGAAACTGTATTACCTCCAATTCCAACAGATTAACAGCTGCAGCAAGGGAGAGTTAGTGCCAAAAACAATAAAATGTTGCTTCCAAGGCTAATGGTCGAAAAAGTTTACCACACCATCATTGCTGTTGTTGGAGTTCCTGGTAAGTCTTGAAACCACTCATGTTGTATATATCTCAGCATCTTCCAATTAGAATTATTCAGAATGTGGGTCTCTATTCAAAGAGGAACAAGTAACCCCAGTGTCCAAGTGTTACTGGGAGCAGCACTCAAAGTAAAATTATACTGGGTTACTAACTGGAGGGGAACAACTTGCCCCGGTGGCTTTGTGTACGTAGGGGTATCTATGAATATAGAATTGAACTGTTTGTGGTGAACCGAATTCAAGTGAATACTGACTACGTTCATAACGAGGACAATAATTTGACTGTAAATGTGGAATGCTTCTTTCATAATATATTTCTAGCTTCTGAAATGTTCACTGATGAAATTGTCATTGCAGATTGGTAATATGATTGAATACAAATTAGATAAATCGTTGATGTGTATATTTGGCACTAAGTTTGCAAAGGTAAATCTTCCAATTGGGGGTGCATATATGTGACTCATTCACATATCGTGAAAATAATAGAATAGCAATGTCAATTCATTCATTTTTCCTTTAGACATATAATGTTTACATCAAAAATCTTTTGGCCTGATTGATATTCCAGCATGGTTAGGGCAAGCCTGTATCATAGCTACTACATTTCTTTATCTAGACGTTAATAATGAAGGATCTGGACTAACAAGTGTTGACACTATTTCGCACCTGTATGTGATAAGATTTTGATTAACAATGTTTGAATCGGTTATTCATAATCTAAGCACAGTTGATTAGTAAAGTGATCACTGTCCATTACTTTGTGATGTGTGTCCTCCTTGGGAGGAAAATGTTTTGTTCAGGACCTTACACCAGTTATTTTTAAGGCAATATTATTTAAAAGCAAAATAGATTTAATAGGAAAAAATTCTGATGCAATAAATAATGGGCATCAGCATTTGCAATATTATGGTTGTGATAAATAATTGAATCAGAGAGGATTACAGAACAGAAAGAGAATACAATACAGAATGTTGTGTAACATACAATTGTATGATGGAAACGCACACTTCAGTCCAACTTGTCAATGCCGACTAAGTTCTGCATTTCATGGAATCCACGTCGCGTAGAAACAAACAGCTCAATCCGACAAGTCTGCATCCGATCCCCCGACGTTGTCCCCTGCATTTCCAATGGCTAACACACCTAACATACGCATCACTGACCACCAGGCATAGTTTAGCATAGTCATACCACCTGACATGTGCATTTTTGGACTTTTGCAGAAAGTTGGTGCGTCTGGTAGAAACTGAAGTAAAACACGGGGAAAACGTGTAAGCTCCACATAGACAGTTGCAGTGAGGCTGGAATCGAACCTGACTCCCTTGTACTGTGAGACAGCAGCGCAGACCACTGAATCACTGTGCCATCCCCAGACCTCTATACTTTGCCTATTCAAATGCCTTCTGAATATTATATCTGCACCGGTGTTTATAAATTCCTGCGGAAGCTCATTACAAAACTAAATCACCTCCTGTGTGAAACAGTTGCCCATCAAGAGTCTCCGATTCGGTGTTTTGCTGATTCCGGGTTTTATTTTTTGTGATTGTTTTGTTTTGGGAAACGACATTTAGACAGAGTTAACAAAACAAAATACATGCCTTTTCCCGACCAACCCCTCCCACGCCCCCAAAAAGACGTATTGAGTACCTGGCCGTGTTTCTGAGATTAATTTTCTGCCCATGTGATTCTGTTTGTCTTTTGAAAGTGCAAGTCATTTCACTTGAGAAAAGCTACTGTAGTGATTCTAATGACATTGTACTGAACAAAAAGAAACCTGAGTTCTAAAATTCAACATTAATCTAGAAAATTCAATTAATCATTTCAAATCTATTTTCTTTCATCTTACAGTTAGTCTGGTGGCAATTACATTCTTATCTCGGAACAAGTGTGGCCTGTCAACATGTTCCACTCGCTATCTCGTAGCCATGGCAGTGTCTGATCTACTGTTCATTATTTTTTATATCATATTTTTTCAGTTTGTTGACTATTATTATCCACTGTCTTTTCTGGACATCACTCCTGTTTGTCGTGTTATCAACGTCCTGAGCTTCTTAACTGTTGATTGTTCTGTCTGGTTCACTGTTGCTTTTACATTTGATCGATTTGTAGCCATTTGTATTCATCAGATGAAATCTCAGTATTGCACAGCGAAAACAGCAATGAGAGTTCTAGCAACAATCTGCATTTTCTTCTCTTTAAAGAATAGTCCCGTTTATTTCACATATGAATCCGGAAGGATCGTCAGAAACATTCCATGGTTTTGTTACGTCAAAGGCAGTTTTTATGACAATGTACATTGGGTGAGCTTTAAATATTTTGCAACATTTCTAACACCATTTCTCCCATTCATTTTTATTGTCTTCCTCAACATTCTGACCGTCAGACACATCTTTGAGGCCGTTAAGGCACGTAAAGGACTGAGGGGTCAGAGACAAACAGAGATTGACCCAGAGATAGACAGCAGAAAGAAATCTGTGATTTTACTCTTTGCCATATCTGCCAATTTTATCCTTCTCTGGTTTGTATATATTTTATATATGTTCGATGCTGGTTATTACGTGGATGATTTTCATCTCTTTAAACAAGTTGCATACATGCTGCGGAACCTAAGTTGCTGCACAAATACAGTTATTTATGTGGTGACACAGAAAAACTTTAGAGATCAGTTAAAGTATGCCGTGAAATATCCAGTTATAAAAACAATTCAATTGATGAATAAATCCAAGTGACTGAGAGCCAACATGAGATACAGCAGGTAATGGAACGAGGTGTCCACGTGAGGAATGAACGAAATGGAAAAAAAAAGGAGTAGCAACAGAATTTTGTTGTTTTTTCCATTGAGAAAGAAATGACTCCGTCCAAGGAGCAACACGGAAGAGACGAGAGGAACAAAGTCAAAGTAAACTGCTGACAGCAATGAGCAGCAGAATATTGAAAGCTAAACAACAAAGCCCAAACCAAAAGAGGAATGATTCATTCCGCAGAAAAAAAAATCTCCCAAGCAATCACTGCACAGCAAGTGAAGCGGGCACAAAGATAAACCATCTGGTGAATGTATCATCGTTCTCTGCAGGGCAGAGGGGAAACTCTTTCTGACAGAAGTCTCGGATCCACACAGCTGGACAAATTACAAAAACATGATCATCTTCCAATTAAAGAAAAATAAATGGCATACTGTATAAAATATGTTTTTAAATTAAAAATGTGTTTCCAGGGATACCTCGTTTCCATTCAGTTCCCCCGGCTTGATCCAGATATCTATTCGTTCCTTTGTGTATTTTTCTCATGATTTATATAATCTGAATCAGAGGACCGGAAAAATGTTGATGTATGATCTAATCCTTTTTTTTTAGATATTTGGCTATAAAAAGTCATTTTCACAAATTCCAGGAGCAGCAATGAATGTTTTCTAAGCTGTTGCGTTGGTTTGGAAATTTTGGGGAAAAGAAAGATTAGAATAAAAATGACACTTTTCAAAAAGACACAGAGGCAAAGACAAGAACCTTGTGCTCAAGGGATTAAAGGAGAAAGAAACCGACACAACTGCTTGACACAGCTGTTTCAGGTTAGTATCTTTGGACATCGAAGTGTGTCGATGAAAAATTAACCAACAATCAAATTTCAAGATGAACTTGAAGGAATCTGCGAGAGAGAGAGAGCTCGCAGTGCAGGAACAGCTAAGTGCATTTTTTAAAAAATATTTTAAGTGGAACTTCACTGCCCTTTTTTTGGAAGTCTGCAATAGTGAATTGAGTGGATTCTTTGTGGTGATATGCTTATTGAGTTCTGCCTCTTGATTTAATTTAAAAATGCAAAACATTGACACTGTAGTTGCCTGGAGCAGTGCTTTTTCGTGAAGTAAGACTATGCTATTTCTTGCACCTTTAGATTGTTCAGGTTCATAGATTACCTTTAGGAGAGTAATGTAGCCTTTCTCAGATTTCCGGGGGTAGGGAGAGTTTTCATGATACTGTTGAGTATGTCGGCAGTAAGAGTGTTTGGTTATGAATTCAATCAGATTATTTTGATCAGCTGGAACGGCAGTTAGAGGCAGTGAAGAATTTACAGGAGCATAGCATTTACAGGAAGGAAGAAAATCCGCAGATACAGTCATGTAGATGGGTTTCGTCTATTAAAGTCAGAAAGAAGAGGCAGGTAGTGCTGGAGGTTCTGGTGGCTATCCCCATCTCAAACAAATATGCTACTTGGGATGTACTCGAGAGGGATCTCAGATGCGCGTAGCACCAGCAGTCAAGTTTCTGTCACCAAATCAGGCTTTAATGTAACGTAAAATGTCAGGTTCCAAGCGATTGGTTGTGATAGGTATCTCAAAGTTCAGCGGTACAAACATTCTTGGCTTGTTGCCTCCTCAGTGCCCTGATCAAGAATATCTCGGACAGGGTGCACAATGCCCTCAAAGGTAAAAACAGTGACTGCAGATGCTGGAAACCAGATTCTGGAATACCGTGGTGCTGGAAAAGCACAGCAGTTCAGGCAGCATCCGAGGAGTGGTCAAATCGACGTTTCCGTCAAGAGCCCTTCATCAGGAATACAGGCAAATTGCCTGAAGGGTGAAGAGATAAATGAGAGGAGGGTGGGGGTGGGGAGAATATAGCATAGAGTACAATAGGTGAGTGGGGGTGGGAATGAAGGTGAAAGGTCAGGGAGGAGGCTGGAGTGGACAGGTGGAAAAGAAGATTAGCCAGTCGCACAGGTCATAGGGACGGTGCTGAGCTGGAAGTTGGGAACTGGTGTGAGATGGGGGAAGGGGAGATGAGAAAACTGGTGAAGTCCACATTGATGCCCTGCCCTTGAAGTGTTCCGAGGTGGAAAATGAGGCGTTCTTCCTCCAGGCGTCGGGGAGTGAGGCAGTGGCGTTGAAGGAGGCCCAGGACCTGCATGTCCTCGACTGAGTGGGAGGGGGAGTTGAAATTTTGAGCCACAGGACGGTATGGTTGGTTCGTGTGGGTATCCCAAAGATGTTTCCTAAAGCAGAAGCTAAAAATAGAAAGCAGGTGAACCCTAAGGCATAGTAATAAAATGGAACAAAAGAGGACAGAGGGTATCATTTTTGATAAGGGATAGCATTACATCCAAATAAAGATCGAAGACGAACAGGTACGGGACATGAGAATTCATTGGCAGACAAGGAAACCCTCCCCCATCCCCCAGGCTTTCAATAGCATCATCACGAATAAAAGAATGACTAGGGTTAGATTAGGGCTAATGTAGCATAGTAGTGCAAAGTGGTGCGTGGAGTCAGAGGAGATATATTGAGCTCTAAATGAACATGTTTCGTAAGTATTCACACGAGAAAAAAACAATGTGCGCATGGATAATATGAAATACAAGCTACTAGACCAGATGGGATTGCGGTGCATAAGGAGGAGGTGTTAGCAGTTCTGGAAACTATGAAAATAGACAAGTCCCCTGGGCTGGATAGGATTTATCCTAGGATTCTCAGGGAAGTCAAGGAGCAGATTGCCCAGCCTTTGGGTTTAATTTTTATATCGTCATTGTCTGCAAGATTCGTGCCAGAAGACTGGAGGATAGCAAATTTTGGCGCCTTGTTCAAAAGGGGAGTAGAGATAACCTTGGAAATTGTAGACTTGTGAGCCTCAATTCGGTTGTCAGCAAAGTTTGGAAAGGGTTGTGAGAGACAGGATTTCGTATCATTGAGAGATGAATAAGTTCATTAGGGATAGTTAACACGGTTTTGTGAAGGGTAGGTCGTGCCTCACGAGCGTTAGTGAGTTCTTTGAGAAGGTGACCAAGCAGATGGATGGTGGTAAAGCGGTTGATATCGTAGATATGGATTTCAGGAAAGTGTTTGATAAGTTTCCCACTGTAGGCTATTGCACAAATATGGAGACCTGGGATTGAGGATGATTTAGCAGTTTGGATGAGAAATTAGCTAGCTTAAAAAGGCAGAAGGTGACAGTTGATGGGAAATATTCATCCTGGACCTTGGTTATTCGTGACGCTCGGCAAGGATCAGTTTTCGGGCCACTGTTTTTCATTTTTATAAAAGACATAAATGAGAGAATCGAAGTGTGGGTTAGTAAATTTGCGGATGACACTAAGGTTGGTCGAGTTGTGGATCGTGGTGAAGGATGTTGTATTTTACAGAGAGATATAGATAAGTTGCATAGCTGGGCAGACAGTTGGCAAATGAATTTGAGTGTGGAAAAGTGTGAGGTGATTCCCTTTGGAAGAAGTAACAGGAATACAGAGTACTGGGCTAGTGGTAATGTGAGAAACAAAGCTCACTCACTTCAATAATTTAAGTCCGAGACAAGATCTGAATCAGTCGTGTCATTTATTTCACACTTGCAAGTGGGGGTGATGTCCACAAGGCAGGAACAAAACACACTGAATTCAACAAATACTCGATATTTATATCATTTGGTTCCTACATACTTTTCTTATTTCATTGTTACCCCCACTCCCCCGCCGGCGTTTACATACTCCACTTCCCTAAGACCGGTACACATTACTCCTGTTTATCTCTTGTCTTATCCGGCCTTGTCTGTGACAGAATGCTTATTTCTGGCCTCACAGGGCCACGTGACCTCATCCCATCCTTTGCTTACCATTATCTGCTTCCTACATCTGTGCTGCCCCTCACAGCATTTTATCACTGAACCCTTTTAATTGATGTTTGGTCCTGTGTTTCTCTAAAAGTGGGAAACAGATGTTTGTACGAACTGTTGATCCAGGCATATTTAATTTAACAGCCTCTCTTCACAGCATTTTATCTAGTGCCTGTACTTCTACCATTGTTTTGCAGCCCCGTTTCTTTCTTGCATACATTTTTAGCTAATACAAAAAAAAATTATGCATTTCCTCCACATAGTTTCCATTGTTGTTGATTCAGCTCCTGGCTGAAACAATTACACACTGATGTGAGTTCATTTATTTTTTATATAATCAATTATAATTGCAGAATTGCAGAAGTAACATTAATTTACCTATATCCCACAGTAAGAGTCTTAGTAGTGTAGATGAGAAGAGAGATCTTGGTGAAAGGTACTTAAGATCCTTGAAAATTACCGCCAAGGTTGAGAGGAGAGTAAGAAGGCATACAGTTTGTTAGCTGTTATTGATCGAGGGATTGAGTTTCGGGTCCACGAGATCACAAACAACAATGGTATAACCACATTTAGAATATTGCGTACAGGTCTGGTCACAGCATAACAGGAAGGATGTGGATGCTTTGGAAATGTTTCAGAGGGGATTTGGCAGGATGTTGCCAGTTGTGGAGGGAAGGCATTACGAGAAATGATTGAGAGATCTGAGGGCGTTTTCGTTGCAGAGAAAAAGATTGAGAGGCGACCAAAATGATTCATATAAGGTAATCAGACATTTAGGTAGGTTGGACAGTGAGAGCCTATTTCCTCTGATGGTAAAGGCTAGCACGAGGGGATGTAGCTTCAATTTGATGCGTTATCGATATAGGACGAATATCAGAGGTAATTTCTTTACTCAGAGAGTAGTAGTGGTATGGAGCGCACTGCCTGCAACAGTGGTAGACTCGCCAACTTTAAGGGCATATAAATTGACATTGGAACAGGCATATGCACGAGAATGGAATACCGTTGGGTAGATGGGCTTCAGGGTGATTCCACAGGTCGGCGCAACATCTAGGGACAAAGAGATTGTAACGTTTGATGTTCTGTGTATCGAAGGAGGATGCACTTGGTTACACATCCAGGGATTTGGAGTGGGAACTTAGGGATGATTACCTTATCGGGATTGTACTATACACCCTAGAATAATCAACTGGAAATTGATACACAATCTCGCAAGGGGACCGTAGTTATATGTAAGAATAATACAATGGTAATACACTGGTTAACCTTGCAATCAAAAACTAAAATTGACATAGTTTTAAGGGTTTAGACGGAAAGGAATTCGTCAAGTGTGTGTAAGAAAACGTTCTAATAAATCATGTGGAGTCCCGACGAGAGACAGTGAATAACTTAATTTACTGTTGGGAAACTATGCAGAGCAGGTCTCTGAGGTGTCAGTGGGGGAGCAGGTTGGGCCAGAGGCCATAACTCTATTGTTTTAAAACAATGATGGGAAAATATAGATCCGTTCTAAAACTTAATGTTTTAAAGGGGAGGAACGCCAACTTTGAAGGTATTAGGAAAGAATTTTCCTAAGCTGACTGGGGGCGAATATTCGTCAGTAAAGCAACAGTTGGAAAATGAGAAGCCTTCAAAAATGCGATATTGTGAATCCAGAGCCAGTATGTTCCTGTTCGGGTGAAGGACGTTGCTAGTCTGAAAAGGGAATACTGGATCACGAAAGAAATTGAGGCTGTGGTTAAGAAAAAGAAGGAAGCATATGTCAGGTGTCGGCAGCAGAGATCGAGTGAATCATTAGCAGAGTATAAAGTCAGTTGAAATACATTTGAGAGGGAAATCAGGAGTGTGAAAAGGGGACATGAGATAACTTTGGCAAATAGGGTTAATGAGAATCCAAGTGCATGTTATAAATAAAAGAAGGACAAAATGCTAACTAGGGAGAGAGTAGGATTCTTTAAATGTCAGCAATGCAGCCGATGAATGGAGCAGCAGGAGGTGGGGATATTCTAAACGAGTATTTTACATTAGTGTTTACTATGAAGAAGAAAATGGAAGGTGGGGAAATCGATGGTGATATCTTGAAAAATGTCCATATTAGAAGGGAGCAGGTGTTGGATGTCTGAAAATGCATATAGGTGGATAAATCCCAGGACTTTATCAGGTATACTCTCGATCTCTGTGGGAAGCTGGAGAAATGATTGCTGTGCACTTTGCTGAGATCTTTGCTTCATCAATAGTCAGAGGTGACGTGCCACATGATTGGCTGTTCACCAAAGTGGTGTCACTCTTTGAGACACGTAGGAAGGAACTGCAAACCAAAGAAAAAAGCTAATAACAGTGATGGGTTAGTTTTTGGAAGGAATCCTGAGGGACAGGTAATGCAAGCATTTGGAATGATAAAGATTATTTCGGGATAGTTAACACTGCTTAATGCTTGAGAAGTCACGTCTCACCAATCTGATTGAATTTTTTGAAGAAGTGACGGAAGATGAATGATGAGGGCAGAATGGTGGGCGTGATTTTTTGGGTCTTTCGTAATACATTTGCAAGATTTCATATGGTAGAGTGGTTAGCATGGTTTGATCACATGGAATATAGGGATAACTGGCTATTTCGATCCCGAACTGGCTCCAAGGTAAAAGAGAGGCGGTGGTGTTAGTTGTTTGTTTTCCAGGTTGGAGGCGTCTGACCAATGTTTTGTCATAAGGAATCGGCGTGGGTCCACTGCTTTTCATTATGTTCTTTAATGATTTGGAAGTGAGCATAGGAGTTATTGTTCGGAAGTTTACAGCTGTCACCAAAACTGGAGATGCAGTGGACAGCGAAGCACGTTATCTCAGAGTACAATGGGAACTTGATCAGTGGGACCAGTGGGCAGAGGAGTGGCAGATCGAGTTTAATTTGGATAACTGTGATGTGCTACATTTTGGAAAGGTACAGGATATATGCAGGTAATGGTATGTTCATGCGGGGGTATTCCTGAACGACACGACACTGCAGTGTAGGTTCATAGTTCATTGAAAGTGTATTTACAGGTAGAGAAGAAGGCATTTCGTTTGCTTGCCTTTACTTTTCAGTGTATTGAGAATAAGGGTTGTGAGCTCCCGTTGTGGCTGTCCACGATATTGGTTCGCTCAATTTATGAATATTACAGGAAATTCTGGTCTCCCTACTTTACGAAGGATGTAATGAAACTTGAAATCGTTCAGAAAAGATTCAGAATAATGTCGTCATTTGAGGGTTTGAGGTATAGAAAGACACTGAACTGCCTGGGGCTGTTTTCCCTGTAACGATTGTCACACTGGAGGGAACATTTGTTTTTTTTAATAAAATCATGAGGGCCTTGGAGAGGGTAATTAAGATTGTAATTTCCAAGGGCTGGGGGAATCCAGAAATAGATGCAATGGTTTTAGGGTGAGGGAAAGGAATTTATAGGGACCTAAGGGGTAATGTCTTTTTTATGCAGTACATGATGTGTATATGGAATGTGCTGCCAGAGGAAGTGGCGAAGGCTGGCACATTTCGAACATTTATTGAACGTCTGGATGGGTATATAACCAGGAAGAGTTTCGAGAGAAATGGGCCAAATGGAACTAAATGGACCTGGGATATCTGGTCAGCATGGATGAGTTGGAAAAGAGTGTCTGTTTCCATGTTGGACAACACGACGAGACACCAATCAGAGAATGGCTGAACTGTTATCTAACCCCTCATTCCTTCCTTTGTCCCTTACCAACAACATCTTCGTCCTCAATTCGATTTCAAACAGTAACACACTTCCCGTTGTGTTATGGAATACACATGGTCGTCCTCATTCGTTGTGGCATGTCCTGCTACCGAGCACAGCATCTGATTTCCGGCGAGTATGCAGTACAGAAGGCACTCAGTGCCGGGGGGAGGTGTGTCTTGAATACATGAAATCGTTGATATCATCGATAAATTTCCAGTCTCTAACACTGTATTAATTAAACACTTGAATATTTAATTGTGTGTTGGAATAGAGAAAGCTGAATTTTATTTTTTGTCCCATTCTATTTCTCAATCAACATGACATTTGGAGTGTTTCTGTTACGTGAGACAGAACACTTCTACCTTCTCAAGGGCCGATAAGAATGGGGGAATAAATGCTGAACCCAGCCAATGATGCCCACATCCCATTACCGAATGAAAAATAATTCCCTTTGTGTTCCTCATCACTCACTGCCTCTGCAGACATAACAAACCATCATCACTTCCCTCGTCCCACAGCTCGATGATATTGGCAAAACATTCGAAAATTTGAAGTCACCATCCCATGAGCTCACACTGGTTTGTGTACAACTAAATGGTAAATAATATTTCATACTTACTAACTTGTGTAGTAGAGGGGTATAAGCTCCAACAATGCATGGCTCGGGTCTGTTCCTCGATTTCTCACTCACACAGGCAAACACAGGCACGCACACGGACATACACACACACATATTACATCTTTTGTTAAACAATCCCTGAATGTCAGATTAACGCCGAACATCTACACACTGGGTCAGGCTCAAGACACACCTCCCCCTGGCATTGAGTGACTTCTGTACTGCATACAGACCTGAAATCAGATGCTGTGCTCGGTAGCAGGACATGCCACAAGGGATGAGGACGACGAACATGTGTATCTTCAGAACAGCAATCTAACAGGGAATCAGAAACAAATAAAGCACTTAACGTTGAATTTGTAGAGTAGTTCAGGTCTTGCTATGTGTGTGTACATGTCTGTGCGGCCTGCCATTGTGTTTGTCTGCGTCTGTGCATCTGAATATAAGATAATGAGAGGAGAGAGTGAATTTAACTCAGCACCTCTTGTCAGATTACTCATGCCTTTAAAAACATGTATTGCGATTTCAACTGTATAAAACTCCATGCCTTACCTGTCTGGGGATTTGTTGATGGCTACAGTATGGAGTGGTGTTTCATCTGCATCTGACCCTGTGCTGGCCATACCGTGTCGATTGTTGGGGATACATTAAAGATAGCCTTACAGTGTATCCAACTATATCCTGTCCCTAACCGGAAAGTGTTTGATGGGGACAGAGTAGGGAGATATTAACTTTGGAACATAAGAACTATGCTAAGCCATTCCGCCCTTAAACCTGATCTATCATTCGATGTGGTTATGGCTGATGTGCCCCCTCACACCGTGTCCCTTCCTTTGGCCCACACCCCTCAAGACCTTCACTGACTAAAATCATATCTGTCCGAGATTTGAACTGAACAGCAGAACAGGCATCTTTGCTGTTTATGGCAAAGGATTCCAAATCTGTCTCACGCCTTGTGTCTCAAAGCACTTCTTAAATCTCTCCTGAGGTCTCTGGGCTTTCAGTCTCAGGCTCTGCTCCATCTCGTTTTACAATCTGCAAACACTAAGAATTCTTTATTTTGAGGAAAAATGCCTCATCCAGTTGATATCTAGTTACTCTCAAGCGCCCAAGCTGAGCCTTCACGTCTCATCGTTACATAAGCTGGTTTGTGTGGCATTTGAGAAAGACTTAGGATGGGGCCTAGCTCTACAGAATTCAAACTTTGCGACAGATGCTGAACTAGTCTGAATTATTGGTGCTGGAAAAGCACAGCAGGGCAGGCAGCATGCGTGGAGCAGGAATATTGACGTTTCGGGCAAAAGCCAATATCATCAGGATCTGAACAAGTCTGTACACGTGCAATTCAGTGGGTGAACTATATCAGTTTTGGCATATTTGTGTCGTGCAGATATTTAGTGCTTGGAAAGTAAGACAAACACTTGGGAAACGTGACATTGTCTCTGGGATTCACTGCAAACAGTCTCTGGAATTTGCATTTAATCACCTTCAAAAAACTCTTCCATTTACTACCTCTGTAAAGAAAATTCATAATGCTATGGTACATTTACATGGGATAGAAATCAGCTTTTGATTCATTGCACATTGTGACTGTAATTTGGAGATAAGTAACAGAACAGAAGCTTTCTGTGTTTCAGCTCCCAAATTAACATATGATCGTTTAATTTATCTTGTCTTCGATGTAACATCCACAAAGCATCAATTCACATGTCACATTTTTTCAGTTCTCCTAAAAATTCACCAGACTCGCCATATTTAAACCAGTGCAAGTAGAGAATGGGATTACATCGAGAATAGACTTCTCTCTACTCTGCAACTTTTGAAATTCCCAGGGCACTTTCAGCGTGGGTTAGATATTGATAAAATCACCGACTTCCCCCATCCTTAGCGCATCAAATATATTCAGGGCAGCAACATCACTGGGTTAAATCAGAGTATATGCACCTCCCATTTTAATCTGGACCTCACCGAAACATGTGGAGAATGAAGTCAGATGCAAAGTAAAGAACCCTCTATACTACCCCTATTCAGCACTCCCTGGACAGGTGCATCACCGTATTCAATGCAGAGTAAACCGCTTTCTACACTGTTTTGATAATACGCTTCAAATTTCGGCAGAGCACTGGGGTAGGATTAAAGTTAAGCAGCATTGCAAACAGTGCAGATGCTCCCTCCAAATTACGCAGAGATATTGATAGATCAGGAGAACGGGAAGAAACTGTTTGAAGGAAGAATGATCCTGGACATGTGGGGATAAAGTGTGAGGAGAGATTGTATAAATGTTTCCGTTCAAATTGAAAAGACTCGGTGGAGATCTAATCAAAGCCTTCAAGATACCAACTGGATGAGACATGTTCCACCAAGGTAAAGCATGCCTACTGGTTACAGATTGTAGAACGAGAAGGAGCAGAGTCTGAGACTGAATGCCCAGAGATCTCAAGAGAGATTTAAGAAGTGCTTTGAGACACAAGACATGAGAGAGATTTGGAATCTTCCGCCATAAACAGCGAAGATGCCGTGTCTGCTGTTGAGTTTAGATTAGATTAGATTACTTACAGTGTGGAAACAGGCCCTTCGGCCCAACAAGTCCACACCGACCCGCCGAAGCGCAACCCACCCAGACCTCTACATTTACCCCTTACCTAACACTACGGGCAATTTAGCATGGCCAATTCACCTGACCCGCACATCTTTGGACTGTGGGAGGAAACCGGAGCACCCGGAGGAAACCCATGCAGACACGGGGAGAACGTGCAAACTCCACACAGTCAGTCGCCTGAGTCAGGAATTGAACCCGGGTCTCAAGCGCTGTGAGGCAGCAGTGCTAACCACTGTGCCACCGTGCCGCCCCCAATAACTCACGGACAGATATGCTTTTAGTCAGTGAATGTCTTGAGGGTGTGGGACAAAGGAAGGGTCATGGAGTGAGGGGACACATCAGCCATGACCACATCGAATGATAGATCAGGCTTAAGGGCGGAATGGCTTAGCATAGTTCTTATGTTCCAAAGTTAATATCCCCCTACACTGTCCACATCGAACATTTTCTGGTTAGGGACAGGATAGAGATGGATATACTGTAAGGCTGTCTTTAATGCATTCCCAATAAAGCTCACTGTATGGCCAACAAAGGGTTAGATGCAGAAGAAACACCACTCCACACTGTAGCCATTTATAAATCCCCAAACAGGTAAAGCCTGGAGTTTTATACAGCTGAAATCCCAATACATGTTTTTAATGGCATGGATAACCTGACAAGTTTAATTAATACGGTGTTAGAGACTGGAATGTCATCGATGATATCAACGATTTTATATATTCAAGACACACCTCCCCCCGGCACTGAGTGGCTTCTGTCCTGCATACTGACCTGAAATCAGATGCTGTGCTCGGTAGCAGGACATGCCACAAGGAATGAGAACGACCATGTGTATTCCATAACACAACCGGAAGTGTGTTACTGTTTGAAATCGAATTGAGGACGAAGATGTTGTAGATAAGGGACAAAGGAAGGAATGAGGTGTGAGATAACAATTCAGCTCTTATTGGTGTCTCGTCGTGTTGCCCAATATGGAAACAGACACTCTTTTCCAACTCATCCATGCTGACCAAATATCCCAAGTACATTTAGTCCCTAGTTCTATACCCATCCAGACGTTCAATAAATGTTCGAAATGTACCAGCCTTCGCCATTTTCTCTGGCAGCTCATTCCATATACACATCATGTACTGCATAAAAAAAAATTAGCCCTTAGGTCCTTATTAATTTCTCCCCTCACCCAAAAGCCATTGCCTCTATTACTGGATTTCCCAGCCAATGTAAAATACAATCTTAATTACCCTCTCCAAGGCACTCATGATATTATAAATAAAAAACAAATGCCCTCCTCTGAGACGATTGTTGCAGGGAAACAGCCCCAGGCAGTTCAGTGTCTCACTATCCCTCAAAACCTCTAATGATGACATCATTGTGAATCTTTTCTGAACGCTCTCAAGTTTCATTACATCCTTCTTAAAGGAGGGAGACCAGAATTCCATGTAATATTCATAAAATTGCCGAACCAATATCCGGTACAGCCGCAACGGGACCTCACAACTCTTATTCTCAATGCACTGAAAAGTAAAGGCAAGCAAACAAAACGCCTTCTTCTCTGTCCTATCTACCTGAAAATACATTTTCAAGGAACTATGAACCTACACTACAAGGTCTCGTTGTTCAGCAACACCCCACAATGAGCATCCCATTACCTGCATATATCATGTATTGATTTGCCTTTCCAAAATGCAGCACATCACATTTATACAAATTAAACTTTACCTACCACTCCTCCGCCCACTGGTCCAACTGATCAAGTTCCCATTGTTCTCTGAGATAACGTTCTTTGCTGTCCACTGCATCTCCAGTTTTGGTGACAGCTGTAAACTTCCGAACAATAACTCCTATGCTCACTTCCAAATCATTAAAAAAATAACGAAAAGCAGTGGACCCACCACCGCTTCCTTCAGGCAAAACATTGGTCAGAGGCCTGCAACCTGGAAAACAAACAACCAACACCACCGCCTCTCTTTTACTTTGGAGCCAGTTCGGGATCGAAATAGCCAGTTATCCCAATATTCGATGTGATCTAACCATGCTAACCACTCTACCATATGAAATCTTGCAAATGCATTACGACAGACCCCAAAGATCACGTCCACCATTCTGCTCTCATCATTCATCTTCCGTTACTTCTTCAAAAAATTCAGTCAATTTAGTGAGAC
Organism: Hemiscyllium ocellatum; assembly: GCF_020745735.1. Lineage (NCBI taxonomy): Eukaryota > Metazoa > Chordata > Chondrichthyes > Orectolobiformes > Hemiscylliidae > Hemiscyllium > Hemiscyllium ocellatum. The sequence goes on from NC_083451.1 coordinate 7,003,810, forward strand.
ATGACTTCTCAAGCATTAATCTTTGTCATTCCAAATACTTGCATATCTTCTCCCTCGGGATTCCATCTGAAAACTAGCCCATCACTGATATAATTTTTTTTTTGGTTTGCAGTTCCTTCCGAACTTTCTCAAACAGTGACACCACTTCGGTGAACAGCCAGTCATGTGGCACGTCACCTCTGACTATTGATGAAGCGAATATCTCAACGAAGTGCACAGAACTCATTTCTCCAGCTTCGCACAGAGATCGAGAGAATACCTGATAAAGTGCTAGGATTTATCCACCTACATGCATTTTCAGACATCCAGCACCTGCTCCCTTCTAATATGGACATTTTTCGAGATATCACCATCAATTTCCCCACCTTCCATTTTCTTCTTCATAGTAAACACTAATGCAAAATACTCGTTTAGAATATCCCCCACCTCCTGCTGCTCCATTCATCGGCTGCATTGCTGACATTTAAGGGATCCTACTCTCTCTCTTGTTAGCCTTTTGTCCTTCTTTTATTTATAACATGCATTTCGATTCTCATTAACTCTATTTGCCAAAGCTATCTCATGTCCCCTTTCACACTCCTGGTTCCCCTCTCAAGTATATTCCGACTACCTTTATACTCTGCTAATGATTTACTCGATCTCTGCTCTCGACACCTGACATATGCTTCCTAATTTTTCTTAACCACAATCTCTATTTCTCTAGTGATCCAGTATTCCCTTTTCAGACTAGCAATGTCCTTAACCCAAACAGGAACAAACTGTCTCTGGATTCTCATTATCGCATTTTTGAGACTTATAATCTCTGGCCCAACGTGCTCCCCCACTGACACCTCAGTGACCTGCTCTGCATAGTTTCCAAACAGTAAGTTATGTCATTCAATGTCTCTAGTCGGGTCAACCACATAATTTATTAGAATATTTTCTTACACACACTAGACAATTTCCTTTCCGTCTAAAACCGTAAAACCATGGCAATTTTAGTTTATGTTTGCAAGGTTAAAATCCCCGACCATTACCATTGTATTATTCTTACAGATAACTACGATCCCCTTGCAAGATTGTTTATCAAATTCCAGTTGATTATTGTAAGGCATATAGTACAATCCCGATAAGGTAATCATTCCTTTCTAAGTTCCCGCTCCACATCCCTGGATGTGTTACCAAGTGCAACCTCCGTAGGTACATAGAACATCAAACGTTGCGTTCTCCTTGTCCCTCGATGTGGCGCCGATCTGTGGAATCACCCTGAAGCCCATCTCACCTACAATATTCCATTCTCGTGCATATGCCTATTCCAATGTCAATTTAAATGCCCTTAAAGTTAGCGAGTCCACCACAGTTGCAGGCAGTGTGTTCCACACCACGACTACTCTCTGAGTAAAGAAACTACCTCTGATGTTCGTCCTATATCTATAACCCCTCAAATTAAAGCTACATCCCCTCGTGCTAGCCATTACCATCAGAGGAAATAGGCTCTCACTGTCCAACCTACCTAAATGTCTGATTACCTTATATGAATCATTTTGGTCGCCTCTCAATCTTTTTCGCTGTAAGGAAAAAACACTCAGATCTCTCAACCATTTCACATATTACCTTCCCTCCACAACTGGCAACATCCTGGCATTTCCCCTCTGAAACATTTCCAAAGCATCCACATCCTTCCTGTTATGCGGTGATCAGAACTGTACGCAAAAATCCAAATGTGATTGTACCATTGTTGTTTTTGACCTCGTGGACCCGAAACTCAATCCCTCGATCAATACCAGCTAACAAACTGTATGCCTTCTTACTGTCCTCTCAACCTTGGCGGTAATTTTCTAGCATCTTAAGTACCTTTCACCAGGATCTCACTTCTCATCTACACTACCAAGAATCTTACTGTGGGATATAGGTAAATTAATGTTACTTCTGCAATTCTGCATTTATAATTGATTACATAAAAATAAATGAACTTACATCAGTGTGTAATTGTTTCAGCCAGGAGCTGAGTCAACAAGAATGGAAACTATGTGGAGGAAATGCATCATTGTTTTTTTGTATTAGTTAAAAATGTATGCAAGAAAGAAACGGGGCTGCAAAACAATGGTAGAAATACAGACAATAAATAAAATGCTGTGAAGAGAGGCTGTTGAACGATATATGCCTGGATAAACAGTTTGGATAAACATCTGTTTCCCACTTTTACAGAAACACAGGACCAAACATCAATTAAAAGGGCTTAGTGATAAAATGTTGTGAGGGGCAGCACAGATGGGGGGAGCAGATAATGGTAATCAAAGGATGGGATGAGGTCACATGGCCTAGTGAGGCCAGAAATAAGCATTTTGTCGCAGACACAGCCGGATAAGACAAGAGATAAACAGGAGTAATGGGTACCGGTCTTAAGGAAGTGGACGATATAAACGGGGGCCGGGGTGGTGGTGGGGGAATAATGAAATAAGAAAAAAAATGTAGGAACCAAATTGTATAAATATCGTGTATTTGTTGAATTCAGTGTGTTTTGGCCCTGCCTTGTGGACATCACACCCACTTGCAAGTGTGAAATAAATGAGACTACTGATTCAGATCTTGTCTGGGACTGAAATTATTGATGTGAGTGAGCTTTGTTTCTCACATAACCATGAGCCCAGTACTCTGTATTCCTGTTACTTCTTCCAAAGTGAATCACCTCACACTTTTCCACACAAAATCATTTGCCAACTGTCTGCCCAGATATGCAGCTTGTCTATATCTCTCTGCAAAATACAACATCCTTCACCACGATCCACAACTCGACCAACCTTAGTGTCATCCGCAAATTTACTAACCCACACTTCGATGGTCTCATTCACGCCTTTTATTAAAATGAAAAACACTGGCCCCAAAACAGATCCTTGTCGAACGCCACTAATAAACATACTACAGGATGAATATTTCCCATCAACTGTCACATTCTGTCTGCTTTAAGGTTGCTAATTTCTCATCCAAACTGCTAAATTATCCTCAATCCCATGTCTCCGTATTTGTGCAATAGCCTACAGTGGGAAATTTATCAAACACTTTCCTGAAATTCAAATCTACGAAATCAACCGCTTTACCACCATCCACCTGCTTGGTCACCTTCTCAAAGAACTCACTAAAGCACGTGAGGCACGATCTACCCTTCACAAAACCGTGTTAAGTATCCCTAATGAACTTATACATCTGTCGATGATTATAAATCCTGTCTCTAACAATCCTTTTCAAAACTTTGCAGACAACCGAAATAAGGCTCACAGGTCTATAATTTCAAAGGTTGTCTCTACTCCCCTTTTTGAACAAGGGAACAACATTTGCTATCCTCCAGTCTTCTGGCACGAATCCTGTAGACAATGACGATATAAAAATCAAACCCAAAGGCTGGGCAATCTCCTCCTTGACTTCCCTGAGAATCCTAGGATAAATCCTATCCAGCCCAGGGGACTTATCTATTTTCATAGTTTCCAGAACTGCTCACACCTCCTCCTTATGCACCACAATCCTCTCTGGTCCAGTAGCTTGTATTTCAGTATTATCCTCGCACACATTGTCTTTTTCTAATGTGAATACTGACGAAACATGTTCATTTAGAGCTTAATCTGTCTCATCTGACTCCACGCACCACTTTTCACTACTATGCTCCATTAGCCCTAATCTTACTCTCCTCGTTGTTTAATTCGTGATGGTGCTATAGAAAGCCTTAGGGATTTCCATGATCCACCAATGAATTATCATGTCCCATACTGGTTTGTCTTTGATCTCTCTTTGGATGTAATGCTATCCCTTATCATAAATGACACTCCCTGTCCTCTTTTGATCCATTTTCTTAATATGCCTTAGGGTTCACCTGCTTTCATTTTTTAGCGCTCTGCTTTAGGGAACATCTCGGGGGCACCTGCACGAACCAACCATACCGCCCTGTGGCCCAACATTTCAACTATCCCTTCCACTCAGTCGAGAACATGGAGGTCCTGGGCCTCCTTCACCGCCGCTCCCTCACTACCCGACGCCTGGAGGAATAATGCCTCACCTTCCACCTCGGAACATTTCAACCCCAGGGCATCAATGTGGACTTCATCAGTTTTCTCATTTCCCCTTCCCCCACCTCACCCCAGTTCCCAACTTCCAGCTCAGCACCGTCAATATGACCTGTGCGACTGGCCTATCTTCTTTTCCACCTGTCCACTCCACCCTCCTCCCTGACCTGTCACCTTCATCCCCACCCCCACTCACCTATTGTGCTCTATGCTATTTTCTCCCCACCCCCACCCTCCTCTCATTTATCTCTCCACCCTTCAGGCACTTTGCCTGTATTCCTGATGAAGGGCTTTTGCCCGAAACGTTTATTTCACTGCTCCTCGGATGCTGCCTGAACTGCAGTGCTTTTACAGCACCACGCTATTCCAGAATCTGGTTTCCAGCATCTGCAGTCATTGTTTTTACCTTTGAGCGCATTGTGCACCCTGTCCGAGATATTCTTGATCAGGGCACTGAGGAGGCAACAAGCCATTCACGCGGTCCCCTGCAGAATGTTTGTACCGCTGAATTTAGAGATACCTATCACAACCAATCGCTTGGAACCTGACATTCTCCGTTACATTAAAGGCTGGCTTGGTGACAGAAACTTGACTGCTGGTGCTACGTGCATCTGAGATCCATCTCGAGTACAACCCAAGCAGCATACTTGTTTGAGATGGGGACAGCCACCAGAAACCCCAGCACCACCTGCCTCTTCTTCCTAACTTTCATAGATGTAACCCATCTACATGACTGTATCTGCGGATTTTCTCACTTCCTATAAATGCTGTGCTCCTATAACTTCTTCACTGCCTCTAACTGCCGTTCCAGCTGATCAAAATAATCTAATTGAATTCACAATGAAATATTCTTACGGCCAACATACTCAACAGTAGCATGAAAACTCTCCCTAACCCTCATATCGTAGGGGATGGGCACATTACTCTCCAAAGGCCATCTATGCACCTGAATAATCTCCAGGGACAAGAAATAGCACAGTCTTACTGCTCTAATAAAGCACTGCTCCAGGCAACTTCAGTATCAATATTTTATATTTTTAGATTTAATCAAGAGGCAGAACTCAATAAACATATCATCACAAAGAACCTACTCTATTTACTATTGTAGACTTCCAAAAAAAAGGGCAGTGAGGTTCCACTTAGAATATTTTAAAAACTATGCTCTTAGCTGCTCCTGGACTGCGAGCTCTCTCTCGCAGGTTCCTTCAAATACATCTTGGAATTTGACTGTCGGTTAATTTTTCATAGACACACTTTATGTCCAAAGACACTTCCCTGAAACAGATGTGTCAAGCAGTTGTGTCGGTTTCTTTCTCCTTTAATCCCTCGAGCACAAGGTTCTTGCCTTTGTATCTCTGTCTTTTTGAAAAGTGTCATTTTTATTCTAATCTTTCTTTTCCCCAAAATTCCCAAAACAACCCAACAGCTTAGAAAACAGGAATTGCTGTTCCTGGAATTTGTGAAAATGACCTTTAATAGCTAAATATCTAAAAAAAAAAGGATTAGATCATGCAGCAACATTTTTCTGGTCCTCTGTCTCAGATTACATAAATCATGAGAAAAATCAACAAAGGAACGAACAGATATCTGGATCAAGCCGGGGGAACTGAATGGAAACAAAGTATCCCTGGAAACACATTTGTGATTTAAAAACATATTTTATACAGTATGCCATTTATTTTTCTTTAATTGGAAGATGCTCATGTTTTTGTAATTTGTCCAGCTGCGTGGATCCGAGAGTTCTGTGAGAAAGTGTTTCCCTCTCTGCCCTGCAGAGAACGATGATACATTCACCAGATAGTTTATTTTTGTGTCTGCTCCACTTGCTGTGCAGTGATTACTTGGGAGATTTTTTTGCTGAGGCATGAATCATTCCTCTTTTGGTTTGGGCTTTGTTGTTTAGCTTTCTGTATTCTGCTGGTCATTGCTGGCAGCAGTTTACTTTGACTTTGTTCCTCTAGTCTCCTCCGTATTGCTCCGTGGACGGAGTCATTTCTTTCTCTTTGGAAAAAACAACAAAATTCTGTTGCCACTCCTTTTTTTTCCCTTTCGTTCATTCTTCACGTGGACACCTCTTTCCATGATCTGCTGAATTCATGTTGGCTCTCAGTCACTTGGATTTATTCATCAATTGAATTGTTTTTATAACTGGATATTTCACGGCATACTTTAACTGATCTCTAATGTTTTTCTGTGTCACCACATAAATAACTGCATTTGTGCAGCAACTTAGGTTCCGCAGCATGTATGCAACTTGTTTAAAGAGATAAAAATGATCCACGTAATAACCAGCATCGAACATATATAAAATATATACAAACCAGAGAAGGATAAAATTGGCAGATATGGCAAAGAGTAAAATCATAGATTTCTTTCTGCTGTCTATCTCTGGGTCAATCTCTGTTTGTCTCTGACCCCTCAGTCCTTTACGTGCCTTAACGGCCTCAAAGATGTGTCTGACGGTCAGAATGTTGAGGAAAACAATAAAAATGAATGGGAGAAATGGTGTTAAAAATGTTGCAAAATATTTAAAACTCACCCAATGTACATTGTAATAATAACTGTGCTTGACGTAACAAAACCATGGAATGTTTCTGACGATCCTTCCGGATTCATATATGAAATAATTGGGAATATTCATTAAAGAGAAGAAAATGCAGATTGTTGCTAGGACTCTCATTGCTGTTTTCGCTGTGCAATACTGAGATTTCATCTGATGAATACAAATGGCTACAAATCGATCAAATGTAAAAGCAACAGTGAACCAGACAGAACAATCAACAGTAAAGTAGCTCAGGACGTTGATAACACGACAAACAGGAGTGATGTCCAGAAAAGACAGTGGATAATAATAGTTAACAAACTGAAAAAATATGATGTAAAAAATAATGAACAGTAGATCAGACACTGCCATGGCTACGAGATAGCGAGTGGAACATGTTGACAGGCCACACTTGTTCCGAGATAAGAATGTAATTGCCACCAGACTAACTGTAAGATGAAAGAAAATAGATTTGAAATGATTAATTGAATTTTCTAGATTAATGTTGAATTTTAGAACTCAGGTTTCTTTTTGTTCAGTACAATGTCATTAGAATCACTACAGTAGCTTTTCTCAAGTGAAATGACTTGCACTTTCAAAAGACAAACAGAATCACATGGGCAGAAAATTAATCTCAGAAACACGGCCAGGTACTCAATACGTCTTTTTGGGGGCGTGGGAGGGGTTGGTCGGGAAAAGGCATGTATTTTGTTTTGTTAACTCTGTCTAAATGTCGTTTCCCAAAACAAAACAATCACAAAAAATAAAACCCGGAATCAGCAAAACACCGAATCGGAGACTCTTGATGGGCAACTGTTTCACACAGGAGGTGATTTAGTTTTGTAATGAGCTTCCGCAGGAATTTATAAACACCGGTGCAGATATAATATTCAGAAGGCATTTGAATAGGTAAAGTATAGAGGTCTGGGGATGGCACAGTGATTCAGTGGTCTGCACTGCTGTCTCACAGTACAAGGGAGTCAGGTTCGATTCCAGCCTCACTGTAACTGTCTTTGTGGGGTTTACACGTTTTCCCTGTGTTTTACTTCAGTTTCTACCAGACGCACCAACTTTCTGCAAAAGTCCAAAAATGCACATGTCAGGTGGTATGACTATGCTAAACTATGCCTGGTGGTCAGTGATGCGTATGTTAGGTGTGTTAGCCATTGGAAATGCAGGGGACAACGTCGGGGGATCGGATGCAGACTTGTAGGATTGAGCTGTTTGTTTCCACACGATGTGGATTCCATGAAATGCAGAACTTAGTCGGCATTGACAAGTTGGACTGAAGTGTGCGTTTCCATCATACAACTGTATGTTACACAACATTCTGTATTGTATTCTCTTTCTTTTCTGTAATCCTCTCTAATTCAATTATTTATCACAGCCATAATATTGCAAGTGCTGATGCCCATTATTTATTGCATCAGAATTTTTTCCTATTAAATTTATTTTGCTTTTAAACAATATTGCCTTAAAACAAACTGGTGCAACGTTCTTAAAAAAACCTCTTCCTCCCAAGGAGGACACACATCACAAAGTAATGGACAGTGATCACTTTAAAAATCAACTGTGCTTAGATTATGAATAACCGATTCAAACATTGTTAATCAAAATCTTATCAGATACAGGTGCGGAATAGTGTCAACACTTGTTATTCCAGATCCTTCATTATTAACGTCTAGATAAAGAAATGTAGTTGCCATGATACAGGCTTGCCCTAACCATGCTGGAATATCAATCAGTCCAAAAGATTTTTGAAGCAAACATTATATGTCTAACGGAAAAATGAGTGAATTGACATTGCTATTCTATTATTTTCACGATATGTGAATGAGTCACATATATGTCCCCCCAATGGAACATTTACCTTTGCAACCGTAGTGCCAAATATACACATCAACGATTTATCTAATTTGCACTCAATCATATTTACAATCTGCAATGACAATTTCATCAGTGAACATATCAGAAGTTAGAAATATATTTTGAAAGAAGCATTCCACATTTACAGTCAAATTATGGTTGTCGTTATGAACGTAGTCAGTATTCACTTGAATTCGGTTCACCACAAACAGTTCAATTCTATATTCATAGATACCCCTACGAACACAAAGCCACTGGGGCAAGTTGTTCCCCTCCAGTTAGTAACCCACGCTCAGTATAATTTTACTTTGAGTGATGCTCGCAGTAACACTTGGTCACTGGGGTTACTTGTTCCTCTTTGAATCGAGACCCACATTCTGAATAATTCCAATTGGAAGATGCAGAGATATGTACAACATGAGTGGTTCAAAGACTTACCAGGAACTCCAACAACAGCAATGATGGTGTAGTAAACTTTTGCGACCATTTCCCTTGGAAGATGCATTTTATTGTTTTTGGCACTAACTCTCCCTTGCTGCAGCTGTTAATCTGTTGGAATTGGAGGTAATACAGTTTCAGAGACTTTATATTGTGTGGTATATCCACTGGGAAATTATGATGACACTTTCAACGTTTTAATCATTTTCAACAACTAAATTATCCCAACAGATATACGGTAATGATGTTCTTCACGAAGTCAATTTGAATACCCCAAGTTCTGAATTAATGGGATCCTCTTGGGTCTCAAATGCGAATTGCAGGTTGTCCTCAAACAACAAGACTTGCTTTATTTCTCTCACAATTAGTCCCAAAAATATATTTTTTTTGCACATCTTTTCACTGAGGACACTTGTTATTGCTGAGGCTATTCGGTCATTCAATGCCTCTCGTTGTTGAATTCGTTGAGAGGTGTTCTACTCAACATGGTTATATTGTTGCTTTCCTTTTACTTCACTTTTGCAACTCGTTTGGCAAAATTTATCTGTGAGTGAATTCTTTGAATCAGAACCAGAAATTCCTAGTAACCATCGCAAAAGCTTGAACGTACACGAATTAATAGTCCTTCAAAACGAAGACAAAAATTAGTTAGGTGCAACTGAGGTGAATTGGCCATGCTAAATTGGCCGTAGTGTTAGGTGAATGGGTTAAATGTATTGGAATAGGTTTACGTGTGCTGACCTCCGGAGGGTCGGTTGTTGGGGTGTAGGACCTTTTTCCACACTATAAATCGTCTAATCTAATCTAAAAACAGAAACTAATTCAGAAAGTTAACTAACAATTCATTGAATGATAACATTATATGCTACAGACTTGACTCATCGATCTGTCGTGTTTGTAACTCCAAAATTATATTATAAACTACACGATTCCCATTTGAACATTTACTCCATTGTCTTGATTGTCACTCAATTACTTTTTAAAGATTTTAAGATTGCCAACTCAACCGACCGTCCTCTGGGTGTCATCTTTAATATGAACCTCGAGCCTTTCAACTAAACAAAATGGGCCACATTGCGATTGGATCTTCAGAAAAGGGGAAAAACTGTTTTAGATTCCCACAATACATGTCCCCCATTGTCTTATCCTCTTCTCTCTACTCGTTAAATAGCAACTCGACCTTATACAGAACCTACCTTCACAACTAAACTGCTAATCTCCCAGCAACATTTTCACGAATGTCTTTGTGCACCCTGTCTAAAGCAATCACATGCTTTTTATCGTAAAGTGACCAGAACTGCACACAAAACTCCAATTGTGACTGAACCAAAGTCCTCCAGAGCACCAAAGGAAATCCCTGCTGGTAAAGATACCTTTTTCACTGAACCATTAACCACTTCTGCCACATTGAGGGATATTTATTTCCTCTGAGCTCCCTCGTATCCCACCACCCATTGAGTACTATCTTGTCTTGTGCCTCCTGGCAAGAAGCATCATCTCACATTTATCAAAGTTAAATTTCATCTACCACTCACATGCCCAACTGACAAATTTGTCTGTTTCTATCTATACCCTGAGATTATCTTCGTCACTACCAATCACCCTGTGAATATTTGTATCATCAAACTTACTTCTCATCCCTGAACTTCCCCTCCGTTTATCCCACCCACCAGCCTCACCACTAACACACAGCACATATACGCATTTGAATTTTAAGTTTGCTAACATGTTTCTACTTATTACCTTACTTACTGTGGGCAAGAATTTCCCTCTGCTTTTACAGTTCCTTCAAAGATCACCAAATACACGAACCCACCTCAATGAGAAGCAAAGGAGATGGTCTCATAATTACACACAAACAGTTCAAATAAAAATAGCTGACAGTTAGAAGTAAGTTTGGAGTGCACATCGCAGTACGTGGTCGTAGAAAAGGCCAACATATAATTAATGATGCCAGAAGTTAAAGATGTTAGTGTTTATTGGATAGTGGATATAGCAAGTGATATTCAAGACATTTGGGGGATGTGGGAAGCAGAGGTGTTAACGATGCTGACAAAAGCAAGACCACCTAAGTCTGAGTTGGACTACACAGTGATATTTGGTGAATGTCAGGATGAGGTGTTAGAAAGGCAGTGGCAGTAGAAAGACAGAGCTCCACAAAATTTGAGAAGCGAAGCAATGGTATTAGAGAAGCAGGAAGTGATCCTGCAAATGCAGAGAACTCCATTCCTGCCAAAATAGTAGAGTGTACCACGCCTTGCACTGCATGTTAACAAGGGATATCAATCTAAAGATTTAGACCTTATGGCCAGGCATGTAGAAACAATTAGGGAATGGTATATGCTCACGCCAGGGGTTTGGGAACACAGGGATGGCAGCTCAATGAAAACACTAGCGTGCTGCAGCTTGATAAGGAATCTATAGGAAGCCAAGGTAACAACCCAGCGGAGCATGCCAGTGACAGTGGAGGAAGATGATCAACATGGTAATCAACAATTGGATACAGTACCAGGCAATTTGTAGTCGCAATATGATACAGATGGGGGGAGAGTGAAATTAGCTGGACCAGTGGAAATAAGGTTAAAAGCAGGAGCTGGGACAACAGTAACATTTATGATGAATCAAGATATCTCAAGGATTGGTATACCGTCGGAAATCAGCTCAGAGAGTGAGTCTATCTTCATTCAGAACGTAGTTAACTTGATGCTGCATTCTTTGAAAAACAAGCAGAGATTTGGAGGTGTATATCATCCCCAGTCTTAGGGTATGGCGGAAAGTATTCATGGGACATTGACAACCAAATTAAATAAGATCTGTGCAATCACCAACCTTAATTGGATTGATGTGATGCCGCTGGCTTCACAATCTATCACTACATGAGTTGCTCACACCGCTTGAGATGCTCACAGTTATACTTATACAACCATGCCTTGACAGTGCTTGTCCATCGGTACGTCTCAGTGAAACAGATCTTACCTGACCATCTCTGTAAGCTGGGGGCTGTGCTCAATCTGAGGTCAAGTCAGAGCCTGGTTGCCTGGAGCCGGCTGCGAATAAATGGCAAGAACACGGCAGGGTTAGGGAAAGCTCTGTAGCAGGGGGAAATACATCTGAACCCATTAACCAGGACTCTCATTACTCCCAGATGAAGAGACTTCCAGGGAAACTATTACCAGATTTCCTGGGGTCATATCTCTAACAGTGAAATCGATAGCACCCGCTGACCCTGAAATAAAGGAGAGAGTGAAGTACATCGGAGTGAGGTTTAAAGAGGAAGTCCAAATCCCCCACACAGGCAACATTTTACTGTTCACTGAATCATCTCACTCACCTCTCAGTTTCCCTTTCTCTCCCTCTGCCTCCTTTGCTATTATTCACATTTCCTGTCAGTCTGCAAGCATTTTGTTCTGTTTGTCTGTGTATGCCCCAACCATTTTTTACGGTTAACCATTCTTTCTGGATTTTCCCTCCCTCCAGCTCCCACTGATTGCACCAGTAGCTCTCATTCTCTTGCACTCTCTTTCTCTCTCCCCGTCTCTATTTATTTCTAACCATCCCGTGTATCATGCGGAATCAAGTTGTGCATCAGTCAAAGTACCTTAAAATGTAGTTACAGCGAGTTATCAAGAAGGCTTGTGGCATTCTCTGATTCATTGCAGGAGGATTTGTACAAAAATAAGTAACATAGTGCTGCTCTCTGTCAATTACCCAGATTCTCTATTTAAACCTATCACTGATCCCAGAATTTACTACAACACTCGGATAGAGATACAAAGTTATTCAACATTGACCTTCCCATGCAATAACTTGAAATGTGAATTGCAGGGTTTTACGTTTTCTTTAATATGATTGGCGTTGTTCCAAGTAACTCATCTCAAACTGTGCCTCTTGACACTGCAAAGAGAATGTTTTACACAAAGTCTGTTCCTTGACACACACCCTGAATTTGTCTCTTTCAGTTTCCGCAGAGTATCTGGGCACCAGGTGACCAATTATGGGAGAAAACCCTTCGCTTTCCGGGTGGCTTTACCTGCTTCCCAGTGCAGAGAGACCAACAGACATGTAGACATGAACGACAGGATATTATTGCATCCTTTCATTACCTATGATATGAACATTTTCCTGAAATTCCTAGTTGGAAATTGCCTCGCAGTCTTCCAGAACAGCGTCAGCCGTTGCCCAGAAAGTAAATTGCTGAACACCGCCCAGATCAACGGGAACCGCATCGCGGCTCAGCTTTTCCAAACTCTGCTGAATAACAGAACACAGCGCAATAACCAGCCAGTGGGCTGTATCATTCTCTACATCATCTACAGCCCATGTCTAGATCACTGTTTCTGTAACACGGGGAATTGTCAGATCATCCCAGCCTTGCAAGGTTCCCCGTTTAGGGACATATGGACTGAACCAGACATTCACAAGTATTTTGCCTTCAGTGATGCAGATCAGAGGCGACACCAGGAAATCCGGGAAAAGCTGGCTGCAGTGGAGAATATCGAGTTAAACATCAGAAGGTGTGATGGAGAATACCTATTCAAGTGTAGAGAATGTTCTGCACCGCAATGCTGCATAGAACAGATTTAAAATTGTCGAGTCCTCGACTGATGCAGGCAGGGCATTCCATGTCCTAACTACTCTCTGAATAAAGAATCTATCTCTGATATCTGGCCTATATGTATCACCCCTCAGTTTAAACTATGCCCCCTTGTGCATGCAATTACCATCCGAGGAAAAAGGCTCTCACTTTCTGCCCTTTCTGTTCCTCTGATCATCTTGAGTGCCTCTGTCAGGTCTCCTTTTACCCTTATTCTCTCTAATGAAAACTGCATTAAGTCCCTTAGCCTTCTTCATGAGACCTTTCCTCCGTACCAGGCAACATCCTGATAAATATCCTCTGCACCATTTCTAAAGCTTCCACATCCTTCCTATAATTCAGTGAGCAGAATTATGCGCAGTACTCCAAGTGTGGCCACACCAGAGTTTTGTACAGAAGCAACATTACCTCATGGCTCCAAAACTCCAAAATAGCCTTTATTAATAAAAGCTAACACACGTATGCCATGTCAACAACCCTTGAACCTGAGTGGAAACTTTCAGGGCTCTAACATGGACAGTGAGATCTCTCTGCTCATCCACACTAACAAGAGTCTTACCATTAGCTCAGTACTCTGTATTTCTGTTAATCCTTCTAAAGTGGATCACCACTCACTTTTCTGCATTAACCACCATTTATCACCTCTCAGCCCAGCTCTGCAGCTTATCTTTGCCTCACTGTCACCTAAAAAATCATTTGGCACTATCTGCACCTCCACCTTCATTAATGGCCTCCGCAAATGTACTAACCTCGGCTTCGATACCCTCATCCACGTCATTTATAAAACTGATCAACAGCAATGGCATCAAAACAGATCCTTGCAGTACACCACTAGTAACTGAACTCCAGAATGTCACAATTCCCATCAACCACCACCCTCTGTCTTCTTACAGCCAATTAATAATCCAAACCACTAGATCACCATCAATCCCATGCCTCCGTATTTTCTGTGATAGCCTACTGTGGAGAATCTTGTCAAACGCCTTACGGAAATTGAGATGTTTGACAACAATATTTGAAAGGGTTCAGAAAAAGATTTCCAAGGATGCTGCCAGGGTTGAAGGGTTTGAGCTGTGGGGAGAGGCTGAATAGACTGTATTCACTGCGATCTAATCTTGCTACACAGTCTATGGCTTAGCAGTGGAGGAATCTTGTCGAACACTGTTGTGTAAAAAATATAGAGAACCACCAAGAGACGCAGAGAGTTCTTCAAGAAGTAAGCATTTTATTTGCAAACAAAAAATCGTCACAGCGAGAAAGCTGATTCTCGAAAGCCCACCGACCTCAGGCTCCGTGGATTTTTATATTTTTTAATCATGTTTCTGTTACATTATGAGCATGTCCAACTGCATTAATCAAGTACTTCACTCTAGGTACACAATAGATCAGTGGTGTTAGTTGACATGATCACTTAATTTGTACATTCTACTTAATGTTATTCTAATGTCACCGTTAGATATTTTTTGCTAACTCTGCTACAGTGACTTCAATTGCCGACTAATCTATCATGATTGACATTTGACTATTCCATCCGATCCAATAGTCTCCTGTCTCAAGCTCACTCCGGTAACTATTAATTAGCTATTTTAATGTCATGTCCCAAATATTTACAGCCACAATCCTGTCAGAATAACACTTAACAAAGAAACTTGCTTTGATAATTGTGTTAACCCATGTTGCCCTCGTGACCTTTCAGTCTTAATCTTACTCTGCTAATTGGTGTAAGAATGTTCCACTATGATTATCCCATCCTGCCCCTGCCTTCCACAGAATACAGATGCAAGTGGTCTTCATGCTTTAACCCTTCCCATACTTTCAAGTTCTTTATTTTCCGTATTCCCCCCTTTGAGACCTACTGGTCTCACACATGGAAAGAAGACAATGAGCTTAGCCTCTCTTGTGCCCAATACCAGAAATATAGATCCCAACATGGACAAAATAATTTTCGGAATCTGAAACTTAAAGGTTTCTTCCTCCATTCCTGAGGTCCCTTGGGCCAAAAACCTTCTCTCCAATAGCCAGAACAGGAAAAAACCCAAGATCACTCACAATCTTGGATCCGCACCAATTTCTTCAAAAGTATCATCGACATCCCCACGTGGACATATTCCTTGCACTGTGGCAGTTGTTAGATCATAACCATCGAATAGTGGGGTTCCAACAGAGGAGTAAACTTTTCCTGGGTCGCTGAAATGACCACAAGTTGCCATGCAGTGACGCGAACTAAAAAGGACTTCATGAAAGGTAGAGCACAACAAAAGATGAAGGCAACAACAAGCAAAATTGCCCATTCAGTAAGTCCATTCTTGACAAACCATGCTTCCCAACACCCTAATATAGTATTCAGCCAATCAAAAGCCTGGTTACCAAACCCTGCATTGTTTTTATTTTTATCTCCCTTCTTAGATTGTTTAGTTTTTCCATTGCTTCAGTCAAACATCCCTCAGTGCTACTGTTGTTAGGTATAAAGGTACAGTAATGTTCCCCCCCAAACATCACACAAACTCCGCCTTGTTCTTCCAGTATACAATCTAAGGCCTGTCTGTTTTGTCATGTTATTTTAGTGGTAGCATCCAATTGTTTTCCGAAGGCCACAACGTCATCATCAGTATCATTGATAAATCTCTGCTTTTTGTAATAAATGTAATTAATCCATTCAGCATTATTGCTAATCCCCATCACTGGGAGAAGAGCTTCCCAGTCTGCGGCAATATCATTGTGGGCCTTAAACGCGTTAGGAATACCTCTTGGCTCTCCTATACTATCAATATGAATTGTCGGATCAGCGACAGACCGTCGCTTAGTTCGGCGACTGTAATGTAGCGTCAAGCTGCGTGTGGTGATATAACTACCTTGCATCAAAGCATAACACGGCAAAGCTGCCACTCCAGTCAGTGGGCAGCGTCATGCGCAACCCTACTTTCTTACCTCCCAGCCAGTAAATATCTGTCAGTGGTACACGTTGAGAATTGAAAACAGCCCCAAATGTGGTGTCCCCCTCCATTTGAATCGTCCTCCCACAAAGACCCATAAAGTAGCCTACTCGTTTGGAGCAATTTCACTTGAAGCTTTCAAATCTGAACACTTTCCATTTCCTGAAAGCAGCCTCGGGAAACGTGGAATTAGTCTTACTGGTGAACCACGAGGTACAATATCAACACCACTATTGGAGTTGCTGCCAGCCCACGTCATCCTTCTGATAGAATGTAGTGGCCTGCAGTTTCAGGCATCAAATGTGGGCAATGGAATTGTCTATAAGTTGATGAATCATTCGAGTAAATGGGTCGGCTGGAGTGCTGCAAATACCATTCAGTATAGATGCTCAAGTAAAAGGGCATATGGACAACATAGTATGAGGGTTTTAACTTAGTACACAAGAATCAGTCCTGTCTAGCCATTACGATGACCATGTAGTTTGCCCATTGATACCAGTGATTGTCACGGGCGCGTACCCGTGCTAGGGCAGCAACGAAACTCTGGCATTACCTGTCTAGGTCTGCCAGGTTAATGGTCTCCAAGTCTGATTATTCAGGCCTGGCATCAGAAAGGTGGTTATCAGGGGCATCCCCCCATGTCTTCTCCATTCTTGCTGCCAGGTGGAATGTTCTCAACATCACCATACGTATCATTTCTGGAATGATCAGGATTCCCAAGAATTTCACCTGTTCCTTGTTCAGAACCCTGTGGAAGAGTACTAGCCTCCTGTGTGCCCTACCCATGTCCATGCTTTTAAGCCTTAACTCCACTTACCTTAGTGTTAGACTTAATTTGTGCCAGTGAGAGAGATTGAATACAATGATTAAGGTGGTACCATATGTGTCGTCCTTCCACTTGGTTGGCGGTACATGATGCCTTCTTCACGAAGAAAATTCTCTCTACTCAACTAATGTCAGCATCTTCGAAATACCCGCACGTATACACAATCCCCGGGCTGACTAAGTCCTTCATCGTTGACAGCTGTCAGTTCCCTTTGTATTTTCAGCAAGTGGTTCGTCTCATGTATCATAGGTTGCTGCTGCATATATTGCTTAAGTTCTGAATTTAACTGCTCCAAGCTAGGCCTTTTGTATGGGGCTCTCCACCTGGGCACTGGCATCTGTCTACCTGTGAGCATCTCAAGCGGTGTGAGCACCTCATGTAGTGTTAGATTGTAAAGCCAGCGGCAGCACATCAATCCAATTAAGGTTGGTGCTTGCGCAGATCTTGTTTAATTTGGCTGTCAATGTCCCATGTATTCTTGCCACCATACCCTGTGACTGGGGATGATATACGCATCCAAATTTCAGCATCAAATCAACTAGGTTCTGAATGAAGGCAGATTCATTCTTTGGGCTGATTTACGATGGTATACCAACCCTTGAAATATCTTCATTCGTCATAAATGTTACTGCTGTCCCAGCTCCTGCTTTCAACCTTATTTCCACTGGTCCAGCTGATTTCACTCTCCCCACATCTGTATCATGTTGCGACCACAAATTGCCTGGTAATGTATCCAATCGCTCATTACAATATTGATCATCTTCCTCCACTGTCACTGGCATGTTCCGCTGGGTTGTTTCCTTGGCTTCCTTTCGTTTCCCTGTCAAGTTGCAGCACGCTAGTGTTTTAATATAGCTGCCATCCCTGCATTCCCAAGCTCCTGTCGTGCGGATATATCATTCCCTAATTTTTTCTACATGCCTGGCCAATCTGTAGATCGATATCCCTTATTTACCAGTAAGACTACCTGCAGTGCAGAGCCTGGTACACTCTACCAGTTCGGCAGGAATGGATTTCTCTCTATTTGCAGGATCACTTCCTGCTCCCCTAAAAACATTGCTTCACTTCTCACATTTTGTGGAGCACTGTCTTTCTACTGCCAAATAGCACTGCATCGTACAGCTCAGACTTAGGTGGTCATGCTTTGGTCAACATCGTAAACAGCTCTGCTTCCCACATCCCCCAAATGTCTTGAATATCACTTGCTATATCCCCTATCCAATGAACATTAACATCTTTAACTTCTGGTATCATTAATTGTATATTGACATTTTCTACGACCAAAACCTGCTATGTGCACTCTAAACTTACTTCTAACTGACAGCTATGTTTATTTGAACAATTTGTGAGTAATTATGAGACATCTTCTTTGCTTCTCATTGAGGCGGGTTCGTGTATTTGCCGGGTTTGAAGGAACTGTGAAGGAGCAGAGGGAATTACTTACACACAGTAGAATCATGATAGCATACTTTACATTCAAATGCATATATGTGCTGTGGGTTAGTGGTGAGGATGGTTGGTAGGATAAACAGAGGGGAGGTTTCGGGAAGATAAGTAAGTTTGATGTTACAAATATTCACAGGGTGATTGGCAGTGAGAAAGATAATCCCAGGTTCCAGACAGAAACAGACAACTTTGTCAGTTGGGCATGTCAGTGGTAGATGAAATTTAACTTTGATAAATGTGAGATGATGCTTCTTGCCAGTAGGCACAAGACAAGACAGTCCTCAATGAGTGGTGGGATACTTGGAAGCTCAGAGGAAATAAATATCCCTCAATATGGCAGAAGTGGTTGATGGTTCAGTGGAAAAGGTATCTTTACCAGCAGGGATTTCCTGTCAGTGCTGTGGTGGACTTTGGTTCAGTCACAATTGGAGTTTTGTGTGCAGTTCTGGTCACTGGAAGATAAGAAGGATGTGATTGCATTCGAGAGGGTGCACAAAGACATTCGTGAAAATGTTGCTGGGAGAGTAGCAGTTTATTTGCGAAGATAGATTCTGGATAATGTCGAGTTGCGACCTGACGAGTAGAGATAAGAGGATAAGACTATGAGGGGCATGGATTGGGGGAATCTAAAGAAGTTTTGCCCCTTCTCTGAAGATCCAATAGCAACGTGGCCCATTTTTTAGCTGAAAGGATAAAGGTTCTAACGGAAGATGACACCCAGAGGACGGTCGGTTGAGTTGGGAATCTTCAAAATCTTTGAAAAGTACTTGAATGACAATCAAGACAATGGAGTAAGTTTTGAAATGGGACTCGTGTAGTTTATCATATAATTCTCGAGTTACAAACACGACGGAACGATGAGTCAAGTCTATCCCATATGATGCTATCATTCAATGATTTGTAAGTTAACTTTCTGAATTAGTTTCCGTTTTTAGATTAGATTAGACGAGTTACAGTGTGGAAACAGGCCCTCCAGCCCAACAAGTCCAAAACGACCCACCGTAGTGCAACCCACCTAAACCCATTCCAATATATATAACCCTTCATGTAACACTACAGGCAATTTAGCATGGCCAATTCACCTAAGT
Organism: Hemiscyllium ocellatum; assembly: GCF_020745735.1. Taxonomy (NCBI): domain Eukaryota; kingdom Metazoa; phylum Chordata; class Chondrichthyes; order Orectolobiformes; family Hemiscylliidae; genus Hemiscyllium; species Hemiscyllium ocellatum. The sequence continues at coordinate 7,023,577 of NC_083451.1, forward strand.
TGCACCTAACTAATTTTTGCCTTCGATTTGAAGAAATAATAACTCGTGTACGTTCAAGCTGTTGTGATGGTTACTACGAACTTCTGGTTCTGATTCAGAGAATTCATTCACAAATAAATTTTGCCAAACGAGTTGCAAAAGAGAATTAAAAGAAAAGCAACAATATAACCATGTTGAGTAGAACACCTCTCAACGAACTCTGCAACGAGAGGCATTGAATGACCGAATTGCCTCAGAAATAACAAGTGTCCTCAGTGAAAAGAAGTCAAAAAATTATGTTATTGCGACTCATTGTGAAAGAAATAAAGCAAGTCTTGTTGTTTGAAGACTTCCTGCAATTCGCATTTGAGACCCAAGAGTGTCCAATTAATTCAGAAATTGGGCTATTCAAATTGACTTAGTGACAAACATCATTTAAGTATACCTGTTGGGATAATTTGGTTGTTGAAAATAATTAAAACGTTGAAAGTGTCATAATAATTTCCCAGTGGATGTACCACACAATATAAAGTCAAGTCTCTGAAACTGTATTACCTCTAATTCCAACAGATTAACAGCTGCAGCAAGGGAGAGTTAGTGCCAAAAACAATAAAATGCTGCTTCTCAGGCAAATGGTCGCAAAAGTTTACTACACCATCATTGCTGTTGTTGGAGTTCCTGGTAAGTCTTGGAACCACTCAGGTTGTACATATCTCTGTTTCTTTCAATTAGCATTATTCGGAACGTGGGTTCCTATTCAAAGAGGAAAAAGTAACCCCAGTGACCAAGTGTTACTGGGAGCAACACTCAAAGTAAAATTATACTGAGTGTGGGTTACAAACTGGAGGGGAACAGCTTGCCCCAGTGGCTTTGTGTACGTAGGAGAATCTATGAATATAGAATTGATCTGTTTGTGGTGAACCGAATTCAAGTGAATAACTGATTACATTCATTACGATGACAATAATGTGACTGTAAATGTGGAATGCTTCTTTCATAATACATTTCTAATTTCTGATGTATTCACTGATGAAATTGTCATTGTAGATTGTAAATATGATTGAATGCAAATTAGATAAATCGCCGATGTGTATATTTGGCATTAAGTTTGCAAAGTTAAATGTTCCATTGGGGGTGGATATATGTGACTCATTCGCATATCGTGGAAATAACAGAATAGCAATGTCGATTCACTCACTTGTCTGACGGACATATAATGTTTTCTTAAAAAAGCTTTTGGACTGATTGATATTCCAGCATGGTTAGTGCAAGCCTGTATAATGGCTCCTACATTTCTTTATCTAGACGTTAATATTGATGGGTTGGACTAACAACTGTTGACACTATTTCGCACCTGTATCTGAAAAGATTTTGTTTAACAATGTTTGAATCGGTTATTCATAATCTAAGCGCAGTTGATTTTTAAAGTGATCACTGTCCATTACTTTGTGATGTGTGTCCTTCTTGGGAGGAAGAGGTTTTGTTAAGGACGTTGCACCAGATAGTTTTAAGGCAATATTATTAAAAATCAAAATAAATTTAATAGGAAAACATTCTGATGCAATAAATAATGGACATCAGCACTTGCAATATTATGGCTGTGTTAAATAATTGAATTACAGAAAAAAAAAGAGAATACAAAAAAGAATGTTGTATAATAATACAGAAAATCGTAAAGAAGGATTTTTTCTTCAGGCATATTCGTGAGATTCTGCTGGCCGTCTACATAATTCATGTTACTGGCAGAGCTCATAAATCTAATCTTCCAAGTAGAGAGCATTTGTCTTCTTTTCGTGTGATAATGATAAACGTTCTGACTCTGCCAGATGTCCAACCTCATCACACAATCCCAATTTTTGTTCCACACCTTCTGACCATTCAACATAACCATGTGTTAAACTATAAATTGCGACAAACTCTGGATTGTTTGACTTGCAACTACAAAATATTTATTCCTTAATCAGATGTTCCTATTTTTATAGCTTTTTTTAACTGAAATAATATCTCCGCGTTCTTAACGTTTAAATTTTATACATTTACTGACAACAGGAAGCCTTAAAGAAACTGGAGTCAATGAGATTACAACTCTTTATTATTGTACTGCCTACAGGTAAGATGGTTCTGGTACTGAAAGGACAATCATCTCAGCTGTCACACGCCTTCTTTACGTTTCCTAATACTTTTGATTATTACATCTGTACCGGTATTTATAAATTCCTGCGGCAGCTCATTACAAAACTAAATCACCTTCTGTGTGAAACAGTCGCCCATCAAGAGTCTCCGAATCGGTGTTTTACTGATTCCGGGTGTTTTGTTTTTGTGAGGGTTTTGTTATGGGAAACTACAGCTACACAGAGTAAACTGTAAAGCAAAATAAATACATTCTCCCGACCAACCCCTCCACCGCCCCCAAAAAGACGTATTGAGTACCTGGTCGTGTTTCTGAGATTAATGTTCTGCCCATGTGATTGTGTTTGTCTTTTGAAAGTGCAAGTTATTTCATTTGAGAGAAGCTACTGTAATGGTTCTCATGACATTGTACTGAACAAAAAGAAACCTGAGTTCTAAAATTCAACATTAAACTAGAAAATTCAATTAATCATTTCAAATCTATTTTCTTTCATCTTACAGTTAGTCTGGTGGCAATTGTATTCTTATCTCGGAGCAAGTGTGGCCTGTCAACATGTTCCATTCGCTATCTCGTAGCCATGGCAGTGTCTGATCTACTGTTCATTATTTTTGATATCATACTTGATGAGTTTGTTTACTATTATTATCCGCCTTCTTTTCTGAACATCACTCCTGTTTGTAGTGTTCTCCACGCCCTCAGCTTCTTTACTGTGGATTGTTCTGTCTGGTTCACTGTTGCTTTTACATTTGATCGATTTGTAGCCATTTGTATTCATCAGATGAAATCTCAGTATTGCACAGAGAAAACAGCAATGAGAGTTCTAGCAACAATCTGCATTTTCTTCTCTTTAAAGAATATTCCCATTTATTTCATATATGCATCCGGATGGGTCATTAATAACATTCCATGGTTTTGTTACATCAAAGACAGTTATTTTGACAATGTACATTGGTTGAGTTTTACATATATTGAAATATTTTTAATACCATGTCTCCCATTCATTTTTATTGTCTTCCTCAACATTCTGACCGTCAGACACATCTTTGAGGCCGTTAAGGCACGTAAAGGACTGAGGGGTCAGAGAAAAACAGAGATTGACCCAGAGATAGACAGCAGAAAGAAATCTGTGATTTTACTCTTTGCCCTATCCGCCAATTTTATCCTTCTCTGGTTTGTGTATATTTTATATATGTTCAATTTTTTTTGTTACGTGGATGATTTTTATCTCTTTGGACAAGTTGCATACATGCTGCGGAATCTAAGTTGCTGCACAAATGCAGTTATTTATGTGGTGACGCAGAAAAACTTTAGAGATCAGTTAAAGTATGCTGTGAAATATCCAGTTATAAAAACAATTCAATTGATTAATAAATCCAAGTGACTGAGAGCCAACATGAGATGCAGCAGATAATGGAACGAGGTGTCCACGTGAAGAATGAACGAAATGGAAAAAGAGGAGAAGCAACAGGATTTTGTTGTTTTTTTCCAATGAGAAAGAAATGACTCCATCAAAGAGCAACACGGAAGAGACTCGAGTAACAAAGTCAAAGCAAACTGCTCTTCGCAATGAGCGGCAGAATAGAGAAAGCTAACAACAAAACCCAAACGGAAAGAGGAATGATTCATGCCTCAGAACGAAAAAAAATCTCCCAAGGAATCACTGCACAGCAAGTGGAGCAGACTCAAACATAAACTGTCTGGTGAATGTAACATCATTCTCTGCAGGGCAGAGTGGGAAACCTTTTCTCTAAGAACTCTCAGGTCCACACATCTGGACAAATTACAAAAGCATCAGCGTCTTCCAATTAAAAAAAAATAAATAGCATACTGTATAAAATATGTTTTTAAATTATAAATATGTTTCCAGGTATACTTCGTTTCCGTTCACTCCCCCGGATTGATCCAGAAATCAGTTCCTTCATTTGTTTATATTTTTCTCATGATTTATGTAATCTGAATCAGAGGACCAGAAAAATGTTGCTGCATGATCTAATCCTTTTTTTTAGATATTTAGCTATTAAAGGTCATTTACACAAATTCCAGGAACACCGATTACTGTTTTCTAAGCTGTTGGGTTGTTTTGGGAATTTTGGGGAAAAGAAAGATTAGAATAAAAATGACACTTTTCAAAAAGACAGAGATACAAAGGCAAAAACCTAGTGCTCGAAGTATTAAAGCAGAAAGAAACCGACACAACTGCTTGACACAGTTGTTTCAGGGAAGTATCTTTGGACGTAGAAGTGTGTCTGCGAAAAAATTAACCATCAGTCAAACTCCAAGATGAACTTGAAGGAAACTGCGAGAGAGAGCTAAGTTCATAGTTTTTAAAATATTTTAAGTGAAACCTCACTGTCCTTTTTATGGAAGTCTGCAATAGTGAATAGAGTGGATTCTTTGTGATGATATGTTTATTGAGTTTTGCCTTTTGATTAAATTTAAAAATACAAAATATTGATATTGAAGTTGCCTGGAGCAGTGCTTTATTAGAGCAGTAAGACTGTGCTATTTCTTGTCCCTATAGATTGTTCAGGTGTAAAGATTCTTTTTAGGAGAGTGATGTGACCTTCCTCGAGGATGTGAGGGGTTAGGGAGAGTTTCCATGCTACTGTTGAGAATGTTGACAGTAAGAGTGTTTGGTTATGAATTCATTCAGATTATTTTGATCAGCTGGAACGGCAGTTAGAGGCAGTGAAGAATTTACAGGAGCATAGCAGTTTAGGAAGGGAGAAAATCCGCAGATACAGTCATGTATATGGGTTACGTCTATTAAAGTTCAGAAGAAGAGGCAGGTAGTGCTGGAATTTCTGGTGGCTATCCTCATCTCAAAGAATTATGCTGCTTGGGCTGTACTCGAGATGGATCTCAGATGCATGTAGCACCAGCAGTCAGGTTTCTGTCACCAAGCCAGGCTTTAATGTAACGTAAAATGTCAGGTTCCAAGCGATTGGTTGTGATAGGAATCTCTAAATTCAGTGGTAGAAACATTCTGCAGGGGACCGCGTGAATGGCTTGTTGCCTCCTCAGTGCCCTGATCAAGAATATCTCGGACAGGGTGCACAATGCGCTCAAAGGTAAAAACAATGACTGCAGATGCTGGAAACCAGATTCTGGAATACCGTGGTGCTGTAAAAGCACCACAGTTCAGGCAGCATCCGAGGAGCAGTGAAATCGACGTTTCGGGCAAAAGCCCTTCATCAGGAATACAGGCAGAGTGCCTGAAGGGTGGAGAGATAATTGAGAGGAGGGTGGGGGTGGGGAGAAAGTAGAATAGATTACAATAGGTGAGTGAGGGTGGGGATGAAGGTGAAAGGTCATGGAGGAGGGTGGAGTGGACAGGTGGAAAAGAAGATAGGCCAGTCGCACAGGTAATAGGGACGGTGCTGAGCTGGAAGTTGGGAACTGGGGTAAGGTGGGGGAAGGGGAAATGAGAAAACTGATGAAGTCCACATTGACGCCCTGGGGTTGAAGTGTTCCAAGGCGGAAGATGAGGCGTTCTTCCTCTTGGCGTTGGGTAGTGAGGGACCAGCATTGAAGGAGGCCCAGGAGCTGCATGTCGTCGACTGAGTGGGTGGGATAGTTGAAATGTTGGGCCATAGGGCGGTAAGGTTGCTCCATGCGGGTGTCCCAGAAATGTTCCCAAAAGCAGAGCACTAAAAAAAGAAAGCAGGTGAACACTCAGGCATATTATGAAAATGGATCAAAAGAGGACAGGGAGTGTCATTTATGATAAGGGATAGCATTACATCCAATTATACACCTAAGACAAACCAGTATGGGACAGGATAATTCATTGGCGGATCATGGAAATCCCTAAGGCTTTCTATAGCATCACCACGAATTAAACAATGAGGAGAGTAAGATTAGGGCTAATGGAGCTTAGTAGTGCAAAGTGGCGCGTGGAGTCAGATGAGATGGATTAAGCTCTAAATGAACACGTTTCGTCAGTATTCACATTAGAAAAAGACAATGTTTGCGAGGATAATACTGAAATACAAATTACTAGACCAGATGGGATTGCGGTGCACAAGGAGGAGGTGTTAGCAGTTCTGGAAACTATGAAAATAGATAAGTCTCCTGGGCTGGATAGGATTTATCCTAGGAACCTCAGGGAAGTCAAGGAGGGGATTACCCAGCCTTTCGGTTTGATTTTTATATCCTCATTGTCTACAAGATTCGTGCCAGAAGACTGGAGGATAGTAAATGTTGTTCCCTTGTTCAAGAAGGGGAGTAGCGACCACCTTGGAAATTATAGACCTGTGAGCGTTACTTCGGTTGTCTGCAAAGTTTGGAAAGGGCTGTTAGAGATAGGATTTATAATCATCGAGAGATGAATAAGTTCATTAGGGATAGTAAGGTTTTGTGAAGTGTAGGTCGTGCCTCACGAGCGTTAGTGAATTATTTGAGAAGGTGACCAAGCAGGTGGATGGTGGTAAAGCGGTTGATATCATAGATATGAATTTCAGTGAAGTGTTTGGTAAGTTTCCCACTGTAGGCTATTGCACAAATAAGGAGACATGGGATTGAGAGTGATTTAGCAGTTTGGATGAGAAATTAGCGAGCTTAAAGCAGACAGAAGGTGATGGTTGATGGGAAATATTTATCCTGTAGTTTGTTTATTAGTGGCGTTCTGCAAGGATCTGTTTTGGGGCCACTGTTTATCATTTTTATAAAAGGCGTGAATGAGAGCATCGAAGTGTGGGTCGGTAAATTTGCGGATGACACTAAGATTGGTCGAGTTGTGGATCGTGGTGAAGGGTGTTGTCTTTTACAGAGAGATATAGATAAGCTGCATAGCTGGGCAGACAGTTGGCAAATGATTTTTAGTGTGGAAAAGTGTGAGGTGATTCACTTTGGAAGAAGGAACAGGAATGCAGAGTACTGGGCTAGTGGTAATGTGAGAAACAAAGCTCACTCACTTCAATAATTTCAGTCCGATACAAGGTAGTGTCATTTTTTTCACACTTGCAAGTGGGTGTGATGTCCAAAAGGCAGGGACAAAACACATTGAATTCAACAAATATTCGATATTCTATAATAATTTGGTTCCTACATATTTTGTTATTTCATTGATCACCCACCCCTGCCCCCACCGTTTACATCCTCCTCTTCCCTAAGACCGGTACCCATTACTCCTGTTTATCTCTTGTCTTATCCGGCCGTGTCTGTGAGTAAATGCTTATTTCTGGCCTCACAAGGCCATGTGACCTCATCCCATCCTCTGCTTACCATTATCTGCTCCCTCCATCTGTGCTGCCCTTCACAGAATCTTGTCACTAAGCCCTTTTAATTGGGGTTTGGTCCTGTGTTTCTCTAAAAGTGGGAAACAGATGTTTATACCAACTGTTTATCCAGGCATATTTAGTTTAACAGCCTCTGTTCACAGCATTTTATCTAGTGCCTGTATTTCTACCATTGTTTTGCAGCCCCGTTTCTTTCTTGCATACATTTTTAGCTAATACAAAAGAAAACAATTGTGCATTTCCTCCACATATTTTCCATTCTTGATGAGTCAGCTCCTGGCTGAAACAATTACACACTGATGTGAGTTCATTACAATTGCAGAATTGCAGAAGTAACATTAATTTATCTATACCCCAAAGTAATATTCTTGGTAGTGCAGATGAGAAGAGAGATCTTAGTGAAGGGTACTTAAGATCCTTGAAAATTACCGCCAAGGTTGAGAGGAGAGTAAGAAGGTATACAGTTTGTTAGCTGTTATTGATCGAGGGATTGACTTTCGGGTCCACGAGGTCAAAAACAACAATGGTACAACCACATTTGGATTTTTGCGTACAGTTCTGGTCACCGCATTACAGCAAGGATGTGGATGATTTGGAAATGTTTCAGAAGGGGATTTGCCAGGATGTTGCCAGTTGTGGAGGGAAGGTATTACGTGAAATGGTTGAGAGACCTGAGGGTATTTTCCTTACAGCGAAAAAGATTGAGAGACGACCAAAATGATTCATATAAGGTAATCAGATATTTAGGTAGTTTGGACAGTGAGAGCTTATTTCTTCTGATGGTAATAGCTAGTACGAGGGGATGTAGTTTTAATTTGATGGGGTTTAGATATAGGACGAACATCAGAGGTAGTTTCTTTACTCTGACAGTAGTAGCGGTGTGGAACGCACTGCCTGCAACAGTGGTAGACTTGCCAAGTTTAAATGACATTGGAATAGGCATATGCGCGAGAATGGAATACTGTAGGTTACATGGGCTTCAGGGTGATTCCACATGTCGGCGCAACATCAAGGGATAAAGAGAACGATGTTCTGTGTACCTAAGGAGGATGCACTTGGTAACACATCCTGGGATGTGGAGCGGGAACTGAGAAAGGAATGGTTGCCTCATCGGGATTGTACTATACACCCTGCAATAATCAACTGGAAATTGATAAACAATCTTGCAAGGGGATCGTACTTATCTGTAGGAAAAATACAATGGTAATGGTAGGAGATTTTAACCTTACAAACATAAACTAAAATTGCCATAGTTTTAAGGGTTTAGACGGTAAGGAATTTGTCAAATGTGTGGAAGAAAACGTTCTAATAAATTATGTGCATGTCCCGACTAGAGACAGTGAATAACTCAACTTACTCTTGTGAAACTATGCAGAGCAGGTCACTGAGGTGTCAGTGGGGGAGCACGTTGGGCCAGAGGCCATCACTCTATAGTTTTAAAACAGTGATGGGAAAATATTGATCAATCCAGAACTTAATTTTCTAAAGTGGAGGAACGCCTATTTTGAAGGTATTAGGAAAGACTTTTCCGAAGCTGACTGGGGGAGAATATTTGCCAATGAAGTAACAGTTGGAAAATGAGAAGCCTTCAAAAATGCGATAATGAGAATCCAGAGACAGCATGTTCCTGTTCGGGTGAAGGACATTGCTTGTCTGAAAAGTGAATACTGGATCACAACAGAAATTGAGGTTGTGGTTCAGAAAAGGAAGAAAGCATATGTCAGGTATCGATGGCAGAGATCGAGTGAATCATAAGCAGAGTATAAAGGGAGTCGGCATATACTTGAGAGGGGAATCAGAAGTGTGAAAAGGGGAAATGAGATAACTTAGGCAAATAGGGTTAGTGAGAATCCAAATATATGTTATAAATAAAAGAAGGACAAAAGGCCAACTAGGGAGAGAGTAGGATCCCTTAAATGTCAGCAATGCAGCCGATGAATGGAGCGGCAGGAGGTGGGGATATTCTAAACGAGTATTTTGCATTAGTGTTTACGATGAAGAAGAATATGGAAGGTGGGGAAATCGATGGTGATATCTTGAAAAATGTCCATATTAGAAGGGATCAGGTGCTGGATGTCTTAAAATGCACATAGGTGGATACATCCCAGGATTTTATCAGATATATTCTCCATCTCTGTGGGAAGCTGGAGAAATGATTGCTGTGCACTTTGCTGAGATCTTTCCTTCATCAATAGTCAGAGGTGACGTGCCACATGACTGGCTGTTCACCGAAGTGGTGTCACTATTTGAGAAAGGTAGGAAGGAACTGCAGACCAAAGTAAAAAAGCTAATATCAGTGATGGACTAGTTTTTGGAAGGAATCCTGAGAGAGAAGATATGCAAGTATTTGGAATGACAAAGATTGATTAGGGATCATCAACACTGCTTAATGCTTGAGAAGTCATGTCTCACTAATTTGATTGAGTTTTTTGAAGAAGTAACAGAAGATGATTGATGAGGGCAGAATGGCGGACGTGATCTTTGGGGTCTTTCGTGATGCATTTGCAAAATTTGATATGGTAGAGTCGTTAACATGGTTAGATCACATGGGATATAGGGATAACTGGCTATTTCGATCCCGAACTGTCTCCAAGGTAAAATAGACGCGGTGGTGTTGGTTGTTTGTTTTCCAGACTGGAGGCGTCTGGCCAATGTGTTGCCATAAGGAATCGGTGGTGGATCCACTGCTTTTCGTTTTTTTATAAAATTGGTTTGAAAGTGAGCATAGGAGTTATTGTTAGGAAGTGTACAGCTGTCACCAAAACTGGAGATGCAGTGGACAGCGAAGGCCGTCATCTCAGAGGACAATGGGAACTTGATCAATTGGAACAGTGGGTGGAGGAGTGGCAGATAAAGTTTAATTTGGATAAGTGTGATGTGCTGCATTTTGGAAAGGCAAATCAGTACAGGGTATATGCAGGTAATGGTATGTTTATGGGGGTGCGTTGCTGGACAACGAGACGTGTAGGTTCATAGTTCCTTGAAAGTTTATTTTCAGGTTGATAGGAAAGAGAAGAAGGCGTTTCGTTTGCCTGCCTTTACTTTTCAGTGTATTGAGAATAAGAGTTGTAAGGTCCCGTTGCGGCTGTATAGAATATTGGTTCGGCCATTTTATGAATATTACATGGAATTCTGGTCTCCCTACTTTAAGAAGGATGGAATGAAACTTGAGAGCGTTCAGAAATGATTCAAAATAATGTCATCACTTGAGGGTTTGAGGTATAGTGAGGCACTGAACTGCCTGGGGTTGTTTTCCCTGGAACGATTGTCACAGAGGAGGGAATATTTGTTTTTTTTTACATATAAAATCATGAGGACCTTGGAGAGGGTAATTAAGATTTTATTTTCCATTTGCTGGGGAATCCAGAAATAGAGGCAATGGCTCTAGGGTGAGGGGAAGGAATTCATAAGGACCTAAGGGGTCATTCTTTTACCCAGTACATGATGTGTATATGGAATGAGCTGCCAGAGGAAGTGACGAAGGCTGGCACATTTCGAATATTTATTGAATGTCCGGATGAGGATATAACCAGGAAAAATATCGAGGGAAATGGGTCAAATGGGACTTAAATGGACCTGGGATATCTGGTCAGCATAGATGAGTTGGAAAAGAGTGTCTGTTTCCATGTTGGACAACACTACGAGACACCAATAAGAGCATGGCTGAACTGTGATCTAACCCCTCATTCCTTCCTTTGTCCTTTACCTACAACATCTTCGTCCTCAATTCGATTTCAAACAGTAACACACTTCCCGTTGTGTTATGGAATACACATGGTCGTCGCCCTCATCCCTTGTGGCATGTCCTGCTACCGAGCACAGCATCTGATTTCAGGTCAGTATGCAGTACAGAAGGCACTCAGTGCCGGGGGCAAGTGTGAATTGAAAACATAAAATCGTTGATATCATCGATGAAATTCCAGTCTCTATCACCGTATTAATTAAACATGTGAATGTTATATTGTGAGTTGGAATAGAGAAAGCTGAATTTTACTTTCTGTCGCATTCTGTTCATCAATCAACATTATTTTTGGAGTGTTTCTGTTCCGTGAGGCGGAACACTCCCACCTTCTCAAGGGCTGATAAGAATGGGGGAATAAATGCTGAACCCAGCCAATGATGCCCACTTCTCATTACCGAATGAAAAAAAAAATTCCCTTTGTTTTGCTCAACACTCACTGCCTCTGCAGACAAAGCAAAACATCCTCACTTCCCTAGTCCCACGGCTCGATGACATTGGCAAAACATTCTAAAATTTGGTGTCACTATCCCATGAGCTCACTCTGATTTGTGTACAACAAAATGGAAAATAATATTTAATACTTAATAAATTGTGTAGTAAAAGGGAACTAGCTCCAACAACGCAGGGCTTGGATGTGTTCCTTGATTTCTCACTCACACAGGCACACGCAGACACGCACAGACACATACACACACACATTTTATCTCTGGTTAAACAATCCCTGAATGTCAGATTAACGCCGGACATCCACGCACCTGGCGCAGGCTCAAGACATACCTCCCCCCGGTGCTGAGTGGCTTTGGTACTGCATACTGACCTAAAATCAGATGCTGTGCTAGGTAGCAGGAAATACCTCAAGGGATGAGGACGACAAACATGTGTATCTTCAGAACAGCAATCTAAGAGGAAATCAGTGAGAAGCAAATAAAGAACTTGTTGTTGAATTTGTAGAGTAGTTCAGGCCTTGCTATGTGTGTGTTCCTGTCTGTGCGGCCTGCCATTGTGTTTGTCTGTGTCTGTGGATCTGAATATAAGATAATGAGAGTAGAGAGTGAATTTAACTCAGCACCTCTTGTCAGATTATCCATGCCTTTAAAACATGCATTGGGATTTCAGCTGTATAAAACTCCATGCTTTACCTGTCTGGAGATTTGTTGATGGCTCCAGTGTGGAGTGGTGTTTCCTCTGCATCTAACCCTGTGCTGGCCAGACCGTGGGGGTCGTTGGGGATACATTAAAGGTAGCCTTACAGTATATCCAACTCTATCCTGTCCCAAACCAGAAAGTGTTTGATGGGGACAGTGTAGGGGGATATTAACTATGGAACATAAGAACTATGCTAAGCCATTCCGCCCTGAAGCCTGATCTATCATTCGATGTGGTCATGGCTGATGTGTCCCCTCACTCCATGTTACTTCCTTTGGCACACACCCCTCAAGACCTTCACTGACTAAAAACATATGTGTCCGAGAGTTAAACTGAACAGCAGACCCGGCATCTTCGCTGTTTATGGCAGAGCATTCCAAATCTCTCTCATGCCTTGTGACTAAAAGCACTTCTTAAATCTCTCCTGAGGTCTCTGGGTATTCAGTCTCAGGCTCTGCTCCATCTCGTTCTACAATCTGCACACAGTAGACATTCTTCATCTCGGTGAAACATATATCAACCAATTGGCACATTGAAGGCTTTGATTAGATCGACCCTGAGTCTTTTCAATTTGAGCGGAAACATTTGTGCAATCTCTCCTCAGAATTTATCCCCTCAAGTCCAGGATCATTCTTCCTTCTAACAGTTTATTCCCGTTCTCCTGATCTATCAATATCTCTGTGTAATTTGGAGGGAGCACTGCACTGTTTGCAATGCTGCTTTACTTTAATCCTGTCCCAGTGCTCTGCCGACATTAGGATCTTATTATCGAGTCAAAAGTGAGGTCTGCAGATGCTGGAGATCAGAGCTGAAAATGTGTTGCTGGTTAAAGCACAGCAGGTCAGGCAGCATCCAAGGAACAGGAAATTCGACGTTTCGGGCCAGAGCCCTTCATCAGGAATGAGGAGAGTTTGCCAGGCAGGCTAAGATAAAAGGTAGGGAGCAGGGACTTGGGGGAGGGGCGATGGAGATGTGATAGGTGGAAGGAGGTCAAGGTGAGGGTGATAGGCTGGAGTGGGGTGGGGGCGGAGAGGCCAGGAAGAAGATTGCACGTTAGGAGGGCAGTGCTGAGTTCGAGGGAATCGACTGAGACAGGGTGGGGGGAGGGGAAATGAGGCAACTGGAGAAATCTGAGTTCATCCCTTGTGGGTGGAGGGTTCCCAGGCGGAAGATGAGGCGCTCTTCCTCCAACCGTCGTGTTGTTATGTTCTGCCAATGGAGGAGCCCAAGGATCTGCACGTCCTCGGTGGAGTGGGAGGGAGAGTTAAAGTGTTGAGCCACGGGGTGGTTGGGTTGGTTGGTCCGGGCGTCCCAGAAGTGTTCCGCAAGTAGGCGGCCCGTCTCCCCAATATAGAGGAGGCCACATCGGGTGCAGCGGATGCAATAGATGATGTGTATGGAGGTGCAGGTGAATTTGTTGCGTATATGAAAGGATCCCGTGGGGCCTTGGAGAGAAGTAAGGGAGGAGGTGTGGGCGCAAGTTTTACATTTCCTGCGGTTGCAGGGGAAGGTGCCGGGAGTGGAGGTTGGTTTGGTGAGGGGGTGTGGACCTGACGAGGGAGTCACGAAGGGAGTGGTCTTTGCGGAACGCTGATAGGGGAGGGGAGGGAAATATATCCCTGGTGGTGGGGTCCGTTTGGAGGTGGCGGAAAAGACGGCGGAAACCTGACGAGGGAAACCCATAACAGGCAACATCCTCGTAAATCTCCTCTTAAACCTTTCCAAAGCTTCCATATTCTTCCAATAATGTGGTGCCCACAACTGTACGCACTACTCCAAGCGTGGCTGCGACAGAGTTTTGTATAGGTGCAGCATGACTTCGAGGCTTCGAAACTCAATCCCTATACCAATACAAACTAACACAACGAATTCTTAACAACACTATCAAACTGGATGACAACTTTCAGGAATCTATGTACGTGGACAACAAGATCTCTATGCTCATTTATGCTCACCAAGAATCTTACCATGCTCCCAGTTCTCTTTATTATCACTGCTCTTTCCAAAGTGAATTATCTCACACTTTTCCACATTCAACTCCATTTGCCTCCTCTCAGCTCAGCTCTGGAGATTAGCTATGTCCGTCTGTAACCTGCAACATCACTCGGCACAGTCCACAGCTCCACTGACCTTAGTGTAATCCGAAATTTACAAACCCTTTCTGCAACACACTCACCTCGGTCATTTAAAAAAAATGACAAAGCACAATGTCCCCAAAACAGATTACTGTGGCATACCAGGAGTAGCTGTACTCTAGATTGAAAATTTCTATCAGCCACCATCCTCTGCCCTCTTTGAGCTTGTTGATTTCTGTTCTAAACCCATTAAATTAACTTTAAACCCATGCCTCCGTATTATGTATAATAGCTTACTATTGGGAAACTTATCAAACGCCTTATTAAAATCCATATACACCACATCAACTGTTTTACCGTCATCCATCTGTTTGGTTGGCATTTGAAAGAGCTCAATAAGCTTGTGAAGCACGAACTACCCTTCATAAAACCATGTTGACTATCATTAATTAACTTTATTCTTTCTTGATGGTTAGATATCCTATCTCTCATAACCTTTCTAATATGTTAACCATTTCAGCCAAAGTAAGGCTCACTGGTCTATGATTACCAGGGTTGTCTCTACTCTCCTCCCCTTCTTGAATAAGGGGACCGTATTTGCTATCCTCCAGCCTTCTTGCACTAGTCCTGAAGATAATAACGACATTACGATCAAAGCAAAAGGCTCTGCAATCTACTCCCTAACATCCCAGAGAATCCTATGATAAATCCCATCCAGCCCAGGAGAATGCTTTATCTTCACACTTTCCATAATTGCATACACCTCCTCCTTGTGAACCTCAATCTCATATAGTCTAATATCTTGAATCAGTGTATTCTGCTCGATAACAATGTCTTTTCCGAGTTGGAATGCTGAAGAAAAATATTCATTTGGTGCATTGCTGTGACTCCACTCACAACTTCCTATAACTATACGTGATGGTCCCTCATCTTTCTCTCGTGAAACCTTTATTCCTGATATACGTATTGAAAGCTTTGCGTTTACCTTGATCTTTCTGCCAACGCCTAGTTGCGCCCCCTTCTGGCTCTTCGTAGCTCTGTCACTGAGACCTTTCCAGGCTAACTTGCAATTTACAAATACCCACACTGAGCCTTCACGTCTGATCCTGTTATAAACTTACTTCTTCCTCTTGTGAAGAGATTCAACATCTTTAGGAAACCACGGCTCCCTGGCTCGACCACTGCCCTCCCTGACAGGTGCACATTTATCAAGGTCACGCAACAGCTGTTCTTTGAATGTTCTGCACATTTCAAATGTGTCAAACCCCAGCTTCCTTCCCCATCCTGTGCATCTTTAATCTCGCCTAGTCACATATAATTGTCTTTCCCCCAACAATAACTCTTCCCCGGCTTTATATACTTCTCTCTTTCCATCGCTAAAGTAAACGTAAACACATTGTGATCATTATCCTCAAAGCACTCACTTTTGTGTCACTATCCCATGAGGTCACTCTGATTTGTGTACAACAAAATGGAAAGTAGTATTTAATACTTAATAAATTGTGTAGTAAAGGGGTACGAGATCCAACAATGCAGGGCTCGGGTCTCTTACTCGATTTCTCACTCACACTGGCACACACAGACACGCACACACATATACACACACACATTATATCTCTGTTAAACAATCCCTGATGTCAGATTAACGCCAGACATACACACACCAGGGTCAGGCTCAAGACACACCTCCCAACGGCACTGAGTCGCTTCTGTACTGCATACTGACCTGAAAGGAGATGCTGTGCTCTGCAGCAGAACATGCCACAAGGAATGAGTACGGCCATGTGTATTCCATAACACAACGGTAAGTGTGTTACTGTTTGAAATCGAATTGGGGACGAAGATGTTGTAGGTAAGGGACAAAGGAAGGAAGGAGGGATTAGATCACAGTTCAGCCATGCTCTTATTGGTGTCTCGTAGTGTTGACCAACATGGAAACAGACACTTTTTTTCTAACTCATCCATGCTGACCAGATATCCCAGGATCATTTAAGTCCCATTTGGCCCATTTCCCTCGAAACACTTCCTGGTTATATACCCATCCAGACGTTCAATAAATGTTCGAAATGTACCAGCCTTCGCCACTTCCTCTGGCAGCTCATTCCATATACACATCATTCCTGCGTAAAAACTCAATACCCCTATGAATTCCTCCCCCTCACCATAAAGCCATTGCCTCTATTTCTGGATTCCCCCAGCCCATGGAAAATACAATCTTAATTACCCTCTCCAAGGCCCTCATCATTTTATAAATAAAAATAAAATGTTCCCTCCTCTTTGACAATCGTTACAGGGAAAACAGCCCCAGGCAGTTCAGTGTCTGACTAGACCTCAAAACCTCAAATGACGACATGATTGTGAATCTTTTCTGAACGCTTTCAAGTTTCATTACATCCTTCTGAAAGGAGGGAGACCAGAATTCCATGTAATATTCATAAAATGGCCGAACCAATATCCTGTACAGCTGCAGATGGGAGCTCACCACTCTTGTTCTCAATACACTGAAAAGTAAAGGCAAGGAAACGAAACGCCTTCTTCTCTGTCCTATCTACCTGAAAATACACTTTCAAGGAACTAGGAACCTACACTCCAACGTCTCGTTGACAAGCAACGCACCCCCATAAACATACCATTACCTGCATATACCCTGTACTGATTTGCCTTTCCAAAATGCGGCACGTCACATTTATCCAAATTAAACTTTATCTGCCACTCCTCCGCACACTGGTCCAACTGATCAAGTTCCCATTGTACTCTGAGATAACGGTCTTTGCTGTCCACTGCATCTCCAGTTTTGGTGACAGCTGTAAACTTCCGAACAATAACTCCTATGCTCACTTCCAAATCTTTAAAAAAAAATAACGAAAAACAGTGGACCCACCTCCGATTCCTTATGGCAAAACATTGGTCAGACGCCTCCAACCTGGAAAACAAACAACGAACACCACCGCCTCTCTTTTTCCTTGGAACCAATCCGAGATCGAAATAGCCAGTTATCCCTATATTCCATGTGATCCAACCATGCTAACGACTCTACCATATGAAATCTTGCAAAGGCATTACGAAAGATCCCAAAGATTACGTCCACCAATCTGCCCTCATCATTCATCTTCCGTTACTTCTTCAAAAAATTCAATCAAATTAGTGAGACATGACTTCTCAAGCATTAAGCAGTGTTGGCTATTCCGAATCAATCTTTGACATTCCAAATACTTGCATATCTTCTACCTCAGGATTCCTTCTGAAAACTAGCCCATCATTGATATTAGCTTTTTTTTGGTTTGTAGTTCCTTCCTACCTTTCTCAAATAGTGACACCACTTCGGTGAACAGCCAGTCATGTGGCACGTCACTTCTGACTATTGATGAAGCAAAGATCTCAGCAAAGTGCACAGAAATTATCTCTCCAGCTTCCCTCAGAGATCGAGAGTATACCTGATAAAGTGCTAGGTTTATCCACCTATATGCATTTTAAGACATCCAGCACCTGCTCATTTCTGATATGGACATTTTTCAAGACATCACTATCGATTTCCCCACCTTCCATTTTCTTCTTCATAGTAAACACTAATGCAAAACACTCGTTTAGAATATGCCCACCTCCTTCTGCGCCATTCATCGGCTGCATTGCTGACATTTAAGGGATCATACTCTCTCCGTAGTTAAGCTTTTGTCCTTCTTTTATTTATAATATGAACTTGGATTCTCATTAATCCTATTTGCCAATATTATCTCATGCCCCCTTTCCACACTCCTGATACCCCTCTCAAGTATATTCCGACGACCTTTATCCTCTGCTAATGATTCAATGGATCTCTGCTGCCAGTACCTGACAAATGTTTCCTTCTTTTTCTTAAGCACAACCTCAATTTCTCTAAAAATCAAATATTCCCTTTTTAGACGACCAATGTCCTTCACCCGAACAGGAACATACTGTCTCTGGATTCTCATTAACGAATTTTTGAAGGCTTCTCATTTTCCAACTGTTGCTTTACTGGCGAATATTCACCCCAAGTCAGCTTGGAAAAATTATTTCCTAATACTTTCAAAATTAGCATTCCTCCCCTTTTTCTTAGATTAGATTACTTACAGTGTGGAAACAGTCCCTTCGGCCCAACAAGTCCACACCGACGCGCAACCCACCCATACCCCTACATTTTACCCCTTACCTAACACTACGGGCAATGTAGCATGTCCAATTCACCTAACCCGCACATCTTTGGAATGTGGGAGGAAACCGGAGCACCCGGAGGAAACCCACGCAGAGAATGTGCAAACTCCACACAGTCAGTCACCTGAGTCGGGAATTGAACCCGGATCTCAGGTGCTGTGAGACAGCAGTGCTAACCACTGTGCCACCGTGCCGCCCACAACGTTAAGTTTTAGAACTGGTCTATATTTTCCCATCACTGTTGTTAAACAATCGAGTTATGGCCTCTGGCCCAACGTGCTCGCCCACTGACGTCTCAGTGACCTGCTCTGCAAAGTTTCCCAAGAGTAAGTTAAGTTATTCACTGTCTCTTGTCGGGATATCCACATAATTTATTAGAATATTTACTTACACACACTTGACAAATTCCTTTCCGTCTGAATCCTGAAAACTTGGCAATTTTAGTTTATGTTTGCAAGGTTAAAATCCCCTACCATTACCATTGTATTATTCTTCCAGATAACTAGGATCCCCTTGCAAGATTGTTTATCATTTTCCAGTTGATTATTGTAAGGTGTATAGTACAATGTCGATAAGGTAATCATTCCTTTCTCAGTTCCCGCTCCACATCCCTGGATGTGTTACCAAGTGCATCCTCATTAGGTACATAGAACATCAAACGTTATGTTCGCTGTGTCCCTTGATGTTGCGCCGACCAAACATCAATTAAAAGGGCTTAGTGATAAAATGTTGTGAGGGGCAGCACAGATGGAGGGAGCAGATAATGGTAATAAAAGGATGGGATGAGGTCACATGGCCCTGTGAGTCCAGAAATAAGCATTTTGTCACAGACAAGGCCGGACAAGACACGAGATAAACAGGAGTAATGAATACCGGTCTTAGGGAATTGGAGGATGTAAGCGGGGGCTGGGGGGTGGGGGTGGGGGGGCGGCGAACAATGAAATAAGAAAAAAAATGTAGGAACCAAATTATATAAATATCGAGTATTTGTTGAATTCAGTGTGTTTTGTCCCTGCCTTGTGGACATCACACCCACTTGCAAGTGTGAAATAAATGACACTACTGATTCAGATCTTGTCTCGGACTGAAATTATTGAAGTGAGTGAGCTTTGATTCTCACATAACCATGAGCCCAGTACTCTGTATTCCTGTTACTTCTTCCAAAGTGAATCACCTCACACTTTACCACACTAAAAATAATTTGCCAACTGTCTGCCCAGCTATCCAGCTCATCTATATCTCTCTGTAAAATACAACACCCTTCAACACGATCCACAACTCGACCAACCTTAGTGTCATCCGCAAATTTACTAACCCACACTTCGATGCTCTCATTCACGCCTTTTAAAAAAATGAAAAACAGTGGCCCGAGAACAGATCTTTGCAGAACGCCACTAATAACCAAACTCCAGGATGATTATTTCCCATCAACACTCACGATCTGTCTGCTTTAAGGTTGCTAATTTCTCATCCAAACTGCTACATCACCCTCAATCCCATGTCTCCGTGTTTGTGCAATAGCCTACAATGGGAAACTTACCAAACACTTTACTGAAATTCATATCTATGATATCAACCGCTTTACCACCAGCCACCTGCTTGGTCACCTTCTCAAATAATTCACTAACGCTCGTGAGGCACAAAACCCTTACTATCCCTAATGAACTTATTCATCTCTCGATGATGATAAATCCTATCTCTAACGGCCCTTTCCAAACTTTGCAGACAACCGAAGTAAGGCTCACAGGTCTATAATTTCCAAGGTTGTCTCTACTCCCCTTCTTGACCAAGGGAACAACAGTTGATATCCTCCAGTCTTCTGGCACGAATCTTGTAGAAAATGAGGATATAAAAATCAAAAACCAAAGGCTGGGCAATCTCCCCCTTGACTTCCCTGATGATCCTAGGATAAATCCTATCCAGCCCAGGGGACTTTTGTATTTTCATAGTTTCCAGAACGGGTAACACCTCCTCCTTAAGCACCGCAATCCCATCTGGTCTCGTAGTTTGTACTTCAGTATTATCCTCGCAAACATTGTCTTTTTCTAATGTGAATACTGACGAAACGTGTTCATTTAGAGCTTAATCTATCTCCTCTGACTCCACGCACCACTTTGCACTACTATGCTCCATTAGCCCTAATCATGCTCTCATCATTGTTTAATTCATGATGATGCTTTCGAAAGCCTTAGGGATTTCCATGATCAGCGAATGAATTATCCTGTCCCATACTGGTTTGTCTTAGGTGTATAATTGGATGTAATGCTATCCCTTATCATAAATGACACTCCCTGTCTTCTTTTGATCCATTTTCATAATATGCCTGAGTGTTCACCTGCTTTCTTTTTTTAGCGCTCTGCTTTAGGGAACATTTCTGGGACACCCACATGAAACAACCATACCGCCCTATGGCCCAACATTTCAACTATCCCACCAACTCAGTCGACGACATGCAGGTCCTGGGCCTCCTTCAATGCTGGTCCCTCACTACCCAACGCCAAGTGGAAGAACGCCTCATCTTCCGCCTTGGAACACTTCAACCACAGGGCATCAATGTGGACTTCATCAGTTTTCTCATTTCCCCTTCCCCCACCTTACTGCAGTTACCAACTTCCAGCTCAGCACCGTCGCTATGAGCTGTGCGACTGGCCTATCTTCTTTTCCACCTGTCCACTCCACCCTCCTCCCTGACCTATCACCTTCATCCCCACCCCCACTCACCTATTGTACCCTATGCTATTTTCAGCCCACTCCCACCCTCCTCTCATTTATCTCTCCACCTTTCAGGCACTCTGCCTGTATTCCTGATGAAGGGATTTTGCCCGAAACGTCGATTTCACTGCTCCTCGGATGCTGCCTGAACTGCTGTGCTTTTACAACACCACGGTACTCCCGAATCTGGTTTCCAGCATCTGCAGTCATTGTTTTTACCTTTGAGCGCATTGTGCACCCTGTCCGAGATATTCTTGATCCTGGCACCGGGGAGGCAACAAGCCATTCGCACGGTCCCCTGCAGAATGTTCGTACCTCTGAATTTAGAGGTTCCTATCACAAACAATCGCTTGGAGTCTGACATTCTACGTTACATTAAAGCCTGGCTTGGTGACAGAAACTTGACTGCTGGTGCGACATGCATCTGAGATCCATCTCGAGTACATCCCAAGCAGCATACGTCTTTGAGGTGGGGATAGCCACCAGAAACTCCAGCACTACCTGCCTCTTCTTCCAAACTTTAATAGACGTAACCCAACTACATGACCGTATCTGCAGATTTTCTCCCTTACTATAACTGCTATGCTCCTGTAAATTATTCACTGCCTCTAACTGCCATTCCAGCTGATCAAAATAATCTAATTGAATTCATAACCAAATATTCTTACGGCCAACATACTCAACAGTAGCATGAAAACTCTCCCTCACCCTCACACCGTAGGGGAAGGGCACATCACTCTCCCAAAGGCAATGTTTGCACCTGAACAATCTATAGGGACAAGAAATAGCACAGTCTTACTGCTCTAATAAAGCACTGCTCCAGTCAACTTCAGTATCCATATTTTGTATTTTTAGATTGAATCAAGAGGCAGAACTCAATAAACATATCATCACAAAGAACCCACTCTATTCACTATTGGAGACCTCCAAAAAAAGGGCAGTGAGATTTCACTTAAAATATTTTAAAAACTATGCACTAAGCTGCTCCTTGACTGCGAGCTCTCTCTCGCAGGTCCCTTCAAGTGCATCTTGGAATTTGACTGTTGATTAATTTTTCATAGACACACTACGATGTCCAAATATACTTCCCTGAAACAGCTGTGTCAAACAGTTGTGTCGGTTTCTTTCTGTTTTAGTACTTTGAGCACGAGGTTTTTGCCTTTGTCTCTCTGTCTTTTTGAAAAGTGTCAATTTTATTCTAATCTTTCTTTTCCCAAAAATTCCCAAAACAACGCAACAGCTTCAACAACAGTAATTGCTGCTCCTGGAATTTGTGAAAATGACCTCTAGTAGTTAAATATCTAAAAAAAAGGATGAGATAATACAGCAACATTTTCCGGTCCACTGTCTCAGATTACATAAATCATGAGAAAAATAAACAAACGAAGGAACAGATATCTGGATCAAGCCGGAGGAACTGAATGGAAACGAGGTAACTCTGGAAACACATTTATGATTTAAAAACATATTTTATACAGGATGCCATTTATTTTTCTTTAATTGGAAGATGCTCATGTTTTTGTAATTTGTCCAGCTGTGTGGATCCGAGAGTTCTTGGAGAAAGGGTTTCCCACTCTGCCCTGCGGAGAACGATTATAGATTCACCAGATAGGTTATCTTTGTGACAGCTTCACTTGCTGTGCAGTGATTGCTTGGGAGATTTTTTTTCTGGGGCATGAATCATTCCTTTTTTGGTTTGGGCTATGTTGTTCAGCTTTCTATATTCTGCTGCTCATTGCTGTCAGCAGTTTACTTTAACTTTGTTCCTCTCGTCTCTTCCGTGTTGCTCCTTGGATGGAGTCATTTCTTTCTCATTGGAAAAAAAACAACAAAATCCTGTTGCTACTCCTTTTTTTCCTCCTTTCGTTCATTCCTCACGTGGACATCTCGTTCCATTATCTGTTGCATCTCATATTGGTTCTCAGTCACTTGGATTTATTCATCAATTGAATTGTTTTTATAACTGGATATTTCACGGCATACTTTAACTGATCTCTAAAGTTTTTCTGTGTCACCACATAAATAACTGCATTTGTGCAGCAACTTAGGCCCCGCAGCATGTATGCAATTTGTTCAAAGAGATCAAAATTATCCACGTAATAACCAGCTTCAAACATATATAAAATATACACAAACCAGAGAAGGATAAAATTGGCGGATATGGCAAAGAGTAAAATCACAGATTTCTTTCTGCTGTCTATCTCTGAGTCAATCTCTGTTTTTGTCTGACCCCTCAGCCCTTTACGTGCCTTAACTGCCTCAAAGATGTGTCTGACCGTCAGAAAGTTGAGGAAGACAATAAAAATGAATGGGAGACATGGTCATAAAATTATTTCAACATATGCAAAACTCACCCAATGTACATTGTCATAAAAACTGTCTTTGATGTAACAAAACCATGGAATGTTATTGATGATCCTTCCGGATTCATATTTGAAATAATTGGGAATATTCTTTAAAGAGAAGAAAATGCAGATTGTTGCTAGAACTCTCATTGCTGTTTTCGCTGTGCAATACTGAGATTTCATCTGATGAATACAAATGGCTACAAATCGATCAAATGTAAAAGAAACAGTGAACCAGACAGAACAATCCACAGTAAAGTAGCTCAGGACGTTGAGAACACTACAAACAGGAGTGATGTCCAGAAAAGACAGCGGATAATAATAGTAAGAAAACCTAACAAATATGATGTCAAAAATAATGAAAAGTAGATAAGACACTGCCATGGCTACGAGATAGCGAGTGGAACACGTTGACAGGCCACACTTGCTCCGAGATAGACATGCAATTGCCACCAGACTAACTGTAAGATGAAAGAAAATAGATTTGAAATGATTAATTGAATTTTCTAGATTAATGTTGAATTTTAGAACTCAGGTTTCTTTTTGTTCTGTACAATGTCATGATAACCATTACAGTAGCTTCTCTCAAGTGAAATAACTTGCAGTTTCAAAAGACAAACAGAATCACATGGGCAGAAAATTAATCTCAGGAACACGACCAGGTACTCAATACGTCTTTTTGGGTGCGGTGGAGGGGTGGGTCGGGAGAAGGTATTTATTTTGCTTTGCAGTTTACTCTGTCTAGCTGTAGTTTCCCATAACAAAGCACTCACAAAAACAAAACACCCGGAATCATTAGAACACCGATTCGGAGACTCTTGATTGGCAACTGTTTTCACACAGAAGTGATTCAGTTTTGTAATGAACTGCCACAGGAATTTATAAATACCGGTACAGATGTAATAATCAAAAGGCGTTTGGACAGGTACATGAATAGTAAATGCATGAAGGGTTTGGGATGGCACAGTGATTCAGTGGCTTGCACTGCTGTCTCACAGTACAAGGGAGTCAGGTTAGATTCCAGCCTCACTGCAAATGTCTATGTGGAGTTTACACGTTTTCCCCGTGTTTTACGTCAGTTTCTGCTGGATGCACCAACTTCCTACAAAAGTCCAAAAATGCACATGGCTGGTGGAATGATTGTGCTGAACCTTCCCTGGTGTTCAGGGATGTGTAGGTTTGGTGCGTTAGCCGTTGGAAATGCACGGGATAACGTCGGGGGATCGGATGTGGACTTGCAGGACTGAGCTGCCTGTTTCCACACGATGTGGATTCTTTGAAATGCAGAACTTAGTCGGCATGGACAAGTTGGACTGATAAGTGCGTTTCAATTATACAACTCTATGATGCTCATCGTGCATTCAGGGATTGTAATGGCATTGTAAGTCAATGCGTGTTTGGTAGATTCTTACTGCTTAAGATTATTATTGTCTGGTATTTGCGGCATGGGAATGCTATTTATCAATGACCATACCAAGCTGGATGCTATCATGAAGTTTTAGGACACAAATATCTTCATTATACAAAGAGGTGCAAACTGTGCTGAACATGGTGTAATTGTGTGGAAACATCTTTGCTTTGGACATGACAAGTGGAGGGAAGGGCATTGATGAGGCAACTGCAGAGTTCGGGGCCAAGTACACGACCTTGCAGAATTCATGCATCAATGTGTGACAGCTGAGATGATTGTCCTTTTAGTGCCAGAACCATCTTACCTGTAGGCAGTGGAATGATAAAGAGAGTTGTAATTTCTTTGACTCCAGTTTGTTAAAGGCTTCCTGTTGTCAGTGTATGTTTATAATTTATACGTTAAGAAGCGGAGATTTTATTTCAGTTAATAGAAAACTATAAAAATAGGAACTTCTGATTCAGGAATAAATATTTTGTAATTGCAAGTCAAACAATCCAGAGAGTGTCGCACTTTAGAGTTTAACACTTGGTTATGTTGAATGGTCAGTAGGTGTGGAACAAAAATGGGGTTTGTGTGATGAGGTTGGACATCTGGCAGAATCATAACGTTTATCATTATCATACGAAAAGAAGACAAATGTTCTTTACTTGGAAAATTAGATCTATGAGCTCTGCCATTAACATGAATTATGTAGACGACCAGCAGAATCTCACGAATATGCCTGAAGTTAAAGATCTTGTTCACGATTTTCTGTATTATTATACAACATTCTTCATTGTATTCTCTTTCTTTTCAATAATCCTCTCTAAATCAACTATTTATCACAGCCATAATATTACAAGTGCTGATGCCCATTATTTATTGCATCAGAATATTTTCCTACTAAATTTATTTTGCTTTTTCATAATATTGCCTTAAAACTAACTGGAGCAACGACCTTAACAAAACCTCTCCCTCCCAAGGAGGACGCACATCACAAAGTAATGGACAGTGATCATTTAAAAAAAATCAACCACGCTTAGATTATGAATAACCGATTCATAATTGTTAACCAATTGTTAACCGCTTGTTAATCAAAATCTTAACAGATACAGGTGCGAAACAGTTTTAACACTTGTTCGTGCAGACCCTTCATTATAAACGTCTAGACAAAGAAATGTAGTAGCCATGATACAGGCTTGCCCTAAACTTGCTGGAATATCAATCAGTCCAAAAGATTTTTTAAGTAAACATGATTGGTCCATCGGACAAATGAGTGAATTGACATTGCTATTCTGTTATTTTCACGATATGCGAATGAGTCACATATATGTACCCCCAATCGAACATTTAACTTTGCAAACTTAGTACCAAATATACACATCAACGATTTATCAAATTTGCATTCAATCGTATTTACAATCTACAAGGACAACTTCATCAGTGAACACATCAGAAATTAGAAATGAAAGAAGCATTCCACATTTACAGTCAAATTATGGTTGTCGTTATGAATGTAGTCAGTATTCACTTGAATTCGGTTCACCACAAACAGTTCAATTCTATATTCATAGATGCTCCTACATACACAAAGCCACTGGGGCAAGGTGTCCCCCTCCATTAAGGGGCGGCACGGTGGCACAGTGGTTAGTACTGCTGCCTCACAGCGACAGGGACCTGGGTTCAATTCCCGCCTCAGGTGACTGACTGAGTGGAGTTTGCACATTCTCCCCGTGTCTGCGTGGGTTTCCTTCCACAGTCCAAAGATGTGCGGGTCAGGTGAATTGGCCATGCTAAATTGTCCGTAGTGTCAGGTAAGGGGTATATGTAGGGGTATGGGTGGGTTGTCGCTTCGGCGGGTCGGTGTGGACTTGTTGGGTCGAAGGGCCTGTTTCCACACTGTAAGTAATCTAATCTAATCAAAATTTCGTAACCCACACTCAGTATCTTTTTACTTTGAATTCCAAGACTTACCAGGAACTCCAACAACAGCAATGATGGTGTAGTAAACTTTTGCGACCATTTGCCTTGGAAGATGCATTTTATTGTTTTTGGCACTAACTCTCCCTTGCTGTAGCTGTTAATCTGTTGGAATTGGAGGTAATACAGTTTCAGAGACTTGACTTTATATTGTGTGGTATATCCACTGGGAAATTACGATGGCACTTTCAACGTTTTAATCATTTTCAACAACAAAATTATCCCAACAGGAACACTTTAATGATGTTTTTCACTAAGTCAATTTGAATAGCCCAATTTCTGAATTAATTGAATCCTCTTGGGTCTCAAGTGCGAATTGCAGGTTGTCTTCAAACAACAAGACTTGCTTTATTTCTCTCACAATTAGTCCTAAAAATATAATTTTTTGACTTCTTTTCACTGAGGACAGTTGTTGTTGCTGAGTCTATTCAGTCATTCAATGCCTCTCGTTGTAGAGTTCGTTGATGTGTTCTACTCAACATGGTAATATTGTTGCTTTCCTTTTACTTCACTTTTGCAACTCGTTTGGCGAAATTTATCTGTGAATGAATTATCTGAATCAGAACCAGAAGTTCGTAGTAACCATCACAACAGCTTGAACGTACAGTAGTTAATATTTCTTCAAAACGAAGATAAAAATTAGTTAGGTTCAATTTAGGTGAATTGGCCATGCTAAATTGCCCGTATTGTCAGATGAAAGGTAAATGTATTGGAATAGCTTTAAGTGGGTTGCTCTTCGGAGGGTCAGTGTGGACTTGTTTGGCCGTAGGGCCTGTTTCCACACTGTAAATCGTCTAACCTCATCTAAAAACAGAAAGTAATTCAGAAAGTTAACTTACAAATCATTGAATAACAACATCCTATGGGATAGACTTGACTCATTGATCTGTCGTGTTTGGAACTCGAAAATTATATTATAAACTACACGAGTCCCATTTCAAAACTTACTCCATTGCCTTGATTGTCATTCAATAACTTTTTAAAGATTTTGAAGATTCACAACTCAACCGACCGTCCTCTGGGTGTCATCTTCCCTTTGAACCTCGAGCCTTTCAGCTAACAAATGGACCACATTGCTATTGGATCTTCAGAGAAGGGGAAAAAAACTGCTTTAGATTCCCCCAATCCATGTCCCTCATCGTCTTATCCTCTTATCTCTACTCGTAAGATCACAACTCGACCTTATCCAGAATCTGTCTTCACAACTAAACTGCTACTCTCCCAGCAACATTTTCACGAATGTCTTTGTGCACCCTGTCTAATGCAATCACACCCCTTCTTATCATACAGTGACCAGGACTGCACACAAATCTCCAATTGTGACTGAACCAAAGTCCTCCAGAGCACCAAAGTATATCCCTGATGGTAAATATATATTTTTCACTGAACCATGAACCACTTCTGCCACATTGAGGGATCTTTATTTCCTCTGAGCTTCCTCGTATCCCACCACTCATTGAGTACTGTCTTGTCTTGTGCCTCCTGGCAAGAAGCATCATCTCACATTTATCAAAGTTAAATATCATCTACCACTCACATGCCCAACTGACAAATGTGTCTGTTTCTATCTGTAACCTGAGATTATCTTCCTCACTAACAATCACCCTGTGAATATTTGTATCATCAAATTTACTTATCACCCTAATCTTCCCCTCTGTTTGTCCCACCAACCAGCCTCACCACTAACAAACAGCACATATACGCATTTGAATGTAAAGTATGCTAACATGTCTCTACTTATTACCTTACTTACTGCGGTCAAGTATTTCCCTCTGCTCTTTTACAGTTCCTTCAAACTCAGCAAACACAATAACACTCCTGAATGAGAAGCAAAGGAGTTGGTCTCATAATTCATCACAAACAGTTCAGATAAATGTAGCTGACAGGTAGAAGTAAGTTTGGAGTGAACATAGCAGGACTCGGTCGTAGAAAAGGCAAATATACAATTAATGAAGCCAGAAGTTAAAGAGGTTAATATTTATTGGAGAGTGGATATAGCAAGAGATTTGGGGGATGTGGGAAGCTGAGGTGTTTACGATGTTGACCAAAGCAAGATCACCTGAGTCTGAGCTGAGTGATATTTGATGAATCTCAGGATGAGGTGGTAGAAAGACAGTGCTCCAAAATATGTGAGAAATGAAGCAATGTTATTAGTGAAGCAGTAAGTGATCCTGCAAATAGAGAGAAATCCATCCCTGCCTAACTGGTAGACTGTCCCAGGCTCTGTACTACATATAGCCTTACTGGTAAATAAGGGATATCAGTCTCCAGATTTAGGCCCTATGGCCAGGCATGTAGAAACAATTAGGGAATGGTATACGCTCACGAAAGGGGTTTGGGAACCAAGGGATGGCAGCTAAATGAAAACACTAGCGTGCTGCAACATGACAGGGAATCCAAAGTAAGCCAAGGTAACAACCCAGCGGAGCATGTCAGTGACAGTGGAGGAAGGTGATCAATATGGTAATGAGCAATTGGATACAGTACCAGGCAATTTGCGGTCGCAACATGATACAGATTGGGGGAGAGTGAAATCAGCTGGACCAGTGGAAATAAGATTGAAAGCAGGAGCTGCGACATTAGTGAAGTTTATAACAAATGAAGATATCTCAAGCGTTGGTATACCATCGGAAATCAGCTCAGAGAATGAGTCTGCCTTCATTCAGAACCTAGTTAATTTGATGCTGCATTCTTTGAAAGTCAAACAGAGATTTGGATGAGTATATCATCCCCAGTCACAGGGTATGATGGAAAGAATTCATGGGACATTGACAGCCAAATTAAACAAGATCTGCACAAGCACCAACCTTAATTGGATTGATGTGCTGCCGCTGGCTTTACAATCTATCACTACATGAGATGCTCACTCCGCTTGAGATGCTCACAGGTAGACCTATGCCAGTGCCCAGGTGGAGAGGCTCACACAAAGGGCTTCCTTGAAGCAGTTAAACTCAGAACTTAAGCAATGTATGCAGCAGCAACCTATGATACATGAGACTATCCACTTGCTGGAAATACAAAGGGAACTGACAGCTGTCAACGAGGAAGGACCGAGCAAGCCCGGGGATTGTGTATGCGTGCGGTATTTCGAAGATGCTGAAATGAGTCAAGGAGAGAGAACATTCTTAGAGACTAAGACATCATCTACCGACATACATGTGGAAGGACGACACATATGCTACCACCTTAATCATTCTACTAAAGCTCTCTCACCAGCACAAATTAACTATAACACTGGGGTAAGTGGAGTTAAGTCTGAAAAACATGGACACGGGTAGGGCACACAGGAGGCTGGTACTCCTCCATAGGGTTCTGAACAAGGTACAGGTAAAGTTCTTGGGAATCCTGATCATTCCAGAAATGATACGAATGGAGATGTCGAGAACAGTCCTCCTGGCAGCAAGGATGCGGAGACATGGTTGGGGGGGGGGGGGGGGGGGGGGGGGCGGGGAGATGACCCTGATAACCACCTCTCTAATGCCAGGCCTGAATAATCAGACTTGAAGACTATTAACTTGGCAGACCTGGACAGTTAATGCCAGGGTTACTTTGCTGCCCCAGCATGGGTACGCACCCGTGACAATGACTGGTATCAATCGGCAAACTACACCGTCCCAGTCATGACTAGAAGGGATGACTTCTCGTGTACTAAGTTAACTCCCTCATACTATGTTGTCCATATGACCTTTAACCTGAGCATCTGTCCTGAATGGTGTTTGCAGCACTCCAGCCGACCCCTTTACCCGAATAATTCATCAATTTACAGGTATCCCCTTGCTCCCATTTGGAGCCTGCTACTTCAGGTCACTACATTCTATCAGCAGAATGACGTGGGCTGGCAGCAACTCCAACGGTGGTGTTCATATAGTACCCCGTGGTTCACAGGTAAGAGTAATTACACGTTTCCCGAGTCTGCTTTCAGGAAACCGGAACGGTTGTGTTTTGAAAGCTTTAAGTGAAACGGCTCCACACTAGTTTACTACTTTGTGGGTCTTTGTGGGAATACGATTCAAATGGAGGTGGACACGACATTTGGAGCTGTTTTAAATTCTCAACGTGTCCCACTGGCAGATACTCACTGGCTGGGAGGTAAGAAAGAAGGGTGGTGCATGACGCTGCCCAATGACTGGAGTGGCAGCTTTGCCAGTGTAATGCTCCGACACAAGGTAGTTATACCACCACACGCAGCTTGAGGCTACATTACAGTCGCCGAACTAAGCGACGGTATGTCCCTGACCTGACATTTCATATTGATAGTATAGGACAGCCAAAAGGTTTTCCTAACGAGTTTAAGGTCCGCAATTAAATTGACGCCGGCTGGGAAGCTCTTCTCCCAATGATGGGGATGAGCAAGAATGCTGAATGGATTAATTACATTTATTACAAAAAGCAGAGATTTATCAATTATACTGATGATGCCGTTGTGGCCTTCGGAGAACAATTGGATGCTACCACTAAAATCACATGACAAAACAGACAGGCCTTAGATTGGATGCAGTAAGAAAAAGGCGGAGTTCGTGTGATGTTTGGGGAACATTGCTGTACCTTTATATCTAACAACACTTGCTCTGGGGGATCTTTGACTGAAGCAATGGAAAAACTAAACAATCTAAGAAGGGAGATAAAAATAAAAACAATGCTGGGTTTGGTAGTCAGGCTTTATATTGGCTGAATACTATATTAGGGTCTTGGGGAGCATGGTGTGTCAAGATTGGACTTACTGTACGTGCAGTTTTGCTTAATGTCGCCTTCATCTTTTGTTGTGCTCTATCTTTTATTCAGTCCTTTTTAGTTCACGTCACTGCACGGCAACTTGTGATCATTTCAGATACCCCAGCAAAAGTTTACTCCTCAGGTGGAACCCCACTGTTAGATGGTTATGATCTTACAACTGCCACAGTACAAGGAATATGCCCACGTGGGGACTGCGATGATACTTCTGAAGAACGCAGTGCGGGTCCAAGATTGTGAGGGATCTTGGGTCTTTTTTTTCCTTTTTTGCTTACTGGAGGGCAGGATTTTGGCCCAAGGGACCTCAGGAATGGAGGAAGAAACCTTTATGTTTCCGACTCCGAAAATTATTTTGTCCATGTTGGGATATATATTTCTGGTATTGGGCATAAGTGACGCTAAGCTTATTGTCTTCGTTCCATGGGTGAGACCAGTAGGTCTCAATGGGGGAAATATGGAAAACAAAGAACATGAAAGCATGGGAAGAGATAAAGCATGAAGACCACTTGCATCTGTATTCTGTGGAAGGCAGAGGCAGGATGGGATAACCATAATGGAGCATTCTTACAGCAATTAGCAGAGTAAAGTTAAGGCTGAAAGGTCACTCGGGCACGATGAGATAACACAAGTAATAAAGCCAGTTTCTCTGTTAAGTGTTATTATGACAGGATTGGGACTCGAAATATTTGGAACATGACATTAAACTAGCTAATTAAACGTTACTAGAGTGAGCTTCAGACTGGAGACTATTGTAACAGATGGAATAGTTAAATGACTATCATGATAGGTTATTCTGTAATTGAAGATCACTGTAGCAGAGTTACCAATAAATATCTAACGGTGACATTAGAATAACATTTAGTAGAATGTACAAATTAGGTGATAATGGGAACTAACTGCACTGGTTTATTGTGTACCTAGACTGAGGTACTTGATTAATGTAGTTGGACATGCTCATGAGCTAACAGATACATGATTAAAAAATATAAAAATCCACGGACCCCGAGGTCGGTGGGCTTTCGAGAATCAGCTTTCTCGTTGTGACGGTTTTTTTGTTTGCAAATAAAAGGCCTACTTCTTGTAGAACTCACTGCATCTCCTGGTGGTTCTCTATATTTTCTCCAAAACAGTGTTCGACAAGGTTCCTCGAATGCTCAGCCATAGACTGTGGAGCAAGGTTAGATCACATTGAATGCAGTATATTCAGCCTCTCCCCATCTCTCAAACCTTCAACCCTGGCAGCATCCTTGGAAATCTTTTCTGAACCCTTTCAAATATTGTTGCCAAACATCTCAATTTCATTAAGGATTTTGATAAGATTCTCCACAGTAGGCTATCACAGATAATACGGAGGCATGGAATTGAGGGTGATCGAGCGGTTTCGATCATTAATTGGTTTGCTGTAACAAGACAGAGGGTGGTGTTGTTGGGAATTGTTTCCTCATGGAGTTCAGTTACTAGTGGGGTATTGCAAGGATCTGTTTTGATGCCACTGCTGTTGATCAGTTTTATAAATGATGTGGATGAGGGTATAGAAGCCTTGGTTAGTACATTTGTGGACGACATTAATGTTGGTGGAGGTGCAGATAGTGCCAAATGATGTTGTAGGTTACAGTGAGACATAGATAAGCTGCAGAGCTGGGCTGAGAGCTGACAAATGGAGGTTAATTTGGAAAAGTGGGAGGTGATCCACTTTAGAAGGAGTAACAGAAATACAGAATACTGAGCTAATGGTAAGATTCTTGGTAGTGTGGAAGAGCAGAGAGATCTCAGTGTCCATGTTAGAGACCTGAAAATGTCCATCCAGGTTGAAGGGTTGTTGACATTTCATACGTGTGTTAGCTTTTAATAATAGAGGGATTGAGTTTTGGAGCCATGAGGTCATGTTGCAGGTGTAAAAAACTCTGGTGTGGCCATACTTGGAGTGCTGCGCCCAGTTCTGCTCACTGCATTATAGGAAGGATGTGGAAGCTTTGGAAATGGTGCAGAGGATATTTATCAGGATGTTGCCTGGTACAGAGGGAAGGTCTTATGAAGTCGGCTGAGGGACTTAATGCTGTTTTCCTTGGAGAGAAGACGCTTAAAAAGTGACCTGACAGAGGCACACACGATGATCGGAGGAATAGATAGGACAGACAGTGAGAGCCTTTTTCCTTGGATGGTAATTGCTACCACAAGGGGGCATCGTTCAAAGTGAGGGGTGATACATATAGGCCAGATATGAGAGATAGATTCTTTATTCAGAGAGTAGTTAGGGCATGGAATGCACTGCCAACTTCAGTAGAGGACTCGCCAATTTTAATTCTGCTCGATGCAGTATTCCATTGCGGAACATTCTCTACATCTTAACGAGTATTCTGCGTCACACCTTCTGATATTAAACTCAGTATTCTCCACTGCAGCCAGCTTTTCACGGATTTCCTGGTGTCGGCTCTGATCTTCATTATCGGCAAATATTTTACTGAAGACAAAATAGTTGTGAATGTCTGGTTCAGTCCATATGTCCCGAAATGGGAACTTTGCAAGGCAGGGATGATCTCACAATTCCCCGTGTTACTGAAACAGTGATCTAGACATGGGCTGTAGGTGCTGTAGAGAATGATACAGCCCACTGGCTGGTTATTGTGCTTACTCAGCAGAGTTTGGAAAAGCTGAGCCGCGGTGCGGTTCCCGTTGATCTGGGCGAGGTTCAGCAATTGAGTTTCTGGGCAACGACTGCCGCTGTTCGGAAAGACTGCGAGGAAATTTCCACCGAGGGAGTTCAGGAAAATGTTCACATCGACGGTAATGAAAGGATCTATTGACCTGCTGGGATTCAAGTCTACATCACTGTTGGTCTTTCCGCACTGGGAAGCAGGGAGAGCCACCAGGAAGGCGAAGTGTTCTCTCCCATAATCGGTCACCTGGTGCCCGCTGCTCTGCGGAAACTGAAAGAGGTAAAGTTAGGGTGTGTCAAGGAACAGACTTTGAGGAAAACATTCTCTTTGCAGTGTCAGTGGGCACAGTTTGAGATGAGGTACTTGGAACAATGCCCATCATATTAAAGAATACATGAAACCCTGCAATTCACATTTCATTTTCATGCATGGGATGGTCAATTTTGATGTACTTCGTATCCCTACCCCAGTGTTGTAGTAAATTCTGGGATCAGTGAGAGGTTTAACGAGAAAATCAGGGTAATTGACAGAGAGAAGAACAATGTTACTTATTTTTGTACAAGTCCTCCAGCAATGAATCAGAGAATGCCACAAGCCTTCTTGATAACTCGCTGTCACTTGAATTTGAGTTACTTTGACTGATGCACTATTTGATGCCGCATGATACACGGAATGGTTAAAAATAAATAGAGACTGGGAGAGAGAAAGAGAGAGAGAGAATGAGAGCTACAGGTGCAATAATTGGTAGCTGGAGGTTGGGAAAATCCTGGAAGAATTGTTAACCGGATAAAATGTTTCGGGCATCCCGAGACAAACAGAACAAAAGACTTGCAGACTGACAGGAAATGGGAATAATAGCAAAGGAGGCAGAAGGCGACAAAGGGAAACTGAGAGGTGAGTGAGATGATTCAGTAAACAGTGAAATGTTGCCTGTGTGGGGTATTTGGACTGTCTCTTCAAACCTCACTCCGATGTATTTCACTGTTTACTTTATTACGGGGACAGCGGCTGCTATCGATTTCACTGTTAGAGATATGGCCTCGGGAAATCTGGTAATAGTTTCCCTGGACGTCCCTTCCTCTGGGAGTAATGTAAGTCCTGGTTAATAGGTTCAGACTTATTTCCCACAGCTACAGAGCACTTCCTATACCTGCCGTGTCCTCGCCATTTATTACCAGCCTGCTCCAGGCAACAAGGCTCTGACTTGACCTCAGATTGAGCACAGCCCCCAGCTTACAGAGATGGTCAGGTAAGATCTGTTTCACTGAGACGTATCGATGGACAAGCACATTCAAGGTTTGGTTGTATAAGTGCAACTGTGAGCATCTCAAGCGGTGTGAGCATCTCATGTAGTGTTAGATTGTAAAGCCAAAGGCATCACGTCAATCCAATTAAGGTTGGTGCTTGCACAGATCTTGTTTAATTTGGCTGTCAATGTCCCATGAATACTTTCCACCATACCCTAAGACTGGGGATGATATACACCTCCAAATCTCTGCTTGATTTTCAAAGAATGCAGCATCAAGTTAACTACGTTCTGAATGAAGATAGACTCACTCTCTGAGCTGATTTCCGACGGTATACCAATCCTTGAGATACATTGATTCATCATAAATGTCACTAATGTCCCAGCACCTGCTTTCAACCTTATGTCCACTGGTCCAGCTGATTTCACTCTCCCCCATCTGTATCATGTTGCGACCACAAATTGCCTGGTACTGTATCCAATTGTTCATTACCATATTGATCATCTTCCTCCACTGTCACTGGCATGCTCCGCTGGATTGTTACCTTGGCTTCCTATAGATTCCTTATCAAGCTGCAGCACGCTAGTGTTTTAATATTGCTGCCATCCCTGGGTTCCCAAACCCCTGGCGTGAGCATATACTAATCCCTAACTGTTTCTACATGCCTGGCCATAAGGTCTAAATCTTTACATTGATATCCCTTGTTAACATGCAGTGCAAGGCGTGGTACACTCTACTATTTTGGCAGGGATGGAGTTCTCTCTATTTGCAGGATCACTTCCTGCTTCTCTAATAACATTGCTTCGCTTCTCAAATTTTGAGGAGCTCTGTCTTTCTACTGCCATTGTCTATCTAACACCTCATCCTGACATTCATCAAATATCACTGTGTAGTCCAACTCAGACTTAGGTGGTCTTGCTTTAGTCAGCATCGTAAACACCTCTGCTTCCCACATCCCACATTTTTTTTTAATATCGTTTGCTATATTCCCGATCCAATATCGTGAACATCTTAAACTTCTGGCATCATTAATTGTATATTGGCCGTTTCTACGACTACGTGCTGCTATGTGCACTCCACACTTACTTCTAACTGTCACCTATGTTTATTTGAACTGTTTGTGAATAATTATGAGAACATCTCCTTTGCTTCTCATTGAGGTGGGTTAGTGTATTTGCTGAGTTTGAAGGAACTGTAAAAGAGCAGAGGGAAATTCTTACCCACAGTAAGTAAGGTAATAAGTAGAAACATGTTAGCATAGTTAAAATTCAAATGCGTATATGTGCTGTGTGTTAGTGGTGAGGCTGGTTTGTGGGATAAACAGAGGGTAAGTTTAGGGATGAGAAGTAAGTTTGATGATACAAATATTCACAGGGTGAATGGTAGTGAGGAAGATAATCTCAGGTTACAGATAGAAACAGACAAATTTGTCAGTTGGGCATGTGAGTGGTAGATGAAATTTAACTTTGATAAATGTGAGATGATGCTTCTTGCCAGGAGTCACAAGACAAGACAGTACTCAATGAGTGGTGGGATACGAGGAAGCTCAGAGGAAATAAAGATCCATCAATGTGGCAGAAGTGGTTAATGGTTCAGTGAAAAAGGTATCTTTACCAGCAGAGATTTCCTTTGATGCTCTGGAGGACTTTGGTTCAGACACAATTGGAGTTTTGTGCGCAGTTCTGGTCACTTTACGATAAAAAGCATGTGATTGCTTTAGACAGGGTGCACAAAGACATTCGTGAAAATGTTGCTGGGAGATTAGCAGTTTAGTTGTGAACGTAGATTCTGTATAAGGTCGAGTTGCTATCTAACGAGTAGAGATAAGAGGATAAGACTATGGGGGGCATTTATTGTGGGAATCTAAAGCAGTTTTGCCCCTTCTCTGAGATCCAATAGCAATGTGGCCCATTTTTTTTAGTTGAAAGGCTTAAGGTTCAAAGGAA
The DNA here is from genome assembly GCF_020745735.1 of Hemiscyllium ocellatum. Classification (NCBI taxonomy): domain Eukaryota; kingdom Metazoa; phylum Chordata; class Chondrichthyes; order Orectolobiformes; family Hemiscylliidae; genus Hemiscyllium; species Hemiscyllium ocellatum. Next base: position 7,061,068 of record NC_083451.1, read on the forward strand.
AGATGACACCCAGAGGACGGTCGGTTGAGTTGGCAATCTTAAAATCTTTAAAAATAATTGAGTGACAATCAAGACAATGGAGTAAGATTTCAAATGGGAATCGTGTAGTTTATAATATAATTTTCGAGTTACAAACACGATGGATCGATGAGTCAAGCCTGTCCCATAACATGTTACCATTCAATGATTTGTTCGTTAACTTTCTGAATTAGGTTCTGCTTTTAGATTAGATTAGACGACTTACAGTGTGGAAAAAGGTCCTACACCCCAACAAGTCCACACCGACCCTCCGGAGGGCAGCACATGTAAACCTATTCCAATACATTTACCCCATTCACCTAACACTACGGGCAATTTAGCATTGCCATTTCACCTAAGTTGCACCGAACTAATTTTTGTCTTCGTTTTGAAGGAGTATTAATTCGTGTACGTTCAAGCTGTGATGGTTACTAGGAATTTCTGGTTCTGATTCAGAGAATTCACTCACAGATAAATTTTGCCAAACGATTTGCAAAAGTGAAGTAAAAGGAAAGCAACAATATAACCATGTTGAGGAGAACACCTCTCAACGAACTTTACAACGAGAGGCATTGAATGACCGAATAGCCTCAGCAACAACAAGTGTCCTCAGTGAAAAGATGTGCAAAAAAATTATATTTTTGGGACTAATTGTGAGAAAAATAAAACAAGTCTTGTTGTTTGAGGATAACCTGCAATTCGAATTTGAGACCCAAGAGGATCCCATTAATTCAGAACTTGGGGTATTCAAATTGACTTCGTGAAAAACATCATTACCGTATATCTGTTGGGATAATTTGGTTGTTGAAAATGATTAAAACGTTGAAAGTGTCATCATAATTTCCCAGTGGATATACCACACAATATAAAGTCTCTGAAACTGTATTACCTCCAATTCCAACAGATTAACAGCTGCAGCAAGGGAGAGTTAGTGCCAAAAACAATAAAATGTTGCTTCCAAGGCTAATTTTCGAAAAAGTTTACTACACCATCATTGCTGTTGTTGGAGTTCCTGGTAAGTCTTTGTACCACTCATGTTGTACATATCTCTGCATCTTCCAGTTAGAATTATTCAGAATGTGGGTCTCTATTCAAAGAGGAACAAGTAACCCCAGTGTCCAAGTGTTACTGGGAGCATCACTCAAAGTAAAATTATCTGAGCGTGGGTTACTAACTGGAGGGGAACAACTTGCCCCAGTGGCTTTGTGTACGTAGGAGTATCTATGAATATAGAATTGAACTGTTTGTGGTGAACCGAATTCAAGTGAATACTGACTACGTTCATAACGACAGCCATAATTTGACTGTAAATGTGGAATGCTTCTTTCATAATACATTTCTGACTTCTGATGTGTTCACTGATGAAATTGTCATTGCAGATTGTAAATACGATTGAATGCAAATTAGATAAATCGTTGATGTGTATATTTGGCACTAAGTTTGCAAAGGTAAATGTTCCAATTGGGGGTGCATATATGTGACTCATTCACATATCGTGAACATAATAGAATAGCAATATCAATTCATTCATTTTTCCGTTAGACATATAATGTTTACTTCAGAAATCTTCCAGCAAGGTTTGGGCAAGCCTGGATCATGGCAACTACATTTCTTTATCTAGACGTTAATAATGAAGGATCTGGACGAATAAGTGTTGACACTATTCCGCACCTGTATCTGATAAGATTTTGATTTACAATGTTTGAATCGGTTATTCATAATCTAAGCGAATTGATTTTTAAAGTGATCACTGTACATTACTTTGTGATCTGTGTCCTCCTTGGGAAGAGGTTTTGTTAAGGACGTTGCACCAGTTAGTTTTAAGGCAATATTATTAAAAAGCTAAATAAATTTAATAGGAAAAAATTCTGATGCAATAAATAATGGGCAGCTGCATTTGCAATATTATGGCTAGAATAAATAATTGAATTAGAGAGGACTACAGAAAAGAAAGAGAATACAATACAGAATGTTGTGTAACATACAGTTGTATGATGGAAACGCACACTTCAGTCCAACTTGTCAATGCCAACTAAGTTCTGCATTTCATGGAATCCACATCGTGTGGAAACAAACAGCTCAATCCAACAAGTCTGCATCCAATCCCCCTACGTTGTCCCCTGCATTTCCAATGGCTAACACACCTAACATACGCATCACTGACCACCAGGCATAGTTTAACATAGTCATACCAGCTGACATGGGCATTTTTGGACTTTTGCAGGAAGTTGTTGCGTCTGGTAGAAACTGAAGTAAAACACGGGGAAAACATGTAAACTCCACAAAGACAGTTGCAGTGAGGCTGGAATCGAACCTGACTCCCTTGTACTGTGAGGCAGCATTGAATCACTGTGCCATCCCCAGACCTCTATACTTTACCTATTCAAATGCCTTCTGAATATTACATCTGCACCGATGTTTATAAATTCCTGCGGAAGCTCATTACAAAACTAAATCACCTTCTGTGTGGAACAGTTGCCCATCAAGAGTCTCCGATTCGGTGTTTTGCTGATTCCGGGTTTTTTTTTGTGATTGTTTTGTTTTGGGAAACGACATTTACACAGAGTTAACAAAACAAAATAAATACCTTCTCCCGACCAACCCCTCCCTCGCCCCGAAAAATACGTATTGATTACTTGGCCGTGTTTCTGAGATTAATTTTCTGCCCAAGTGATTCTTTTTGTCTTTTGAAAGTGCAAGTTATTTCAATTGAGAGAAGCTACTATAGTGATTCTCATGACATTGTACTGAACGAAACGAAACCTGAGTTCTAAAATTCAGCATGCATCGAGAAAATTCAATTAATCATTTCAAATCTATTTTCTTTCATCTTACAGTTAGTCTGGTGGCAATTACATTCTTATCTCGGAGCAAGTGTGGCCTGTCAACATGTTCCACTCGCTATCTCGTAGCCATGGCAGTGTCTGATCTACTGTTCATTATGTTTGGTATCATATTGGAGGAGTTTATTTACTATTATTATCCGCTGTCTTTTCTGGACATCACTCCTGTTTGTAGTGTTATCAACGTCCTGAGCTACTTTACTGTTGATTGTTCTGTCTGGTTCACTGTTGCTTTTACATTTGATAGATTTGTAGCCATTTGTATTCATCAGATGAAATCTCAGTATTGCACAGCGAAAATAGCAATGAGAGTTCTAGCAACAATCTGCATTTTCTTCTCTTTAAAGAATATTCCCAATTATTTCATATATGAATCCGGAAGGATCATTAATAACATTCCATGGTTTTGTTACATCAAAGACAGTTATTATGACAATGTACATTGGGTGAGTTTTGCATATATTGCAATATTTTTAACACCATGTCTCCCATTCATTTTTATTATCTTCCTCAACATTCTGACCGTCAGACACATCTTTGAGGCCGTTAAGGCACGTAAAGGACTGAGGGGTCAGAGGAAAACAGAGATTGACCCAGAGATAGACAGCAGAAAGAAATCTGTGATTTTACTCTTTGCCATGTCCGCCATTTTATCCTTCTCTGGTTTGTGTATATTTTACTTATTTTCAATGTTTTTTATTACGTTAAAGATTTTGATCTCTTTAAACAAGTTGCATACATGCTGCGGAATCTAAGTTGCTGCACAAATGCAGTTATTTATGTGGTGACACAGAAACAATTTAGAGATCAGTTAAAGTATGACGTGAAATATCCAGTTATAAAAACAATTCAATTGATGAATAAATCCAAGTGACTGAGAGCCAACATGAGATTCAGCAGATCATGGAACGAGGTGTCCACGTGAAGAATGAAAGAAATGGAAAAAAAAAGGAGTAGCAACAGAATTTTGTTGTTTTTTCCAATGAGAAAGAAATGACTCCATCCAAGGAGCAACACGGAAGAGACGAGAGGAACAAAGTCAAAGTAAACTGCTGACAGCAATGAGCAGCAGAATACGGAAAGCTAAACAACAAAGCCCAAACCGAAAGAGGAATGATACATGCCTCAGAAAAAAAAATCTACCAAGCAATTACTGCACAGCAAGTGGAGCAGACACAAAAATAAACTATCTGGTGAATGTATCATCATTCGCTGTCGGCCAGAGTGGGAAACTCTTTCTCACAAAACACTCTGATCCACACATCTGAACAAATTACAAAAACACGAGAAGCTTCCAATTAAAAAGATTAAATCGCATACTGTATAAAATATGTTTTTAAATCATAAATGTGTTTCCAGGGATACTTTGTTTCCATTCAGTTCCCACGGCTTGATCCAGATATCTGTTCCTTCCTTTGTTTATTTTTCTCATGATTCGGGTAATCTGAGACAGAGGACCGGAAAAATGTTGCTGTATGGTCTTATCCTTTTTTTTAGGTATTTGTCTATGAGAGGTCATTTCCTCAAATTCCAGGAGCAGCAATTACTGTTTTCTAATCTGTTGCATTGTTTTGGAAATTTTGGGGAAAAGAAAGATTTGAATAAAAATGACACTTTTGAAAAAAGACAGAGAGACAAAGGCAAGAACCTGGTGCTCAAGGGATTAAAGGAGAAAGAAACCGACACAACTACTTGACACAGCTGTTTCAGAGAAGTATCTTTGGACATCGAAATGTGTCTCTGAATTTATCAACCATCTGTCAAATTCCAAGATGGACTTGAAGGAACCTGCGAGAGAGAGCTCGCAGTACAGGAGCAGCTAAGGGCATTGTTTTTAAAATATTTTAAGTGGACCCTTACTGCCCTTTTTTTTTGGAAGTCTGCAATAGTGAATAGAGTGGATTCTTTGTGATAATATGTTTATGGAGTTCTGCCTCTTGATTAAATTTAAAAATACAAAATATTTATACTGTAGTTGCCTGGAGCAGTGCTTTATTAGAGAAGTAAGTCTGTGCTATTTCTTGCACCTTTAGATTGTTCAGGTGCATGGATTGCCTTTAGGAGACTAATGTGCCCTTCCTCTACGATGTGAGGGGGTAGGGAGAGTTTCCATGCTCCTGTTGAGTATGTTGGCAGTAAGTGTGTTTGGTTATGAATTCAATCAGATTATTTTGATCAGCTGGAACGGCAGTTAGAGGCAGTGAAGAATTTACAGGAGCATAGCAGTTATAGGAACGGAGAATATCCGCAGATACAGTCATGTAGATGGGTTACGTACATTTAAGTTCGGAAGAAGAGGCAGGTAGTGCTGGTGTTTCTGTTGGTTATCCCCATCTCAAAGAAGTATGCTGCTTGGGATAGACTCGAAATGGATCTCAGATGCATGTAGCACCAGCAGTCAAGTTTCTGTCACCAAGCCAGGCTTTAATGTAACATAGAATGTTAGACTCCAAGCGATTGGTTGTGATAGGAACCTCTAAATTCAGCGGTACAAACATTCTGCAGGGGACCGTGCGAATGGCTTGTTGCCTCCTCAGTGCCCTGATCAAGAATATCTCGGACACGGTGTACAATGCGCTCAAAGGTAAAAACAATGGCTGCAGATGCTCGAAACCAGATTCGGGAATACCGTGGTGCTGGAAAAGCACAGTAGTTCAGGCAGCATCCGAGGAGCAGTGAAATCGACGTTTCGGGCAAAAGCCCTTCATCAGGAATACAGGTACATGAGAGGAGGGTGGGAGTGGGGAGAAAATAGCATAGAGTTCAACAGGTGAGTAGGGGTGGGATGAAGGTGATAGGTCAGGGAGGAGGGTGGAGTGGACAGGTGGAAAAGATGATAGGCCAGTCGCACAGGTCATAGGGACGGTGCTGAGCTGGAAGTTGGGAACTGGGGTGAGGTGGGGGAAGGGGAAATTAGAAAACTGGTGAAGTCCACATTGATGCCCTGGGGTTGACGTGTTCCGAGGTGGAAGATGAGGCATTATTCCTCCAGGCGTCGGGTAGTGAGTGAGCGGCCGTGAAGGAGGCCAGGACCTCCATGTTCTTGACTGAGTGGGAGGGGAAGTTAAAATGTTGGGCCACAGGGCGATATGGTTGGTTTGTGCGAGTGTCCCAGAGATGTTCCCCAAAGCAGAGCGCTAAAGAAAAGCAGGTGAAACCTTAGGCAAAGTAAGAAAATGGAGCAAAAGAGAACAGGGAATGTCATTTTTGATAAAGGATAGAATTACGTTCAAATATAGACCTAAGACGAACCAGTACGGAAACATGAGAATTCTCGATAAAGTTTAATTTGGATACATGTGATGTGCTGCATTTTGGAAAGGCAAATCAATACAGGATTCATGCAGGTAATGGTATATTCATGGGTGTGTGTTGCTGAACAACGAGACCTTGAAGTGTAGGTTCATAGTTCCTTGAAAGTGTATTTTCAGGGAGATAGGATAGAGAAGAAGGCGTTTCGTTTGCTTGCCTTTACTTTTCAGTGCATTGAGATAAAGAGTTGTGAGGTCCCGTTGCGGCTGTACAGTATATTGGTTGGGCCAATTTATGAATATTACATGGAATTCTGGTCTCCCTCCTTTAAGAAGGATGTAATGAAACTTGAAAGCGTTCAGAAAAGATTCACAATAATGTCGTCATTTGAGGGTTTGAGGTATAGTGAGACACTGAACTGCCTGGGGCTGTTTTCCCTGTAACGATTGTCACAGAGGAGGGAACATTTGTTTTTTATTTATAAAATCATGAGGGTCATGGAGAGGGTAATTAAGATTGTATTTTACATGGGCTGGGTAATCCAGAAATAGAGGCAAAGGCTTTATGGTGAGGGGGAGGAATTCATAGGGTCCTAAGGAGTAATGATGTTTTACGGAGTACAGGATGTATACATGGAATGAGCTGCCAGAGGAAGTTGTGAAGGCTGGTACATTTCGAACATTTTTTGAACGTCTGGATGGGAATATAACCAGGAACAGTTTCGAGGGAAATGGGCCAAATGGGACTAGATGGACCTGGGATATCTGGTCAGCATGGATGAGTTGGAAAAGAGTGTCTGTTTCCATGTTGGACAACAAGACGAGACACCAATAAGAGCATGGCTGAACTGTGATCTAACTCCTCATTCCTTTCTTTGTCTCTTACCCACAACAACTTCGTCCTCAATTCGATTTCAAACAGTAACAGACTTCCCGTTGTGTTATGGAATACACATGGTCGTCGTCCTCATCCTTTGTGGCATGCCCTGCTACCGAGCACAGAATCTGATTTCAGGTCAGTATGCAGTACAGAAGCCACTCAGTGCCGGGGGGAGGTGTGTCTTTAATACATTAAATCGTTGATATCATCGATGAAATTGCAGTCTCTAACACCGTATTAATTAAACAGTTGAATATTTAATTGTGCGTCAGAATACAGAAAGCTGAATTTTATTTTCTGTCACATTCTGTTCCTCAATCGACATTATTTTTGGAGTGTTTCTGTTCCGTGAGGCAGAACACCCCCACATTCTCAAGGGCTGATAAGAATGGGGTAATAAATGCTGAACCCAGCCAATGATGCCCACATCCCATTACCGAATGAAAAAAACATTCCTTTTGTGTTCCTCATCACTCACTGTCTCTGCAGACAAAGCAAAACATCCTCACTTCCCTAGTCCAACGGCTCGATGACATTGGCAAAACATTCTAAACTTTTGTGTCACTATCCCATGAGGTCGCTCTGATTTGTGTACAACAAAATGGAAAATAATATTTAATACCTAATAAATTGTGTAGTAAAGGGTACTAGCTCCAACAACGCAGGGTTCGAGTCACTTACTCGATTTCTTACTCACACAGGCACACACACACACACACACACACACACACACACACACACACACACACACACACACACACACACACACACACACACACACATTATATCTCTGTTAAACAATCCCTGAATGTCAGTTTAACGCCGGATATCCACACGCCTGGGTCAGGCTTAAGACACATCTACCACCCCCCCGGCACAGAATGGCTTCTGTCCAGCATCCTGACCTGATATAAGGCGCTGTGCTCAGTAGCAGGACATGTCACAAGGGATGAGGACGATGACCGCGTGTATCTTCAGAACAGCAATCCAACAGGGAATCAGAACAGAGCAGTGAGAAGCAAATGAAGAACTTGGTGTTGAAATTGTAGAGTAGTTCAGGTCTTTCTATGTGTGTGTACATGTCTGTGCGGCCAGCCATTGTGTTTGTCTGTGTCTGTGCATGTGAATATAAGATAATGAGAGTAGAGAGTGAATTTAACTCAGCACCTCTTGTCAGATTATGCATGCCTTTAAAAACATGGGATTTCAGCTGTATGAAACTCCATGCTTTACCTGTCTGGGGATTTGTTGATGGCTACAGTGTGGAGTGGTGTTTCCTCTGCATCCAACCCTGTGTTGGCCATACCGTTGGGGTTGTTGGGGATACATTACAGATAGCCTTACAGTATAACCAACTCTATCCTGTCCCTAACCAGAAAGTGTTTGATGGGCACAGTGTCGGGGGATATTAACTTTGGAACATAAGAACTATGATAAGCCATTCCACCCTGAAGCCTGATCTGTCATTCGACGTGGTCATGGCTGATGTGTCCCCTCACTCTATGTTCCTTCCTTTGGCCCACACCCCTCAAGACCTTCACTGACTAAAAACATATCTGTCCGAGATTTAAACTGAACAGCAGACCCGGCATCTTCGCTGTTTATGGCAGAGGATTCCAAGTCTCTCTCACGCCTTGGGACTCAAAGCACTTCTTAGATCTCTCTGTGAGGTCTCTGAACATACAGTCTCAGGCTATGTTCCATCTCGTTCTACAATCTGCAACCAGTAGGCATTCTTCATCTTTGTGGAACATGTCTCATCCAGGTGATACCTTGAAGGCTTTGATTAGATCTCCCCTCAGTCTTTTCAATTTTAACGGAAACATTTGTGCAATCTCTCCTCAGAATTTATCCCCTCAAGTCCAGGATCATTCTTCCTTCTAACGCTTTCTACACTGTGGTGATAATACGCTCCTAATATAGGCAGAGCACTGAGATAGGATTAAAGTTAAGCAGCATTGTGTTCTATCTTCACACTTTCCATAATTGCTTACACCTCCTCCTTGTGAACGTCATTCTCGCCTAGTCAAATATTTTGTATCTGAGTATTCTCCTCGACTACATTGTCTTTTCCCAGTGGGAATGCTGACGAAAATTATTCATTTTGCGCGTTCTTGTGACTCCACTCACAACTTCCTCCAACTATACATGATTGTCCCTCATGTTTCTCTCGTCATACCTTTATTCCTGATAAACGTATAGAAAGATTTTGGATTTTCCTTGATCATATCTGCCAACGACTTGTTTAGCCCCCTTCTGGCTCTTCGTAGCTCTGTCATTGAGACTTTTCCGGGCTAACTTGTAATTCACAAATGCCGTTATTGAGACTTCACGTCTGATTCTCTAATAAACTTACTTCTTCCTCTCGTGAAGAGATTCAAGATTTTTAGTAAACCACGCGTCCCTGGCTCGACCGCTGCCCTACCTGACAGGTGCACATTTATCAAGGTCACACAATAGCTGTTCCTTGAATGAGCTCCACATTTCAACTGTGCCAATCCGCTGCAGCTTACTTCTCCATCCTCTGCATCCTAAATCTAGCCTAATCACATCATAATTGTCTTTCCCCCAACAATAACTCTTGCCCGGCTTTATATATGTACCTCTTTCCATCGCTCAAGTAAACGTAACCACATTGTGATCATTATCCTCAAAGTACTGACTTACCGGTAAATCTGGCACCTGGCGTGGTCTGTTACCTAGTACCAAATCCAATGCAGCCTCTGTCCTTGTTATCTTTTCTACATACTGTATCAGGAGACCAACCGGAACACACTGGACAAAATCTGACCCACCCGTACTCCATCAGGGTAATTTTCAATCTTTTTTTCGAAAGTTGAACTCCCCTATAACAACTACCCTGTTACTTTGGCTCCTATCCAGTATTATCTTTACTCTCTTTTCCTCTACATTTCTGGAATTATTTGGAAGCCTGTAGAAAACAGCCAATCGTGTACCTTCTCATTTCCTGCTTCTAACCTCAGTCCATACTACCTCAATAGAAGAGTTCTCAAACGTTCTTTCTGTCATTGTAGTACTATCCTTGACCAACTGTTGCTGTCTGAAGTCTTGCTGTCTTCCCCTCATAAGATTCTCTGGGAAGTTAGGGAGGAGATAGCAGAGCCTTTTGTTTTGATCTTAATGTCATTATTATCTACAGGACTAGTGCAAGAAGGCTGGAGGATAGCAAATATGGTCCCATTATTCAAGAAAGGGAGTAGGGACAACCCTGGTAATCATAGACCAGTGAGCCTTAGTTTGGCTAAAACAGTTAGAATATTCGAAAGGTTACGAGAGGTAGGATATCTGACCATCATGAGAGAATAAAGCTCATTAATGATAGTCATCATGATTTTATGAAGGGTAGTGCGTACCTCACCAACCTTATTGAGCTCTTTCAAATGGGAACCAAACAGGTGGATGACGGTAAAGCGGTTGGTGTGGTGTATATGGATTTCAGGAAGGCGTTTGGTAAGTTTCCCAATGGTAGGATATTATACAAAAATCGGAGGCATGGGATAAAGTTAATTTAATGGGTTTGGATCAGAAATTAGCTGGCTCAAAGAGGGCAGAGGCTGGTGGATGATAGAAAATTTTCATTCTGGAGTACAGTTAATCGTGGTGTACCAGAATAATAAATTTTTAGAGACACTGTGCTTTGTCACTTTTATAAATGACCGCAGTGAGTGTGTAGCAGAAAGGGTTCGTAAATTTGCGGATGACACTAAGGTCAGTGGAGATGTAGACTGTACCGAATGATGTTGCAGGTTACAGAGGGACATAGCTAATCGCCAGAGCTGAGCTGAGAGATGGTAAATGGAGTTGAATGTGGAAATGTGTGAGATCATTCACTTTGGAAGGAGCAATGCTAATAAAGAGAACTGGGAGCATGGTAAGATTCTTGGTGAGCATAAATGAGCATAGAGATCTTGTTGTCCACATACAGGGATCCCTGAAAATTGACATCCAGGTTGATCGGGTTGTTAAGACGGCATTCGGTGTGTTAGCTTTTATTGGAACAGGGATTGAGTTTCGGAGGCTCGAGGTTATGCTCCACCTGTACAAACTCTGGCGCAGCCACACTTGGAGTAGTGTGTACAGTTGTGGGCACCATATTATTGGAAGAATATGGAAGCTTTGGAAGGTTTAAGAGGAGATTTATGAAAGTGCTGTCTGATATAGAGGCAACGTCTAGTGATGAAAGGCTGAGGGAATTGAACCTGTCTTAGTTAGAGAGAAGAAGTTTGAGAGGTGACTTAATTGTAACATATAAGATAATTCAGAGGTTTAGATAGTGTGGATAGTGAGAGCATTTGTTCCTCAGATGCTGATGGCTCGAACGAGGGGACATACCTTTAAACTGAGGAATGATAGGGATAAGACAGGTGACAGATGTAGTTTCTTTACTCAGAGAATAGTAGGTGCGTGGAACACACTGCCGGTAATAGGTGTAGACTCGTCATCTTGAAATGGTCATTGGATACACATACGGATGAAAATGAAATAGTTGAGGATGGAAATCTTTAGATTAGTTCCACAGGTCAGCAAAACATCGTGGGCCGAATGTTCTGCTGTTCCATGCTCTGCCCTTGAATGACACAGATCTTAATAAAGTCAGTATTTTGTTCCTGGCATCATTTAGAATGCTTTCGGGTTCCCTTGATCTTACCTGCCAAAGACTTCTTTTGTCCCCTCCTGGAACTTCTCAGCTGTCTCTATATGTCCTTCCTGCCTGCCTTGTTACTCACAAGCGCCCTAGCTGAGCGTTCACTTCTCATCTTTACATAAGCTGGTTTGTATGGCATTTGAGAAAGACTTAGGATGGGGCCTAGCTCTACAGAATTCAAACTTTGCGACAGATACTGAAGAAAGTCTGAATTAGTGGTGCTGGAAAAGCACAGCAGGGCAGGCAGCATCCGTGGAGCAAGAATATCGATGTTTCGGGCAAACGCCCATCATCAGGAGCTGAACAAATCTGTACACGTGCAATTCAGTGTGACAACTGTTGGCATATTTGTGTCGCGCAGATATTTGGTGCTTGGAAAGTAAGCAAAAACTGGGGAAATGTGACATTGTCTCGGGGATTCACTGCAAGCAGTCTCTGGAATTTCCATTTTAATCACCTTCAAAAAAACTCCTCCATTTACTGCCACTGTAGCGAAAATTCATATTGTGATGATACATTAATATGGGACAGAAATCAACGTTTGATTCATTGCACATTGCGACAGTAATTTGGAGATAAGTAACAGAACAGAAGCTTTCTGTGAATTTCTGCTACCAAATTAACATATGATCGTTTAATTTATCTTGTCTTCAGTATAACATCCACAAAGCATCAATTCACATGTCACGTTGTTTCAGTTCTCCTAACAATTCACCAGACACGCCATATTTAAACCAGTGCAAGTAGAGAATGGGATTACATCGAGAATAGAGTTCTCTCTGCTCTGCAGCTTTTGAAATTCCCAGGCCACCCACTTTCAGCGTGGGTTAGATATTGATAAAATCACCGACTTCCCCCATCCTTAGCCCAACAAATATATTCAGGGCAGCAACATCACTGGGTTAAATCAGAGTATGTGCCGCTCCCATTTTAATCTGGACCTCACCGAAACATGTGGAGAATGAAGTCAGATGCAAAGTAAAGAACCCTCTATACTACCCCTATTAAGCACTCCCTGGACAGGTGCAGCACAGTGTTCAATGCAGAGTAAAGCGCTTTCTGCACTGTTTTGATAATACGCTCCCAATATAGGCAGAGCACTGGGATATGATTAAAGTTAAGCAGCATTGCAAACAGTGCGGATGCTCCCTCCAAATTACACAGAGATATTGACAGATCAGGAGAACGGGAAGAAACTGTTTGAAGGAGGAATGATCCTGGACATGTGGGGATAAAGTGTGAGGAGAGATTGTATAAATGTTTCTGCTCAAATTGAAAAGACTCGGTGGAGATCTAATCAAAGCCTTCAAGATAACAGCTGGATGAGGGATGTTACACCAAGGTAAAGCATGCCTACTGGTTACAGATTGTAGAACGAGATGGAGCAGAATCTGTGACTGAATACCCAGAGATCTCAGGAGAGATTTAAGAAGTGCTTTGAGACACACGACATGACAGAGATTTGGAATCTTCTGCCATAAACAGCGAAGATGCCGGGTCTGCTGTTCAGTTTAATTCTCGGACAGATATGTTTTTAGTCAGTGAAGATCTTGAGGGGTGTGGGACAAAGGAAGGGACATGGAGTGAAGGGACACATCAGCCATGACCACATCGAATGATAGCTCAGGCTTAAGGGCGGAATGGCTTAGCATAGTTCTTATGTTCCAAAGTTAATATCCCCCTACACTGTCCCCATCTAACACTTTCTGGTTAGGGACAGGATAGAGTTGGATATACTGTAAGGCTATCTTTACTGTATTCCCAACAACGCACACTGTATGGCCAGCACAGGGTTAGATGCAGAGGAAACACCACTCCACTCTGTAGACATTTATAAATCCCCAGACAGGTAAAGACTGAAGTTTTATACAGCTGAAATCCCAATCCATGTTTTTAAAGGCATGGATTAACTGACAAGTTTAATTTAAACGGTGTTAGAGACTGGAATTTCATCGACGCTATCAACGATTTTATGTATTCAAGACACACCTCCCTCCGGCACTGAGTGGCTTCTGTACTGCATGCTGACCTGAAATCAGATGCTGTGCTCGGGAGCAGGACATGCCACAAGGAATGAGGACGATCATGAGTATTCCACAACACAACGGGAAGTGTGTTCCTGTTTGAAATCGAATTGAGGACGAAGATGTTTTAGATAAGGGACAAAGGAAGGAATGAGGGGTGAGATAACAGTTCAGCTCTTATTGGTGTCTCGAAGTGTTGTCCAACATGGAAACAGACACTCTTTTCCAACTCATCCATGCAGACCAGATATCCCAAGTACATTTAGTCCCTTGGTTCTATACCCATTCAGAAGTTCAATAGATGTTCGAAATGTGCCAGCCTTTGCCACTTCCTCTGGCAGCTCATTCCATATACACATCATGCACTGCGTAAAAAAACATTACCCCTTAGGTCCCTATGAATTCCTCCCCCTCACTCTAAAGCCATTGCCTCTATTACTGGATTCCACAGCCCATGTAAAATACAATCTTAATTACCGTCTCCAAGGCACTCATGATTTTATAAATAAAACACAAATGCCCTCCTCTGAGACAATTGTTACAGGGAAAACAGACCCAGGCAGTTCAGTGTCTCACTATCCCTCAAACCCACAAATGATGACATTATTGTGAATCTTTTCTGAACGCTTTCAAGTTTCATTACATCCTTCTTAAAGGAGGGAGACCAGAATACCATGTAATATTCATAAAATGGCCGAACCAATATCCTGTACAGCCGCAAATGGACCTCACAACTCTTATTCTCAATGCACTGGAAAGGAAAGGCAACCAAACGAAACGCCTTCTTCTCTATCCTATCTACCTGAAAATACACTTTTACGGAACTATGAACCTACACTATAACGTCTCGTTGTTCAGCCACACACCCCCATGAACATACCATTACCTGCATGTATCCTGTACTGATTTGCCTTTCCAATATGCAGCACATAACATTTATCCAAATTCAATTTTATCTACCACTCCTCCGCCCACTGGTCCAACTGATCAAGTTCCCATTGTACTCTGAGATAACGTTCTTCGCTGTCCACTGCATCTCCAGTTTTGGTGACAGCTGTACACTTCCTAACAATAACTCCTTTGCTCACTTCCAAATTATTTTAAAAAATAACTTAAAGCAGCGGACCCACTGCCGATTCCTTCTGGCAAAACATTGGTCAGAGGCCTGCAGCCTGGAAAATAAACAACCAACACCACCGCGTCTCTTTTACCTTGGAGACAGTTCGAGATCAAAATAGCCAGTTATCCCTGTATTCCATGTGATCCAACCATGCTAACGACTCTACCATATGAAATCTGCAAATGCATTCTGAAAGATCCCAAAGATCACGTCCACCGTTCTGCCCTCATCATTCATCTTCCGTTACTTCTTCAAAAAATTCAATCACGTTAGTGAGACATGACTTCTCAAGCATTAAGTAGTGTTGTCTATCCCGAATCAATCTTTGTCATTCCAAATGCTAGCATATCTTCTCCCTCAGGATTCCTTCTGAAAACTAGCCCATCACTGATATTAGCTTTTTTTTGGTTTGCATTTCCTTCCTCCCTTTCTCAAACAGTGACACCACTTCGGTGAACAGCCAGTCATGTGGCACGTCACCTCTGACTATTGATGAAGCAAAGATCTCACCAAAGTGCACAGAAAGCATTTCTCCAGATTCCCGCAGAGATCGAGAGTATACCTGATAAAGTGCTAGGGTTTATCAGCATTTAAAGACATCCAGCACCTGCTCATTTCTGATATGGACATTTTTCAAGACATCACTATCGATTTCCCCACCTTCCGTTTTCTTCTTCATAGTAAACACTAATGCAAAATACTCGTTTAGAATATCCCCACCTCCTGCTGCTCCATTCATCGGTTGCATTACTGACATTTAAGGGACCCTACTCTCTCCGTAGGTAGCCTTTTGTTCTTCTTTTATTTATAACATGAACTTGGATTCTCATTAACCCTATTTGCCAATATTATCTCATGCCCCCTTTCCATACTCCTGATACCCCTCTCAAGTATATTCCGACGACCTTTATACTCTGCTCATGATTCAATGGATCTCTGCTGCCAATACCTGACAAATGTTTCCTTCTTTTTCATAACCACAACCTCAATTTCTCTAGTGATCCAGTATTCCCTTTTTAGACTACCAATGTCGTTCACCCGAACAGGAACATGCTGTCTCTGGATTCTCATTAACGCATTTTTGAAGGCTTCTCATTTTCCAAGTGCTGCTTTACTGGCGAATATTCACCCCCAGTCAGCTTGGAAAAATTATTTCCTAATACCTTCAAAATTAGCATTCCTCCCCTTTAGAACATTAAGTTTCAGAACTGGTCTATATTTTCCCATCACTGTTGTAAAACAATTGAGTTATGGCCTCTGGCCCAACGTGCTCCCCCACTGACGTCTCAGTGATCTGCTCTGCAAAGTTTCCCAAGAGTAAGTTAAGTTATTCGCTGTCTCTAGCCGGGGTACCCACATAATTTATTAGAACATTTTCTTTTTACACACACTTGACAAATTCCTTTCCGTCCGAATCCTGAAAACTATGGCAATTTTAGTTTATGTTTGCAAGGTTAAAATCCCCTACCATTACCATTGTATTATTCTTCCAGATAACTCCGATCCCCTTGCAAGATTGTTTATCATTTTCCAGTTGATTATTGTAAGGTGTATAGTACAATGTCGATAAGGTAATCATTCCTTTCTCAGTTCCCGCTCCACATCCCTGGATGTGTTACCAAGTGCATCTTCCTTAGGTACATAGAACATCAAACGTTATGTTTGCTTTGTCCCTTGATGTTGCGCCCACCAAACATCAATTAAAAGGGCTTAGTGATAAAATGTTGTGAGGGGCAGCACAGATGGAGGAAGCAGATAATGGTAAGAAAAGGATAGGATGAGGTCACATGGCCCTGTGAGTCCAGAAATAAGCATTTTGTCACAGACAAGGCCGGAAAAGACAAGAGATAAACAGAAGTAATGGGTACCGGTCTTAGGGAAGTGGAGGATGTAAGCGGGGGCTGGGGGGGGGGGAGGGGTACAATGAAATAACAAAAAAAATGCAGGAACCAAATTATATAAATATCGAGTATTTGTTGAATTCAGTGTGTTTTGTCCCTGCCTTGTGGACATCACACCCACTTGCAAGTGTGAAATAAATGACACTACTGATTCAGATCTTGTCTCGGACTGATATTATTGAAGTGAGTGAGCTTTGATTCTCACATAACCATGAGCCCAGTACTCTGTATTCCTTTTACGTCTTCCAAAGTGAATCAACTCACACTTTTCCACACTAAAAATCATTTGCCAACTGTCTGCCCAGCTATGCAGCTCATCGATATCTCTCTGTAAAATACAACATCCTTCACCACGATCCACAACTCGACCAACCTTAGTGTCATCCGCAAATTTACTAACCCACACTTCGATGCTCTCATTCACGCCTTTTACAAAAATGAAAAACAGTGGCCCCAAAACAGATCCTTGCCGAACGCCACTAATAAACAAACTACAGGATAAATACTTCCCATCAACCGTCACCTTCTGTCTGCTTTAAGGTTGCTAATTTTTCATTCAAACTGCTAAATGACTCTCAATCCCATGTCTCCGAATTTGTGAAATAGCCTACAGTGGGAAACTTACCAAACACTTCACTGAAATTCGTATCTACGATATCAACCGCTTTACCACCATCCACCTGCTTGGTCGCCTTCTCAAATAATTCACTAAAACACGTGAGGCACGACCTACCCTTCACAAAACCTTACTATCCCTAATGAACTTATTCATCTCTCGATGATTATAAATCCTATCTCTAACAGCCCTTTCCAAACTTTGCAGACAACCGAAGTAAGGCTCACAGGTCTATAATTTCCAAGGTTGTCTCTACTCCCCTTCTTGAACAAGGGAACAACAGTTGATATCCTCCAGTCTTCTGGCACGAATCTTGTAGACAATGAGGATATAAAAATCAAACCCAAAGGCTGAGCAATCTCCTCCTTGACTTCCCTGAGGATCCTAGGATAAATCCTATCCAGCCCAGGGGACCCATGTATTTTCAAAGTTTCCAGAACTGCTAACACATCCTCCTTAAGCACCGAAATCCCATCTGGTCTCGTAGTTTATATTTCAGTATTATCCTCGCAAACATTGTCTTTTTCTAATGTGAATACTGACGAAACGTGTTCATTTAGAGCTTAATCTATCTCATCTGACTCCACGCAGCACTTTGCACTACTACGCTCCATTAACCCTAATCTTACTCTCCTCATTGTTGAATTCGTGATGATGCTATAGAAAGCCTTAGGGATTTCCATGATCCGCCAATGAATTATCCTGTCCCATTCTGGTTTGTCATAGGTGTATAATTGGATGTAATGCTATCCCTTATCATAAATGACACTCCCTGTCCTCTTTTGATCCATCTTCATAATATGCCTGAGTGTTCACCTGCTTTCTTTTTTAGTGCCCTGCTTTTGGGAACATTTCTGGGACACCCGCAGGAAACAACCATACCGCCCTATGGCCCAACATTTCAACTATCCCACCCACTCAGTCGAGTGGGCCTCCTTCATTGCTGGTCCCTCACTACCCAACGCCAAGAGGAAGAACGCCTCATCTTCCGCCTTGGAATACTTCAACCCCAGGGCATCAATGTGGACTTCATCAGTTTTCTCATTTCCCCTTCCCCCACCTTACCCCAGTTCCCAACTTCCAGCTCAACACCATCCCTATGACCTGTGCGACTGGCCTATCTTCTTTTCCACCTGTCCACTCCACCCTCCTCCCTGATCTTTCACCTTCATCCCCACCCCCACTCACCTATTGTACCCTATGCTATTTTCAGCCCACTCCCACCCTCCTCTCATTTATCTCTCCACCTTTCAGGCACTCTGCCTGTATTCCTGATGAAGGGATTTTGCCCGAAACGTCGATTTCACTGCTCCTCGGATGCTGCCTGAACTGCTGTGCTTTTACAACACCACGGTATTCCCGAATCTGGTTTCCAGCATCTGCGGTCATTGTTTTTACCTTTGAGCGCATTGTGTACCCTGTCCGAGATATTCTTGATCCTGGCACCGGGGAGGCAACAAGCCATTCGCACGGTCCCCTGCAGAATGTTCGTACCTCTGAATTTAGAGGTTCCTATCACAAACAATCGCTTGGAATCTGACATTCTATTTTACATTAAAGCCTGGCTTGTTGACAGAAACTTGACTGCTGGTGCGACATGCATCTGAGATCCATCTCGAGTACATCCCAAGTAGCATACGTCTTTGAGGTGGGGATAGCCACCAGAAACTCCAGCACTACCTGCCTCTTCTTCCAAACTTTAATAGACGTAACCCAACTACATGACCGTATCTGCAGATTTTCTCCCTTCCTATAACTGCTATGCTCCTGTAAATTATTCACTGCCTCTAACTGCCGTTCCAGCTGATCAAAATAATCTAATTGAATTCATAACCAAATATTCTTACGGCCAACATACTCAACAGTAGCATGAAAACTCTCCCTCACCCTCACACCGTAGGAGAAGGGCACATCACTCTCCTAAAGGCAATCTTTGCACCTGAACAATCTATAGGGACAAGAAATAGCACAGTCTTACTGCTCTAATAAAGCACTGCTCCAGTCAACTTCAGTATCAATATTTTGTATTTTTAGATTGAATCAAGAGGCAGAACTCAATAAACATATCATCACAAAGAACCCACTCTATTCACTATTGCAGACCTCCAAAAAAAGGGCAGTGAAATTTCACTTAAAATATTTTAAAAACTATGCACTAAGCTGCTCCTGGACTGCGAGCTCTCTCTCGCAGGTCCCTTCAAGTGCATCTTGGAATTTGACTGTTGATTAATTTTTCATAGACACACTACGATGTCCAAATATACTTCCCTGAAACAGCTGTGTCAAACAGTTGTGTCGGTTTCTTTCTGTTTTAATTCTTTGAGCACGAGGTCTTTGCCTTTGTCTCTCTGTCTTTTTGAAAAGTGTCATTTTTATTCTAATCTTTCTTTTCCCAAAAATTCCCAAAACAACGCAACAGCTTCAACAACAGTAATTGCTGCTCCTGGAATTTGTGAAAATGACCTCTAGCAGTTAAATTTCTAAAAAAAAAAGGATTAGATAATACAGCAACATTTTTCCGGTCCACTGTCTCAGATTACATAAATCATGAGAAAAATAAACAAACGAAGGAACAGATATCTGGATCAAGCCGGAGGAACTGAATGGAAACGAGGTAACCCTGGAAACACATTTATGATTTTAAAACATCTTTTATACAGTATGCCATTTATTTTTCTTTAATTGGAAGATGCTCATGTTTTTGCAATTTGTCCAGATGTGTGGATCCGAGAGTTCTTGGAGAAAGGGTTTCCCACTCTGCCCTGCGGAGAATGATTATAGATTCACCAGATAGTTTACCTTTGTGACAGCTTCACTTGCTGTGCAGTGATTGCTTGGGAGATTTTTTTTTTCTGGGGCATGAATCATTCCTTTTTTGGTTTGGGCTATGTTGTTCAGCTTTCTATATTCTGCTGCTCATTGCTGTCAGCAGTTTACTGTGACTTTGTTCCACTTGTCTCTTTCGTGTTGCTCCTTGGAAGGAGTCATTTCTTTCTCATTGGAAAAACAACAAAATCCTGTTGCTCCTCCTTTTTTTGCCTTTGGTTCACTCCCCACGTGGACACCTCGTTCCATTATCTGCTGCATCTCATGTTGGCTCTCAGTCACTTGGATTTATTCATCGATTGAATTGTTTTTATAACTGGATATTTCACGGCATACTTTAACTGATCTCTAAAGTTTTTCTGTGTCACCACATAAATAACTGCATTTGTGCAGCAACTTAGGTCCCGCAGCATTAGTGCAACTTGTTCAAAGAGATCAAAATCATCCGCGTAATAACCAGCTTCAAACATTTATAAAATATACACAAACCAGAGAAGGATAAAATAGGCGCATATGGCAAAGAGTAAAATCACAGATTTCTTTCTGCTGTCTATCTCTGGGTCAATCTCTGTTTTTCTCTGGCCCCTCAGTCCTTTACGTGCCTTAACGGACTCAAAGATGTGTCTGACCATCAGAAAGTTAAGGAAATCAATAAAAATGAATGGTAGACATGGTGTTAAAAATATTTCAATATATGCAAAACTCACCCAATGTTCATTGTCATAAAAACTGTCTTTGACGTAACAAAACCATGGAATGTTATTAACGTTCCTTCCGGATTCAAATATGAAATAATTGGGAATATTCTTTCAAGAGAAGAAAATGCAGATTGTTGCTAGAACTCTCATTGCTGTTTTCGCTGTGCAATACTGAGATTTCATCTGATGAATACAAATGGCTACAAATCGATCAAATGTAAAAGCAGCAGTGAACCAGACAGAACAATCAACAGTAAAGTAGCTCAGGACGTGGAGAACACTACAAACAGGAGTGATGTCCAGAAAGGATAGCGGATAATAATAGTAAACAAACTGAAAAAATATGATTTCAAAAATAATGAACAGTAGATCAGACACAGCGATGGCTACGAGATAGCGAGTGGAACATGTTGAAAGGCCACACTTGTTCCGAGATAAGAATGTAATTGCCACCAGACTAACTGTAAGATGAAAGAAAATAGATTTGAAATGATTAATTGAATTTTCTCGATGCATGCTGAATTTTAGAACGCAGGTTTCTTTTTGTTCAGTAGAATGTCATGGGAACCTCTACAGTAGCTTCTCTCAAGTGAAATAACTTGCACTTTCAAATGACAAAAAGAATCACATGGGCAGAAAATTAACCTCAGAAATAGGGTCAGGTACTCAATACGTATTTTTGGGGGAGGTGGAGGGGTTGGTCGGGAGAGGGTATTTATTTTGTTTTGTTAACTCTGACTAAATGTCGTTTCCCAAAACAAAACAATCACAAAGAAAACCCGGAATCAGCAAAACACCGAATCGGAGACTCTTGATGGGCAACTGTTTCACACAGAAGGTGATTTAGTTTTGTAATGAGCTTCTGCAGGAATTTATAAACACCGGTGCAGATGTAATATTCAGAAGGCATTTGAATAGGTAAAGTATAGAGGTCTGTGGATGGCACAGTGATTCAATGGTTTGCATTGCTGTCTCACAGTACAAGGGAGTCAGGTTCGATTCCAGCCTCACTGCAACTGTCGATGTGGAGTTTACACGTTTTCCCCGTGTTTTACTTCAGTTTCTACCAGACGCACCAACTTCCAGCAAAAGTCCAAAAGTGCACATGTCAGGTGGTATGACTGTGCTAAACTATGCCTGGTGGTCTGTGATGCGTATGTTAGGTGTGTTAGCCATTGGAAATGCAGGGGACAACGTAGGGGGATCGGATGCAGACTTGGTGGATTGAGCTGTTTGTTTCCTCACGATGTGGATTCCATGAAATGCAGAACTTAGTCGGCATTGACAAGTTGGACTGAAGTGTGCGTTTCCATCATACAACCGTATGTTACACAACATTCTGTATTGTATTCTCTTTGTTTTCTGTACTCCTCTCTAATTCAATTATTTATCACAGCCATAATATTGCAAATGCTGATGCCCATTATTTATTGCATCAGAATTTTTTCCTATTAAATTTATTTTGATTTTTAATAATATTGCCTTAAAACTAACTGGTACAACGTCCTTAACAAAACCTCTTCCTCCGAAGGAGGACACACATCACAAAGTAATGGACAGTGATCACTTTCAAAATCAACTGCGCTTACATTATGAATAACCGATTCAAACATTTTTAATCAAAATCTTATCAGATACAGGTGCGGAATAGTGTCAACAATTGTTAGTCCAGATCCTTCATTATTAACGCCTAGATAAAGAAATGTAGTAGCCATGATCCAGGCTTGCCCTAAACTTGCTGGAATATCAATCAGTCCAAAAGATTTTTGAAGTAAACATTATATGTCTAAGGGAAAAATGAATGAATTGACATTGCTATTGTGTGATTTTCATGACATGTGAATGAGTCACATACATCCACCCCCAATGGAACATTGACCTTTGCAATCTTAGTGCCAAATATACACATCAGCGATTTATCTAATTTGCATTCAATCATATTTACAATCTGCAATGACAATTTCATCAGTGAACACATCAGAAGTTAGAAATATATTATGAAAGAAGCATTCCACATTTACAGTCAAATTATGGTTGTCGTTATGAACGTAGTCAGTATTCACTTGAATTCTGTTCACCACAAACAGTTCAATTCTATATTCATAGATACTCCTACGTACACAAAGCCACTGGGGCAAGTTGTTCCCCTCCAGTTAGTAACCCACGCTCAGTATAATTTTACTTTGAGTGATGCTCCCAGTAACACTTGGTCACTGGGGTTACTTGTTCCTCTTTGAATAGGAACACACATTCCGAATAATTCTAATTGGAAGAAGCAGAGATATGTACAACATGAGTGGTTCCAAGACTTACCAGGAACTCCAACAACAGCAATGATGGTGTAGTAAACGTTTTCGACCATTTGCCTTGGAAGATGCATTTTATTGTTTTTGACACTAACTCTCCCTCGCTATAGCTGTTAATCTGTCGGAATTAGCGGTAATACAGTTTCAGAGATTTTACTTTATATGGTGTGGTATATCCACTGGGAAATTATGACGACACTTTCAACGTTTTAATCATTTTCAACAACCAAATTATCCCAACAGGTATAGACTTTAATGATGATTTTCACGTAGTCAATTTGCATAGCCCAATTTCTGAATTAATTGGATACTCTTGGGTCTCAAATGCGAATTGCAGGAAGTCTTCAAACAACAAGACTTGCTTTATTTCTTTCACAATGAGTCCTAAAAATAAAATTTCTTGACTTCTTTTCACTGAGGACACTTGCTGTTGCTGAGGCTGTACGGTCATTCAATGCCTCGCGCTGTAGAGTTCGTTGAGAGGTGTTCTACTCAACGTGGTTATATTGTTGCTTTACTTTTACTTCACTTTTGCAACTCGTTTGGCAAAATCTATCTGCGAATGAATTTTCTGAATCAGAACCAGAAGTTCGTAGTAACCATCGCAACAGCTTGAACGTATAATTGTTAATATTTCTCCAAAATGAAGACAAAAATTAGTTAGGTGCAACTTGGGTGAATTGGCCATGCTAAATTGCCCATAGTATCAGATGAAGGGGTAAATGTATTGGAATGGGTTTAGTTGGGTAGCTCTTCGTGTGATCGGTGTGGACTTGATGGGCTCTCGGACCTGTTTCCACACTGTAAATCGTCTAATCTAATCTATAAACAGAAACAAATTCCGAAAGTTAACTTACAAATCCTTGAATGATTACATCATATGGGAAAGACTTGACTCATCGATCCATCGTGTTTATAACTCAGAAATTATATTATAAACTACACGAGGCCCATTTCAAAATATACACTATTATCTTGATTGTCATTCAAGAAGTTTTTAAAGATTTTGAAGATTGTCAGCTCAACCGACCGTCCTCTGGGTGTCATCTTCCCTTTGAACCTCGTGCCTTTCAGCTAAAAAATGGGCCACATTGCTGTTGGATCTTCAGAGAAGGGGAAAGAACTGCTTTAGATTCCCCCAATCCATGCCCCCCATAGTCTTTTCCTTTTATCTCTACTCGTAAGATCGCAACTCGACCTTATCCAGAATCTGTCTTCACAACTAAACTGCTGCTCTCCCAGCAACATTTTCACGAATATCTTTGTGCACCCTGTCTAATGCAATCACATCCTTCTTATCGTACAGTGACCAGAACTGTACACAAAACTCCAATTGAGACTGAACCAAAGTCCTCCAGAGCACAGACAGGAAATCCCTGTTAGTAGAGATACCTTTTTCACTGAACCATGAACCACTTATGCCACACTGAGGGATCTTTATTTCCTCTGACCTTCCTAGTATCCCACCAGTCATTGAGTACTGTCTTGTCTTGTGCCTCCTGGCAAGAAGCATCATGTCACATTTCTCAAAGTTAAATTTCATCTACCACTGACATGCCCAACTGACAAATTTATCTGTTTCTGTCTAGAACCTGAGATTATCTTCCTCACTACCATTCACCCTGTGAATATTTGTATCATCAAACTTACTTATCATTCCTAACATTCGCCTTTGTTTATCCCACCAACGAGCCTCACCACTAACCCACAGCACATATATGCATTTGAATGTAAAATATGCTAACATGATTCTACTTAGTACTTCACTTACTGTGGGTCAGTATTTCCCTCTGCTCCTTCACAGTTCCTTCAAACTCAGCAAATACACTAACCCACCTCAATGAGAAGCAAAGGAGATGGTCTCATAATGACTCACAAATAATTCAAATAAACATCGCTGACGGTTAGAAGTAAGTTTGGAGTGCACATAGCAGGACTTGGTCGTAGAAAAGGTCAATATACAATTAATGATGCCAGAAGTTAAAGATGTTAATGTTTATTGGATAGGGGATATAGCAAGTGATATTCAAGACATTTGGAGGATGTGGGAAGCAGAGTTGTTTACGATGTTGACAAACGCAAGACCACCTAAGTCTGAGCAGGACTATACAATGATATTTGACAAAACTCAGGATGAGATGTGCGAAAGACAGTGGCAGTGGAAAGACAGTGCTCCACAAATGTGAGAAGTGAAGGAATGTTATTAGTGGAGCAGGATGTGATCCTGCAAATAGAGAGAAGTCCATTCTTGCTGAACTGGTAGAGTGTGCCAGCCTCTGCACTGCATGTAGTCTTACTGGTAAATAAGGGATATCAATCTAAAGATTTAGGCCCTATGGCCAAGCATGTAGAAACAATTAGGGAATAGTATATGTTCACGACAGGGGTTTGGGAATCCAGGGATGCCAGCTATATTAAAACACTAGCGTGTTGCAACTTGACAAGGAATCCAAAGGAAGCCAAGGGAACAACCCAGCGGAGCATGCCAGTGACAGTGGAGGAAGATGATCAATATGGGAATGCGCAACTGGATACATTCCCAGGCAATTTGTGGCCGCAACATGATACAGATGGGGGGAGAGTGAAATCAGCTGGACCAGTGGAAATAAGGTTGAAAGTAGGAGCTGGGACAGTAGTAACATTTATGTTGAATGAAGATGTCTGAAGGGTTGGTATACCATCGGAAATCAGCTCAGAGAATGCGTCTGCCTTCATTCAGAACCTAGTTAATTTGATGCTGCATTCTTGGAAAGTCAAACAGAGGTTTGGATGAGTATACCATCCCCAGTCACAGGGTATGATGGAAAGAATTCATGGGACATTGACAGCTAAATTAAACAAGATCTGCACAAGCACCCACCTTAAATGGATTGATGTGCTGCCGCTGGCTTTACAATCTATCACTCTGCTTGAGATGCTCACAGGTAGACCTATGCCAGTGCTCAGGTGGAGAGGCCCACATAAAGGGCCTAGCTTGGAGCAGTTAAACTCAGAACTTAAGCAATATATGCAGCAGCAACCTATGATACATGAGACTATCCACTTGCTGGAAATACAAATGGAACTGACAGCTGTCAATGAGGAAGTACCTAGTCAGCCCGGGGATTGTGTGTACGTGCGGGTATTTCGAAGATGCTGAAATGAGTCAAGGAGAGAAAACTTTCTTAGTGATTAAGACATCATCTACCGACATCCATGTGGAAGGACGACACATATGGTACCAACTTAATCATTGTACTAAAGCTCTCTCACCGGCACAAATTAACTTTAACACTGAGGTAAGTGGAGTTAAGTCTGAAAAACATGGACACGGGTAGGGCACACAGGAGGCTGGTACTCCTCCATAGAATTCTGAACAAGGTACAGGTGAAGTTCTTGGGAATCCTGATCATTCCAGAAATGGTACGTATGGTGATGTCGAGAACAGTCCTCCTGGCAGCAAGGATGCAGAGACATGGTGGTTGGGGTGGGGGGGCGGTGGGGGGTGGAATGAACCTGATAACCACCTCTCTAATGCCAGGCCTGAATAATCAGACTTGAAGACTATTAACTTGGCAGACCTGGACAGTTAATGCCAGGGTTACTTTGCTGCCCCAGCATGGGTACGCACCCGTGACAATGACTGGTATCAATGGGCAAACTACACCGTCCCAGTCATGGCTAGAAAGGATGACTTCTTGTGTACTAAGTTAACCCCCTCATACTATGTTGTCCATATGCCTTTTAACCTGAGCATCTGTACTGAACGGTGTTTGCAGCACTCTAGCCGACCCATTTACCCGAATGATTCATCAACTTACAGGCAATCCCTTTGCCCCCTTTTGGTGCCTGCTACTTCAGGTCACTACATTCTGTCAGTAGGATGACGTGGGCTGGCAGCAACTCCAACGGTGGTGTTCATATAGTACCCCGTGGTTCACCAGTAAGACTAATTACACATTTCCCGAGGCTGCATTCAGGAAACGGGAAGGGTTGTGTTTTGAAAGCTTTAAGTGAAACGGCTCCACACGAGCAGGCTACTTTATGGGTCTTTGTGGGAATACAATTCAAATGGAGGAGGGCAGCACATTTGGAGCTGTTTTAAATTCTCAACGTGTCCCACTGGCAGATACTTACTGGCTGAGGTAAGAAAGTAGGGTTGTGCATGACGCTGCCCACAGACTGGAGTGGCAGCCTTGCCCGTGTAATGCTCCGACTCAAGGTAGTTATACCACCACGCGCAGCTTGACGCTACATTACAGTCGCCGAACTAAGCGACGGTGTCTCCCTGATCTGACAATTCAGATTGATAGTATAGGACAGCCAAGAGGTATTACTAACGAGTTTAAGGCCCGCAATGAGCTTGCCAGGGACTGGGAAGCTCTTATCCTAATGATGGAAATTAGCAAGAATGCTGAATGGATTAATTACATTTGTTACAAAAAGCAGAGATTTATCAATTATACTGATGATGCCGTTGTGGCCTTCGGAGAACAATTGGATGCTACCACTAAAATGACATGACAAAACACACAGGCCTTAGATTGGACACAGGAAGCAAAAAGCGGGGTTTGTGTGATGGTTGTGGACCATTGCTGTACCTTTATACCTAACAACACTAGCCCTGGGGGATCTTTGACTGAAGCAATGGAAACACTAAACAATCTAAGAAGGGAGATAAAAATACAAACATTGCGGGGTTTGGTCATCAGGCTTTTGATTGGCTGAATACTATATTAGGGTCTTGGGGAGCATGGTTTGTCAAAATTGGTCTTACTGTAGGTGCAGATTTGCTTGTTGTTGCCTTCATCTTTTGTTGTGCTCTACCTTTTGTTAAGTCCTTATTAGTTCGTGTCACTGCACGGCAACTTGTGGTCATTTCAGATACCCCAGGAAAAGCTTACTCCTCTGTTGGAACCCCACTATTCGATGGTTATGATCTAACAACTGCCATGGTGCAAGGAATATGTCCACGTGGGGATGTCGATGATACTTCTGAAGAACGTGGTGCGGGTCCAAGATTGTGAGGGATCTTGGGTCTTCTTTCCTGTTCCGGTTATTGGAGGGCTGGACTTTGGCCCAAGGGACCTCAGGAATGGAGGAATAATCCTTTAAGTTTCCGACTCCAAAAATTATTTTGTCGATGTTGGGATCTATATTTCTGGTATTGGGCACAAGCGAGGCTAAGCTTATTGTCTTCTTTCATGGGTGGGACCAATAGGTCTCAAAGGGGGCAACATGGAAAATAAAGAACATGAAAGTATGGGAAGGGTTAAAGCATGAAGACCACTGAGATATGTATTCTGGTGAAGGCAGGGGCCGGATGGGATAACCATAGTGGAACATTCTTACAGCAATTAGCAGAGTAAGGTTACGAATGAAAGGTCACTGTGGCAAGATGAGATTACAAAAGTAACAAATCAAGTTTCTCTGTTTCGTGTTATTATGACAGGATTGGGTCTATAAATATTTGGGACATGACATTAAAATAGCTAATGAATTGTTTCTAGAATGAGGTTGAGACAGGAGACTATTGTAACAGATGGAATAGTTAAATCATTATAATGATAGTTCAGTCTACAATTGAAGATCACTGTAGCAGAGTTAACAATAAATATCTAACGGTGACATGAGAATAACATTAGGTGATAATGGTTTATTTTGTACCTAGAGTGAGGTACTTGATTCATGCAGTTGGACATGATGATAAGCTAACAAAAACATGATTACAATGGTATAACAGTCCACTGAGCCTGAGGTCGGGGTGCTTTCGAGAATCAGCTTTCTCGGTGCCACCGTTTTTATTTCGCAAATAAAAGCCTACGTCTTGAAGAACTCTCTGCGTCTCCTGATGGTTCTCTATATTTTCTCCACAACAGTGTTCGACAAGGTTCCTCTATTGCTAAGCCATAGACTGTGTAGCAAGGTTAGATCACAGTGAATATATTCTATTCAGCCTATCCCCGTAGCTCAAACCCTCCAACACTGGCATTATCCTTGGAAATCTTTTTCTGAACCCTTTCAAATATTGTTGTCAATCATCTCATTTTCAGAAAGGCGTTTGATAAGATTCTCCACAGTTGGCTATCACAGAAAATACGGAGGCATGGGATTGAGGGTGATCTCGAGGTTTGGATCATTAATTGGCTCTAAGAATACAGAGGGTGGTGGTTGATGGGAATTGTTACATCCTGGAGTTCAGTTACTTCTGGTATACTGCAAGGATATGTTTTGATGCCACTGCTGTTGGTCAGTTTTATAAATGATGTGGATGAGAGTATAGAAGCCTAGGTTAGTACATTTGCGAAGGCCATTAATGTTGATGGAGGTGCAGATCGAGACAAATGATGTTGTGGGTTACATTGAGAAATAGAAAGCTGCAGTGCTGGGCAGAGAGGTGACAAATGGAGGTTAATGCGGCAAAGTGAGTGGTGATCCACTTTAGAAGGCATAACATAGATGCAGAGTACTCAGCTAATGGTAAGATTCTTGGTCGTGTGGATGAGCAGAGAGATCTCAGTGTCCATGTTAGAGCCCTGAAAGTTTCCACCCAGGTTGAAGGGTTGTTAACATGACATACGTATGTTAGGTTTTATTAAACGTGGGATAGAGTTTTGGAGCCATGAGGTCATGTTGCAGCTGTACAAAACTCTGGTGTGGCCACACTTGGAGTACTGTGCACAGTTCTGCTCACTGCATTATAGTAAGGATGTGGAAGCTTTGGAAATGGTGCAGAGGATATTTTTCAGGATGTTGCCTGGTACGGAGGGAAAGTCCTATGAAGAAGGCTGAGGTACTTATTGCATTTTTGCTTAGAGAGAAGAAGGTTAAAAGAAGATCTCACAATTCCCCGTGTTACTTAAACAGTGATCGAGACTTGGGCTGTAGGTGGTGTAGAGAATTATACAGCCCACTGGCTGGTTATTGTGCTGGATTCTGTTATTCAGCAGAGTTTGGAAAAGCTGAGCCGCGGTGCGGATCCCGTTGATCTGGGCGAGGTTCAGCAATTTACTTTCTGGGCAACGAATGCCGCTGTTCGGGAAGATGCTGAGGTAATTTCCATTTCGGAAGTTCAGGAAAATGTTCACATTGTAGGTAATTAATGGATGCATTGATCTGCTGGCGTTCAAGTCTACATCACTGTTGGTCTTTCAGCACTGGGAAGCAGGTAAAGCCACCAGGAAGGGGAAGTGTCCTCTCCCATAATCGGTCACCTGGTGCCCAGCTGCTCTGCCGAAACTGAAAGAGGTAAAGTCAGGGTGTGAGTCAAGGAACAGAGTTTGGTTAAAACATTCTCTTTGCAGTGCCAGTAGGAACAGTTTGAGATGAGTTACTTGGAACAATGCCCATCATATTTAAAAAAAGTGAAAACCTTCAATTCACATTTCAAATTCTTGCATGGGAAGGTCAATGTTGATTTACTATGTATCTCTATCCGAATGTTGTAGTAAATTCTGGGATCAGTGAGAGGTTTAAAGAGAGAATCAGGGTAATGTGACAGAGAGCAGAACAATGTTACTTATTTTTGTACAAATCCTCCTGCAATGAATCAGAGAATGCCACAAGCCTTCTTGACAACTCTCTGTAACTTCATTGTAAGTTATTTTCACTGATGCACTAATTGATGCCGCATGATACACGGGATGGTTAAAAATAAATAGAGACGGGGAGAGAGAAAGAGAGAGAGAGCGAGAGAATGAGAGTTACCAGCAATCAGTGGGAGCTGGTGGGAGAGAAAATCACGGAAGAATTGTTAACAGTAAAAAATGTTTGGGGCATACAGAGACAAACAGAACAAAAGACTTGCAGACTGACAGGAAATGGGAATAATCGCAAAGAAGATAGAGGGAGACAAAGTGAAATTGAGAGGTGAGTGAGATGATTCAGTAAACAGTAAAACGTTGCCTGTGTGGGGGATTTGGACTTTCTCTTCAAAGCTCACTTCGATGTATTTCACTCTCTCTTTTATTTCGGGGTCAGCGGCTGCTATCCATTTCAGTGTTAGAGATACGACCCCGGGAAATCTGGTAATAGTTTCCCTGGAAGTCCCTTCCTCTGGGAGTAATGTAAGTCCTGGTTAATAGGTTCAGACTTATTTCCCACAGCTACAGAGCACTCCCTGTACCTGCCGTGTCCTCGCCATTTATTACCAGCCTGCTCCAGGCAACCAGGCTCTGATTTGACCTCAGATTGAGCACAGCACACAGCTTACAGAGATGGTCAGGTAAGATCTGTTTCACTGAGACGTACCGATGGACAAGCACAGTCAAGGCATGGTTGTATAAGTGCAACTGTCAGCATCTCAAGCGGTGTGAGCATCTCATGTAGTGTTAGATTGTAAAGCCAACGGCATCACATCAATCCAATTAAGGTTGGTGCTTGCACAGATCTTGTTTAATTTGGCTGTCAATGTCCCATGAATACTTTCCACCATACCCTAAGACTGGGGATGATATACACCTCCAAATCTCTGCTTGATTTTCAAAGAATCCAGCATCAAGTTAACTACGTTCTGGATGAAGATGGACTCAGTCTCTGAGCTGATTTCCGATGGTATACCAACCCTTGAGATATCTTGATTCATCGTAAATGTGACTGCTGTCCCAACTCCTGCTTTCAACCTTATTTCCACTTGTCCAGCTGATTTCACTCTCCCCCCATCTGTATCATGTTGCGACCACAAATTGTCTGGTACTGTATCCAATTGTTCATTCCCATGTTGATCATCTTCCTCCACTGTCACTGGCATGTTCCGCTGGATTGTTACCTTGGCTTCCAAAAGATTCCTTATCAAGCTGCAGCACGCTAGTGTTTTAAAATGGCTGCCACCCATTGATTCCTAAACCGCAGTCGTGAGCATATACCATTCCCTAATTGTTTCTACATGCCTGGCCAAAAGGCCTAAATCTTTAGATTGATATCCCTTGTTAACATGCAGTGCAAGGCGTGGTGCACTCTACTAGTTTGGCAGGGATGGAGTTCTCTCTCTTTGTAGGATCACTTCCTGCTTCCCTAATACCATTGCTTCGCATCTCAAATTTTGAGGAGCTCTGTCTTTCTACTGCCACTGTATTTCTAACATCTCACCCTGACATTCACCAAATATCACCGTGTTGTCCAACTCAGGCTTAGGTGGTCTTGCTTCAGTCAGCATCGTTCCCACAGCCCCTGAATTTTTTGAATATCACTTGCTATATCCCCTATCCAACAACATTAACATCTTTAACTTCTGGCATCATTAATTGTATATTGGCCTTTTCTAGGACCGAGTCCTGCTATGTGCACTCCAAACTTACTTCTTACTGTCAGCTATGTTTATTTGAACTGTTTGTGAAGAATTATGAGACCATCTCCTTTGCTTCTCATTGAGGTGGGTTATTGTATTTGCTGAGTTTGAAGGATCGCTAAAAGATCAGAGGGAAATACTTACCCACAGTAAGGAAGGTAATAAGTAGAAACATGTTAGCATACTTAAAATTCAAATGTGTATGTGTGCTGTGTGTTTGTGGTGAGGCTGGTTGGTGGGATAAACAGAGGGGAAGTTTAGGGATGATAACTAAGTTTGATGATACAAATATTCACAGGGTGAATGGTAGAGAGGAAGATAATTTCAGGTTACAGATAGAAACAGAAAAATTTTGCATTTGGGCATGTCAGTGGTAGATGAAATTTAACTTTGATAAACGTGAGATGATGCTACTTGTCAGTAGACATAAGACAAGACAGTACTCAATGAGTGATGGGATACTAGGAAGGTCAGAGGAAATAAAGATCCCTCAGTGTGGCAGAAGTGGTTAATGGTTCAGTGAAAAAGATATCTTTACCAGCAGAGATTTCCTGTCGGTGCTCTGGAGGACTTTAGTTCAGTCACAATTGGAGTTTTGTGTGCAGTTCTGGTCACTGTACGATAAGAAGGA
This sequence comes from Hemiscyllium ocellatum, assembly GCF_020745735.1. Lineage (NCBI taxonomy): Eukaryota > Metazoa > Chordata > Chondrichthyes > Orectolobiformes > Hemiscylliidae > Hemiscyllium > Hemiscyllium ocellatum. The sequence goes on from NC_083451.1 coordinate 7,094,113, forward strand.
TGTGATTGCATTAGACAGGGTGCACAAAGATATTCATGAAAATATTGCTGGGAATGTAGCAGCTTCGTTGTGAAGACAGATTCTGGATAAGGTCGAGTTACGATCTTACGAGTAGAGATAAGAGAATAAGACTATAGGGGGCATGGATTGGGGGAATGTAAAGAAGTTTTTCCCCTTCTCTGAAGATCCAATAGGAATGTGGCCCTTTTTTTAGCTGAAAGGCTCGAGGTTCAAAGGGAAGATGACACCCAGAGGACGGTCGGTTGAGTTGTGAATCTTCAAAATCTTTAAAGAGTACTTGAATGACAATCAAGACAATGGAGTAAGTTTTGAAATGGGACTCGTGTAGTTTATAATATAACTTCCGAGTTACAAACGCGATGGATGGTTGAGTCAAGTCTATCCCATATGATGTTATAATTCAATGATTTGTAAGTAAACTTTCTGAATTAGTCTTTGTTTTTAAATTAGATTAGACGATTTACAGTGTGGAAACAGGCCCCACGGCCCAACAAGTCCAAAACGACCCTCCGAAGAGCAACCCATCTGAACCCATTCCAATACATTTACCCCTTCACCTAACAATACGGGCAATTTAGCATGGCCAATTCATCTAAGTTGCACCGAACTAATTTTTGTCTTGGTCTTCAAGAAATTTTAACTAGTGTACGTTGAAGCTGTTGCGATGGTTACTACGATCTTCTGGTTCTGATTCAGAGAATTCATTCACAGATAGGTTTTGCCAAACGAGTTGCAAAAGTCAATTTAAAGGAAAGCAACAATATAACCATGTTGAGTAGAACACCTCTCAACGAACTGTACAACGAGAGGCATTGAATGACCGAATAACCTCAGCACCAACAAGTGTCCTCAGTGAAAAGAACTGCAAAAAAATATTTTTTAGGACGAATTGTGAGAGAAATAAAGCAAGTCTTGTTGTTTGAAGACAACCTGCAATTCGAATTTGAGACCCAAGGGGAATCAATTAATTCAGAAATTGGGCTATTCAAATTGACTTCGTGAAAAACATAATTAAAGTGTACCTGTTAGAATAATTTGCTTGTTGAAAATGATTGAAACGTTGAAAGTGTCATCGTAATTTCCCAGTGGATATACCACGCAATATAAAGTCAAGTCTCTAAAACTGTATTACCTCTAATTCCAACAGATTAACAGCCGCAGCGAGGTAGAGGTAGAGCCAAAAACAATAAAATGCAGCTTCCAAGGCAAATGGTCAACAAAGTTTACTACACCATCATTGCTGTTGTTGGAGTTCCTGGTAAGTCTTGGAACTACTTATGTTGTACATATGTCTGCATTTTCCAATTAGAATTATTCGGAATGTGGGTTCCTATTCAAAGAGGAACAAGTAACCCCAGTGCCCCAGTGTTACCGGGATCACCATTCAAAGTAAAATGATACTGAGTGTGGGTTGCTAACTGGAGGGGGACACCTTGCCCCAGTGGCTTTAGTGCATCGGAGTATCTATGAATATCGAATTGAATTGTTTGTGGTGAACCGAATTCAAGTGAATACCTGACTACGTTCATAACGAGGACCATAAGTTGACTGTGAACGTGGAATGCTTCTTTCATAATACATTTCTAATTTCTGATGTGTTCACTGATGAAATTGATATTGTAGATTGTAAGATGTAAATGTGTTGCTGGAAAAGCGCAGCATGTCAGGCAGCATCCAAGGAACAGGAGATTCGACGTTTCTGAAGAAGGGCTTATGCCCGAAACGTCGAATCTCCTGCTCCTTGGACGCTGCCTGACCTGCTGCGCTGTTCCAGCAACACATATTCCGCTCTGATCTCCAACATCTGCAGACCTCACTTTCTCCGCATTGTAGATTGTAAATACGATTGAATGCAAATTAGATACATCGCTGATGTGTATATTTGGTACTAAGTTTACAAAGTTAAATGTTCCATTGGGGGTACATATATGTGACTCATTCACATATCTTGAAAATAACAGAATAGCAATGTCAATTCACTCATTTGTCCGATGGACATATCATGTTTACTTAAAAACTCTTTTGAACTGATTGATATTCCAGCAAGGTTAGGACAAGCCTGTATCATGGCTACTACATTTCTTTATCTAGACGTTAATAATGAGGGATCTGGACTAACAACTGTTGACACAATTTCGTACCTGTCTCTGATAAGATTTTGATTAACAATGCTTGAACCGGATATTCATAACCTAATCGTAGTTGATTTTTAAAGTGATCACTGTCCATTACTTTGTGTTGTGTGTCCTCCTTGGGAGGAAGAGGTTTTGTGAAGGATGTTGCACCAGTTAGTTTTAAGGCAATATTATTAAAAATCAAAATACATTTAATAGGAAAACATTCTGATGCAATAAATCCTGGGCATCAGCACTTGCAATATTATGGCTGTGATAAATAATTCAATTAGAGAGGATTACAGAAAAGAAAGAGAATACAATAAAGAATGTTGTATTATAATACAGAAAATTGTGAAAACGATTTTTGACTTCAGGCATATTCGTGAGATTCTGCTGGCCGTCTACATAATTCATGTTACTGGCAGAGCTCGTAAATCTAATTTTCCAAGTAGATAGCATTGGTCTACTTTTCGTGTGTTAATGATAAACGTTCTGACTCTGCCAGATGTCCAATCACATAACACAACCACAATTTTTGTTCCACACTTTCTGACCATTCAACATAACCATATGTTAAACTCTAAAGCGCGATCAACTCCGGATTGTTTGACTTGCAATTACAAAATATTTATTCCTGAATCAGACGTTCCTATATTTATAGTTTTTTTTATTAACTGAAATAAAATCTCTGCTTCTTAACGTATAAATTATAAACATTTACTGACAACAGGAAGCCTTTAAGAAACTGGAGTCAATGAGATTACAAGTCTGTATTATTGTACTGCCTACAGGTAAGATGGTTCTGGTACTAGAAGGACAATCATCTCAGCTGTCACACGAAATCTGCAATGTCGTGTACTTGGACACAAACTCTGTAGTTGCCTCGCCAATGGTCTTTCTACCACTTGTCATGTCCAAAGCAAGGATGTTTCCACACAATTACACCACGTTCAGCACAGTTTGCACCTCCTTGTATAATGAAGACATTTGTGTCCCAAAACTTCATGATAGCATCCAGCTTGGTATTGTAATTGATAAATAACATTCGCACGCTGCGAACACCAGACAATAATAATCTTAAGCCGTAAGAAACTACCAAACACCCATTGACCTACAATGCCATTACCATCCCTGAATGCACGATGAGCATCATAGAGTTGCATGATGGAAACGCACACTTCTGTGCAACTTGTGCATGCCGACTACGCTCTGCATTTCATCAAATCCACATCGTGTGGAAACAGGCAGCTCAGTCCATCAAGTGTGCATCCGATCCCCCTACGTTATCCCCTGCATTTCCAATGGCTAACGCACCTAACCTACACATCCCTGAACACCGTGGAAAGTTTAGCATAGCCATACCACCTTAAATGCGCATTTTTGGAATTTGCAGGAAGTTGGTGCGTCTGATAGAAAGTGAAGTAAAACACGGGGAAAACGTGTAAACTCCACAAAGACAGTTGCAGTGAGGCTGGCATCGAAACTGACTCTCTTGTACTGTGAGACAGCAGTGCAAACCACTGAATCACTGTGCCATCCCAAGCCCTCTATACTTTTCCTATTCATGTACCTGTCCAAATGACTTTGGATTATTACATCTGTACCGGTATTTATAAACTCAAGCGGCAGGTCATTGCAAACTAAATCACATTCTGTGTGAAACAGTTGCCCACCAAGAGTCTCCGCATCGGTGTTTTACTGATTCCGGGTGATGTTTGTTTGTGAGTGTTTTGTTATGGGAAACTACAGCTAGGCAGAGTAAACTGTAAAGCAAAATAAATACCTTCTCCCGACCGAACCCTCCACCATCCCTAAAAAGTTGTATTGAGTACCTGGTCGTGTTTCTGAGATTAATTTTCTGTCCATTTAATTCTGTTTGTCTTTTGAAAGTGCAAGTTATTTCACTTGAGAGAAGCTGCTGCAGTGCTTCTCATGGCATTGTACTGAACAAAAAGAAACCTGAGTTCTAAAATTCAACATTAATCTAGAAAATTCAATTAATCATTTCAAATCTATTTTCTTTCATCTTACAGTGAGTCTGGTGTCAATTGCATTCTTATCTCGGAGCAAGTGTGGCCTTTCAACATGTTCCACTCGCTATCTCGTAACCATGGCACTGTCTGATCTACTGTTCATTATTTTTGATATCATATTTGTTAAGTTTGTTTACTTTTATTATCCACTGTCTTTTCTGGACATCACTCCTGTTTGTAGTGTTCTCCACGCCCTGAGCTGCTTTACTGTTGATTGTTCTGTCTGGTTCACTGTTGCTTTTACATTTGATCGATTTGTAGCCATTTGTATTCATCAGATGAAATCTCAGTATTGCACAGCGAAAACAGCAATGAGAGTTCGAGCAACAATCTGCATTTCCTTCTCTTTAAAGAATATTCCCAATTATTTCATATTTGAATCCGGAAGGATCATTAATAACATTCCATGGTACTGTTACAGAAAACACAGTTATTATTACAATGTACATTGGGTGAGTTTTACATATATTGAAATATTTTTAACACCATTTCTCCCATTCATTTTTATTATCTTCCTCAACATTCTGACCGTCAGACACATCTTTGAGGTCGTTAAGGCACGTAAAGGTCTGAGGGGTCAGACAAAAACAGAGAATGACCCAGAGATAGACAGCAGAAAGAAATCTGTGATTTTACTCTTTGCCATATCCGCCAATTTTATCCTTCTCTGGTTTGTATATTTTATATATGTTCTATGTTGGTTATTACGTGGATGATGTTTATCTCTTTGAACAAGTTGCACTAATGCTGCGGAATCTAAGTTGCTGCACAAATGCAGTTATTTATGTGGTGACACAGAAAAACTTTAGAGATCAGTTAAAGTATGCCGTGAAATATCCAGTTATAAAAACAATTCAATTGATGAATAAATGCAAGTGACTGAGAGCCAACATGAGATGTAGCAGATAATGGAACGTGGTGTCCACGTGAAGAATGAACGAAAGGACAAAAAAGGAGTAGCAACAGGATTTTGTTGTTTTTTCCAATGAGAAAGAAATGACTCCATCCAAGGAGCAACACGGAAGAGGCGAGAGGAACAAAGTCAAAGTAAACTACTGATAGCAATGAGCAGCAGAATATGGAAAGCTAAACAACAAAGCACAAACCGAAAGAGGAATGATTCATAACTCAGAAAAAAAAATCTCCCAAGCAATCACTGCACAGCAAGTGAAGCAGACACAAAAATAAACTATCTGGTGAATGTATCATCGTTCACTGTCGGCCAGAGTGGGAAACTATTTCTCACAGAACTCTCTGATCCACACATCTGGACAAATTACAAAAACATGATTGGTTTCCAATTAAAAAGATTGAATAGGTTAAATGGCATATGTATATAAAATATGTTTCTAAATCATAAATGTGTTGCCAGGGATACTTTGTTTCCATTCAGTTCCCCCGGCTTGATGCAGATATCTGTTCCTTCCTTTGATTATATTTCTAATGATTCATGTAATCTGAGACAGAGGACCGGGAAATGTTGCTGTATGATTTAATCCTTTTTTTAAAGTATTTAGATATTAGAGGTCATTTCCTCAAATTCCAGGAGCAGCAATTACTGTTTTCTATGCTGTTGCATTGTTTTGGACATTTTGGGGAAAAAAATTCGAAAAAAAATGACTCTTTTGAAAAAAGACAGAGAGATAAAGTGCTCAAGAGATGAAAGGAGAAATAAACCGAAACAACTGCTTGACACAGCTGTTTCGGGAAAGTATCTTTGGACATCGTAGTGTCTCTATGGAAAATTAACCAACAGTATAATTCCAAGATGAACTCGAAGGAACCTGCGAGAGAGAGCTCGCAGTACAGGAAAATCTAATTGGCATAGTTTTTAAAATATTGTAAGTGGAACCTTACTGCCCTTTTTTTGGAAGCAACAGTGAATACAGTGGATTCTTTGTGGTGATACGTTTATTGAGTTCAGCGTCTTGATTAAATTTGAAAATGCAAGATATTGATACTGAAGTTGCCTGGAGCAGTGCTTCATTAGAGCAGTAAGACTGTGCTATTTCCTGTACCTATAGATTGTTCAAGCGCAAAGATTGCCTTTAGGAGAGTAATGTGCCCTTCCCCTACGATTTGAGGGGTTAGGGAGAGTTTTCATGCTACTGTTGAGTATGTTGGCTGTAAGAGTGTTTGGTTATGAATTCAATAAGATTATTTTGATCAGCTGGAATGGCAGTTAGAGACAGTGAAGAATTTACAGGAGCATAGCACTTATAGGAAGGGGGAAAATCCACAGATACAGTCATGTAGATGGGTTACGTCTATTAAAGTTAGGAAGAAGAGGCAGATAGTGCAGGGGTTTCTGGTGGCTATCCCCATCTCAAACAAGTATGCTGCTTGCAGGATGTGGGGATATTCTAAACGAGTATTTTACATTAGTGTTTAGTATTAAGAAGAAAATGGAAGGTGGGGAAATCGATGGTGATGTCTTGAAAAATGTCCACATCAGAAGGGAGCAGGTGCTAGATGTCTTAAAATGCATATAGGCGGATAAATCTCAGGACTTTATCAGGTAGACTCTCGATCTCTGTGGGAAGCTGGAGAAATGATTTCTGTGCACTTTGCTGAGATCTTTGCTTCATCAACAGTCAGAGGTGACGTGCCTCATGATTGGCTGTTCGCTAAAGTGGTGTCACTATTTGAGAAAGGTAGAAATGAAATGCAAGACAAAAAAAAAGCAAATATCAGCGATGGGCTAGATTTTTAAATGAATCCTGAGAGAGAAGATATGCATTTGGAATAACAAAGATTGATTCAGGATAGTCAACACTGCTTAATGCTTGAGACGTCATGTCTCACTAACTTGACTGAATTGTTTTGAGGAATTAACGGAAGATGAATGGTGAGGGCAGAACGGTGGACGTTATCTTTGGGGTCTTTCGTAATGCATTTGCAAGATTTCATATGGTAGAGTGGCTAGCATGGTCAGATCACATGGAATATAGGGATAACTGTCTATTTCGATCCCGAACTGACTCCAAGGTAAAAGAGAGGCGGTGGTGTTGGTTGTTTGTTTTCCAGACTGGAGGCCTCTGAACAATGTATTGCCATAAGGAAGCGGTGGTGTGACCACTGCTTCTCGTTACTTTTTTGAATGATTTGGAAGTGAGCAAAGGAGTTATTGTTAGGAAGCTTACAGCTGTCACCAAAACTGGAGATGCAGTGGACATCGAAGAACGTTATCTCAGAGTACAATGGGAACTTGATCATTTGGACCAGTGGGCGGAGGCGTGGCAAGTAGAGTTTAATTTGAATAAATGTGACATGCTGCATTTTGGAAAGTCAAATCAGTACAGGATATATGCAGGTAATGGTATGTTCATGGGTGTGTGTTGCTGAACGACGAGACCTTGTAGTGGAGGTTCATAGTTCCTTGAAAGTGTATTTTCAGGTAGATGGGATAGAGAAGAAGGCGTTTCGTTTGTTTGCCTTTACTTTTCAGTGCATTGAGAATAAGAGTTGTGAGGTCCCGTTGCGGCTGTACAGGGTATTGGTTCGGCCAATTTATGAACATTACATGGAATTCTGGTCTCCCTCCTTTAAGAAGGATGTAATGAAACTTGAAAGCGCTCAGAAAAGATTCACAATAATGTTGTCATTTGTGGGTTTGAGGTATTGTGAGACACTGAACTGCCTGGAGCTGTTTTCCCTGTAACTATTTTCACAGAGGAGGGAACATTTGCTTTTTAATTATAACATTATGAGGGCCTTGGAGAGGGTAATTAAGATTGTATTTTCCATGGGCTGGGGGAATCCAGAAATAGAGGCAATGGCTTTAGGGTGAGGGGGAGGAATTCATAGCGACCTAAGGGGTATTGTTTTTTACGCAGCAAATGATGTGTACATGGAATGAGCTGCCAGAGGAACATTTATTGAACGTCTGGATGGGTATATCACCAGGAAGGGTTTCGAGGGAAATGGGCCAAATGGAGCTAAATGTACTTGGGATATCTGGTCAGCATGGATGATTTGGAAAAGAGTGTCTGCTTCCATGTTGGACAACACTACGATACACCAATAAGAGCATGGCTGAACTGTGATCTAACGTCTCATTCCTTCGTTTGTCCCTTACCTACAACATCTTCGCCCTTAATTCGATTTCACACAGTAACACACTTCCCGTTGTGTTATGGAATACGCATGGTCGTCCTCATCCCTTGTGGCATGTCCTGCTACCGAGCACAGCATCTGATTTCAGGTCAGTGTGCAGTACAGAAGCCACTCAGTGTCGGGGGGAGTTATGTCTTGAATACATAAAATCGTTGATATCATCGATGAAATTCCAGTCTCTAACACCGTAATAATTAAACATGTGAATATTACATTCTGAGTTGGAATAGAGAAAGCTGAATTTTAGTTTTTGTCGCATTCTGTTCCTCAATCAACATTATTTTTGGCGTGTTTCTGTTCCGTGAGGCAGAACACTCCCACCTTCTCAAGGCCTGATAAGAATGTGGGAATAAATGCGGAACCGAGCCAATGATGCTCACATCCAATTAACGAATGAAAAAAAAAATTCCCTTTGTGTTCCTCATCGCTCCCTGCCTCTGCAGACAAAGCAAAACATCCTCACTTCCATAGTCCTACGGCTCGATGACATTGACAAAACATTCTAATATTTGGTGTCACTATCCCAAGAGGTCACTCTGATTTGTATACAACAAAATGGAAAATAATATTTAATACTTAATGAATTGTGTCGTAAAGGGGTACTCGTTCCAACAACGCAGGGCTCAGGAATCTTACTCGATTTCTCACTCACACAGGCACACACAGACACGCACGCACACATACACAGAGAGAGAGAGACACACACACACACACTATATCTCTGTTAAACAATCACTGAATGTCAGGTTAAAGCTGGACATCCACACACCTGGGTCAGGCTCAAGACACACCTCCCCCCGGCACTGAGTGGCGTCTGTCCTGCATCCTGACCTGAAATAAGACGCTGTGCTTGGTAGCAGGACATGTCACAAGGGATGAGGACGATGACCATGTGCATCTTCAGAACAGCAATCTAACAGGGAATCAGAACAGAGCAGTGACAAGCAAATGAAGAACTTGGTGTTGAATTTGTAGAGTAGTTCAGATCTTGCTATGTGTGTGTCCCTGTTTGTGCGGCCAGCCATTGTGTTTGTCTGTGTCTGTGCATCTGAATATAAAATCAAGAGAGTAGAGAGTGAATTTTACTCAGCACCTCTTGTCAGATTACACATGCCTTTAAAAACATGGGATTTCAGCTGTATAAAACTCCATGCTTTACCTGTCTGGGGATTTGTTGATGGCTACAGTGTGGAGTGGTGTTTCCTCTGCATCTAACCCTGTGCTGGCCATACCGTGGGGGTTGTTGGGGATACATTAAAGATAGCCTTCCAGTATAACCAACTCTATCCTGTCCCTAACCAGAAAGTGTTTGATGGGGAAAGTGTAGGGGGATATTAACTTTGGAACATAAGAACTATGATAAGCCATTCCACCCTTAAGCCTGATCTGTCATTCGACGTGGTCATGGCTGATGTGTCCCCTCACTCTATGTTCCTTCCTTTGGCCCACACCCCTCAAGACCTTCACTGACTAAAAACATATCTGTCCGAGATTTAAACTGAACAGCAGACCCTGCATCTTCGCTGTTTATGGCAGAGGATTCCAAATCTCTCTCACGCCTTGGGACTCAAAGCACTTCTTAAATCTCTCTGGAGGTCTCTGAACATTCAGTCTCAGGCTGTGTTCCATCTCGTTCTACAATCTGCAACCAGTAGGCATTCTTCATCTTTGTGGAACATGTCTCATCCAGGTGATACCTTGAAGGCTTTGATTAGATCTCCCCTCACTCTTTTCAATTTGAGCGGAAGCATTTGTACAATCTCTCCTCAGAATTTATCCCCTCAAGTCCAGGATCATTCTTCCTTCTGACGCTTTCTACACTGTGTTGATAATACGCTCCTAATATAGGCAGAGCACTGAGATAGGATTAAAGTTAATCAGCATTGTGTTCTATCTTCACACTTTCCATAATTGCTTACACCTCCTCCTTGTGAACGTCATTCTCGCCTAGTCTAATATCTTGTATCTGAGTATTCTCCTCGACAACATTGTCTTTTCCCAGTGGAAATGCTGACGAAAATTATTCATTTTGAGCGTTCCTGTGACTCCACTCACAACTTCCTCCAACTATACATGATTGTCCCTCATGTTTCTCTCGTCATACCTTTATTCCTGATAAACGTGTAGAAAGATTTTGGATTTTCCTTGATCATATCTGCCAACGACTTGTTTAGCCCCCTTCTGGCTCTTCGTAGCTCTGTCATTGAGACCTTTCCGGGCTAACTTGTAATTCACAAATGCGGTTATTGAGACTTCACTTCTGATCCTATGATAAAGTTACTTCTTCCTCTTGTGAAGAGATTCAACATCTTAAGTAAACCACGGCTCCCTGGCTCGACCACTGCCCTACCTGACAGGTGCACATTTATCAAGGTCACACAATAGCTGTTCCTTGAATGAGCTCCACATTTCAACTGTGCCAATCCCTTGCAGCTTCCTTCTCCATCCTCTGCATCCTAAATCTAACCTAATCACATCATAATTGTCTTTCCCCCAACAATAACTCTTGCCCGGCTTTATATATGTACCTCTTTCCATCGCTCAAGTAAACGTAACCACATTGTGATCATTATCCTCAAAGTACTGACTTACCGGTAAATCTGGCACCTGGCGTGATTCGTTACCTAGTACCAAATCCAATGCAGCCTCTGCCCTTGTTTGCTTTTCTACATACTGTATCAGGAGACCACCCTGAGCACACTGGACAAAAACTGACCCACCTGTACTCCATCTAGGTAATTTTCAATCTATATTTCGAAAGTTGAACTCCCCTATAACAACTACCCTGTTACTTTGGCTCCTATCCAGAATTATCTTTACTCTCTTTTCCTCTACGTTTCTGGAATTATTTGGAAGCCTGTAGAAAACAGCCAATCGGGTACCTTCTCATTTCCTGCTTCTAACCTCAGTCCATACTACCTCAATAGACGAGTTCTCAAACGTTATTTCTGTCATTGTAGTACTATCCTTGACCAACTGTTGCTGTCTGAAGTCTTGCTGTCTTCCCCTCATAAGACTCGCTGGGAAGTTAGGGAGGAGATTGCAGAGCCTTTTGTTGTAGCCATCAAGAAATTCCCCAGACAGGTAAAGCATAGAGTTTTATACAGCTGAAATCCCAATATATGTTTTAAAAGGCATGTATAATCTGACAAGAGGTGCTGAGTTAAATTCACTCTCTACTCTCATTATCTTATATTCAGATGTACAGACGCAGACAAACACAATGGCAGGCCGCACAGACAGGGACACACGCACAGTAAGACCTGAACTACTCTACAAATTCAACATCAAGTTCTTTATTTGCTTCTCACTGCTCTGTTCTGATTCCCTATTAGATTGCTGTTCTGAAGATATACATGGTCGTCGTCCTCATCACTTGTGGCATGTCCTGCTACCGAGCACAGCATCTGATTTCAGATCAGAATGCAGTACAGAAGGAACTCAGTGCCGGGGGGAGGTGTGCCTTGAGCCTGACCCAGGCGTGTGAATGTTCGACGTTAATCTGACATTCAGGGTTTGTTTAACAGAGATATAATGTGTGTGTGTCTGTGATCGTGTGTGTGACTGTCTGTGTGTGCCTGTGTGAGTGAGAAATCGAGTAAGACACCCGAGCATTGTTGGAGCTAATACCCCTTTACTACACAATTTATTAAGTATTAAATATTATTTTCCATTTTGTTGTACACAAATCAGTGTGACCTCATGGGAAAGTGACACCAAATATTGGAATGTTTGCCAATGTCATCGAGCCGTGGGACGAGGGAAGTGAGGATGTTTTGCTTTGTCTGCAGAGGCAGTGAGTGATGAGGAACACAAAGGGAATGTTTTTTCATTCGCTAATGGGACGTGGGCATCATTGGCTGGGTTCAGCATTAATTCCCACATTCTTATCAGCCCCTGAGAAGGTGGGAGTGTTCTGCCTCACGTTACAGAAACACTCCAAAAATAATGTTGATCGAGGAACAGAATGTGACCAAAAATAAAATTCAGCTTTCTCTTTTCCAACTCACAATGTAATATTCACATGTTTAATTAATACGGTGTTAGAGACTGGAATTTCATCGATGATCTCAATGATTTTATGTGTTCAAGACACACCTCCCCCCGGCACTGAGTGGCTTCTGTACTGCATACTGGCCTGAAATCAGATGCTGTGCTCGGTATCAGGACTTGCCACACGCAATGAGGACGACCATGCGTATTCCCTAACACATAGGCAAATGTGTCACTGTTTGAAATGGAATTGAAGACGAAGATGTTGTAGATAAGGGACAAAGGAAGGAATGGGGGGTTAGATAACAGTTCAGCCATGCTCTTCTTGGTGTCTCGTAGTGTTGTCGAACAGGGAAACAGACACTCTTTTCCAATTCATCCATGCTGACCAAATATCCCAAGTATATTTAGTCCCTGGTTCTATACCCATTCAGACGTTCAATAAATGTTCGAAATGTACCAGCCTTCGCCACTTTCTCTGGCAGCTCATTCCATATACACATTATGTACTGCGTAACAAAAAAATCCCCTTAGTTCCCTATGAATTCCTCCCCCTCACCCTAAAGCCATTGCCTGTATTACTAGATTCCCCAGCCCATGTAAAATACAATCTTAATTACCCTCTCCAAGGCACTCATGATTTTATAAATAAAAAACAAATACCCTCCTCTGAGACAATTGTTACAGGGAAAATAGCACCATGCAGTTCACTGTCTCACCATCCCTCAAACCCTCAAATGTTGACATTATTTGAATCTTTTCTGAACGCTCTCAAGTTTCATTACATCCTTCTTAAAGGAGGGAGACCAGAATTCCATGTAATATTCATAAAATGGCCGAACCAATACCCTGTACAGCCGCAACAGGACCTTACAACTCTTATTCTCAATGCACTGAAAAGCAAAGGTAAGCAAACGAAACGCCTTCTTCTCTGTCCTATCTACTGGAAAATACACTTTCAAGGAACTGTGATCCTACACTACAAGGTCTCGTTGTTCAGCAACACAGCCCCATGAACAAACCATTACCTGCATATATCCTGTATTGATTTGCCTTTCCAAAATGCAGCACATTACATTTATCCAAATTAAACTTTACCTGGCACTCCTCCGCCAACTGATCCAACTGATCAAGTTCCCATTGTACTCTGAGATAACCTTCTTCGCTGTCCACTGCATCTCCAGTTTTGGTGGCAGCTGTAAACTTCCGAACAATAACTCCTGTGCTCACTTGCAAATCATTTTAAAAAATAACAAAAAGCAGTGGACCCACCGCCGATTTCTTATGGCAAAATGTTGATCAGAGGCGTCCAGCCTGGAAAACAAACAAATAACACCACCGCCTTTCTTTTACCTTGGAGCCAGTTCGAGATCGAAATAGCCAGGTATCCATATATTCCATGTGACCTAACCATGCCAACCACTCTACCATATGAAAACTTGCAAATGCATTACGAAAGACCTCAAAGATCACGTTCATCATTCTGCCCTCATCATTCATCTTCCATTACTTCTTCAAAAAATTCAATCAAGTTAGTGAGACATGACTTCTCAACCATTAAGCAGTGTTGACTATCCTTAATCAATCTTCGTCATTCCAAATACTTACATATCTTCTCCCTCAGGATTCCTTCCAAAAACTAACCCATCACTGATATTAGCTTTGTTTTGGTCTGCAGTTCCTTCCTACATTTCTCAAATCGTGACACCACTTCGGTGAACAGCCAGTCATGTGGCACGTCACTTCTGACGATTGATGAAGCAAAGACCTCAGCAAAGTGCACAGCAATCATTTCTCCAGCTTCCCACAGAGATCGAGCGTATACCTGATAAAGTCCTGGGATTTATCCACCTATATGCATTTTAAGACATCCAGTACCTACTCCCTTCTAATATGGACATTTTTCAACATATCACTATCGATTTCCCCACCTTCCATTTTCTTCTTAATAGTAAACACTAATGTAAAATACTCGTTTAGAATGTCCCCACCTCCTGCTGCTCCGTTCATCGGCTGCATTGCTGACATTTAAGGGATCCTACTCTCTCTCTAGTTAGCCTTTTGTCCTTCTTTTATTTATAACATGCACTTGGATTCTCATTAACCCTATTTGCCAAAGTTATCTCATGTCCCCTTTTCACACTCCTGAATCCCCTCTCAAGTATATTCCGACTACCTTTATACTCTGCTAATGATTCATTCGATCTCTGCTGTCGATACCTGACATATGCTTCCTTCTTTTCCTTAACCACAACCTCAATTTCTCTAGTGATCCAGTATTCCTTTTTCAGGCTAGCAAGTTCCTTCACCCGAACAGGAACATGCTGTCTCTGGATTCTCATTACTTTTGAAGGCTTCTCATTTTCCAACTGTTGCTCTACTGGCGAATATTCGCCCCCAGTCAGCTTCAGAAAATTCTTTCCTAATACCTTCAAAATTGTCGTTCCTCTCCTTTAGAACATTAAGTTTTAGAATTGGTCTTTATTTTCCCATCACTGTTTTAAAATAATAGACTTATGGCCTCTGGCCCAACGTGATCCCCCACTGACACCTCAGTGACCTTCTCTGCATAGTTTCCCAAGAGGAAGTTAAGTGAAGAAATGTCTCTGGTCGGGACGTCTACATGATTTATTAGAACGTTTTCTTACACACACTTGACAAATTCCTTTCCGTCTAAACCCTTAAAACTATGGCAATTTTAGTTTATGTTTGCGAACGTTGTCTATCTTATACTTTGCAGGCAAGGATGCCCAGAGGCATGGTACATTGGGGAAACCGAGCAATGGCTACGACAACGGATGAATGGGCACCACACAATAATCAATATACCGGAGTGTTCCCTCCCAGTTGGGGAACACTTCAGTGGTCCAGGGCATTCAGCCTCCGACCTTCGGGTGACCAGCCTCCAAGGTGGACTTCGGGACAGGCAGCAGAGGAAAGTGGTCGAGCAGAGGCTGATAGCTAAGTTCCGCACCCATAGGGAGGGCCTCAACCGGGATCTTGGATTCATGTCACATTACAGGTGATCACCATTGCACTACACACTCACACAGATATTCCTACACACATACACACGGACACAAGTACACACAGACGCACACAGAGACACCCACACACACCCGTATAGACGCACACACTCCCACATTCACACATGCACCCCTCACAGATGAAAGACATTCTGCACTAACTACACACACACACAATTTCTCACACTCACAACCACCACTCCAGATACACACACACACACACACACACACACAGAAAAAAATCCACATGCACACATATATTTTGTGGGGTGAATTTGTACTTGCAGAGTTACATTGCTCTTCGCTGAAAAACTGCATTCAGTCATGTATAACTCTGAGCTCAAAAACTGCATGAATTTATGCAAATCCCTGTTATCTCACTTTTTAGATTAGAATCAATCTAAACGTCAGGTCATAGACAGAGAACACAGCGGGCTTACACCTTCAACATATTGTCTAGATATCACCATTGTTAACAGCTAACCGGACATTGCAACTTCAAAAAGAAATTGTTTTGTTATTCACACATGGAAGAAGTGAAACTATCACTCTATTCTAACAGATGAAAGGCTTAACAGACAATCAATTTTTCAATGTATAATTTCAGTTACATCACGCTGCAAATTTTTGCTATATATTCTGTGTTACGGTCGAGCCCTCCACTATCACCTGATGAAGGAACGTCGGTCCGAAAGCTAGTGTGCTTCCAATTAAAGCTGTTGGCCCATAACCCGGTGTTGTGTGATTTGTAACATTGTGCACCCCAGTCCTAAACCAGCATCTCCAAATCATGCTGTAATAAAGCACTGCTCCAGGCAACTTCGGTATCAATATTTGTATTTTTCAACTTAATCAAGAAGCAGAACTCAATAAAGATATCATCACAAAGAATCCACTCTATTCACTATTGCAGACTTCCAAAAAAAGGGCAGTAAGATTCCACTTCAAACATATTAAAAACTATGCACTTAGCTCTTCCTGTACGGCGAGCTCTTTCTCGCAGTTTCCTTCAAGTTCATCTTGGAATTTGACTGTTGGTTAATTTTTCATAGACACACTTCGATGTCCAAAGATACTTCCCTGAAACAGTTGTGTCAAACAAGTGCGTCGGTTTCTTTCTGCTTTAATACTTCGAGCACGAGGTTCTTGCCTTTTTCTCTCTGTCTTTTCTTAAAGTGTCATTTTTATTCTAATCTTTCTTTTCCCCAAAAATTCCCAAAACAACGCAACAGCTTAGAAAACAGTAATTGCTGCTACTGGAATTTGTGAAAATGACCTCTAATAGCTAAACATCTAGAAAAAAAAGGATTAGATCATACAGCAGCATTTTTCCGGTCCTCTGTTTCAGATTTCATAAATCATGAGAAAAATAAACAAAGGAAGGAACTGATATCTGGTTCAAGCCGGGGGAACTGAATGGAAACAAAGTATTCCTGGAAACACATTTATGATTTAAAAACATATTTTATACAGTCTGCCATTTATTTCTCTTTAATTGGAAGATGATCATGTTTTTATAATTTTTCCAGCTGTGTGGATCCCAGAGTTCTTGGAGAATGGGTTTCCCACTCTGGCCTGCAGAGAACGATGATACATTCACCAGATAGTTTATTTATGTGTCAGCTTCACTTGCTGTGCAGTGATTGCTTGGGAGATTTTTTTTTCTGAGGCATGTGTAATTCCTCTTTGATTTGGGCTATGTTGTTCTGTTTTCGGTATTCTGCTGCTCATTGCTGTCAGCAGTTTACTTTGTTCCTCTCGTCTCTTCCGTATTGCTCCTTGGACGGAGTCATTTCTTTCTCATTGGAAAAAACAACAAAATCCTGTTGCTACTCCTTTTTTTTCTCCTTTCGTTCATTCCTCACGTGGACACCTCGTTCCATTATCTGCTGCATCTCATGTTGGCTCTCAGTCACTTGGATTTATTCATCAATTGAATTGTTTTTATAACTGGATATTTGACGGCATACTTTAATTGATCTCTAAAGTTTTTCTGTGTCACCACATAAATAAGTGCATTTGTGCAGCAACTTAGGCCCCGCAGCATGTATGCAACTTGTTCAAAGAGATCAAAATTATCCACGTAATAACCAGCTTCAAACATATATAAAATATACACAAACCAGAGAAGGATAAAATTGGCGGATATGGCAAACAGTAAAATCACAGATTTCTTTCTGCTGTCTATCTCTGGGTCAATCTCTGTTTTTCTCTGACCCCTCAGTCCTTTACGTGCCTTAACGGCCTCAAAGATGTGTCTGACAGTCAGAAAGTTGAGGAAGACAATAAAAATGAATGGGAGACATGGTGTTAAAAATATTTCAATATATGCAAAACTCACCCAATGTTCATTGTCATAAAAACTGTCTTTGATGTAACAAAACCATGGAATGTTATTAATGATCCTTCCGGATTCATATATGAAATAATTGGGAATATTCTTTAAAGAGAAGAAAATGCAGATTGTTGCTAGAACTCTCATTGCTGTTTTCGCTGTGCAATACTGAGATTTCATCTGATGAATACAAATGGCTACAAATCGATCAAATGTAAAAGCAGCAGTGAACCAGACAGAACAATCCACAGTAAAGTAGCTCAGGACGTTGAGAACACTACAAACAGGAGTGATGTCCAGAAAAGACAGCGGATAATAATAGTAAGAAAACCTAACAAATATGATGTCAAAAATAATGAACAGTAGATCAGACACTGCCATGGCTACGAGATAGCGAGTGGAACACGTTGACAGGCCACACTTGCTCCGAGATAAAAATGCAATTGCCACCAGACTAACTGTAAGATGAAAGAAAATAGATTTGAAATGATTAATTGAATTTTCTAGATTAATGTTGTATTTTAGAACTCAGGTTTCTTTTTGTTCAGTACAATGTCATGATAACCATTACAGTAGCTTGTCTCAAGTGAAATAACTTGCACTTTCAAAAGACAAACAGAATCACATGGGCAGAAAATTAATCTCAGGAACACGACCAGGTACTCAATACGTCTTTTTGGGGGCGGTGGAGGGGTGGGTCGGGAGAAGGTATTTATTTTGCTTTGCAGTTTACTCTGTCTAGCTGTAGTTTCCCATAACAAAGCACTCACAAAAAAAAAACACCCGGAATCATTCGAACACCGATTCGGAGACTCTTGATTGGCAACTGTTTTCACACAGAAGTGATTTAGTTTTGTAATGAACTGCCACAGGAATTTATAAATACCGGTACAGATGTAATAATCAAAAGGCGTTTGGACAGGTACATGAATAGTAAATGTATGAAGGGTTTGGGAAGGCACAGTGATTCAGTGGCTTGCACTGCTGTCTCACAGTACAAGGGAGACAGGTTAGATTCCAGCCTCACTGCAACTGTCTTTGTGGAGTTTACACGTTTTCCCCGTGTTTTACGTCAGTTTCTGCTGGATGCACCAACTTCCTACAAAAGTCCAAAAATGCACATGGCAGGTGGAATGATTGTGCTGAACTTTCCCTGGTGTTCAGGGATGTGTAGCTTTGTTGCGTTAGCCGTTGGAAATGCACGGGATAACGTAGGGGGGTCGGAAGTTGACTTGCAGGACTGAGCTGCCTGTTTCCACACGATGTGGATTCTTTGAAATGCAGAACTTAGTCGGCATGGACAAGTTGGACTGATGAGTGCGTTTCAATTATACAACTCTATGATGCTCATCGTGCATTCAGGGATGGTAATGGCATTGTCAGTCAATGCGTGTTTGGTAGATTCTTACTGCTTAAGATTATTATTGTCTGGTGTTTGCGGCATGCGAATGCTATTTATCAATGACCATACCAAGCTGGATGCTATCATGAAGTTTTAGGACACAAATGTCTTCATTATACAAGGAGGTGCAAACTGTGCTAAACGTGGTGTAATTGTGTGGCAACATCTTTGCTTTGGACATGACAAGTGGAGGGAAGGGCATTGATGAGGCAACTGCAGAGTTCGGGGCCAAGTACACGACCTTGCAGAATTCATGCATCGATGTGTGACAGCTGAGATGATTGTCCTTTTAGTGCCAGAACCATCTTACCTGTAGGCAGTGCAATGATAAAGAGAGTTGTAATCTCTTTGACTCCAGTTTCTTCAAGGCTTCCTGTTGTCAGTGTATGTTTATAATTTATACGTTAAGAAGCGGAGATTTTATTTCAGTTAATAGAAAAACTATAAAAATAGAAACATCTGATTCAGGAATAAATATTTTGTAATTACAAGTCAAACAATCCAGAGAGTGTCGCACTTTAGAGTTTAACACTTGGTTATGTTGAATGGTCAGTAGGTGTGAAACAAAAATGGGGTTTGTGTGATGAGGTTGGACATCTGGCACAATCATAACGTTTATCATTATCATACGAAAAGAAGACAAATGTTCTCTACTTGGAAAATTAGATCTATGAGCTCTGCCATTAACATGAAGTATGGAGACGGCCAGCAGAATCTCACGAATATGCCTGAAGTTAAAGATCTTGTTCACGATTTTCTGTATTATTATACAACATTCTTTATTGTATTCTCTTTCTTTTCAGTAATCCTCTTTAAATCAACTATTTATCACAGCCATAATATTACAAGTGCTGATGCCCATTATTTATTGCATCAGAATATTTTCCTATTAAATTTATTTTGCTTTTTCATAATATTGCCTTAAAACTAACTGGAGCAACGACCTTAACAAAACCTCTCCCTCCCAAGGAGGACGCACATCACAAAGTAATGGACAGTGATCATTTTTTTAAAAAATCAACCACGCTTAGATTATGAATAACTGATTCAAACATTGTTAATCAAAATCTTAACAGATACAGGTGCGAAACAGTTTTAACACTTGTTCATGCAGACCCTTCATTATAAACTTCTAGATAAAGAAATGTAGTAGCCATGATACAGGCTTGCCCTAAACTTGCTGGAATATCAATCAGTCCAAAAGATTTTTTAAGTAAACATGATTGGTCCATCGGACAAATGAGTGAATTGACATTGCTATTCTATTATTTTCACGATATGCGAATGAGTCACATATATGTACCCCCAATGGAACATATATCTTTGCAAACTTAGTTCCAAATATACACATCAACGATTTATCAAATTTGCATTCAATCGTATTTACAATCTACAAGGACAACTTCATCAGTGAACACATCAGAAATTAGAAATGAAAGAAGCATTCCACATTTACAGTCAAATTATGGTTATCGTTATGAATGTAGTCAGTATTCACTTGAATTCGGTTCACCACAAACAGTTCAATTCTATATTCATAGATACTCCTACGTACACAAAGCCACGGGGACAAGGTGCCCCCCTCCATTTCGTAACCCACACTCAGTATCTTTTTACTTTGAATGATGCTCCCAGTAACACTTGGGCACTGGGGTTACTTGTCCCTCTTTGAATGGAACCCACATTCTGAATAATTCTAATTGGAAGAAGCAGAGATATGTACAACATGAGTGGTTCCAAGACTTACCAGGAACTCCAACAACAGCAATGATGGTGTAGTAAACTTTTGCGACCATTTGCCTTGGAAGATGCATTTTATTGCTTTTGGCACTAACTCTCCCTTGCTGTAGCTGTTAATCTGTTGGAATTGGAGGTAATGCAGTTTCAGAGACTTGAATTTATATTGTGTGGTATATCCACTGGGGAATTACGATGGCACTTTCAACGTTTTAATAATTTCAACAACCAAATTATCCCAACAGGTATACTTTAATGATGTTTTTCACTAAGTCAATTTGAATAGCCCAATTTCTGAATTAATTGAGTCCTCTTGGGTCTCAAATGATAATTGAAGGTTTTCTTCAAACAACAAGACTTGCTTTATTTCTCTCACAATTAGTCCTAAAAATATAATTTTTGACTTCTTTTCACTGAGGACAGTTGTTGTTGCTGAGGCTTTTCGGTCATTCAATGCCTATCGTTGTAGAGTTCGTTGAGAGGTGTTCTACTGAACATGGTTATATTGTTGCTTTCCTTTTACTTCACTTTTGCGACTCGTTTGGCGAAATTTATCTGTGAATGAATTATCTGAATCAGAACCAGAAGTTCGTAGTAACCATCACAACAGCTTGAACGTACAGTAGTTAATATTTCTTCAAAACGAAGATAAAAATTAGTTAGGTGCAATTTAGGTGAATTGGCCATGCTAAATTGCCCGTATTGTCAGATGAAAGGTAAATGTATTGGAATAGCTTTAAGTGGATTGCTCTTCGGAGGGTCAGTGTGGACTTGTTGGGCCGTAGAGCCTGTTGCCACACTGTAAATCGTCTAACCTCATCTAAAAACAGAAAGTAATTCGGAAAGTTAACTTACAAATCATTGAGTGACAACATCCTATGGGATAGACTTGACTCATTGATCTGTCGTGTTTGGAACTCGAAAATTATATTATAAACTACACGAGTCCCATTTCAAAACTTACTCCATTGCCTTGATTGTCATTAAATTACTTTTTAAAGATGTTGAAGATTCACAACTCAACCGACCGTCCTCTCGGTGTCATCTTCCCTTTGAACCTCTAGCCTTTCAGCTACAATATGGGCCACATTGCTATTGGATCTTCAGAGAAGGGGAAAAAAACTGCTTTAGATTCCCCCAATACATGCCCCTCATAGTCTTATCCTCTTATCTCTACTCGTAAGGTCGCAACTCGACCTAATCCAGAATCTATCTTCACAACTAAACTGCTGCTCTCCCAGCAACATTTTCACGAATGTCTTTGTGCACCCTGTCTAATGCAATCACACCCTTCTTATCATACAGTGACCAGGACTGCACACAAAACTCCAATTGTGACTGAACCAAACTCCTCCAGAGCACCAAAGTATATCCCTGCTGGTAAAGATATATTTTTCACTGAACCATGAACCACTTCTGCCACATTGATGGATCTTTATTTCCTCTGAGCTTCCTCGTATCCCACCACTCATTGAGTACTGTCTTGTCTTGTGCCTCCTAGCAAGAAGCATCATCTCACGTTTATCAAAGTTAAATTTCATATACCACTCACATGCCCAACTGACAAATTTGTCTGTTTCTATCTGTAACCTGAGATTATCTTCCTCACTACCAATCACCCTGTGAATATTTGTATCATCAAATTTACTTATCATCCCTAACCTTCCCCTCTGTTTATCCCACCAACAAGCCTCACTACTAACGCACAACACATATACGCATTTGAATGTAAAGTATGCTAACATGTCTCTACTTATTACCTTACTTACTGTGGGTAAGTATTTCCCTCTGCTCTTTTACAGTTCCTTCAAACTAAGCAAACACAATAACCAGCCTCAATGAGAAGCAAAGGAGATGATCTCATAATTCCTCACAAATAGTTCAAATAAATGTAGCTGACAGGTAGAAGTAAGTTTGGAGTGAACATAGCAGCACTCGGTCGTAGAAAAGGCAAATATACAATTAATGAAGCCAGAAGTTAAAGAGGTTAATGTTTATTGGAGAGTGGATATAGCAAGAGATTTGGGGGATGTGGGAAGCAGAGGTGTTTACGATGTTGACCAAAGCAAGATCACCTGAGTCTGAGCTGAGTGATATTTGATGAATCTCAGGATGAGGTGGTCGAAAGACAGTGCTCCAAAATATGTGAGAAATGAAGCAATGTTATTAGTGAAGCAGTAAATGGTCCTGCAAATAGAGAGAAATCCATCCCTGCCTAACAGGTAGACTGTCCCAGGTTCTGTCCTGCATATAGCCTTACTGGTAAATAAGGGATATTAATCTTCAGATTTAGGCCCTATGGCCAGGCATGTGGAAACAGTTAGGGAATGGTATATGCTCACGACAGGGCTTTGGGAATCCAGGGATGGCAGCTATATTAAAACACGAGCGTGCTGCAACTTGACAGGGAATCCAAAGGAAGCCAAGGTAACAAGCCAGCGGAGCATGCCAGTGACAGTGGAGGAAGATGATCAATATGCTAATGAGCAATTGGATACAGTACCAGGCCATTTGTGGTCGCAACATGATACAGATGGGGGGAGAGTGAGATCAGCTAGACCAGTAGAAATAAGGTTGAAAGCAGAAGCCTGGACAGTATTACATTTATGATGAATGAAGATATCTCAAGGGTTGGTACCCCGTCGGAAATCAGCTCAGAGAATGAGTCTGCCTTCATTCAGAACGTAGTTAATTAGGTGCTGCATTCTTTGAAAATTAAGCAGAGATTTGGAGGTGTATATCCTCCCCAGTCACAGGGTATGGTGGAAAGAAAACATCGGACATTGACAGCCAAATTAAACAAGATCTCTGCAAGCACCA
This sequence comes from Hemiscyllium ocellatum, assembly GCF_020745735.1. NCBI lineage: Eukaryota > Metazoa > Chordata > Chondrichthyes > Orectolobiformes > Hemiscylliidae > Hemiscyllium > Hemiscyllium ocellatum. The sequence continues at coordinate 7,117,713 of NC_083451.1, forward strand.
ACCTTAAGTGGATTGATGTGCTGCCTCTGGCTGTACAATCTATCAGTACATGAGATGCTCACACCGCTTGAGAAGCTCACAGGTAGACCTATGGCAATGCCCAGGTGGAGAGGCCATACAAAGGGCCTAGCTTAGAGCAGTTAAACTCAGAACTTGAGAAATATATGCAGCAGCAACCTATTATACATTAGACTAACCACCTGCTTGAAGTACAAAGGGAACTGACAGCTGTCAGCAAGGAAGAACATAGTCAGCCCTGGGATTGTGTGTACGTGTTGGTATTTCGAAGATGCTGAAATGAGTTGAGGAGAGAGAACTTTCTTTGTGACGAAGGCATCATCTACCGACATCCTAGTGGAAGGACGACACGTATGGTACCACCTTAATCAATGTACTAAAGCTCTCTCACTGCCACAAATTAACACTGAAGTAAGTGGAGTTAAGGCTGAAAAAGATGGACTGGGGTAGGGCACACATGAGGCTAGTACGCCTCCACAGGGTTCTGAACAAAGTACAGGTGAATTTCTTGGGAATCCTGATCATTCCAGAAATTATCCTTATGGAGATGTCGAGAACAATCCTCCTGGCAGCAAGGATGGCGAAGACATCGGGGTGATGCCCCTGATAACCACCTCTCTGATGCCAGGCCTGAAAAATCAGACTTGGAGACCATTAACTTGGCAGACCGAGACAGGTAATGCCAGGGTTATTTTGCTGCCTGAGCCTGGGTACGCGCTCGTGACAATCACTGGTATCAATGGGCAAACTACACGGTCGTAGTAATGGCTCGACAGGACTGCTTCTTGTGTACTAAGTTAACACCCTCATACTATGTTGTCCATATGCCCTTTAACTTGACCATCTGGACTCAATGGTGTTTGCAGCACTCCAGCCGACCCCTTCATCCGAATGATTCATCAACTTACAGGCAATCTCCTTGCCCAATTTTGGTGCCTGCTCCTTCAGGTCACTACATTCTATCGGCAGGATGACGTGGGCTGGCAGCAACTCCAACGGTGGTGTGAATATAGTACACCGTGGTTCACCAGTAAGACTAATTACACGTTTCCCGAGGCTGCTTTCAGGAAACGGGAAGGGTTGAGATTTGAAAGCTTTAAGTGAAATTGCTCCAAACGAGTAGGCTACGTCATGGATCTTTGTGGGAATACGATTCAAATGGAGGTGGACACCATATTCGGGGGCTGTTTTCAATTCTCAACGTGTCCCACTGACAGATACTTACTGGCTGAAATAAGAAAGTAGGGTTGCGCATGACGCTGCCCACTGACTGCGGTGGCAGCTTTGCCCGGGTAATGCTTTGACACAAGGTAGTCATACCACCACACGCAGCTTGACGCTACGTTACAGTCGCCGGCCTAAGCGACGATATATCCCTGATCTGACAATTCAGATTGATAGTATAGGACAGCCAAGAGGTATTCCTAACGAGTTTAAGGCCCGCAATGAGATTGCCGCAGACTGGGAAGCTCTTCTCCCAATGATGGGGATTAGCAAGCGTGCTGAATGGATTAATTACATTTATTACATAAAGCAGAGATTTATCAATTATACTGATGATGCCGTTGTGGCCTTCGGAGAACAATTGGATGCTACCACGAAAATGACATGACAAAACAGACAGGCCTTAGATTGGATACAGGAAGAAAAAGGCGGGGTTTGTGTGATGGTTGTGGAACATTGCTGTACCTTTATACCTAACAACACTAGCCCTGAGGGATGTTTGACTGAAGCAATGGAAAAACTAAACAATCTAAGAAGCGAGATAAAAATAAAAACAATGCAGGGTTTGGTAATCAGGCTTTTGATTGGCTGAATATTATATTAGGATGTTGGGAAGCATGGTTTGTCAAGAATGGACTTACTGAAGGTGCAGTTTTGCTTGTTGTTGCCTTCATCTTTTGTTGTGCTCTACCTTCCATGAAGTCCTTTTTAGTTCGCGTCACTGCACGGCAACTTGTGGTCATTTCAGCGACCCAGGAAAAGTTTACTCCTCTGTTGGAAACCCACTATTCGATGGTTATGATCTAACAACTGCCGCAGTGCAAGGAATATGTCCACGTGGGGATGTCGATGATACTTCTAAAGAAATTGGCGCGGATCCAAGATTGTGAGTGATCTTGGGTTTTTTCCTGTTCTGGCTATTGGAGAGAAGGTTTTTGGCCCAAGGGACCTCAGGAATGGAGGAAGAAACCTTTAAGTTTCAGACTCCGAAAATTATTTTGTCCATGTTGGGATCTATATTTCTGGTATTGGGCACAAGAGAGGCTAAGCTCATTGTCTTCTTTCCATGTGTGAGACCAGTAGGTCTCAAAGGGGGGAATATGGAAAATAAAGAACTTGAAAGTATGGGAAGGGTTAAAGCATGAAGACCACTTGCATCTGTATTCTGTGGAAGGCAGGGGCAGGATGGGATAACCATAGCGGAATATTCTTACACCAATTAGCAGAGTAAGATTAAGGCTGAAAGGTCACGAGGGCAACATGGGTTAACACAATTATCAAAGCAAGTTTCTCTGTTAAGTGCTATTCTGACAGGATTGGAGCTGTAAATATTTGGGACATGACATTAAAATAGCTAATTAATAGTTACCGGAGTGAGCTTGAGACAGGAGACTATTGGATCAGATGGAATAGTCAAATGTCTATCATGATAGATTAGTCGGCAATTGAAGTCACTGTAGCAGAGTTAGCAAAAAATATCTAACGGTGACATTAGAATAACATTAAGTAGAATGTACAAATTAAGTGATAATGTCAACTAACACCACTGATTTATTGTGTACCTAGAGTGAGGTACTTGATTAATGCAGTTGGACATGCTCATAAGCTAACAGAAACATGATTAAAAAATATAAAAATCCACGGAGCCTGAGGTCGGTGGGCTTTCGAGAATCAGATTTCTCGTTGTGACGGTTTTTTGTTTGCAAATAAAATGCTTACTTCTTGAAGAACTCTCTGCGTCTCTTGGTGGTTCTCTATATTTTTTCCACAACAGTGTTCGACAAGATTCCTCTACTGCTAAGCCATAGACTGTGCAGCAAGATTAGATCGCAGTGAATACAGTCTATTCAGCCTCTCCCCACAGCTCAAACCCTTCAACCCTGGCAGCATCCTTGGAAATCTTTTCTGAACCCTTTCAAATATTGTTGTCAAACATCTCAATTTGCGTCAGGCGTTTGACAAGATACTCCACAGTAGGCTATCACAGATAATACGGAGGCATGGTATTGATGGTGATCTAGTGGTTTGGATTATTAATTGGCTGTAAGAAGACAGAGGGTGGTGGTTGATGGGAATTGTGACATCCTGGAGTTCAGTTACGAGTGGTGTACTGCAAGGATCTGTTTTGATGCCATTGCTGTTGATCAGTTTTATAAATGATGTGGATGAGGGTATCAAAGCCTAGGTTAGTACATTTGCGGAGGCCATTAATGAAGGTGGAGGTGCAGATAGTGCCAAATGATGTTGTAGGTGACAGTGAGGCAAAGGTAAGCTGCAGAGCTGGGCTGAGAGGTGATAAATGGTGGTTAATGCAGAAAAGTGAGTGGTGATCCACTTTAGAAGGATTAACAGAAATACAGAGTACTGAGCTAATGGTAAGATTCTTGTTAGTGTGGATGAGCAGAGAGATCTCAGTGTCCATGTTAGAGCCCTGAAAGTTTCCACTCAGGTTTAAGGGTTGTTGACATGGCATACGTGTGTTAGCTTTTATTAATAAAGGCTATTTTGGAGTTTTGGAGCCATGAGGTCATGTTGCATCTGTACAAAACTCTGGTGTGGCCACACTTGGAGTACTGCGCATAATTCTGCTCACTGAATTATAGGAAGGATGTGGAAGCTTTAGAAATGGTGCAGAGGATATTTCTCAGGATGTTGCCTGGTACGGAGGGAAGGTCTCATGAAGAAGGCTAAGGGACTTAATGCAGTTTTCATTAGAGAGAAGAAGGGTAAAAGGAGACCTGACAGAGGCACACAATATGATCAGAGGAATAGAAAGGGCAGAAAGTGAGAGCCTTTTTCCTCGGATGGTAATTGCGAGCACAAGGGGGCATAGTTTAAACTGAGGGGTGATACATATAGGCCAGATATCAGAGATAGATTCTTTATTCAGAGAGTAGTTAGGACATGGAATGCCCTGCCTGCATCAGTCGAGGACTCGACAATTTTAAATCTGTTCTATGCAGTATTGCGGTGCAGAACATTCTCTACACTTGAATAGGTATTCTCCATCACACCTTCTGATGTTTAACTCGATATTCTCCACTGCAGCCAGCTTTTCCCGGATTTCCTGGTGTCGCCTCTGATCTGCATCACTGAAGGCAAAATACTTGTGAATGTCTGGTTCAGTCCATATGTCCCTAAACGGGGAACTTTGCAAGGCTGGGATGATCTGACAATTCCCCGCGTTACAGAAACAGTGATCTAGACATGGGCTGTCGATGATGTCGAGAATGATACAGCCCACTGGCTGGTTATTGCGCTGTGTTCTGTTATTCAACAGAGTTTGGAAAAGCTGAGCCGCGATGCGGTTCCCGTTGATCTGGGCGGTGTTCAGCAATTTACTTTCTGGGCAACGGCTGACGCTGTTCTGGAAGACTGCGAGGCAATTTCCAACTAGGAATTTCTGGAAAATGTTCATATCATAGGTAATGAAAGGATGCAATAATATCCTGTAGTTCATGTCTACATGTCTGTTGGTCTCTCTGCACTGGGAAGCAGGTAAAGCCACCAGGAAAGCGAAGGGTTTTCTCCCATAATTGGTCACCTGTTGCCCAGATACTCTGCGGAAACTGAAAGAGACAAAGTCAGGGTGTGTGTCAAGGAACAGACTTTGTGTAAAACATTCTCTTTGCAGTGTCAAGAGGCACAGTTTGAGATGAGTTACTTGGAACAACGCCCATCATATTAAAGAAAACGTGAAACCCTGCAATTCACATTTCAAGTTATTGCATGGGAAGGTCAATGTTGAATTACTTTGTATCTCTATCCGAGTTTTGTAGTAAATTCTGGAATCAGTGATAAGTTTAAAGAGAGAATCTGGGTAATTGACAGAGAGCAGCACTATGTTACTTATTTTTGCACAAATCCTCCTGCAATGAATCAGAGAATGCCTCAAGCCTTCTTGATAACTCGCTGTAATTATATTTTAAGTTACTTTGACTGATGCATTACTTGATTCCGCATGATACACCGGATGGTTAGAAATAAATAGAGACGGGGACAAAGAAAGAGAGAGCGAGAGAATGAGAGCTACCAGCAATCAGTGGGAGCTGGAGGGAGGGAAAATCACGGAAGAATTGTTAACCGTAAAAAATGTTTGGGGCCTACAGAGACAAACAGAACAAAAGACTTGCAGACTGACAGGAACTGGGAATAATAGCAAAGGACGCAGAGGGAGAGAAAGGGAAACAGAGAGGTGAGTGAGATGATTCAGTAAACAGTAAAATGTTGCCTGCGTGGTTGACTTAGACGTTCTCTTCAAAGCTCACTGCGATGGATTTCACTCTCTCCTATATTTCGGGGTCAGCGGGTGCCATCCATTTCACTGTAAGAGATACGACCCTGGGAAATCTGGTAATAGTTTCCCTGGAAGTCTCTTCCTCTGGGAGAAAGGAGAGTCCTGGTTAATGGGTTCAGATGTATTTCCCCCAGCTTCAGAGCTTTCCCTAACCCTGCCGTGTTCTTGCCATTTATTCGCAGCCGGCTCCAGCTAACCAGGCTCTGACTTGACCTCAGATTGAGCACAGCCCCCAGCTTACAGAGACTGTCAGGTAAGATCTGTTTCACTGAGACGTACCGATGGACAAGTACAGTCAAGGCATGGTTGTATAAGTATAACTGTGAGCATCTCAAGCCGTGTGAGCATCTCATGAAGTGTGAGATTGGAAAGCCAGCGGCATCACATCGATCCAATTAAGGTTGGTGCTTGCACAGATCTTGTTTAATTTGGCTGTCAATGTCCCATGAATACTTTCCACCATACCCTAAGACTGGGGATGATATACACCTCCAAATCTCTGCTTGATTTTCAAAGAATGCAGTATCAAGTTAACTACGTTCTGAATGAAGATAGAGTCAGTCTCCGAGCTGATTTCCGACGGTTTACCAATCCTTGAGATATCTTGATTCATCATAAATGTCACCTGCTTTCAACCTTATTTCCACTGGTCCAGCTGATTTCACTCTCCCCCATCTGTATCATGTTGCGACCACAAATTGTCTGGTACTGTATCCAATTGTTCCTTACCATGTTGATCATCTGCCTCCACTGTCACTGGCATGCTCCGCTGGGTTGTTACCTTGGCTTCCTATAGATTCCTTATCAAGCTGCAGCACGCTAGTGTTTTAATATGGCTGCCAACCCTTGATTCACAAAACCATGGCGTGAGCATATTCCATTCCCTAACTGTTTCTACATGCCTGGCCATAAGGCCTAAATCTTTAGATTGATATCCCTTGTAAACATGCAGTGCAAGGCGTGGTACACTCTACTATTTTGGCAAGAATGGAGTTCTCTCTATTTGCAGGATCACTTCCTGCTTCTCTAATACCATTGCTTCGCTTCTCAAACTTTGAGGAGCTCTGTCTTTCTACTGCCATTGTCTTTCTAACACCTCATCCTGACATTCACCAAATATCACCGTGTAGTCCAACTCAGACTTAGGTGGTCTTGCTTTAGTCAGCATCGTAAACACCTCTGCTTTCCACATCCCCCAAATGTCTTGAATATCACTTGCTATATCCACTATCCAATAAACACTAACATCTTTAACTTCTGGCATCATTAATTATATATTGGCCTTTTCTATGACCACGTACTGCGATGTGCACTCCAAACTTACTTCTAACTGTCAGCTATGTTTATTTGACCTGTTCGTGAGTAATTATGAGACCATCTCCTTTGCTTCTCCTTGAGGTGGGTTCGTGTATTTGCTGAGTTTGAAGGAACTGTAAAAGTAAAGTGATAAGTAGAAACATGTTAGCATACATAAAATTCAAATGTGTATATGTGCTGTGTGTTAGTGGTGAGGCTGGTTGGTGGGATAAACGGAGGGGAAATTTAGGTATGAGAAGTAAGTTTGCTGATACAAATATTCACAGGGTGAATGGTAGTGAGGAAGATAATCTCAGGGTATAGATAGAAACAGACAAATTTGTCAGTTGGGCATGTGAGTGGTAGATGAAATTTAACTTTGATAAATGTGAGATGATGCTTCTTGCCAGGAGGCACAAGACAAGACAGTACTCAATGAGTGGTGGGATACGAGGAAGCTCAGAGGAAATAAAGATTCATCAATGTGGCAGAAGTGGTTAATGGTTCAGTGAAAAAGGTATCTTTACCAACAGGGATTTCCTTTGGTGCTCTGGAGGACTTTGGTTCAGTCACAATTGGAGTTTTGTGTGCAGTTCTGGTCACTTTACGATAAAAAGCATGTGATTGCTTTAGACAGGGTGCACAAAGACATTCGTGAAAATGTTGCTGGGAGATTAGCAGTTTAGTTGTGAACGTAGATTCTGTATAAGGTCGAGTTGCTATCTAACGAGTAGAGATAAGAGGATAAGACTATGGGGGGCATGTACTGTGGGAATCTAAAACAGTTTTTTCCCCTTTTCTGACGTTCCAATAGCAATGTGGCACTTTTTTTAGGTGAAAGTCTCGAGGTTGAAAGGGAAGATGACACCCAGAGGACGTTTGTTTGCGTTGGCAATCTTAAAATCTTTAGAAAGTAATTCAGTGACAATCAAGACAATGGAGTAAGTTTTCAAATGGGAATCGTGTAGTTCATAATATAATTTTCGAGTTACAAACACGACAGATCGATGAGTCAAGTCTATCCCATATAATGTTATCATTCAATGATTTGTTAGTTAAATTTCAGAATTAGGTTCTGTTTTTAGATTAGATTAGACGATTTTCAGTGTGGAAAAAGGTCCTACACACCAACAAGTCCACACCGACCCTCCGGAGGGCAGCACACGTAAACCTGTTCCAATACATTTACCCCATTCACCTAACACTACGGGCAATTTAGCATGGCCAATTCACCTAAGTTGCACCGAGCTTATTTTTGTCTTCGATTCGAAGGGCTATTAATTCCTGTACGTTCAAGCTGTTGTGATGGTTACTAGGAACTTCTGGTTCTGATTCAAGGAATTCACTGGCAGATAAATTTTGCCAAACGAGTTGCAAAAGTGAAGTAAAAGGAAAGCAACAATATAACCATGTTGAGGAGAACACCTCTCAACGAATTCTACAACGAGAGGCATTGAATGACCGAATAGCCTCAGCAACAACAAGTGTCCTGAGTGAAAAGATGTGCAAAAACATTATGTTTTTGGGACTAATTGTGAGAGAAATAAAGCAAGTCTTGTTGTTTGAGGACAACCTGCAATTCGCATTTGAGACCCAAGAGGATCCCATTAATTCAGAACTTGGGGTATTCAAATTGACTTCGTGAAAAACATCATTACCGTATATCTGTTGGGATAATTTGGTTGTTGAAAATGATTAAAACGTTGAAAGTGTCATCATAATTTCCCAGTGGATATACCACACAATATAAAGTCTCTGAAACTGTATTACCTCCAATTCCAACAGATTAACAGCCGCAGCAAGGGAGAGTTAGTGCCAAGAACCATAAAATGTTTCTTCCAAGGCTAATGGTCGAAAAAGTTTACTACACCATCATTGCTGTTGTTGGAGTTCCTGGTACGTCGTTGAACTACTCATGTTGTACATATCTCTGCATCTTCCAAATAGAATTATTCAGAATGTGGGTCTCTATTCAAAGAGGAACAAGTAACCCCAGTGTCCACGTGTTACTGGGAGCATCACTCAAAGTAAAATTATACTGAGCGTGGGTTACTAACTGGAGAGGAACAACTTATCCCAGTGGCTTTGTGTACGTAGGAGTATCTATGAATATAGAATTGAACTGTTTGTGGTGAACCGAATTCAAGTGAATACTGACTACGTTCATAACGAGGACCATAATTTGACTGTAAATGTGGAATGCTTCTTTCATAATATATTTCTAACTTCTGATGTGTTCACTAATGAAATTGTCATTGCAGATTGGAAATACGATTGAATGCAAATTAGATAAATCGCTGATGTGTATATTTGGCACTAAGTTTGCAAAGGTAAATATTCCATTGGGGGGACATAGATGTGACTCATTCACATATCATGAAAATAACAGAATAGCAATGTCAATTCACTCATTTTTCCGTTAGACATATAATGTTTACTTCAAAAATCTTTTGGACTGATTGATATTCCAGCAAGGTTAGGGCAAGCCTGGATCACAGCTACTACATTTCTTTATCTAGACGTTAATAATGAAGGATCTGGACTAACAAGTGTTGACACTATTTCACACCTGTATCTGATAAGTTTTGGATTAACAATGTTTGAATCGGTTATTCATAATCTAAGCACAGTTGATTTTTAAAGTGATCACTGTCCATTACTCTGTGATGTGTGTCCTCCTTGGGAGGAAGAGGTTTTGTTCAGGACCTTACACCAGTTAGTTTTAATGCAATATTGTTTTAAAGCAAAATAAATTTAATAGGAAAAAATTCTGATGCAATAAATAATGGGCATCAGCACTTGCAATATTATGGCTGTGATAAATAATTGAATTAGAGAGGATTACAGAAAAGAAAGAGAATACAATACAGAATGTTATGTAACATACAGTTGTATGATGGAAACGCACACTTCAGTCCAACTTGTCAATGCCGACTAAGTTCTGCATTTCATGGAATCCACATCGCGTGAAAACAAACTGCTCAATCCAACAAGACTGCATCCGATCCCCCGACGTTGTCCCCTGCATTTACAATGGCTAACACACCTAATCTACGCATCACTGACCACCAGGCATAGTTTAGCATAGTCATACCACCTGACATGGGCATTTTTGGACTTTTGCAGGAAGTTGGTGCGTCTGGTAGAAACTGAAGTGAAACACGGAGAAAACGTGCAAACTCCACAAAGACAGTTGCAGTGAGGCTGGAATCGAACCTGACTCCCTTGTACTGTGAGACAGCAGTGCAAACCATTGAAACACTGTGCCATCCCCAGACCTCTATACTTTACCTATTCAAATGCCTTCTGAATATTACATCTGCACCGGTATTTATAAATTCCTGTGGCAGCTCATTACAAAACTAAATCACCTTCTGTGTGAAACAGTTGCCCATCAAGAGTCTCCGATTCGGTGTTTTGCTGATTCCGGTTTTTTTTGTGATTGTTTTGTTTTGGGAAACGACATTTAGACAGAGTTAACAAAACAAAATAAATACCTTCTCCCGACCAACCCCTCCCCCGCACCCAAAAATACGTATTGAGTACCTGGCCGTGTTTCTGAGATTAATTTTCTGCCCATGTGATTCTTTTTGCCTTTTGAAAGTGCAAGTTATTTCACTTGAGAGAAGCTACTGTAGTGATTCTCATGACATGGTACTGAACAAAAAGAAATCTGAGTTCTAAAAGTCAACATTAATCTAGAAAATTTTATTAATCATTTCAAATCTATTTTCTTTCATCTTACAGTTAGTCTGGTGGCAATTGCATTCTTATCTCGGAACAAGTGTGGCCTGTCAACATGTTGCACTCGCTATCTCGTAGCCATGGCAGTGTCTGATCTACTGTTCATTATTTTTGATATCATATTTAATGAGTTTGTTGACTATTATTATCCACTGTCTTTTCTGGACATCACTCCTGTTTGTAGTGTTATCAACGTCCTGAGCTTCTTAACTGTTGATTGTTCTGTCTGGTTCACTGTTGCATTTACATTTGATCGATTTGTAGCCATTTGTATTCATCAGATGAAATCTCAGTATTGCACAGCGAAAACAGCAATGAGAGTTATAGCAGCAATCTGCATTTTCTTCTCTTTAAAGAATAGTCCCGTTTATTTCACATATGAATCCGGAAGGATCGTCAGAAACATTCCATGGTTTTGTTACGTCAAAGGCAGTTTTTATGACAATGTACATTGGGTGAGTTTTAAATATTTTGCAACATTTCTAACACCATTTCTCCCATTCATTTTTATTGTCTTCCTCAACATTCTGACCGTCAGACACATCTTTGAGGCCGTTAAGGCACGTAAAGGACTGAGGGGTCAGAGATAAACAGAGATTGACCCAGAGATAGACAGCAGAAAGAAATCTGTGATTTTACTCTTTGCCATATCTGCCAATTTTATCCTTCTCTGGTTTGTATATATTTTATATATGTTCGATGCTGGTTATTACGTGGATGATTTTTATCTCTTTAAACAAGTTGCATACATGCTGCGGAACCTAAGTTGCTGCACAAATGCAGTTATTTATGTGGTGACACAGAAAAACTTTAGAGATCAGTTAAAGTATGCCGTGAAATATCCAGTTATAAAAACAATTCAATTGATGGATAAATCCAAGTGACTGAGAGCCAACATGAGATACAGCAGGTAATGGAACGAGGTGTCCACGTGAGGAATGAACGAAATGGAAAAAAAAAGGAGTAGCAACAGAATTTTGTTGTTTTTTCCATTGAGAAAGAAATGACTCCGTCCAAGGAGCAACACGGAAGAGACGAGAGGAACAAAGTCAAAGTAAACTGCTGACAGCAATGAGCAGCAGAATATTGAAAGCTAAACAACAAAGCCCAAACCAAAAGAGGAATGATTCATTCCGCAGAAAAAAAAATCTCCCAAGCAATCACTGCACAGCAAGTGAAGCGGGCACAAAGATAAACCATCTGGTGAATGCATCATCGTTCTCTGCAGGGCAGAGGGGAAACTCTTTCTGACAGAAGTCTCGGATCCACACAGCTGGACAAATTACAAAAACATGATCATCTTCCAATTAAAGAAAAATAAATGGCATACTGTATAAAATATGTTTTTAAATTAAAAATGTGTTTCCAGGGATACCTCGTTTCCATTCAGTTCCCCCGGCTTGATCCAGATATCTGTTCGTTCCTTTGTGTATTTTTCTCATGATTTATATAATCTGAATCAGAGGACCGGAAAAATGTTGATGTATGATCTAATCCTTTTTTTTTAGATATTTGGCTATAAAAAGTCATTTTCACAAATTCCAGGAGCAGCAATGAATGTTTTCTAAGCTGTTGCGTTGGTTTGGAAATTTTGAAGAAAAGAAAGATTAGAATAAAAATGACACTTTTCAAAAAGACACAGAGGCAAAGACAAGAACCTTGTGCTCAAGGGATTAAAGGAGAAAGAAACCGACACAACTGCTTGACACAGCTGTTTCAGGTTAGTATCTTTGGACATCGAAGTGTGTCGATGAAAAATTAACCAACAATCAAATTTCAAGATGAACTTGAAGGAATCTGCGAGAGAGAGAGAGCTCGCAGTGCCGGAACAGCTAAGTGCATTTTTTAAAAAATATTTTAAGTGGAACTTCACTGCCCTTTTTTTGGAAGTCTGCAATAGTGAATTGAGTGGATTCTTTGTGGTGATATGCTTATTGAGTTCTGCCTCTTGATTTAATTTAAAAATGCAAAACATTGACACTGTAGTTGCCTGGAGCAGTGCTTTTTCGTGAAGTAAGACTATGCTATTTCTTGCACCTTTAGATTGTTCAGGTTCATAGATTACCTTTAGGAGAGTAATGTAGCCTTTCTCAGATTTCCGGGGGTAGGGAGAGTTTTCATGATACTGTTGAGTATGTCGGCAGTAAGAGTGTTTGGTTATGAATTCAATCAGATTATTTTGATCAGCTGGAACGGCAGTTAGAGGCAGTGAAGAATTTACAGGAGCATAGCATTTACAGGAAGGAAGAAAATCCGCAGATACAGTCATGTAGATGGGTTTCGTCTATTAAAGTCAGAAAGAAGAGGCAGGTAGTGCTGGAGGTTCTGGTGGCTATCCCCATCTCAAACAAATATGCTACTTGGAATGTACTCGAGAGGGATCTCAGATGCGCGTAGCACCAGCAGTCAAGTTTCTGTCACCAAATCAGGCTTTAATGTAACGTAAAATGTCAGGTTCCAATCGATTGGTTGTGATAGGTATCTCAAAGTTCAGCGGTACAAACATTCTGCAGGGGACTGCGTGAATGGCTTGTTGCCTCCTCAGTGCCCTGATCAAGAATATCTCGGACAGGGTGCACAATGCCCTCAAAGGTAAAAACAGTGACTGCAGATGCTGGAAACCAGATTCTGGAATACCGTGGTGCTGGAAAAGCACAGCAGTTCAGGCAGCATCCGAGGAGTGGTCAAATCGACGTTTCCGTCAAGAGCCCTTCATCAGGAATACAGGCAAATTGCCTGAAGGGTGAAGAGATAAATGAGAGGAGGGTGGGGGTGGGGAGAATATAGCATAGAGTACAATAGGTGAGTGGGGGTGGGAATGAAGGTGAAAGGTCAGGGAGGAGGCTGGAGTGGACAGGTGGAAAAGAAGATTAGCCAGTCGCACAGGTCATAGGGACGGTGCTGAGCTGGAAGTTGGGAACTGGTGTGAGATGGGGGAAGGGGAGATGAGAAAACTGGTGAAGTCCACATTGATGCCCTGCCCTTGAAGTGTTCCGAGGTGGAAAATGAGGCGTTCTTCCTCCAGGCGTCGGGGAGTGAGGCAGTGGCGTTGAAGGAGGCCCAGGACCTGCATGTCCTCGACTGAGTGGGAGGGGGAGTTGAAATTTTGGGCCACAGGACGGTATGGTTGGTTCGTGTGGGTATCCCAAAGATGTTTCCTAAAGCAGAAGCTAAAAATAGAAAGCAGGTGAACCCTAAGGCATAGTAATAAAATGGAACAAAAGAGGACAGAGGGTATCATTTTTGATAAGGGATAGCATTACATCCAAATAAAGATCGAAGACGAACAGGTACGGGACATGAGAATTCATTGGCAGACAAGGAAACCCTCCCCCATCCCCCAGGCTTTAAATAGCATCATCACGAATAAAAGAATGACTAGGGTTAGATTAGGGCTAATGTAGCATAGTAGTGCAAAGTGGTGCGTGGAGTCAGAGGAGATATATTGAGCTCTAAATGAACATGTTTCGTAAGTATTCACACGAGAAAAAAACAATGTGCGCATGGATAATATGAAATACAAGCTACTTGACCAGATGGGATTGCGGTGCATAAGGAGGAGGTGTTAGCAGTTCTGGAAACTATGAAAATAGACAAGTCCCCTGGGCTGGATAGGATTTATCCTAGGATTCTCAGGGAAGTCAAGAGCAGATTGCCCAGCCTTTGGGTTTAATTTTTATATCGTCATGGTCTGCAAGATTCGTGCCAGAAGACTGGAGGATAGCAAATTTTGGCGCCTTGTTCAAAAGGGGAGTAGAGATAACCTTGGAAATTGTAGACTTGTGAGCCTCATTCGGTTGTCAGCAAAGTTTGGAAAGGGTTGTGAGAGACAGGATTTCGTATCATTGAGAGATGAATAAGTTCATTAGGGATAGTTAACACGGTTTTGTGAAGGGTAGGTCGTGCCTCACGAGCGTTAGTGAGTTCTTTGAGAAGGTGACCAAGCAGATGGATGGTGGTAAAGCGGTTGATATCGTAGATATGGATTCAGAAAGTGTTTGATAAGTTTCCCACTGTAGGCTATTGCACAAATATGGAGACCTGGATTGAGGATGATTTAGCAGTTTGGATGAGAAAATAGCTAGCTTAAAAAGGCAGAAGGTGACAGTTGATGGGAAATATTCATCCTGGACCTTGGTTATTCGTGACGCTCGGCAAGGATCAGTTTTCGGGCCACTGTTTTTTCATTTTTATAAAAGACATAAATGAGAGAATCGAAGTGTGGGTTAGTAAATTTGCGGATGACACTAAGGTTGGTCGAGTTGTGGATCGTGGTGAAGGATGTTGTATTTTACAGAGAGATATAGATAAGTTGCATAGCTGGGCAGACAGTTGGCAAATGAATTTGAGTGTGGAAAAGTGTGAGGTGATTCCCTTTGGAAGAAGTAACAGGAATACAGAGTACTGGGCTAGTGGTAATGTGAGAAACAAAGCTCACTCACTTCAATAATTTAAGTCCGAGACAAGATCTGAATCAGTCGTGTCATTTATTTCACACTTGCAAGTGGTGTGTTGTCCACAAGGCAGGAACAAAACACACTGAATTCAACAAATACTCGATATTTATATCATTTGGTTCCTACATACTTTTCTTATTTCATTGTTACCCCCACTCCCCCGCCGCGTTTACATACTCCACTTCCCTAAGACCGGTACACATTACTCCTGTTTATCTCTTGTCTTATCCGGCTTGTCTGTGACAGAATGCATATTTCTGGACACACAAGGCCATGTGACCTCATCCCATCCTCTGCTTCCCATTATCTGCTCCCCCATCTGTGCTGCCGCTCACAGCATTTTATCACTGAGCCCTTTTAATTGATGTTTGGTCCTGTGTTTCTCTAAAAGTGGGAAACAGAAAGTGGGTGCGAACTGTTAATCCAGGCATATTTAATTTAAACAGCCTCTCTTCACAGCGTTTTATCTAGTTCCTGTATTTCTACCATTGTTTTGCAGCCCCGTTTCTTTCTTGCATACATTTTTAGCTAATACAAAAAGACAATTATGCATTTCCTCCACATAGTTTCCATTCTTGTTGACTTAGCTCTTGGCTGAAACAATTACACACTGATGTGAGTTCATTTATTTTTATATAAATCAATTATAAATGCAGAATTGCAGAAGTAACATTAATTTACCTATACCCCACAGTAAGATTCTTGTAGTGTAGATGAGAAGAGAGATCTTGGTGAAAGGTACTTAAGATCCTTGAAAATTACCGCCAAGGTTGAGAGGAGAGTAAGAAGCATACAGTTGTTCGCTGTTATTGATCGAGGGATTGAGTTTCGGGTCCACGAGATCAAAAAAAACAATGTACAACCACATTTGGATTTTTGCGTACACTTCTGGTCACCGCATAAACAGGAAGGAAATGATGCTTTGGAAAAGTTTCAGAGGGGATTTGCAGGATGTTGCCAGTTGTGGAGGGAAGGTATTACGTGAAATGGTTGAGAGATCTAGGTGTTTTCGTTGCAGAGAAAAAGATTGAGAGGCGAACAAATTGATACATATTAAGGAAATCAGACATATTAGGTCGGTTGGACAGTGAGAGCCTACTTCCTCTGTTAGTAATGGTTAGCACGAGGGGATATAGCTTTAATTTGATGGGTTTTGGATATAGGACGCACATCAGAGGTAGTTTCTTTACTTAGAGAGTTGTAGCGGTGTGGAAAGCACTGTCTGCAACAGTGGTAGACTCACCAACTTTAAGGGCATTTAATTGACATTGGAATAGGCATATGCACGCGAATGGAATACTGTGGTTAGATGGGCTTCAGGGTGATTCCACATGTCGGCGCAACATCGACAGACAAAGAGAACGTAACGTTTGATGTTATTATTCACCTAAGGAGAATGCAATTGGTAACACATACAGGGATGTGAACGGGAACTGAGAAATGAATGATTGCCTTATCGGATTGTACTATACACCATACAATAATCAACTGGAAATTGATAAACAATCTTGCAAAGGGATCGTAGTTATCTGTAAGGGGATTTAACCTTGCAAACATAAACTAAAATTGCCATAGTTTTAAGGGTTTAGACGGAAAGGAATTTGTCAAGTCTGTGGACGAAAACGGTCTAATAAATTATGTGGATGTCCCGACCAGAGGCATTGATTCACTTAAGTTACTCTTGGGAAAGTATGCAGAGAAGGTCACTGAGGAGTCAGTGGGGAATCACGTTGGGCCAGAGGCTATAACTCTATATGTTTTAAAACAGTGATGGGAAAATGTAGACCAGTTCTAAAAACTTAATGTTCAAAAGGGGAAGAACGCCAATTTTGCAGTCATTAGGAAAGAATTTTCCGAAGCTGACTGGGGGCGAATATCGCCAGTAAAGCATAAGTTGGAAAATGAGAAAGCCTTCAAAAAAGCGATATTGAGAATCCAGAGCCAGTATGTTCCTGTTCGGGTGAAGGACACTGCTAGTCTGAAAAGAATAACTGGATCACTGGAGAAATTGAGGCTGTGGTTAAGCAAAAGAAGGAAGCATATGTCAGGTATCGGCAGCAGAGATCGAGTGAAATCATAAGCAGAGTATAAAGTCAGTTGAAATACACTTGAGAGGGGAATCAGAGTGTGAAAAGGTGACATGAGATAACTTTGGCAAATAGGGTTAATGAGAATCCAATGCATTTTATAAATAAAAGAAGGACAAAAAGCTAACTCGGGAGAGAGTAGGATCCCTTAAATGTCAGCAATGCAACAGATGAATGGAGCAGCAGGAGTGTGGGGATATTCTAAACGAATATTTTACATGAGTGTTTACGATGAAGAAGAAAATGTAAGGTGGGGAAATCCATGGTGATATCTTGAAAAATGTCCATATTAGAAGGGAGCAGGTGTTGGATGTCTGAAAATGCATATAGGTGGATAAATCCCAGGGCTTTATCAGGTATACTCTCGATCTCTGTGGGAAGCTGGAGAAATGATTGCTGTGCACTTTGCTGAGATCTTTGCTTCATCAATAGTCAGAGGTGACGTGCCACATGACTGGCTGTTCACCGAAGTAGTGTCACTCTTTGAGACACGTAGGAAGAACTGCAAACCAAAAAAAAACAGCTAATAACAGTGATGGGTTAGTTTTTGGAAGGAATCCTGAGGGACAGGTAACGCAAGTATTTGGAATGATAAAGATTATTTCGGGATAGTTAACACTGCTTAATGCTTGAGAAGTCATGTCTCACCAATCTGATTGAATTTTTTGAAGAAGTGACGGAAGATGAATGATGAGGGCAGAATGGTGGGCGTGATTTTTTGGGTCTTTCGTAATACATTTGCAAGATTTCATATGGTAGAGTGGTTAGCATGTTTGATCACATGGAATATAGGGATAACTGGCTATTTCGATCCCGAACTGGCTCCAAGGTAAAAGAGAGGCGGGTGGGTGTTACTTGTTTGTTTTTCCAGGTTGGAGGCGTCTGACCAATGTTTGTCATAAGGAATCGCAGTGGGTCCACTGCTTTTCATTATGTTTTTTAATGATTTGGGAAGTGAGCATAGGAGTTATTGTTAGGAGGTTTACAGCTGTCACCAAAACTGGAGATGCAGTGGACAGCGAAGCACGTTATCTCAGAGTACAGTGGGAACTTTGATCCGTGGGACCAGTGGGCGAAAGAGTGGCAGATCGAGTTTAATTGGATAACTGTGATGTGCTACATTTTGGAAAGGTACAGGATATATGCAGGTAATGGTATGTTCATGCGGGGGTGTTCCTGAACGACACGACACTGCAGTGTAGGTTCATAGTTCCTTGAAAGTGTATTTACAGGTAGAGAAGAAGGCATTTCGTTTGCTTGCCTTTACTTTTCAGTGTATTGAGAATAAGGGTTGTGAGGTCCCGTTGTGGCTGTACACGATATTGGTTCGCTCAATTTATGAATATTACAGGAAATTCTGGTCTCCCTACTTTACGAAGGATGTAATGAAACTTGAAATCGTTCAGAAAAGATTCAGAATAATGTCGTCATTGAGGGTTTGAGGTATAGAAAAGACACTGAACTGCCTGGGGCTGTTTTCCCTGTAACGATTGTCACACTGGAGGGAACATTTGTTTTTTTTAATAAATCGTGAGGGCCTTGGAGAGGGTAATTAAGATTGTAATTTCCAAGGGCTGGGGGAATCCAGAAATAGAGGCAATGGTTTTAGGGTTGAGAGAAAGGAATTTATAGGGACCTAAGGGGTAATGTCTTTTTTACGCAGTACATGATGTGTATATGGAATGTGCTGCCAGAGGAAGTGGCGAAGGCTGGCACATTTCGAACATTTATTGAACGTCTGGATGGGTATATAACCAGGAAGAGTTTCGAGAGAAATGGGCCAAATGGAACTAAATGGACCTGGGATATCTGGTCAGCATGGATGAGTTGGAAAGAGTGTCTGTTTCCATGTTGGACAACACGACGAGACACCAATCAGAGAATGGCTGAACTGTTATCTAACCCCTCATTCCTTCCTTTGTCCCTTACCTACAACATCTTCGTCCTCAATCCGATTTCAATAAGTAACACACTTCCCGTTGTGTTATGGAATATGCATGTCGTCCTCATTCGTTGTGCATGTCATGCTACCGAGCACAGCATCTGATTTCAGGTCAGTATGCAGTACAGAAGTCATCAGTGCCGGGGGAGGTGTGTCTTGAATACATGAAATCGTTGATATCATCGATAAATTTCCAGTCTCTAACACCGTAATAATTAAACACTTGAAATATTAATTGTGTGTTGGAAAGGAGAAAGCTGAATTTTATTTTCTGTCGCATTCTATTCCTCAATCAACATTACATTTGGAGTTTTCTGTTACGTGAGACAGAACACTTCTACCTTCTCAGGGCGATAAGAATGGGGGAATAAATGCTGAACCCAGCCATGATGCCCACATCCCATTACCGAATGAAAAAAAAAATCCCTTTGTGTTCCTCATCACTCACTGCCTCTTCAGGCAAAAACAAACCATCCTCACTTCTCTCGTACCCACGGCTCGATGATATTGGCAAAACCATTCGAAAATTGAAGTACACCATCCATGAGCTCACCCACTGGTTTTGTGTACAACAAAATGGTAAATAATAATTCATACTTACCAAATTGTGTAGTAGAAGGGTATAAGCTCCAACAATGCATGGCTCGGGTCTGTTCCTCGATTTCACTCACACAGGCAGGACACAGACACGCACGCGCACATACACACACACAGACACACTCATATTACATCTCTTGTTAAACAATCCCTGAATGTCAGATTAACGCCGACATCCACACACCACTGGGTCAGGCTCGAGACACGCCTCCCTCTGGCATTGAGTGACTTCTGTAGTGCTACAGACCTGAAATCAGATGCTGTGCTCGGTAACAGAACATGTCACAAAGGGATGAGGACGACGAACATGTGTATCTTCAGAACAGCAATCTAACAGGGAATCAGAACACAACAGTGAGAAATAATAAAGCACTTAACGTTGAATTTGTAGAGTAGTTCAGGTCTTGCTTGTGTGTGTCTGTGCGGGCCTGCCATTGTGTTTGTCTATCTGTGCATCTGAATATAGAAAATGAGAGGAGAGAGTGAATTTAACTCAGCACCTCTTGTCAGATTACACATGCCTTTAAAAACATGTATTGGATTTCAGCTGATAAAACTCCATGCCTTACCTGTCTGGGATTTGTTGATGGCTACAGTGTGGAGTGGTGTTTCATCTGCATCTGACCCTGTGCTGGCCATACCGTGTGGATTGTTGGGGATACATTAAAGTAGCCTTACAGTATATCCAACTCTATCCTGTCCTAACCGGAAAGTGTTTGATGGGGACAGTGTAGGGGGATATTAACTATGTAACATCAGAACTATGCTAAGCCATTCCGCCCTTAAACTTGATCTATCATTCGATCTGGTCATGGCTGATGTGCCCCCTCACTCCATGTCCCTTCTTTTGCCCACACCCTCAAGACCTTCACTGACTAAAAACATATCTGTCCGAGATTTGAACTGAACAGCAGAGCTGGCATCTTTGCTGTTTATGGAAAAGGATTCAATTCTGTCTCACGCCTTGTGTCTCAAAGCACTTCTTAAATCTCCCTGAGGTCTCTGGGCTTTCAGTCTCAGGCTCTGCTCCATTCGTTTCTACAATCTGCAAACACTAAGAATTCTTTATTTTGAGGAAAAATGCCTCATCCAGTTGATATCTAGTTAATCTCAAGCGCCCTAGCTGAACCTTCAATTCTCATAGTTACAAAAGTTGGTTTGTGTGCATTTGAGAAAGACTTAGGATGGGGCCTAGCTCTACAGAATTCAAACTTTGCGACAGATACTGAACTAGTCTGAATTATTGGTGCTGGAAAAGCACAGCAGGGCAGGCAGCATCCGTGGAGCAGGAATATTGACGTTTCGGCAAAAGCCAATATTCATCAGGATCTGAACAAGTCTGTACTGTGCAATTCAGTGGGTGAACTACATCAGTTTTGGCATATTTGTGTGACGCAGATATTTGGTGCTTGGAAAGTAAGACAAAAACTGGTGAAATGTGACATTGTCTCAGGATTCACTACAAGCAGTCTCTGGAATTTTGCATTTACTCACCTTCAAAAAAACTCCTCCATTTACTACCTCTGTAACGAAAATTTCATATTGCGATGATACATTTATATGGGACATAAATCAGCTTTGATTCATTGCACATTGTGACTGTAATTTGGAGATAAGTAAACAGAACAAAGCTTTCTGTGTTTTCTGCTCCCAAATATCATATGATCGTTTAATTTATCTTGTCTTCGATGTAACATCCACAAAGCATCAATCACATGTCACATTGTTTCAGTTCTCCTAACAATTCACTAGACTCGCCAGATTTAAACCGTGCAAGTAGAGAATGGGATTACATAGAGAATAGAGTTCTCTCTTCTCTGCAGCTTTTGAAATCCCAGGCCACCCACTTTCAGCCTGGGTTAGATATTGATAAAATCACTGACATCCCCCATCCTGAGCCCATCAAATACACTCAGTGCAGCAACGTCACTTGGTTAAATCAGAGTATGTGCCCTCTCACATTTTCTATCCGAGACCTCAAGGAAACATGTAGAGAATGAAGTCAGATGCAAAGTGAAGTACCTTCGATACTACCCCTATTAAGCACTCCCCTGGA